>NC_083787.1:104032-730103 GCF_015708825.2 Lethenteron reissneri
TGAGAGAGTGTTAGAGAGTGTGAGAGAGTGTTAGAGAGTGTGAGAGAGTGTGAGAGAGTGTTAGAGAGTGTGAGAGTGTTAGAGAGTGTTAGAGTGTGGGGAGTGTTGGAGAGTGTGGGAGAGTGTGAGAGAGTGTGAGAGAGTGTGAGAGGTGTCAGAGAGTGTGAGAGAGTGTCGAGAGTGTGAGAGAGTGTTAGAGAGTGTCAGAGAGTGTGAGAGAGTGTGAGAGAGTGTGTGAGAGAGTGTTAGAGAGTGTCAGAGAGTGTCAGAGAGTGTGAGAGAGTGTCAGAGAGTGTGAGAGAGTGTGAGAGAGTGTGTGAGAGAGTGTTAGAGGAGTGTTAGAGAGTGTGGAGAGAGTGTTAGAGTGTGGGAGAGTGTTGGAGAGTGTGGGAGAGTGTCAGAGAGTGTGAGAGAGTGTCAGAGAGTGTGAGAGAGTGTTAGAGAGTGTGAGAGAGTGTGAGAGAGTGTGAGAGAGTGTGAGAGGTGTTAGTAGAGTGTGAGAGTGTGAAGAGAGTGTGAGAGAGTGTGAGATAGTGTTAGAGAGTGTGAGAGAGTGTGAGAGAGTCGTTAGAGAGTGTGGTAGAGTGTTAGAGAGTGTGAGAGAGTGTGAGAGAGTGTTAGAGAGTGTGAGAGAGTGTGAGAGAGTGTTAGAGATGTGTGAGAGAATGTTAGAGAGTGTGAGAGTGTGAGAGAGTGTTTATAGTGTGGGAGAGTGTTGGAGAGTGTGAGAGAGTGTGGGAGAGTGTGTGAGAGTGTGACTGTGGAGAGTGTGTGAGAGTGTGAGAGAGTGTGAGAAAGTGTGAGAGAGTGTTAGAGAATGTGAGAGAGGTGAGAGAGTGTGAGAGAGTGTGAGAGAGTGTGAGAGAGTGTGAGAGAGTGTGAGAGAGTGTGAGAGAGTGTGAAAGAGTGTTAGAGAATGTGAGAGAGTGTTAGAGAGTGTGAGAGAGTGTGAGGGAGTGTGAGAAAGTGTGAGAGAGTGTGAGAGAGTGTGAGAGAGTGTGAGAGAGTGTGAGAGAGTGTGAGAGAGTGTGAGAGGAGGTGTGAGAGAGTGTTAGAGAGTGTGAGAAAGTGTGAGAGAGTGTGAGAGAGTGTGAGAGAGTGTGAGAGAGTGTTAGAGAGTGTGAGAGAGTGGAGAGTGTGAGAAAGTGTGAGAGAGTGTGAGAGATGTGAGAGTGTGAGAGAGTGTGAGAGAGTGTGAGAGAGTGTGAGAGAGTGTGAGAGAGTGTGTGAGAGAGTGTTAGAGAGTGTGAGAAAGTGTGAGAGAGTGTGAGAGAGTGTGAGAGAGTGTGAGAGAGTGTTAGAGAGTGTGAGAGAGTGTGAGAGAGTGTTAGAGAGTGTGAGAGAAGTGTGAGAGAGTGTGAGAGAGTGTGAGAGAGTGTGAGGAGAGTGTGAGAGAGGTGTGAGAGAGTGTGAGAGAGTGTGAGAGAGTGTGAGAGAGTGTGAGAGAGTGTTAGAGAGTGTGAGAGAGTGTTAGAGAGTTGAGAGAGTGTTAGAGAATGTGAGAGAGTGTGAAAGAGTGTTAGAGAATGTGAGAGAGTGTGAGAGAGTGTGAGAGAGTGTGAGAGAGTGTGAGAGAGTGTGACGAGAGTGTGAGAAAGTGTGAGAGAGTGTGAGAGAGTGTGAGAGAGTGTGAGATAGTGTTAGAGAGTGTGAGAGAGTGTGAGAGAATGTGAGAGAGTGTGAAAGAGTGTTAGAGAGTGTGAGAGAGTGTTAGAGAATGTGAGAGAGTGTGAGAGAGTGTGAGAGAGTGTTAGAGAGTGTTAGAGAGTGTGAAAGAGTGTTAGAGAGTGTGAGAGAGTGTGAGAGAGTGTTAGAGAATGTGAGAGAGTGTGAAAGAGTGTTAGAGAGTGTGAGAGAGTGTTAGAGAATGTGAGAGAGTGTGAGAGAGTGTGAGAGAGTGTGAGAGAGTGTTAGAGAGTGTGAGAGAGTGTGAGAGTGTTATAGAGTGTGAGAGAGTGTTAGAGAGTGTGAGAGAGTGTTAGAGAGTGTGAGAGAGTGTTAGAGAGTGTGAGAGAGTGTGAGAGAGTGTGAGAGAGTGTTAGAGAGTGTGAGAGAGTGTTAGAGAGTGTGAGAGAGTGTGAGAGAGTGTTAGAGAGTGTGAGAGAGTGTGAGAGAGTGTTACAGAGTGTGAGAGAGTGTGAGAGAGTGTTAGAGAGTGTTAGAGAGTGTGAGAGAGTGTGAGAGAGTGCGAGAGAGTGTTAGAGAGTGTTAGAGAGTGTGAGAGAGTGTGAGAGAGTGTTAGAGAGTGTTAGAGAGTGTTAGAGAGTGTGAGAGAGTGTTAGAGAGTGTTAGAGAGTGTTACAGAGTGTGAGAGAGTGTGACTGTGGAGTGTGCTAGAGTGTGGGAGAGTGTTGGAGAGTGTGAGAGAGTGTGAGAGTGTGAGAGAGTGTGAGAGTGTGAGAAAGTGTTAGAGAGTGTTAGAGAGTGTTAGAGAGTGCTAGAGTGTGGGAGAGTGTTGGAGAGTGTGAGAGAGTGTGACTGTGGATAGTGTTAGAGAGTGTGGAGAGTGTTAGAGAGTGTGATAAAGTGTTAGAGAGTGTGACAGAGTGTGAGAGAGTGTGAGAGAGTGTTAGAGCGTGTGAAAGAGTGTGAGAGAGTGTCAGAGAGTGTGAGAGAGTGTCAGAGAGGTGTGATAGAGTGTGAGAGAGTGTGAGAGAGTGTGAGAGAGTGTGAGAAAGTGTGAGAGAGTGTGAGAGAGTGTCAGAGAGTGTGAGAGAGTGTGAGAGGGTGTGAGAGAGTGTTAGAGAGTGTGAGAGAGTGTGAGAGAGTGTGAGAGAGGGTTAGAGAGGGTTAGAGAGTGTGAGAGAGTGTGAGAGAGTGTGAGAGAGTGTGAGAGAGTGTGAGAAAGTGTTAGAGAGTGTCAGAGAGTGTTAGAGAGTGTGAGAGAGTGTTAGAGAGTGTGAGAGAGTGTGAGAGAGTGTGAGAGAGTGTGAGAGAGTGTTAGAGAGTTTGAGAGTGTTAGAGAGTGTGAGAGAGTGTGAGAGAGTGTTAGAGAGTGTGAGAGAGGTGTGAGAGAGTGTTAGAAAGTGTGTGAGAGAGTGTTAGAGAGTGTGTGAGAGGAGTGTTATAGAGTGTGAGAGAGTGTGAGAGAGTGTTAGAGTGTGAGAGAGTGTTAGAGAGTGGGAGAGAGAGTGTTAGAGAGTGTGAGCGAGTGTGTTAGAGAGTGTGAGAGATTGTGGAGGTTTGTGAGAGAATGTGAGGAATGTGAGAGAATGTGAGAGGAGTTGTGGGGAGGGGAAAGAGTGTGAGAGTGTTATAGAGTTTGAGAGAGTGTTAGAGATTGTTGTGAGGATTGTTAGAGAGTGTGAGAGGGTGTTAGAAAGTGTGAGAGAGTGTGAGCGGAGAATGTGAGAGAATGTGAGAAGAATGTGAGAGAGTGTGAGAGAGTGTTAGAGAGTGTGAGAGAGTGGAGGAGGTGTGAAGAGAGTGTTAGAGAGTGTGAGAGATCGAGTGTGAGAGAGTGCGTGTTTACCGAGTGTGAGAGAGTGTTAGAGAGTGTGAGAGAGTGTGAGAGAGTGTTAGAGAGTGTTAGAGAGTGTGAGAGAGTGTTAGAGTGTGGGAGGAGTGTTGGAGAGTGTTAGAGAGTGTTAGAGAGTGTGAGAGAGTGTTAGAGTGTGGGAGAGTGTGGAGAGTGTGAGAGAGTGTTAGAGAGTGTGACAGAGTGTGAGAGAGTGTTAGAGAGTGTTAGAGAGTGTGAGAGAGTTTGAGAGAGTGTGAGAGAGTGTTAGAGAGTGTTAGAGTGTTAGAGATTGTGAGAGAGTGTGAGAGAGTGTGAGAGAGTGTGATAGAGTGTTAGAGAGTGTGAGAGAGTGTGAGAGAGTGTTAGAGAGTGTGAGAGAGTGTTAAAGAGTGTGAGGGAGTGTGAGAGAGTGTTAGAGAGTGTTAGAGAGTGTGAGAGAGTGTGAGAGAGTGTTAGAGAGTGTGAGAGAGTGTTAAAGAGTGTGAGAGAGTGTGAGAGAGTGTTAGAGAGTGTGAGAGAGTGTTAGAGAGTGTGAGAGAGTGTGAGAGTGTTAGAGAGTGTGAGAGAGTGTGAGAGAGTGTTAGAGAGTGTGAGAGAGTGTTAGAGAGTGTTAGAGAGTGTGAGAGAGTGTTAGAGAGTGTGATAAGTGTTAGAGAGTGTGACAGAGTGTGAGAGAGTGTGAGAGAGTGTTAGAGCGTGTGAAAGAGTGTGAGAGAGTGTGAGAGAGTGTTAGAGAGTGTGACAGAGTATGAGAGAGTATGAGAGAGTGTGAGAGAGTGTTAGAGAGTGGGAGAGAGTGTTAGAGAGTGTGAGAGAGTGTGATAGAGTGTGAGAGAGTGTTAGAGAGTGTTAGAGTGTTAGAGATTGTGAGAGAGTGTGAGAGAGTGTGAGAGAGTGTGATAGAGTGTTAGAGAGTGTGAGAGAGTGTGAGAGAGTGTTAGAGAGTGTGAGAGAGTGTTAAAGAGTGTGAGGGAGTGTGAGAGAGTGTTAGAGAGTGTGAGAGAGTGTGAGAGAGTGTTAGAGAGTGTTAGAGAGTGTGAGAGCGTGTGAGAGTGTGAGAGAGTGTTAAAGAGTGTGAGAGAGTGTGAGAGAGTGTGAGAGAGTGTGAGATAGTGTTAGAGAGTGTGAGAGAGTGTGAGAGAGTGTTAGAGAGTGTGAGAGCGTGTGAGAGTGTGAGAGAGTGTTAAAGAGTGTGAGAGAGTGTGAGAGAGTGTGAGAGAGTGTGAGAGAGTGTTAGAGAGTGTGAGAGAGTGTGAGAGAGTGTGAGAGAGTGTGAGAGAGTGTGAGAGAGTGTTAGAGAGTGTGAGAGAGTGTGAGAGTGTTATAGAGTGTGAGAGAGTGTGAGAGAGTGTGAGAGAGTGTGAGAGAGTGTGAGAGAGTGTGAGAGAGTGTGAGAGAGTGTGAGAGAGTGTGAGAGAGTGTTAGAGAGTGTGAGAGAGTGTGAGAGTGTTATAGAGTGTGAGAGAGTGTGAGAGAGTGTGAGAGAGAGTTAGAGTTTGTGAGAGAGTGTTAGAGAGTGTTAGAGAGTGTTAGAGAGTGTGAGAGCGTGTGAGAGAGTGTTAGAGAGTGTGAGCGAGTGTGAGAGAGTGTTAGAGAGTGTGAGCGAGTGTGAGAGAGTGTTAGAGAGTGTGAGAGAGTGTGAGAGAGTGTTAGAGAGTGTGAGAGAGTGTGAGAGAGTGTTAGAGAGTGTGAGAGAGTGTTAGAGAGTGTGAGAGAGTGTGAGAGAGTGTTAGAGAGTGTGAGAGAGTGTTAGAGAGTGTGAGAGAGTGTGAGAGTGTTAGAGAGTGTGAGAGAGTGTGAGAGAGTGTTAGAGAGTGTGAGAGAGTGTTAGAGAGTGTGAGGGAGTGTGAAAGAGTGTTAGAGAGTGTTAGGGTTTGTGAGAGAGTGTTAGAGAGTGTTAGAGAGTGTTAAAGAGTGTGAGAGCGAGTGAGAGAGTGTTAGTGTGAGAGAGTGTGAGAGAGTGTTAGAGAGTGTGAGAGAGTGTGAGAGTGTGAGAGAGTGTGAGAGTGTTAGAGAGTATGAGAGAGTGTGAGAGAGTGTTAGAGAGTGTGAGAGTGTTAGAGAGTGTGAGAGAGTGTGAGAGTGTAGAGAGTAGAAGTGTAGAGAGTGTGAGAGTGTTAGAGAGTGTTAGAGTGTTAGAGAGTGTGAGAGTGTTAGAGAGTGTGAGAGAGTGTTAGAGAGTGTGAGAGTGTGAGAGAGTGTGAGAGTGTTAGAGAGTGTGAGAGAGTGTTAGAGAGTGTTAGAGTGTGTGAGAGAGTGTGAGAGTGTTAGAGAGTGTGAGAGAGTGTGAGAGTGTTAGAGAGCGTGAGAGAGCGTGAGAGCGCGTGAGAGCGCGAGAGAATGGGATTTGGAACGGGATTTCGGAACGGGATTTCGGAACGGGATTTGGAAAAAATCCCGTTCCAAATCCCGTTCCATTAGGGTTAGGGTTATGGTTAGGGTTAACCCTAACCCTAAACCCTACCCCTAACTTAATGCAATTATAACTTTCTAATTAGCAAACTCCCTAATTTAATGAATTAGCATAATTTCGGAAAATTACACAATTTTCAGTTAATTTTCATTATTTTATAAAAAATTCAAGATCGAAAATACAACACCGCTAACCCTTAATCCTAAACCAACCCAAAGCCTAACCCCTAACACTAACCCTAACACTAACCCTAACCCCTCGCCCTAACCCTCTAACATCAGCATTCAGTCCTTGTTGGACCAAATCTTCAATGAATGCAATGGTGTCAGGCAATTTTTTCAAAAAAAAGCTGTATTCAAATATTGAAATTCATTGAAGATATTCAAACACACCTTTTTCACAGTCGCTTTCATCAGATCCGCCAATACAGTCAGCTTCTCCATCACAAACGTAGATCCACTGCAAACATTCATTGTTGCTGTTGTTGCATGAAAACTGGTTTGCAGTACAGCCTTGAACAAAATAGGAAAAAAATATCCATGAAAATGTTATTTAGAATATTCATTTGAAAAAATACTATGAATCATTAATAAGTGAATTCAATTCATAATGGAACTTACTGCAGTTGCTTTCATCAGTAAAATCCCCACAGTCATTGACTCCATCACACAGGTACGCGATTCCCAGGCAGCTCCCATTGCCACAACGTATTTGGTCTGAGTGGCATACACAGTCTGGGGTCTCATCGCTCTGGTCTGCACAGTCAGTCACCCCATCACAGTACAGGCTTCCACGAATGCAGTGCTTCTTATCAGCACAGCGGAACTCACTTGGGGCGCATTCTGGTGTCACACAAATAAAAGATGTAGATTGTTAATTCATTGAACAATTCTTGGATCGTTTCTACTTCTTCATGCGTGACGTAGTTTGCATTCTCATCAAGTAATAGCTACCAGATTTGGAAAGGATTAATTGGCATCATCACTACCAGATGTGTAAAGGACTAATTGGCATCATCACTGTACTCTGTCTTGATTTATTTAGATCATCCTTGGATAGGGTGGCACATCAAATGTGGTGTCTTAGCAAAACCTCGTGTTTTGCATGGAGACCAAACATCCGGGTTAGAACTTGTACGTGTATTTTGAAGGCCCGACAATTTATATTACACTGGTATGTTAAAGTAACACATTAGTACAAATAACATTTGTAAACTTGCGGACTGGCACGTGGATTTTGTGCACACAGTGGAGACGTCGTGAACAAGCATCACTTTGCGGGCTGTTCACATTTCTAGGCGCAGCAGTGCAATTTCCAATGTTTTGTCCAATTTGAGGAGTTTCCTTGAACACTTCCGTATGTGTGAGACAGTATATCTGCAATTTTTTCAAGAAAAAGCTGTATTCAAATATTGAAACTCATTGAAGATATTCAAACACACCTTTTTCACAGTCGCTTTCATCAGATCCGCCAATACAGTCAGCTTCTCCATCACAAACGTAGATCCACTGCAAACATTCATTGTTGCTGTTGTTGCATGAAAATTGGTTTGCAGTACAGCCTTGAACAAAATAGGAAAAAAATATCCATGAAAAGGTTATTTAGAATATTCATTTGAAAAAATACTATGAATCATTAATAAGTGTATTCAATTCATAATGGAACTTACTGCAGTTGCTTTCATCAGTAAAATCCCCACAGTCATTGACTCCATCACACAGGTACGCGATTCCCAGGCAGCTCCCATTGCCCACCGCTTACACTAACATTGGCTGCTGACATTTGGGCTATGCCCATTTCAAACCTTTATAAACAGTTGCCTTTAGAGGCTAATCCCCCTTTTCCAGATGATGACTGCTTGTGTTGCGATCAAAACGTAGTTTTTTTTCTCTTTCAACCTATCTACATAACTTTACCGAAAGACCCAAAGAATATAATTAATACAATTAATCTCAATTAACGCCCCGTCAGCTAACGCCACGCCCACTTTAATATTTGGGCAAATCTCTGATCGGTGATTTCATTGGGTATACGATTTTATCATATTACAGCGCCACCTGTCGCAACGTGACGCAAATTTATCAATCGGTCTCCACTCGCTAAGTGAACGTTTTGCTTGGTTTTTGTACAAATGGTCTAAATTCAAAATGTCTAGTTATAGCGAATGTTCATAGAAATCACGCTCGTTAAGCGAGATATGCCTGTACAATACATCACACTGACAGGTGACTCATGTCTGGTGGGTCTGGATGGCAGGTATTGATAGATTTACACCTTGATGAAGGTCACCCTTGATTGTTGCTGGGACAAATATCTGACCTGGTCCCTAATTCCGCAATGCATACAAAGATAATACATTTCCATACCATGAACTGCAGTCAGTGATAGCATGTTTTCTGCACCTGAAAACCAGTTTACTGGGTTATGAAGAGCCATGGTCTGAGCTTCCTCATTGATTTCAAAGTACAGTGCGACCAAAATACTTCACTTAGTCGGTGCCTCACCATGCGAGCAGCATTTTCTGAAGGCGCAACGTAAATGACTAAATTGATTTGTTAATGCCACGTGAATTTGTGTTTGGACCCTACTCTACTACGACCAACAAACTAAATATGGTAAGTATGATTTTATTTGCATTTCAAGACCTGTTTTGTGTTGTGTTTTTTTATTTTGTAAAGAAAAGATGTATTCTGGAGCCAGTTTTACATTCAGGTTTGTGCTTTATTCTAAATCAGAGGCAATTATTTGCCATGTCTGTGACCTCTTCAATTAGATTAGCTACCTTCAGTTAATATAGAAATATATAAGCTGGTTTACGTTTTCAAGGCAATTACTAAAATACGGCTGCTAAGCATATCCGGCTTACAAATTCCACACGTGGTAGAGGGCTATACCTTGAATACATAAATAGTATTACTTCTCAGTACATTTTTCACATGTAAATCGGTTTGTTGTTTGGTTATTACTATCATAAGTGCATTTGAACTATAAGCCACATACACCACATTTATGAAATGGAAATTGTGTAGCTATTCAGACTCTTCAAAAATATATGGCATAATGTCGGGTGCAGAAAACAGTGTCAGATGGTAAAACTCTACGGAGCGAGATAAAACATGCTAAAGAAACTCTCCAGTGAAATGGCTACAATAATGCTCACATTAACAGAGCATTGAATGCCAAACCAAGATCGAACAGCAATACTGCTGAAGGCGATCATGTTATTAAAACAAAATACAATATATTGCGGGAGTAACTGTCAAACTAGCTAGAATTTTGGAAAAAAACTAGACAGAGTAGAATTTGGCACAGTACACAAAATTCTAAAACTAGTATCTTGTACTAAAGATTAATTGCCAATGTTATCAAAAGAAGGTGTGTATTGTATTAATTGCTCTTGTGGTAAATGCTATCTTGGACAGATGGGATGTAACATTACTATCAGGCTAAAAGAACACCAAATAAATATTAAATTCTCACAAACACAACTGTCGGCAGTTGAAGAACATGCTTGCCAACAAAGACACTCAATTGATTTTGATAATGTTGAAGTATACTCTTTGGGTCTTTTGGTAAAGTCAAGCAGATAGAACAATTTAAAAAATCACGACGTTTCCATCGCAACACAAGCAATCGTCTTCAGGTGAAAAAATAGCTTTTATACTTACGCGATCTAACCAAAAAAACCTTTATTATGCATAATATCCTGCTTAGTGACCATATTTCCAAAAGTCTACTTTCAAAATGTACTTTTATCTGCACCGAAGGATCCTAACCTTATCGTGGTGGTTGGGTTTGTGTGTTCCATTGCCTGGAGCCTTATACTCCTGGTAGAGTCTCTCTTGTAGAACAGGTCTGGGGGAAGTTCCAGACAAATAACGGTCCCAAAAAAGCCCCTCATGAATGGTTCAGAAATATAAAAATCACAGAACGTCGCCTGGACAAGGTAAAACGGGACACCCCCCTGGAGCCAGCCCTGGGGGTGGTGTTCACTGGAAAGCACCTGGTGGCCAGGTGACCCACACAACCTGTTTAGACCCAGGCTGAAATTGCTACGTGGTGCCGTCCTGTGGAACCACCATCCACATGACGAAGGGTGAGGGGTGGGTGCGATGCCAGTATGGCAGGGAAAGGGATGGTCTCAGATGGACTGGACCTTGGAAATGGACACTCGCCATTGGGACGTGGAATGTGAGGTCACTGGGGGGGAAGGAGTCGGAGCTGATGGAGGAGGTGGAAAGGTACCAACTAGATATAGTTGGTCTCACCTCCACACACAGAACACAACTTCTCAATCGGGGATGGTCTCTCTCCTATTTCAGAGTAACCCCTGGTGAGAGACCCCGCGGGGGGTGCAGGGATACTCACAAGCCCCTGGCTGGGTGTTGTTCAGTTGGAGTTTGTCCCAGTGGAGGAGAGGGTCGCCTCAATGAGACTTCGAGTCTTAGAAAGGAAAGCTCTGACTGTTGTCTGTGCTTATGAACATAAGTTCAGAGTATTTTGCCTTCTTAGAGACTGTGGGTGCAGTGCTCGATAGAGTGCCACCTACCGACTCCATTGTCTTACTGGGCGACTTCAAAGTTCATGTAGGAAATTATAGAGATACCTGGAGAGGCGTGATTGTGAAGAATGCCCCTCCTGATCTGAAACTGAATGGTGAGATGTTATTGGAATTCTGTGCTAGTCTCGGAATCTTAATAACAAACACTATATTCGAACACAAGCATGATCATATATGTACTTGTTACCAGAACACCTTGTGCCGAAGGTCAATGATTGTATGTTCTGGACACTCGGGTGAAGAGAGGGGCAGAGTTTTCAACTGATCACACCTGCTAGTAAGTTGGATCTGATGCTTGGGGTACCGACCAGATAGACGAGGAATGCCCAAACGAATAGTGCGGGTTTTCTGGGAACGTCTGGCGGAAGACCTACAGTGAGGGAAAAAGTATTTGATCCCCTGCTGATTTTGTATGTTTGCCCACTGACAAATAAATGATCAGTCTATAATTTTAATGGTAGGTTTATTTGAACAGTGAGAGACAGAATAACAACAACAAAATCCAGAAAAACGCATGTCAAAAATGTTATAAATTGATTTGCATTTTTATGAGGGAAATAAGTATTTGACCCCTCTGCAAAACATGACTTAGTACTTGGTGGTAAATTCCTTGTTGGCAATCATAGAGGTCAGACGTTTCTTGTAGTTGGCCACCAGGTTTGCACACATCTCAGGAGGGATTTTGTCCCACTCCTCTTTGCAGATCTTCTCCAAGTCATTAAGGTTTCGAGGCTGACGTTTGGCAACTCGAACCTTCAGCTCCCTCCACAGATTTTTTATGGGATTAAGGTCTGGAGACTGACCTTAATGTGCTTCCTCTTGAGGCACTCATTTGTTGCCTTGGCCGTGTGTTTTGGGTCATTGTCATGCTGGAATACCCATCCACGATCCATTTTCAATGCCCTGGCTGAGGGAAGGAGGTTCTCACCTAAGATTTGATGGTACATGGCCCTGTCCATCGTCCCTTTGATGCGGTGAAGTTGTCCTGTCCCCTTAGCAGAAAAACACCCCCAAAGCATAATGTTTGCACCTCCATGTTTGACGGTGGGGATGGTGTTCTTGGGGTCATAGGCAGCATTCCTCCTCCTCCAAACACGGCGAGTTGAGTTGATGCCAAAAAGCTAAATTTTGGTCTCATTTGACCACACCACTTTCACCCAGTTGTCCTCTGAATCATTCAGATATTCATTGGCAAACTTCAGACGGGCATGTATATGTGCTTTCTTGAGCAGGGGGACCTTGCGGGCGCTGCAAGATTTCAGTCCTTCACGGCGCAGTGTGTTACCAACTGTTTTCTTGGTGGCTATGGTCCCAGCTGCCTTGAGATCATTTACAAGATCCTCCCGTGTAGTTCTGGGCTGATTCCTCACCGTTCTCATGATCATTGCAACTCCACGAGGTGAGATCTTGCATGGAGCCCCAGGCCGAGGGAGATCGACAGTTCTTTTGTGTTTCTTCCATTTGCGAATAATCGCACCAATTGTTGTCACCTTCTCACCAAGGTGCTTGGCAATGGTCTTGTAGCCCATTCCAGCCTTTTGTAGGTCTACAATCTTGTCCCTGACATCCTTGGAGAGCTCTTTGGTCTTGGCCATGGTGTAGAGTTTGGAATCTGATTGATTGCTTCTGTGAACAGGTGCCTTTTATACAGGTAACAAAGCTGAGATTGGGAGCACTCCCTTTAAGAGTGTGCTCCTAATCTCAGTTACCTGTATAAAAGACACCTGAGAGACACAAATCTTTCTGATTGAGAGGGGGTCAAATACTTATTTCCCTCATTAAAATGCAAATAAATTTATAACATTTTTGACATGCGTTTTTCTGGATTTTTTTGTTGTTATTCTGTCTCTCACTGTTCAAATAAACCTACCATTAAAATTATAGACTAATCATTTCTTTGTCAGTGGGCAAACGTACAAAATCAGCAGGGGATCAAAAACTTTTTTCCCTCACTGTAGTACAGAAATATTTCAACTTCCACCTCCAGGAAAACTTCTATACTCCAGGGGAGGTCATAGACATTGAGTTCGAGTGTGTGATGTTAAGGACCTCGATTGTCGATGCTGCTGTGAAAAGCTGTGGCCTGAAGGCAGTTGGTACCTATCATGGTGGCAACCCTAGGACCCGCTGGGGAACATCAGTGGTAAGGGAACCTGTCGAGTTGAATAGGGAGGCTATGCTCGGAAAAATATCTCCCAACTCGATTGAGACGTACCGGCTTGCCAAGAGGGCAGCAGCGGTAGCAATCGCTGAAGGGAAAGCGCGGGTGTGGGAGGAGTTTGGAGAGGCCATAGAGAGGGACTACCAGGCAGCCTCAAAAATGTTCTGGCAAACCATTTGACGCGGCCCAGGCTGCTGTCCATAAGGGTGGAGTTACATTGAACTCAACTAAGATGATAGTCGAGAGGTGGAAGGAACACTTTGAAGAGCTTCTCAACCCGGTGGACATGCCCTCCTCTCAGGAGGCAGCCCAGGAAACAGCTGCGGGGTCAGATCCATCACAGCTGCTGAAGTTGCTGCAGGGGTCAAGGGCCTTCGTAGTCGCAAAGCTGCTGGGGTGGACGAGATTCTCCCAGAGTTGTTGAAAGCGCTGGACAGTGTAGGAGTGTTGTGGTTAACACGCCTCTTCAATGTTGCATGGAAGACGGGTACAGTACCTCTGGATTGGGAAAATGGGGTCTTGGTTCCCATTTTTAAGAAAGGGGACTAGAGGGTGTGCTCCAACTACAGAGGAATCACACTCCTCAGCATTCCAGGTAATTCCAGAGTACCGGAGAGAAGACTCTGCCCAGTGTTCGAGCCTCAGATTCAGGAGGAACAATGCGGATTCCGTCATGGTCGTGGAACAATGGACCAGCTGTTTTCCCTCTCACAGATATTTTACGGTTCATGGAAGTATGCTTCTCCAGTCTACCTCTGCTTTGTAGACTTGGAGAAGGCATATGACCGTGTTGCGGTCATATGCCACAACACTCCGCAATGTCTTGTGGAAGGTGCTGCGGGAGTTTGATGTACCGGTGCCGCTTGTGTGGGCTATCTGGTCCCTCAATTCCTGTAGTGAAAGCTGCGTCCTTATTCTTGGTGTTAAATCAAAGTCGTTCAATTTGGGTGTTGGACTCCGCTAAGGGTGCGTCCTGTTTGTGATTTTCATGGACAGGATATAAATTTGCAGCCGAGGTATGAAGAGTATCCAGTTTGGGTTCATGGAGGTGGCGTCGCTGCTTTTTGCAGGTGACATTGTCCTCTTTGCCTCATCAGTCTGTGATCCCAAGCGTGCACTTTGAATGCTTTGATGCCGAGTGTGAAGCGGCTGGGATGAGGATCAGCACTTTCAAATCTGAGGTCATGGTTCACTCCCGGGAGATGGTGGATTGTACTCACTAGATGAGGGGGGAACAGCTTCCATAGTGGAGGAGTTTAAGTACCTCGGGGCCTCTTTTGCAAGTGATTGTAAGTGGGAGCGCGAGATCGGCGTCCAAAGTGTTGCGGGCACTGTACTGTTTCATAAAGCGGAGGCTGAATTCTCGAATAAAGCTCTCGGTTTACAGGTCGATCTACATTCCCACCCTGACCTATGGTCATGAGCTTTGGGTAATGACTGAAAGGATGAGATCGCAGGGGGCTGAAATGAGGTTTCTCTGCAGGGTTGCCAGGCTCTGTGATTGGGTGAGGAGCTCGGTAATCCGGGAAAGCCTCAGAGTCGAGCTGCTGCTCCTCTGAATTTAGAGCCAGTTGAGGTGGTTCTGGCACCTAATAAGAATGCCCTCTGATAGACTGCCCCTAAAACTCTACCGGGCACGTCCTACTGGGCAAAAACCCGAGGCCGGCCCAATATGCGCTGGCGAGACTATGTCACTTGGCTGGCCTGGAAATGCCTGGGAATTCCCCAGGAAGAGCTAGATTCTGTTGCCAAGGAAAGGGAAGTCTGGACCGCCCAACTCAACATGCCGTCGCTGACACCCTCACCAGGACAAGTGGATTGTGAAACGAACGAATACGCAATGGGCTCTCAATTCGTGGAAACTTTGTTTTTGTCTGCACACAAATTTAAGTCACCTAAAGTTTTCTATTTATCACATATACAATGTTTACATTTTAACAAGTGTCTTATACCTGTGTGTTTTTTCCTGAATAATAATAGTGAAAGAATGGCATGGAAATGTTTACACTTTCTGAGCCTTCTGACATCTCTGCATAGTGTCCAAGGTGAGACAACTGGATATGTTTTTCTGGTGAAATTGATATAACAATTTAAAATTTCCATTGTATGTGTGCCCTAAGTTAATGTTCTCCATAGTCTGGCTTGCTGCTGCGCTAGTAGTTGTATTTGTCTTGTCGAAAAATGTATTGGTATACAAGATACGCAAATGTCCGAATTATACCAAGTGAATTTTGTGCTTGAACTTGTTGTACCATTCGTCTACATTTAAAAATCCAGGACTGTACACGCACATTCGAGTCTGTATGTGTACAGCACTTTAATCAGTCCACATCTAGATAAAGCCACCTCATGCTGCAGGATGTGGGGGCTATTTTAAGCGACTAGTAAGATATATGTGTGACGGGCAGAACTGCGGAACATTGCTCGTGTGCAGCACCGTGCAAAAGCTGGCTCTACTTCTGGATTGCGGGTTAATCAATGTTGTCTGACTACAAGTTAAATATTTTTTCAAGGACACAGTTGGTGATGTTTTCACGATCAGCTGATGTCTAACCTGATTGCTATTGGGCCTTTCACTGTTAGGTTTTATGTTAATATAAGCTAATGCTTATGATTTCTCAGAGTATATAAAAAAGCATTCCCGACATAATGTCGAATTTAGTTTTTTCTTTGTAAAAGCAGAGGAAACACTCTAATTAGCCGATGTAAACAAAAGCGCGCATGTGAGGAAGTTAATTTCAATATCAGCACTGAACATCACCACTCACGTGGATCTCACAGTCAGTCTTATGAAATGTACAGTGCAAAGGACTACATATAAAGAAGCCTGTATATGGTAGACGTATATCAGAACACCATATGGGAGGGCCAACCCCTAGACATGTTTTTGCCAAGTGCCAAGTGTAGATTTAAGGGGAATGCAAGCAATGTGGATCCGATTGTCATTTTACGAAGTTAAGGTCAATAAGCTTGCCATATGTATTTCATGACATTCAGTGTTTATTTCAATAAGAATGTAAACAAACGAATTGCTTTGTACCATTTGTGGCTTATTTAAAATGTACTTTTTTATTTACTAACATTGGCCTTGCTAAAGTGCTGAATTTAATTAACCCAATAAATGTCAGGGACATGGAGTTTAATAATTATCGGATCATTAATTAACAGTGGACTCTGTTTGTTAAACAGGTCAAACAACACAAATTCCATCCACGACACAGCTGCTACTGTCATTTCCAACAACACATTTGGATATCGGTAAGATAATCAATGCCTCCAACATATTATTATGCTAGTTTACCCAGGGAAATCTCACCCATTCTCATGGGTGAGGGTTAAGGTGCTATATATATTAGGTTAAAATAAGATAAAGGGGGTAATGATTGCCATGTATAATCCCAATTAAATCATTTGTGGGTAATTTTTCAAATTTTAATAATTTGTACCATAACACCAGCACACAATGGCTTACTCTTGCAATCGTCATGGGACATTTAATGTCCACTGTGAAGCATGTGGCCCATATTTCATAGTAAATTCACCTGCAGTAATAACCAGGGCAGCCGTTGGATCACTGCCTCTGTATATGTTTAAAATATGCTAAACACGAAAGTGCCTGGTAGGCATTTAGCTCTATATTGTGATTCTAATTGCATGTTACATGAGCAGCCGATTCATTAAATTAAGCAGATGTGTACAACCTACGGCAAACGGAACAGAAGACCGGCCCGTGAGCACCAGGGGTACAAGGAT
This sequence comes from Lethenteron reissneri, assembly GCF_015708825.2. Taxonomy (NCBI): domain Eukaryota; kingdom Metazoa; phylum Chordata; class Hyperoartia; order Petromyzontiformes; family Petromyzontidae; genus Lethenteron; species Lethenteron reissneri. The sequence goes on from NC_083787.1 coordinate 120,381, forward strand.
GCTCGGCGAACAACTCAGAGAGCTGTTGGCTGTAAGCAGGCTACCACAGGGTTTAACCTCAGCCAGGTCTGGGCTGGTTAGCGACAAGGAAAATATTTCTGCACCCAACACACCACATTCCGTATAGCTCACACTATTGCTGTAGCTACTCATCACGTACCTAAGTCAATTTATTAACGACCTGGAAAAAATATCAGAGATAAGTGAAGCCCTGGGCTACTGCTATCTAACATTCCCGAACTTTGGCAATCCATGGGGAGCTAAATTATTCCCAATTTTTCGACATTCTCGATAAAGGTTGCATACTCCTAAAAAAATAATAATAAAAAGTAGTAGCAATATTCATTCAACCAGTGGATGCTGGGCTGTCACTAGACGTCTTTTCCTGGGAGGCAATATGGATTTCTTGACCAGAAAACTTTAATCAGAGCTTACTGCCTACCTGATCTGCAGCCATTGCTTGCTCCTGTGTTGAACTAGCTTACAGCTGTCTATATTGATATGTGAATAAAATAACAGAAATATAATTATCTAAATAGTGTGTGATAAGAACTCAGCCATAGTTATATCAGTAGATCGAGCCTGCCATGGGACCATGACATTTTCACAGGTGACCCAAGGCTTCTTACAGATGTAGTGACATAAGAGGGGAGGAGCTGCTGGGGGCTCTGGGACCCTAGGCAACCCAGACGCTTAAGCCCCTTGGTGCCAGGCGCTGGGACCCTAGGCACCCCAGCCAGTTAAGCCCCTTGGCGCCACCAACCGGGGGGGGGGGGGGGGCGGCTGTGTGTGCTCTGTGGGATATCTGGGGGCGGACACAACCCCACCCCTCGTTGGGGACGAGGCATAAAAGGGCAGCTTCCTGGCCGATCAGGGCCAATTGTAGCCCAAGACCCAAGACCAGCCATCTCAGGACCCTGGGACGCTGTGAGGGCCAGTGGTGGGACTCTGGAACTCCCGACTCTACGTCCTTGTGAGGGCGAGTTCCAGAGCGTAGCCAGAGTAGTGTATCTAGGCTGTGTACCTAGGCTGTGTACCTAGGCTGTAACAGAGTATCAGGACTGTTGGAGTGTTGTTGGATTGTAATAAAGAAGTTACCTCTACAAGTGTCTCCGGAACCCATTACATTTGGAGTCAGAAGTGGCCATGGAGACAAGAAGTAAGCCACGTACCTTCAGTCCTGACGACGATGTCGAGGAGCAAGCAGCGATGGGGCGGCCAACGCCGGCCGACAACGACGCCGCACCGCCGGCCGACAATGACGCCACACCGCCGGCCGACAGCGACGCCGCACCGCCGGCCGACAACGACGCCGCACCGCCGGCCGATGGCGATGCCGCACCGCCGGTCGACAACGACGCCGCACCGCCGGCCAATGGCGACGCCGCAACGCCGGCTGAGCAGCTGTCTGCTCCGCTGACCGTCCCCTCTCCAGCGTCGGGAGCAGGGATGGAGGAGGCGCTGCTTCGCCTCGCAGAGCTGCTCTGCGCCACCGCCTCCCTGCTGGGCGAGATGCGGCGCTCACAGGCAATGGCGGGAGGGAGAGAAGAGGCGCAGTGCTCGCCCGAGCCCGCCACTGCCGTTCCCGCCACCGGCATTCCCTCCACAAATGTGGGGGATACTTCCGAGTGTGTCGTCACTTCCGCCGGGAGAGCAATGACCGCTGGGAGCAACGTCACTTCCGGGCCCAGCATGGTCCAACCAAACAACGCCGCATCATCAGAGCTGCGACCTTCACCGCCGGGCGACAGCTGGCTTCAACCTAGCATAACGCGTCATCAGCGCTGCGACCGGACAATGAGGGCGCCATTCTTACTGTAACCGGCGCTGGGGCCGGCACATCGACCGACACGCAGGTCGCCGCCTTTGCTGCTCTGGCCAAAGGTTGGAGGTCGGGAGACCAGGCCCCTGACACTTCGTCCATTTACGCGCTCCAGGTTAATGATTTTTGTTGACATTTTCTTCGTTGTCGTTGGGGAGTCGTGATTGTTGTTGGGTAAACTGTGTGGAGCTTCGCTCGTTAGTGTTGTCAATGTGTGTGCAAAACTTTGCTTGTCATTGTTAACAATGTATGGTTTGTATGGAACTTTGTTCGTGATTGTTAATGTATAGCTTGTGCTTTCATTGTTAACGATGTATAGACTGTATGGGGCATTTATCTTGAGATGGTGACATGCTGCCAGGGATTTGGAATTGTCGTGCTGGCTCTCAAATATCTTGGGGTGCAGATCCTGACCAGGATGGCCCAGTGGGTGTTGCGTGTCTAACACGAGAGTTGTGGTCCCGTCATGCTATGGCTGACGGCTTGACCTGACAGCCTGGAGATAGAGACACTCCGTGGCATGTCTAGCCTAGTGGGCTGTGCGCTCACATGGCTTGGAGAGTGTGGTCCCGTCATGCAATGGCTGACGGCTTGACCTGACGGCCCGGAGGTTGAGACCCTCCGTGGTGCGTCTGGAGCTGTTGGCTCGCCCTGACAGCCCAGAGATTGAAACACTCCGAGGCGCGTTGAAACAGTGGGCTGGAGATTCGTAGTGTTCAGGTGTAGTTGTCCCATTACGTTGGGACTGTATCCCTCAGTTGTTAGGGTGCATGTTGTGCAGTGAGTGAACGATGGGTCATCTCAGCTCGGTCGGTACAGCTATATGCTGCGACGCGAGTCTTGGAGAGAGACTGGGTTGAAGTTCCCCCGATACGGCCGACGCGTGAGGGTCAGAAAGGCGGAGTGTGATGCCGAGTGGCATGAGATGTCCGGGTTGGCCTTCAAGGGAGGGCTGCTGGGTTGTGCGAGCGCGGGAGACCACGGGGATGCAGTTCAGACCGTGGAGGTGCCATCTCCTGCAGGGATCTGTGCGATGTCTCAGCCATATCATTGGCGAGTCGGGCATTGCTGCGGATCCCGAGGAGGGTTAGGTGTGCCGCGGGTCGTTTGTTCACGTGTCATTGCTTCACCTTTTTGTTGATTGACGCTTGTATATAGTGTAAAGTTGTATAGGTTGGTTAGGGTATTTATGGTTGCTTTCTTGTTCTCTTTTCTTTTCCTGTTGAGGCTCGCGTATTTTTTTTTCTTCCCTTTCGTTAATTTAAACATTCTAATTATTGACAGCCAGGACGGCTGGAGGCTACATAGAGGAGGGTAATGTAGTGACATAAGAGGCGAGGGGCTGCTGGGGGCTCTGGGACCCTAGGCATCCCAGACGCTTAAGCCCCTTGGCGCCACCAACGGGGGGGGGGGGGGGGGCTGTGTGTGCTCTGTGGGATATCTGGGGGCGGACACAACCCCACCCCTCGTTGGTGACGAGGCATAAAAGGGCAGCTCCCTGGCCGATCAGGGCCAGTTGTAGCTCAAGACCCAAGACCCAAGACTAGCCATCTCAGGACCCTGGGACGCTGTGAGGGCCAGTGGTGGGACTCTGGAACTCCCGGCTCTACGTCCTTGTGAGGGCGAGTTCCAGAGCGTAGCCAGAGTAGTGTATCTAGGCTGTGTACCTAGGCTATGTACCTAGGCTGTAACAGAGTATCAGGACTGTTGGAGTGTTGTTGGATTGTAATAAAGAAGTTACCTGTACAAGTGTCTCCGGAACCCATTACACAGAGAGGAGTGTTCCCCAATGGTAATCCAAGCATGGGGGCAAAAGTTAAAACTTTGAATTTAAACATGTATTTTCTAAAAAACGATTATCCTTCGGAGGCAACGTAAAAGGGCTCGCTATTTACAAACCTTATGATACTAGTATTCTTTATTTATATATTTTAAAGTCCATCAATGAATAATGCACAACAAACGTAAAAAATCATAAACACTTGAGTGCCAGTATAAAAGTATAGACTTAAATAGTGAAGTAAACATAATTCGTCATCACAAAACATTCTGCCTCGCTTGTGAAAATCTGTCCATCACTATGTATCCACTGTGCTGGTGGCTCCAGTGTGTGCAGCAGACCAGTACCAGTGTGCAGATCACAAGAGCTGCATTGCGCAGAGATTCTACTGTGACGGGACCCTCGACTGCACCGATCACAGCGATGAGACGCCCAACTGCCAATGTTTCTCCAACCAGCAGCGCTGTGCCAATGGAACCTGTTTGGCAACAAAAAGCTTCTGCGATGGTGTCAATGATTGTGGGGACTATTCCGATGAGACCAACTGCAGTGAGTTATGTAGTGTCAGCGATACATTAGGGTTTTCCACGTGAATGACCATGCAGGGGGTTACACATGTCCTTGAATACCAAAGGGGATACAATCTAATGAAAACAAATATTGCAATATAATTTCCACGGTTTGTCAAATATAGTGTTTATGACATGGCCTCAACGTGCACATGGTCTGGCACAGCCTCCGTGGTGACGTCACCGCCACTAAGGAATGATGGTTGTTGTTATAAAATGTCTTTAGAAGAATTTTGAAAAAAAAAGGAATTGTGCTATTTACCCTCTTGTTGCATTCCTCAGCTTGCTCACCAAACCAGTTTTTATGCAGCAACATTGGCCGGTGTCTGGATTGGATCTACGTTTGTGATGGGGACGTGGACTGCAGTGATGGTTCTGATGAAACTGGCTGTGAAAAAGGTGACGTAGCAGAACAAGTAGGCCACGAATTATAATTTAGCCTACTAAACTTACTTATTCTTCTGAATGCAAGAAAATAAGAACTGCATTTGTGGAAGCCTGTACTGTGATGGGTAGGCTGACTATGCAGACCAGAGTGATGAGACCCCAGACTACTTTAACATACAAATGTAATGCACGTATGATGTGCCACCCCATCCAAGGATGATCTAAATAAATCAAGACAGAGGACAGTGATGATGCCAATTAGTCTTTTCCAAATCTGGTAGCTGTTACTTGATGAGAATGCAAACTACGTCAAGCATGAAGAAGCAGAAACGAATCAAGAATTGTTCAATGAATTAACAATCTACATATTTTATTTGTGTGACACCAGAATGCGCCCCAAGTGAGTTCCGCTGTGCTGATAAGAAGCACTGCATTCGTGGAAGCCTGTACTGTGATGGGGTGACTGACTGTGCAGACCAGAGCGATGAGACCCCAGACTGTGCATGCCACTCAGACCAAATACGTTGTGGCAATGGGAGCTGCCTGGGAATCGCGTACCTGTGTGATGGAGTCAATGACTGTGGAGATTTTACTGATGAAAGCAACTGCAGTAAGTGCCATTATGAATTGAATTCACTTATTAATGATTCATAGTATTTTTTCAAATGAATATTCTAAATAACCTTTTCATGGATATTTTTTCCTATTTTGTTCAAGGCTGTACTGCAAACCAGTTTTCATGCAACAACAGCAACAATGAATGTTTGCAGTGGATCTACGTTTGTGATGGAGAAGCTGACTGTATTGGCGGATCTGATGAAAGCGACTGTGAAAAAGGTGTGTTTGAAAATCTTAAATGAGTTTCAATATTTGATTACAGCATGTTCTTGAAAAAATTGCAGATATACTGTCTCACACATACGGAAGTGTTCAATGAAACTCCTTAAATTGGACAAAACATTGGAAATTGCACTGCTGCACCTCGAAATGTGAACAGCCCGCAAAGTGATGCTTGTTCACGACGTCTCCACTGTGTGCACAAAAGCCACGTGCCAGTCCGCAAGTTAACAAATGTTATTTGTTTCTAATGTGTCACTTTAACATACCATTGTAATATCAATTGTCCGGCCTTCAAAATACACGTACAAGTTCTAACCCGGATGTTGGGTCTCCTTGCAAAACACAAGGTTTTTCTAAGACAACAATTATGATGTGCTACCCCATCCATGTGTTGAACACCCGAAATTAAGGACGTGGGCAGGTGCTCCAAGTCGAGGGCAGACACATTTATTGTGGTTAATAGCAATCTTGTGAAGAACAGCACCGTCACTCTGTAAAATGCACCAACACGTGTGTCACACACATCAATTCTTCCGAGTCGCCATTAACCGTGTCGCCATTAACCGTGTCCAAGTCCAGTTAATCATTAACGCTGCCAGCCACCTACAGGCCCAACTCAGTCATCACATGCTGCTGTACACACATGCCTTGATTCACTGCACAGCACATCAGGACTTTCACAGAACCACACTTTACTCCCTTGCTGCACAAGGACATAATTAAAAGAGTGGTCCCTTCCTAATGTGCAACACATGGATGATCTAAATAAATCATGGCAGAGTACAGTGATGATGCCAATTTGGCATTTCCAAATCTGGTAGCTATTACTTGATGAGAATGCAAACTACGTCACGCATGAAGAAGTAGAAACGATCCAAGAATTGTTCAATGAATTAACAATCTACATCTTTTATTTGTGTGACACCAGAATGCGCCACAAGTGAGTTCCGCTGTGCTGATAAGAAGCATTGCATTCGTGGAAGCCTGTACTGTGATGGGGTGACTGACTGTGCAGATCAGAGCGATCAGACCCCAGACTGTGTATGCCGCTCAGACCAAATACGATGTGGCAATGGGAGCTGCCTGGGAATCGCGTACCTGTGTGATGGAGTCAATGACTGTGGGGATTTTACTGATGAAAGCAACTGCAGTAAGTTCCATTATGAATTGAATTCACTTATTAATGATTCATAGTATTTTTTCAAATGAATATTCTAAATAACCTTTTCATGGATATTTTTTTCCTATTTTGTTCAAGGCTGTACTGCAAACCAGTTTTCATGCAACAACAGCAACAATGAATGTTTGCAGTGGATCTACGTTTGTGATGGAGAAGCTGACTGTATTGGCGGATCTGATGAAAGCGACTGTGAAAAAGGTGTGTTTGAAAATCTTCAATGAGTTTCAATATTTGATTACAGCATGTTCTTGAAAAAATTGCAGACATACTGTCTCACACATACGGAAGTGTTCAAGGAAACTCCTTAAATTGGACAAAACATTGGAAATTGCACTGCTGCACCTCGAAATGTGAACAGACCGCAAAGTGATGCTTGTTCACGACGTTTCCACTGTGTGCACAAAAACCACATGCCAGTTCGCAAGTTTACAAATGTTATTTGTTTCTAATGTGTTACTTTAACATACCACTGTAATATCAATTGTCGGGCCTTCAAAATACACGTACAAGTTCTAACCCGGATGTTGGGTCTCCATGCAAAACACGAGGTTTTTCTAAGACAACAATTATGATGTGCTACCCCATCGATGTGTTGAACACTTGAAATTAAGGACGTGGGCAGGTGCTCCAAGTCGAGGGCAGACACATTTATTGTGGTTAATAGCAATCTTGTGAAGAACAGCACCGTCACTCTGTAAAATGCACCATCACGTGTGTCACACACAGCGTTTCTTCCGAGTCGCCATTAACCATGTGACTGGTGTCCAAGTCCGGTTAATCATTAACGCTGCCAGCCACCTACAGGCCCAACTCATTAATTCTAGATTTGAAGCTTTCGTGACTGCAAGGATTCATATTCTTAGGTTTTTTCGGTAAAGTCACGTAGGTAAAACAATAAAATTAATAAAAGTAAAATAAAATAAAAATGACGACGTTTCGGAGGCAACACAAGTCTCCGTGCATCTTGATGCATCAAGATGCATCAAGATGCAGCAAATCTGGCTGTGACGGTCCCACCTGATGACGGAGACTTGTGTTGCCTCAAGATGCAGCAAATCTGGCTGTGACGGTCCCACCTGATGACGGAGACTTGTGTTGCCTCCGAAACGTCGTGATTTTCATTTTATTTTACTTTTATTAATTTTAATGTTTTACCTACGTGACTTTACCGAAAAAACCTAAGAATATGAGGCCCAACTCAGTCATCACATGCTGCTGTACACACATGCCTTGATTCACTGCACAGCACATCAGGACATTCACAGAACCACACTTTACTCCCTTGCTGCACAAGGAAATAATTAAAAGAGTGGTCCCTTCCTAATGTGCCAAACATGGATGATCTAAATAAATCAAGACAGAGTACAGTGATAATGCCAATATGGCATTTCCAAATCTGGTAGCTGTTACTTGATGAGTTTGTAAACTATGTCACGCATGAGGAAGCAGAAACGAATTAAGAATTGTTCAATGGATTAACAATCTACATCTTTTATTTGTGTGACACCAGAATGCGCCACAAGTGAGTTCCGCTGTGCTGATAAGAAGCACTGCATTCGTGGAAGCCTGTACTGTGATGGGGTGACTGACTGTGCAGACCAGAGCGATGAGACCCCAGACTGTGTATGCCACTCAGACCAAATACGTTGTGGCAATGGGAGCTGCCTGGGAATCGTGTACCTGTGTGATGGAGTCAATGACTGTGGGGATTTTACTGATGAAAGCAACTGCAGTAAGTTCCATTATGAATTGAATTCACTTATTAATGATTCATAGTATTTTTTCAAATGAATATTCTAAATAACCTTTTCATGGATATTTTTTTCCTATTTTGTTCAAGGCTGTACTGCAAACCAGTTTTCATGCAACAACAGCAACAATGAATGTTTGCAGTGGATCTACGTTTGTGATGGAGAAGCTGACTGTATTGGCGGATCTGATGAAAGCGACTGTGAAAAAGGTGTGTTTGAAAATCTTCAATGAGTTTCAATATTTGAATACAGCTTTTTCTTGAAAAAATTGCAGATATACTGTCTTACACATACGGAAGTGTTCATGAAAACTCCTTAAATTGGACAAAACATTTGAAATTGCACTGCTGCGCCTCGAAATGTGAACAGCCCGCAAAGTGATTCTTGTTCACGACGTCTTCACTGTGTGCACAAAAACCACGTGCCAGTCCGCAAGTTTACAAATGTTATTTGTTTCTAATGTGTTGCTTTAACATACCAGTGTAATATCAATTGTCGGGGTTTCAAAATACACGTACAAGTTCTAACCCGGATGTTGGGTCTCCATGCAAAACACGAGGTTTTGCTAGACAACACATTTGATGTGCCACCCTATCCAAGGATGATCTAAATAAATCAAGACAGAGTACAGTGATGATGCCAATTAGTCCTTTACAAATCTGGTAGTGATGATGCCAATTAGTCCTTTCCAAATCTGGTAGCTATTACTTGATGAGAATGCAAACTACGTCACGCATGAAGAAGTAGAAACGATCCAAGAATTGTTCAATGAATTAACAATCTACATCTTTTATTTGTGTGACACCAGAATGCGCCCCAAGTGAGTTCCGCTGTGCTGATAAGAAGCACTGCATTCGTGGAAGCCTGTACTGTGATGGGGTGACTGACTGTGCAGACCAGAGCGATGAGACCCCAGACTGTGTATGCCACTCAGACCAAATACGTTGTGGCAATGGGAGCTGCCTGGGAATCGCGTACCTGTGTGATGGAGTCAATGACTGTGGGGATTTTACTGATGAAAGCAACTGCAGTAAGTTCCATTATGAATAGAATTCACTTATTAATGATTCATAGTATTTTTTCCAATGAATATTCTAAATAACCTTTTCATGGATATTTTTTTCCTATTTTGTTCAAGGCTGTACTGCAAACCAGTTTTCATGCAACAACAGCAACAATGAATGTTTGCAGTGGATCTACGTTTGTGATGGAGAAGCTGACTGTATTGGCGGATCTGATGAAAGCGACTGTGAAAAAGGTGTGTTTGAAAATCTTCAATGAGTTTCAATATTTGAATACAGCTTTTCTTGAAAAAATTGCAGATAGACTGTCTCACACATTCGGAAGTGTTCAAGGAAACTCCTTAAATTGGACAAAACATTGGAAATTGCACTGCTGCGCCTCGAAATGTGAACAGCCCGCAAAGTGATGCTTGTTCACGACGTTTCCACTGTGTGCACAAAAACCACGTGCCAGTCCGCAAGTTTACAAATGTTATTTGTACTAATGTGTTACTTTAACATACAACTGTAATGTCAATTGTCGGGCCTTCAAAATACACGTACAAGTTCTAACCCGGATGTTGGGTCTCAAATCAAAACAAGAGGTTTTGCTAAGACAACACATTTGATGTGCCACCCTATCCAAGGATGATCTAAATAAATCAAGACAGAGTACAGTGATGATGCCAATTAGTCCTTTACAAATCTGGTAGTGATGATGCCAATGAGTCCTTTCCAAATCTGGTAGCTATTACTTGATGAGAATGCAAACTACGTCACGCATGAAGAAGTAGAAACGATCCAAGAATTGTTCAATTAATTAACAATCTACATCTTTTATTTGTGTGACACCAGAATGCGCCCCAAGTGAGTTCCGCTGTGCTGATAAGAAGCACTGCATTCGTGGAAGCTTGTACTGTGATGGGGTGACTGACTGTGCAGACCAGAGCGATGAGACCCCAGACTGTGTATGCCGCTCAGACCAAATACGTTGTGGCAATGGGAGCTGCCTGGGAATCGCATACCTGTGTGATGGAGTCAATGACTGTGGGGATTTTACTGATGAAAGCAACTGCAGTAAGTTCCATTACGAATTGAATTCACTTATTAATGATTCATAGTATTTTTTCAAATGAATATTCTAAATAACCTTTTCATGGATATTTTTTTCCTATTTTGTTCAAGGCTGTACTGCAAACCAGTTTTCATGCAACAACAGCAACAATGAATGTTTGCAGTGGATCTACGTTTGTGATGGAGAAGCTGACTGTATTGGCGGATCTGATGAAAGCGACTGTGAAAAAGGTGTGTTTGAAAATCTTCAATGAGTTTCAATATTTGAATACAGCTTTTCTTGAAAAAATTGCAGATAGACTGTCTCACACATTCGGAAGTGTTCAAGGAAACTCCTTAAATTGGACAAAACATTGGAAATTGCACTGCTGCGCCTCGAAATGTGAACAGCCCGCAAAGTGATGCTTGTTCACGACGTTTCCACTGTGTGCACAAAAACCACGTGCCAGTCCGCAAGTTTACAAATGTTATTTGTACTAATGTGTTACTTTAACATACAACTGTAATGTCAATTATCGGGCCTTCAAAATACACGTACAAGTTCTAACCCGGATGTTGGGTCTCAAATCAAAACAAGAGGTTTTGCTAAGACAACACATTTGATGTGCCACCCTATCCAAGGATGATCTAAATAAATCAAGACAGAGTACAGTGATGATGCCAATTAGTCCTTTACAAATCTGGTAGTGATGATGCCAATGAGTCCTTTCCAAATCTGGTAGCTATTACTTGATGAGAATGCAAACTACGTCACGCATGAAGAAGTAGAAACGATCCAAGAATTGTTCAATTAATTAACAATCTACATCTTTTATTTGTGTGACACCAGAATGCGCCCCAAGTGAGTTCCGCTGTGCTGATAAGAAGCACTGCATTCGTGGAAGCTTGTACTGTGATGGGGTGACTGACTGTGCAGACCAGAGCGATGAGACCCCAGACTGTGTATGCCGCTCAGACCAAATACGTTGTGGCAATGGGAGCTGCCTGGGAATCGCATACCTGTGTGATGGAGTCAATGACTGTGGGGATTTTACTGATGAAAGCAACTGCAGTAAGTTCCATTACGAATTGAATTCACTTATTAATGATTCATAGTATTTTTTCAAATGAATATTCTAAATAACATTTTCATGGATATTTTTTTCCTATTTTGTTCAAGGCTGTACTGCAAACCAGTTTTCATGCAACAACAGCAACAATGAATGTTTGCAGTGGATCTACGTTTGTGATGGAGAAGCTGACTGTATTGGCGGATCTGATGAAAGCGACTGTGAAAAAGGTGTGTTTGAAAATCTTCAATGAGTTTCAATATTTGAATACAGCTTTTCTTGAAAAAAATTGCAGATAGACTGTCTCACACATTCGGAAGTGTTCAAGGAAACTCCTTAAATTGGACAAAACATTGGAAATTGCACTGCTGCGCCTCGAAATGTGAACAGCCCGCAAAGTGATGCTTGTTCACGACGTTTCCACTGTGTGCACAAAAACCACGTGCCAGTCCGCAAGTTTACAAATGTTATTTGTACTAATGTGTTACTTTAACATACAACTGTAATGTCAATTGTCGGGCCTTCAAAATACACGTACAAGTTCTAACCCGGATGTTGGGTCTCAAATCAAAACAAGAGGTTTTGCTAAGACAACACATTTGATGTGCCACCCTATCCAAGGATGATCTAAATAAATCAATACAGAGTACAGTGATGATGCCAATTAGTCCTTTACAAATCTGGTAGTGATGATGCCAATTAGTCCTTTCCAAATCTGGTAGCTATTACTTGATGAGACTGCAAACTACGTCACGAATGAAGAAGTAGAAACGATCCAAGAATTGTTCAATGAATTAACAATCTACATATATTATTTGTGTGACACCAGAATGCGCCCCAAGTGAGTTCCGCTGTGCTGATAAGAAGCACTGCATTCGTGGAAGCTTGTACTGTGATGGGGTGACTGACTGTGCAGACCAGAGCGATGAGACCCCAGACTGTGTATGCCGCTCAGACCAAATACGTTGTGGCAATGGGAGCTGCCTGGGAATCGCATACCTGTGTGATGGAGTCAATGACTGTGGGGATTTTACTGATGAAAGCAACTGCAGTAAGTTCCATTACGAATTGAATTCACTTATTAATGATTCATAGTATTTTTTCAAATGAATATTCTAAATAACCTTTTCATGGATATTTTTTTCCTATTTTGTTCAAGGCTGTACTGCAAACCAGTTTTCATGCAACAACAGCAACAATGAATGTTTGCAGTGGATCTACGTTTGTGATGGAGAAGCTGACTGTATTGGCGGATCTGATGAAAGCGACTGTGAAAAAGGTGTGTTTGAAAATCTTCAATGAGTTTCAATATTTGAATACAGCATGTTCTTGAAAAAATTACAGATATACTGTCTCACACATACGGAAGTGTTCAAAGAAACTCCTTAAATTGGACAAAACATTTGAAATTGCACTGTTGCGCCTCGAAATGTGAACAGCCCGCAAAGTGATTCTTGTTCACGACGTTTCCACTGTGTGCACAAAAACCACGTGCCAGTCCGCAAGTTTACAAATGTTATTTGTACTAATGTGTTACTTTAACATACAACTGTAATGTCAATTGTCGGGCCTTCAAAATACACGTACAAGTTCTAACCCGGATGTTGGGTCTCAAATCAAAACAAGAGGTTTTGCTAAGACAACACATTTGATGTGCCACCCTATCCAAGGATGATCTAAATAAATCAAGACAGAGTACAGTGATGATGCCAATTAGTCCTTTACAAATCTGGTAGTGATGATGCCAATTAGTCCTTTCCAAATCTGGTAGCTATTACTTGATGAGACTGCAAACTACGTCACGAATGAAGAAGTAGAAACGATCCAAGAATTGTTCAATGAATTAACAATCTACATATATTATTTGTGTGACACCAGAATGCGCCCCAAGTGAGTTCCGCTGTGCTGATAAGAAGCACTGCATTCGTGGAAGCTTGTACTGTGATGGGGTGACTGACTGTGCAGACCAGAGCGATGAGACCCCAGACTGTGTATGCCGCTCAGACCAAATACGTTGTGGCAATGGGAGCTGCCTGGGAATCGCATACCTGTGTGATGGAGTCAATGACTGTGGGGATTTTACTGATGAAAGCAACTGCAGTAAGTTCCATTACGAATTGAATTCACTTATTAATGATTCATAGTATTTTTTCAAATGAATATTCTAAATAACCTTTTCATGGATATTTTTTTCCTATTTTGTTCAAGGCTGTACTGCAAACCAGTTTTCATGCAACAACAGCAACAATGAATGTTTGCAGTGGATCTACGTTTGTGATGGAGAAGCTGACTGTATTGGCGGATCTGATGAAAGCGACTGTGAAAAAGGTGTGTTTGAAAATCTTCAATGAGTTTCAATATTTGAATACAGCATGTTCTTGAAAAAATTACAGATATACTGTCTCACACATACGGAAGTGTTCAAAGAAACTCCTTAAATTGGACAAAACATTTGAAATTGCACTGTTGCGCCTCGAAATGTGAACAGCCCGCAAAGTGATTCTTGTTCACGACGTCTCCACTGTGTGCACAAAAGCCACGTGCCAGTCCACAAGTTTACAAATGTTATTTGTTTCTAATGTGTTGCTTTAACATACCAGTGTAATATCAATTGTCGGGCCTTCAAAATACACGTACAAGATCTAACCCGGATGTTGGGTCTCCATGCAAAACACGAGGTTTTGCTAAGACAACACATTTGATGTGCCACCTTATCCAAGGATGATCTAAATAAATCAAGACAGAGTACAGTGATGATGCCAATTAGTCCTTTCCAAATCTGGTAGCTATTACTTGATGAGAATGCAAACTACGTCACGCATGAAGAAGTAGAAACGATCCAAGAATTGTTCAATGAATTAACAATCTACATCTTTTATTTGTGTGACACCAGAATGCGCCCCAAGTGAGTTCCGCTGTGCTGATAAGAAGCACTGCATTCGTGGAAGCTTGTACTGTGATGGGGTGACTGACTGTGCAGACCAGAGCGATGAGACCCCAGACTGTGTATGCCGCTCAGACCAAATACGTTGTGGCAATGGGAGCTGCCTGGGAATCGCGTACCTGTGTGATGGAGTCAATGACTGTGGGGATTTTACTGATGAAAGCAACTGCAGTAAGTTCCATTATGAATTGAATTCACTTATTAATGATTCATAGTATTTTTTCAAATGAATATTCTAAATAACCTTTTCATGGATATTTTTTTCCTATTTTGTTCAAGGCTGTACTGCAAACCAGTTTTCATGCAACAACAGCAACAATGAATGTTTGCAGTGGATCTACGTTTGTGATGGAGAAGCTGACTGTATTGGCGGATCTGATGAAAGCGACTGTGAAAAAGGTGTGTTTGAAAATCTTCAATGAGTTTCAATATTTGAATACAGCTTTTTCTTGAAAAAATTGCAGATATACTGTCTCACACATACGGAAGTGTTCATGAAAACTCCTTAAATTGGACAAAACATTTGAAATTGCACTGCTGCGCCTCGAAATGTGAACAGCCCGCAAAGTGATTCTTGTTCACGACGTCTTCACTGTGTGCACAAAAACCACGTGCCAGTCCGCAAGTTTACAAATGTTATTTGTTTCTAATGTGTTGCTTTAACATACCAGTGTAATATCAATTGTCGGGGTTTCAAAATACACGTACAAGTTCTAACCCGGATGTTGGGTCTCCATGCAAAACACGAGGTTTTGCTAGACAACACATTTGATGTGCCACCCTATCCAAGGATGATCTAAATAAATCAAGACAGAGTACAGTGATGATGCCAATTAGTCCTTTACAAATCTGGTAGTGATGATGCCAATTAGTCCTTTCCAAATCTGGTAGCTATTACTTGATGAGAATGCAAACTACGTCACGCATGAAGAAGTAGAAAAGATCCAAGAATTGTTCAATGAATTAACAATCTACATCTTTTATTTGTGTGACACCAGAATGCGCCCCAAGTGAGTTCCGCTGTGCTGATAAGAAGCACTGCATTCGTGGAAGCCTGTACTGTGATGGGGTGACTGACTGTGCAGACCAGAGCGATGAGACCCCAGACTGTGTATGCCACTCAGACCAAATACGTTGTGGCAATGGGAGCTGCCTGGGAATCGCGTACCTGTGTGATGGAGTCAATGACTGTGGGGATTTTACTGATGAAAGCAACTGCAGTAAGTTCCATTATGAATAGAATTCACTTATTAATGATTCATAGTATTTTTTCCAATGAATATTCTAAATAACCTTTTCATGGATATTTTTTTCCTATTTTGTTCAAGGCTGTACTGCAAACCAGTTTTCATGCAACAACAGCAACAATGAATGTTTGCAGTGGATCTACGTTTGTGATGGAGAAGCTGACTGTATTGGCGGATCTGATGAAAGCGACTGTGAAAAAGGTGTGTTTGAAAATCTTCAATGAGTTTCAATATTTGAATACAGCTTTTCTTGAAAAAATTGCAGATAGACTGTCTCACACATTCGGAAGTGTTCAAGGAAACTCCTTAAATTGGACAAAACATTGGAAATTGCACTGCTGCGCCTCGAAATGTGAACAGCCCGCAAAGTGATGCTTGTTCACGACGTTTCCACTGTGTGCACAAAAACCACGTGCCAGTCCGCAAGTTTACAAATGTTATTTGTACTAATGTGTTACTTTAACATACAACTGTAATGTCAATTGTCGGGCCTTCAAAATACACGTACAAGTTCTAACCCGGATGTTGGGTCTCAAATCAAAACAAGAGGTTTTGCTAAGACAACACATTTGATGTGCCACCCTATCCAAGGATGATCTAAATAAATCAAGACAGAGTACAGTGATGATGCCAATTAGTCCTTTACAAATCTGGTAGTGATGATGCCAATGAGTCCTTTCCAAATCTGGTAGCTATTACTTGATGAGAATGCAAACTACGTCACGCATGAAGAAGTAGAAACGATCCAAGAATTGTTCAATTAATTAACAATCTACATCTTTTATTTGTGTGACACCAGAATGCGCCCCAAGTGAGTTCCGCTGTGCTGATAAGAAGCACTGCATTCGTGGAAGCTTGTACTGTGATGGGGTGACTGACTGTGCAGACCAGAGCGATGAGACCCCAGACTGTGTATGCCGCTCAGACCAAATACGTTGTGGCAATGGGAGCTGCCTGGGAATCGCATACCTGTGTGATGGAGTCAATGACTGTGGGGATTTTACTGATGAAAGCAACTGCAGTAAGTTCCATTACGAATTGAATTCACTTATTAATGATTCATAGTATTTTTTCAAATGAATATTCTAAATAACCTTTTCATGGATATTTTTTTCCTATTTTGTTCAAGGCTGTACTGCAAACCAGTTTTCATGCAACAACAGCAACAATGAATGTTTGCAGTGGATCTACGTTTGTGATGGAGAAGCTGACTGTATTGGCGGATCTGATGAAAGCGACTGTGAAAAAGGTGTGTTTGAAAATCTTCAATGAGTTTCAATATTTGAATACAGCTTTTCTTGAAAAAATTGCAGATAGACTGTCTCACACATTCGGAAGTGTTCAAGGAAACTCCTTAAATTGGACAAAACATTGGAAATTGCACTGCTGCGCCTCGAAATGTGAACAGCCCGCAAAGTGATGCTTGTTCACGACGTTTCCACTGTGTGCACAAAAACCACGTGCCAGTCCGCAAGTTTACAAATGTTATTTGTACTAATGTGTTACTTTAACATACAACTGTAATGTCAATTATCGGGCCTTCAAAATACACGTACAAGTTCTAACCCGGATGTTGGGTCTCAAATCAAAACAAGAGGTTTTGCTAAGACAACACATTTGATGTGCCACCCTATCCAAGGATGATCTAAATAAATCAAGACAGAGTACAGTGATGATGCCAATTAGTCCTTTACAAATCTGGTAGTGATGATGCCAATGAGTCCTTTCCAAATCTGGTAGCTATTACTTGATGAGAATGCAAACTACGTCACGCATGAAGAAGTAGAAACGATCCAAGAATTGTTCAATTAATTAACAATCTACATCTTTTATTTGTGTGACACCAGAATGCGCCCCAAGTGAGTTCCGCTGTGCTGATAAGAAGCACTGCATTCGTGGAAGCTTGTACTGTGATGGGGTGACTGACTGTGCAGACCAGAGCGATGAGACCCCAGACTGTGTATGCCGCTCAGACCAAATACGTTGTGGCAATGGGAGCTGCCTGGGAATCGCATACCTGTGTGATGGAGTCAATGACTGTGGGGATTTTACTGATGAAAGCAACTGCAGTAAGTTCCATTACGAATTGAATTCACTTATTAATGATTCATAGTATTTTTTCAAATGAATATTCTAAATAACATTTTCATGGATATTTTTTTCCTATTTTGTTCAAGGCTGTACTGCAAACCAGTTTTCATGCAACAACAGCAACAATGAATGTTTGCAGTGGATCTACGTTTGTGATGGAGAAGCTGACTGTATTGGCGGATCTGATGAAAGCGACTGTGAAAAAGGTGTGTTTGAAAATCTTCAATGAGTTTCAATATTTGAATACAGCTTTTCTTGAAAAAAATTGCAGATAGACTGTCTCACACATTCGGAAGTGTTCAAGGAAACTCCTTAAATTGGACAAAACATTGGAAATTGCACTGCTGCGCCTCGAAATGTGAACAGCCCGCAAAGTGATGCTTGTTCACGACGTTTCCACTGTGTGCACAAAAACCACGTGCCAGTCCGCAAGTTTACAAATGTTATTTGTACTAATGTGTTACTTTAACATACAACTGTAATGTCAATTGTCGGGCCTTCAAAATACTCGTACAAGTTCTAACCCGGATGTTGGGTCTCAAATCAAAACAAGAGGTTTTGCTAAGACAACACATTTGATGTGCCACCCTATCCAAGGATGATCTAAATAAATCAAGACAGAGTACAGTGATGATGCCAATTAGTCCTTTACAAATCTGGTAGTGATGATGCCAATTAGTCCTTTCCAAATCTGGTAGCTATTACTTGATGAGACTGCAAACTACGTCACGAATGAAGAAGTAGAAACGATCCAAGAATTGTTCAATGAATTAACAATCTACATATATTATTTGTGTGACACCAGAATGCGCCCCAAGTGAGTTCCGCTGTGCTGATAAGAAGCACTGCATTCGTGGAAGCTTGTACTGTGATGGGGTGACTGACTGTGCAGACCAGAGCGATGAGACCCCAGACTGTGTATGCCGCTCAGACCAAATACGTTGTGGCAATGGGAGCTGCCTGGGAATCGCATACCTGTGTGATGGAGTCAATGACTGTGGGGATTTTACTGATGAAAGCAACTGCAGTAAGTTCCATTACGAATTGAATTCACTTATTAATGATTCATAGTATTTTTTCAAATGAATATTCTAAATAACCTTTTCATGGATATTTTTTTCCTATTTTGTTCAAGGCTGTACTGCAAACCAGTTTTCATGCAACAACAGCAACAATGAATGTTTGCAGTGGATCTACGTTTGTGATGGAGAAGCTGACTGTATTGGCGGATCTGATGAAAGCGACTGTGAAAAAGGTGTGTTTGAAAATCTTCAATGAGTTTCAATATTTGAATACAGCATGTTCTTGAAAAAATTACAGATATACTGTCTCACACATACGGAAGTGTTCAAAGAAACTCCTTAAATTGGACAAAACATTTGAAATTGCACTGTTGCGCCTCGAAATGTGAACAGCCCGCAAAGTGATTCTTGTTCACGACGTCTCCACTGTGTGCACAAAAGCCACGTGCCAGTCCACAAGTTTACAAATGTTATTTGTTTCTAATGTGTTGCTTTAACATACCAGTGTAATATCAATTGTCGGGCCTTCAAAATACACGTACAAGATCTAACCCGGATGTTGGGTCTCCATGCAAAACACGAGGTTTTGCTAAGACAACACATTTGATGTGCCACCTTATCCAAGGATGATCTAAATAAATCAAGACAGAGTACAGTGATGATGCCAATTAGTCCTTTCCAAATCTGGTAGCTATTACTTGATGAGAATGCAAACTACGTCACGCATGAAGAAGTAGAAACGATCCAAGAATTGTTCAATGAATTAACAATCTACATCTTTTATTTGTGTGACACCAGAATGCGCCCCAAGTGAGTTCCGCTGTGCTGATAAGAAGCACTGCATTCGTGGAAGCTTGTACTGTGATGGGGTGACTGACTGTGCAGACCAGAGCGATGAGACCCCAGACTGTGTATGCCGCTCAGACCAAATACGTTGTGGCAATGGGAGCTGCCTGGGAATCGCGTACCTGTGTGATGGAGTCAATGACTGTGGGGATTTTACTGATGAAAGCAACTGCAGTAAGTTCCATTATGAATTGAATTCACTTATTAATGATTCATAGTATTTTTTCAAATGAATATTCTAAATAACCTTTTCATGGATATTTTTTTCCTATTTTGTTCAAGGCTGTACTGCAAACCAGTTTTCATGCAACAACAGCAACAATGAATGTTTGCAGTGGATCTACGTTTGTGATGGAGAAGCTGACTGTATTGGCGGATCTGATGAAAGCGACTGTGAAAAAGGTGTGTTTGAAAATCTTCAATGAGTTTCAATATTTGAATACAGCATGTTCTTGAAAAAAATTGCAGATATACCGTCTCATACATACGGAAGTGTTCAAGGAAACTCCTTAAATTGGACAAAACATTGGAAATTGCACTGCTGCGCCTCAAAATGTGAACAGCCCGCAAAGTGATGCTTGTTCACGACGTCTCCACTGTATGCACAAAAGCCACGTGCCAGTCCGCAAGTTTACAAATGTTATTTGTACTAATGTGTTAGTTTAACATACCAGTGTAATATCAATTGTCGGGCCTTCAAAATCCACGTACAAGTTCTAACCCGGATGTTTGGTCTACATGCAAAACACGAGGTTTTGCTAAGACAACACATTTGATGTGCCACCCTATCCAAGGATGATCTAAATAAATCAAGACAGAGTACAGTGATGATGCCAATTAGTCCTTTAAAAATCTGGTAGTGATGATGCCAATTAGTCCTTTCCAAATCTGGTAGCTATTACTTGATGAGACTGCAAACTACGTCACGCATGAAGAAGTAGAAACGATCCAAGAATTGTTCAATGAATTAACAATCTACATCTATTATTTGTGTGACACCAGAATGCGCCCCAAGTGAGTTCCGCTGTGCTGATAAGAAGCACTGCATTCGTGGAAGCCTGTACTGTGATGGGGTGACTGACTGTGCAGACCAGAGCGATGAGACCCCAGACTGTGTATGCCACTCAGACCAAATACGTTGTGGCAATGGGAGCTGCCTGGGAATCGCGTACCTGTGTGATGGAGTCAATGACTGTGGGGATTTTACTGATGAAAGCAACTGCAGTAAGTTCCATTATGAATTGAATTCACTTATTAATGATTCATAGTATTTTTTCAAATGAATATTCTAAATAACCTTTTCATGGATATTTTTTTCCTATTTTGTTCAAGGCTGTACTGCAAACCAGTTTTCATGCAACAACAGCAACAATGAATGTTTGCAGTGGATCTACGTTTGTGATGGAGAAGCTGACTGTATTGGCGGATCTGATGAAAGCGACTGTGAAAAAGGTGTGTTTGAAAATCTTCAATGAGTTTCAATATTTGAATACAGCTTTTTCTTGAAAAAATTGCAGATATACTGTCTCACACATACGGAAGTGTTCATGAAAACTCCTTAAATTGGACAAAACATTTGAAATTGCACTGCTGCGCCTCGAAATGTGAACAGCCCGCAAAGTGATTCTTGTTCACGACGTCTTCACTGTGTGCACAAAAGCCACGTGCCAGTCCACAAGTTTACAAATGTTATTTGTTTCTAATGTGTTGCTTTAACATACCAGTGTAATATCAATTGTCGGGCCTTCAAAATACACGTACAAGATCTAACCCGGATGTTGGGTCTCCATGCAAAACACGAGGTTTTGCTAAGACAACACATTTGATGTGCCACCTTATCCAAGGATGATCTAAATAAATCAAGACAGAGTACAGTGATGATGCCAATTAGTCCTTTCCAAATCTGGTAGCTATTACTTGATGAGAATGCAAACTACGTCACGCATGAAGAAGTAGAAACGATCCAAGAATTGTTCAATGAATTAACAATCTACATCTTTTATTTGTGTGACACCAGAATGCGCCCCAAGTGAGTTCCGCTGTGCTGATAAGAAGCACTGCATTCGTGGAAGCTTGTACTGTGATGGGGTGACTGACTGTGCAGACCAGAGCGATGAGACCCCAGACTGTGTATGCCGCTCAGACCAAATACGTTGTGGCAATGGGAGCTGCCTGGGAATCGCGTACCTGTGTGATGGAGTCAATGACTGTGGGGATTTTACTGATGAAAGCAACTGCAGTAAGTTCCATTATGAATTGAATTCACTTATTAATGATTCATAGTATTTTTTCAAATGAATATTCTAAATAACCTTTTCATGGATATTTTTTTCCTATTTTGTTCAAGGCTGTACTGCAAACCAGTTTTCATGCAACAACAGCAACAATGAATGTTTGCAGTGGATCTACGTTTGTGATGGAGAAGCTGACTGTATTGGCGGATCTGATGAAAGCGACTGTGAAAAAGGTGTGTTTGAAAATCTTCAATGAGTTTCAATATTTGAATACAGCATGTTCTTGAAAAAAATTGCAGATATACCGTCTCATACATACGGAAGTGTTCAAGGAAACTCCTTAAATTGGACAAAACATTGGAAATTGCACTGCTGCGCCTCAAAATGTGAACAGCCCGCAAAGTGATGCTTGTTCACGACGTCTCCACTGTATGCACAAAAGCCACGTGCCAGTCCGCAAGTTTACAAATGTTATTTGTACTAATGTGTTAGTTTAACATACCAGTGTAATATCAATTGTCGGGCCTTCAAAATCCACGTACAAGTTCTAACCCGGATGTTTGGTCTACATGCAAAACACGAGGTTTTGCTAAGACAACACATTTGATGTGCCACCCTATCCAAGGATGATCTAAATAAATCAAGACAGAGTACAGTGATGATGCCAATTAGTCCTTTAAAAATCTGGTAGTGATGATGCCAATTAGTCCTTTCCAAATCTGGTAGCTATTACTTGATGAGACTGCAAACTACGTCACGCATGAAGAAGTAGAAACGATCCAAGAATTGTTCAATGAATTAACAATCTACATCTATTATTTGTGTGACACCAGAATGCGCCCCAAGTGAGTTCCGCTGTGCTGATAAGAAGCACTGCATTCGTGGAAGCCTGTACTGTGATGGGGTGACTGACTGTGCAGACCAGAGCGATGAGACCCCAGACTGTGTATGCCACTCAGACCAAATACGTTGTGGCAATGGGAGCTGCCTGGGAATCGCGTACCTGTGTGATGGAGTCAATGACTGTGGGGATTTTACTGATGAAAGCAACTGCAGTAAGTTCCATTATGAATTGAATTCACTTATTAATGATTCATAGTATTTTTTCAAATGAATATTCTAAATAACCTTTTCATGGATATTTTTTTCCTATTTTGTTCAAGGCTGTACTGCAAACCAGTTTTCATGCAACAACAGCAACAATGAATGTTTGCAGTGGATCTACGTTTGTGATGGAGAAGCTGACTGTATTGGCGGATCTGATGAAAGCGACTGTGAAAAAGGTGTGTTTGAAAATCTTCAATGAGTTTCAATATTTGAATACAGCTTTTTCTTGAAAAAATTGCAGATATACTGTCTCACACATACGGAAGTGTTCATGAAAACTCCTTAAATTGGACAAAACATTTGAAATTGCACTGCTGCGCCTCGAAATGTGAACAGCCCGCAAAGTGATTCTTGTTCACGACGTCTTCACTGTGTGCACAAAAACCACGTGCCAGTCCGCAAGTTTACAAATGTTATTTGTTTCTAATGTGTTGCTTTAACATACCAGTGTAATATCAATTGTCGGGCCTTCAAAATACACGTACAAGTTCTAACCCGGATGTTGGGTCTCCATGCAAAACACGAGGTTTTGCTAAGACAACACATTTGATGTGCCACCCTATCCAAGGATGATCTAAATAAATCAAGACAGAGTACAGTGATGATGCCAATTAGTCCTTTACACATCTGGTAGTGATGATGCCAATTAGTCCTTTCCAAATCTGGTAGCTATTACTTGATGAGAATGCAAACGACGTCACGCATGAAGAAGTAGAAACGATCCAAGAATTGTTCAATGAATTAACAATCTACATCTTTTATTTGTGTGACACCAGAATGCGCCCCAAGTGAGTTCCGCTGTGCTGATAAGAAGCACTGCATTCGTGGAAGCCTGTACTGTGATGGGGTGACTGACTGTGCAGACCAGAGCGATGAGACCCCAGACTGTGTATGCCACTCAGACCAAATACGTTGTGGCAATGGGAGCTGCCTGGGAATCGCGTACCTGTGTGATGGAGTCAATGACTGTGGGGATTTTACTGATGAAAGCAACTGCAGTAAGTTCCATTATGAATTGAATTCACTTATTAATGATTCATAGTATTTTTTCAAATGAATATTCTAAATAACCTTTTCATGGATATTTTTTTCCTATTTTGTTCAAGGCTGTACTGCAAACCAGTTTTCATGCAACAACAGCAACAATGAATGTTTGCAGTGGATCTACGTTTGTGATGGAGAAGCTGACTGTATTGGCGGATCTGATGAAAGCGACTGTGAAAAAGGTGTGTTTGAAAATCTTCAATGAGTTTCAATATTTGAATACAGCATGTTCTTGAAAAAAATTGCAGATATACCGTCTCATACATACGGAAGTGTTCAAGGAAACTCCTTAAATTGGACAAAACATTGGAAATTGCACTGCTGCGCCTCAAAATGTGAACAGCCCGCAAAGTGATGCTTGTTCACGACGTCTCCACTGTATGCACAAAATCCACGTGCCAGTCCGCAAGTTTACAAATGTTATTTGTACTAATGTGTTAGTTTAACATACCAGTGTAATATCAATTGTCGGGCCTTCAAAATACACGTACAAGTTCTAACCCGGATGTTTGGTCTCCATGCAAAACACGAGGTTTTGCTAAGACAACACATTTGATGTGCCACCCTATCCAAGGATGATCTAAATAAATCAAGACAGAGTACAGTGATGATGCCAATTAGTCCTTTAAAAATCTGGTAGTGATGATGCCAATTAGTCCTTTCCAAATCTGGTAGCTATTACTTGATGAGACTGCAAACTACGTCACGCATGAAGAAGTAGAAACGATCCAAGAATTGTTCAATGAATTAACAATCTACATCTTTTATTTGTGTGACACCAGAATGCGCCCCAAGTGAGTTCCGCTGTGCTGATAAGAAGCACTGCATTCGTGGAAGCCTGTACTGTGATGGGGTGACTGACTGTGCAGACCAGAGCGATGAGACCCCAGACTGTGTATGCCACTCAGACCAAATACGTTGTGGCAATGGGAGCTGCCTGGGAATCGCGTACCTGTGTGATGGAGTCAATGACTGTGGGGATTTTACTGATGAAAGCAACTGCAGTAAGTTCCATTATGAATTGAATTCACTTATTAATGATTCATAGTATTTTTTCAAATGAATATTCTAAATAACATTTTCATGGATATTTTTTTCCTATTTTGTTCAAGGCTGTACTGCAAACCAGTTTTCATGCAACAACAGCAACAATGAATGTTTGCAGTGGATCTACGTTTGTGATGGAGAAGCTGACTGTATTGGCGGATCTGATGAAAGCGACTGTGAAAAAGGTGTGTTTGAAAATCTTCAATGAGTTTCAATATTTGAATACAGCATGTTCTTGAAAAAAATTGCAGATATACCGTCTCATACATACGGAAGTGTTCAAGGAAACTCCTTAAATTGGACAAAACATTTGAAATTGCACTGCTGCGCCTCGAAATGTGAACAGCCCGCAAAGTGATTCTTGTTCACGACGTCTCCACTGTGTGCACAAAAGCCACGTGCCAGTCCACAAGTTTACAAATGTTATTTGTTTCTAATGTGTTGCTTTAATATACCAGTGTAATATCAATTGTCGGGCCTTCAAAATCCACGTACAAGTTCTAACCCGGATGTTTGGTCTACATGCAAAACACGAGGTTTTGCTAAGACAACACATTTGATGTGCCACCCTATCCAAGGATGATCTAAATAAATCAAGACAGAGTACAGTGATGATGCCAATTAGTCCTTTAAAAATCTGGTAGTGATGATGCCAATTAGTCCTTTCCAAATCTGGTAGCTATTACTTGATGAGACTGCAAACTACGTCACGCATGAAGAAGTAGAAACGATCCAAGAATTGTTCAATGAATTAACAATCTACATCTATTATTTGTGTGACACCAGAATGCGCCCCAAGTGAGTTCCGCTGTGCTGATAAGAAGCACTGCATTCGTGGAAGCCTGTACTGTGATGGGGTGACTGACTGTGCAGACCAGAGCGATGAGACCCCAGACTGTGTATGCCACTCAGACCAAATACGTTGTGGCAATGGGAGCTGCCTGGGAATCGCGTACCTGTGTGATGGAGTCAATGACTGTGGGGATTTTACTGATGAAAGCAACTGCAGTAAGTTCCATTATGAATTGAATTCACTTATTAATGATTCATAGTATTTTTTCAAATGAATATTCTAAATAACCTTTTCATGGATATTTTTTTCCTATTTTGTTCAAGGCTGTACTGCAAACCAGTTTTCATGCAACAACAGCAACAATGAATGTTTGCAGTGGATCTACGTTTGTGATGGAGAAGCTGACTGTATTGGCGGATCTGATGAAAGCGACTGTGAAAAAGGTGTGTTTGAAAATCTTCAATGAGTTTCAATATTTGAATACAGCTTTTTCTTGAAAAAATTGCAGATATACTGTCTCACACATACGGAAGTGTTCATGAAAACTCCTTAAATTGGACAAAACATTTGAAATTGCACTGCTGCGCCTCGAAATGTGAACAGCCCGCAAAGTGATTCTTGTTCACGACGTCTTCACTGTGTGCACAAAAACCACGTGCCAGTCCGCAAGTTTACAAATGTTATTTGTTTCTAATGTGTTGCTTTAACATACCAGTGTAATATCAATTGTCGGGCCTTCAAAATACACGTACAAGTTCTAACCCGGATGTTGGGTCTCCATGCAAAACACGAGGTTTTGCTAAGACAACACATTTGATGTGCCACCCTATCCAAGGATGATCTAAATAAATCAAGACAGAGTACAGTGATGATGCCAATTAGTCCTTTACACATCTGGTAGTGATGATGCCAATTAGTCCTTTCCAAATCTGGTAGCTATTACTTGATGAGAATGCAAACGACGTCACGCATGAAGAAGTAGAAACGATCCAAGAATTGTTCAATGAATTAACAATCTACATCTTTTATTTGTGTGACACCAGAATGCGCCCCAAGTGAGTTCCGCTGTGCTGATAAGAAGCACTGCATTCGTGGAAGCCTGTACTGTGATGGGGTGACTGACTGTGCAGACCAGAGCGATGAGACCCCAGACTGTGTATGCCACTCAGACCAAATACGTTGTGGCAATGGGAGCTGCCTGGGAATCGCGTACCTGTGTGATGGAGTCAATGACTGTGGGGATTTTACTGATGAAAGCAACTGCAGTAAGTTCCATTATGAATTGAATTCACTTATTAATGATTCATAGTATTTTTTCAAATGAATATTCTAAATAACCTTTTCATGGATATTTTTTTCCTATTTTGTTCAAGGCTGTACTGCAAACCAGTTTTCATGCAACAACAGCAACAATGAATGTTTGCAGTGGATCTACGTTTGTGATGGAGAAGCTGACTGTATTGGCGGATCTGATGAAAGCGACTGTGAAAAAGGTGTGTTTGAAAATCTTCAATGAGTTTCAATATTTGAATACAGCATGTTCTTGAAAAAAATTGCAGATATACCGTCTCATACATACGGAAGTGTTCAAGGAAACTCCTTAAATTGGACAAAACATTGGAAATTGCACTGCTGCGCCTCAAAATGTGAACAGCCCGCAAAGTGATGCTTGTTCACGACGTCTCCACTGTATGCACAAAATCCACGTGCCAGTCCGCAAGTTTACAAATGTTATTTGTACTAATGTGTTAGTTTAACATACCAGTGTAATATCAATTGTCGGGCCTTCAAAATACACGTACAAGTTCTAACCCGGATGTTTGGTCTCCATGCAAAACACGAGGTTTTGCTAAGACAACACATTTGATGTGCCACCCTATCCAAGGATGATCTAAATAAATCAAGACAGAGTACAGTGATGATGCCAATTAGTCCTTTAAAAATCTGGTAGTGATGATGCCAATTAGTCCTTTCCAAATCTGGTAGCTATTACTTGATGAGACTGCAAACTACGTCACGCATGAAGAAGTAGAAACGATCCAAGAATTGTTCAATGAATTAACAATCTACATCTTTTATTTGTGTGACACCAGAATGCGCCCCAAGTGAGTTCCGCTGTGCTGATAAGAAGCACTGCATTCGTGGAAGCCTGTACTGTGATGGGGTGACTGACTGTGCAGACCAGAGCGATGAGACCCCAGACTGTGTATGCCACTCAGACCAAATACGTTGTGGCAATGGGAGCTGCCTGGGAATCGCGTACCTGTGTGATGGAGTCAATGACTGTGGGGATTTTACTGATGAAAGCAACTGCAGTAAGTTCCATTATGAATTGAATTCACTTATTAATGATTCATAGTATTTTTTCAAATGAATATTCTAAATAACATTTTCATGGATATTTTTTTCCTATTTTGTTCAAGGCTGTACTGCAAACCAGTTTTCATGCAACAACAGCAACAATGAATGTTTGCAGTGGATCTACGTTTGTGATGGAGAAGCTGACTGTATTGGCGGATCTGATGAAAGCGACTGTGAAAAAGGTGTGTTTGAAAATCTTCAATGAGTTTCAATATTTGAATACAGCATGTTCTTGAAAAAAATTGCAGATATACCGTCTCATACATACGGAAGTGTTCAAGGAAACTCCTTAAATTGGACAAAACATTTGAAATTGCACTGCTGCGCCTCGAAATGTGAACAGCCCGCAAAGTGATTCTTGTTCACGACGTCTTCACTGTGTGCACAAAAACCACGTGCCAGTCCGCAAGTTTACAAATGTTATTTGTTTCTAATGTGTTGCTTTAACATACCAGTGTAATATCAATTGTCGGGCCTTCAAAATACACGTACAAGTTCTAACCCGGATGTTGGGTCTCCATGCAAAACACGAGGTTTTGCTAAGACAACACATTTGATGTGCCACCCTATCCAAGGATGATCTAAATAAATCAAGACAGAGTACAGTGATGATGCCAATTAGTCCTTTACACATCTGGTAGTGATGATGCCAATTAGTCCTTTCCAAATCTGGTAGCTATTACTTGATGAGAATGCAAACGACGTCACGCATGAAGAAGTAGAAACGATCCAAGAATTGTTCAATGAATTAACAATCTACATCTTTTATTTGTGTGACACCAGAATGCGCCCCAAGTGAGTTCCGCTGTGCTGATAAGAAGCACTGCATTCGTGGAAGCCTGTACTGTGATGGGGTGACTGACTGTGCAGACCAGAGCGATGAGACCCCAGACTGTGTATGCCACTCAGACCAAATACGTTGTGGCAATGGGAGCTGCCTGGGAATCGCGTACCTGTGTGATGGAGTCAATGACTGTGGGGATTTTACTGATGAAAGCAACTGCAGTAAGTTCCATTATGAATTGAATTCACTTATTAATGATTCATAGTATTTTTTCAAATGAATATTCTAAATAACCTTTTCATGGATATTTTTTTCCTATTTTGTTCAAGGCTGTACTGCAAACCAGTTTTCATGCAACAACAGCAACAATGAATGTTTGCAGTGGATCTACGTTTGTGATGGAGAAGCTGACTGTATTGGCGGATCTGATGAAAGCGACTGTGAAAAAGGTGTGTTTGAAAATCTTCAATGAGTTTCAATATTTGAATACAGCATGTTCTTGAAAAAAATTGCAGATATACCGTCTCATACATACGGAAGTGTTCAAGGAAACTCCTTAAATTGGACAAAACATTGGAAATTGCACTGCTGCGCCTCAAAATGTGAACAGCCCGCAAAGTGATGCTTGTTCACGACGTCTCCACTGTATGCACAAAATCCACGTGCCAGTCCGCAAGTTTACAAATGTTATTTGTACTAATGTGTTAGTTTAACATACCAGTGTAATATCAATTGTCGGGCCTTCAAAATACACGTACAAGTTCTAACCCGGATGTTTGGTCTCCATGCAAAACACGAGGTTTTGCTAAGACAACACATTTGATGTGCCACCCTATCCAAGGATGATCTAAATAAATCAAGACAGAGTACAGTGATGATGCCAATTAGTCCTTTAAAAATCTGGTAGTGATGATGCCAATTAGTCCTTTCCAAATCTGGTAGCTATTACTTGATGAGACTGCAAACTACGTCACGCATGAAGAAGTAGAAACGATCCAAGAATTGTTCAATGAATTAACAATCTACATCTTTTATTTGTGTGACACCAGAATGCGCCCCAAGTGAGTTCCGCTGTGCTGATAAGAAGCACTGCATTCGTGGAAGCCTGTACTGTGATGGGGTGACTGACTGTGCAGACCAGAGCGATGAGACCCCAGACTGTGTATGCCACTCAGACCAAATACGTTGTGGCAATGGGAGCTGCCTGGGAATCGCGTACCTGTGTGATGGAGTCAATGACTGTGGGGATTTTACTGATGAAAGCAACTGCAGTAAGTTCCATTATGAATTGAATTCACTTATTAATGATTCATAGTATTTTTTCAAATGAATATTCTAAATAACATTTTCATGGATATTTTTTTCCTATTTTGTTCAAGGCTGTACTGCAAACCAGTTTTCATGCAACAACAGCAACAATGAATGTTTGCAGTGGATCTACGTTTGTGATGGAGAAGCTGACTGTATTGGCGGATCTGATGAAAGCGACTGTGAAAAAGGTGTGTTTGAAAATCTTCAATGAGTTTCAATATTTGAATACAGCATGTTCTTGAAAAAAATTGCAGATATACCGTCTCATACATACGGAAGTGTTCAAGGAAACTCCTTAAATTGGACAAAACATTTGAAATTGCACTGCTGCGCCTCGAAATGTGAACAGCCCGCAAAGTGATTCTTGTTCACGACGTCTCCACTGTGTGCACAAAAGCCACGTGCCAGTCCACAAGTTTACAAATGTTATTTGTTTCTAATGTGTTGCTTTAATATACCAGTGTAATTTCAATTGTCGGGCCTTCAAAATACACGTACAAGATCTAACCCGGATGTTGGGTCTCCATGCAAAACACGAGGTTTTGCTAAGACAACACATTTGATGTGCCACCCTACCCAAGGATGATCTAAATAAATCAAGACAGAGTACAGTGATGATGCCAATTAGTCCTTTACACATCTGGTAGTGATGATGCCAATTAGTCCTTTCCAAATCTGGTAGCTATTACTTGATGAGAATGCAAACTACGTCACGCATGAAGAAGTAGAAACGATCCAAGAATTGTTCAATGAATTAACAATCTACATCTTTTATTTGTGTGACACCAGAATGCGCCCCAAGTGAGTTCCGCTGTGCTGATAAGAAGCACTGCATTCGTGGAAGCCTGTACTGTGATGGGGTGACTGACTGTGCAGACCAGAGCGATGAGACCCCAGACTGTGTATGCCACTCAGACCAAATACGTTGTGGCAATGGGAGCTGCCTGGGAATCGCGTACCTGTGTGATGGAGTCAATGACTGTGGGGATTTTACTGATGAAAGCAACTGCAGTAAGTTCCATTATGAATTGAATTCACTTATTAATGATTCATAGTATTTTTTCAAATGAATATTCTAAATAACCTTTTCATGGATATTTTTTTCCTATTTTGTTCAAGGCTGTACTGCAAACCAGTTTTCATGCAACAACAGCAACAATGAATGTTTGCAGTGGATCTACGTTTGTGATGGAGAAGCTGACTGTATTGGCGGATCTGATGAAAGCGACTGTGAAAAAGGTGTGTTTGAAAATCTTCAATGAGTTTCAATATTTGAATACAGCATGTTCTTGAAAAAAATTGCAGATATACCGTCTCATACATACGGAAGTGTTCAAGGAAACTCCTTAAATTGGACAAAACATTGGAAATTGCACTGCTGCGCCTCAAAATGTGAACAGCCCGCAAAGTGATGCTTGTTCACGACGTCTCCACTGTATGCACAAAATCCACGTGCCAGTCCGCAAGTTTACAAATGTTATTTGTACTAATGTGTTAGTTTAACATACCAGTGTAATATCAATTGTCGGGCCTTCAAAATACACGTACAAGTTCTAACCCGGATGTTTGGTCTCCATGCAAAACACGAGGTTTTGCTAAGACAACACATTTGATGTGCCACCCTATCCAAGGATGATCTAAATAAATCAAGACAGAGTACAGTGATGATGCCAATTAGTCCTTTAAAAATCTGGTAGTGATGATGCCAATTAGTCCTTTCCAAATCTGGTAGCTATTACTTGATGAGACTGCAAACTACGTCACGCATGAAGAAGTAGAAACGATCCAAGAATTGTTCAATGAATTAACAATCTACATCTATTATTTGTGTGACACCAGAATGCGCCCCAAGTGAGTTCCGCTGTGCTGATAAGAAGCACTGCATTCGTGGAAGCCTGTACTGTGATGGGGTGACTGACTGTGCAGACCAGAGCGATGAGACCCCAGACTGTGTATGCCGCTCAGACCAAATACGTTGTGGCAATGGGAGCTGCCTGGGAATCGCGTACCTGTGTGATGGAGTCAATGACTGTGGGGATTTTACTGATGAAAGCAACTGCAGTAAGTTCCATTATGAATTGAATTCACTTATTAATGATTCATAGTATTTTTTCAAATGAATATTCTAAATAACCTTTTCATGGATATTTTTTTCCTATTTTGTTCAAGGCTGTACTGCAAACCAGTTTTCGTGCAACAACAGCAACAATGAATGTTTGCAGTGGATCTACGTTTGTGATGGAGAAGCTGACTGTATTGGCGGATCTGATGAAAGCGACTGTGAAAAAGGTGTGTTTGAAAATCTTCAATGAGTTTCAATATTTGAATACAGCTTTTTCTTGAAAAAATTGCAGATAGACTGTCTCACACATTCGGAAGTGTTCAAGGAAACTCCTTAAATTGGACAAAACATTGGAAATTGCACTGCTGCGCCTCGAAATGTGAACAGCCCGCAAAGTGATTCTTGTTCACGACGTCTTCACTGTGTGCACAAAAACCACGTGCCAGTCCGCAAGTTTACAAATGTTATTTGTTTCTAATGTGTTGCTTTAACATACCAGTGTAATATCAATTGTCGGGCCTTCAAAATACACGTACAAGATCTAACCCGGATGTTGGGTCTCCATGCAAAACACGAGGTTTTGCTAAGACAACACATTTGATGTGCCACCCTATCCAAGGATGATCTAAATAAATCAAGACAGAGTACAGTGATGATGCCAATTAGTCCTTTACACATCTGGTAGTGATGATGCCAATTAGTCCTTTCCAAATCTGGTAGCTATTACTTGATGAGAATGCAAACTACGTCACGCATGAAGAAGTAGAAACGATCCAAGAATTGTTCAATGAATTAACAATCTACATCTTTTATTTGTGTGACACCAGAATGCGCCCCAAGTGAGTTCCGCTGTGCTGATAAGAAGCACTGCATTCGTGGAAGCCTGTACTGTGATGGGGTGACTGACTGTGCAGACCAGAGCGATGAGACCCCAGACTGTGTATGCCACTCAGACCAAATACGTTGTGGCAATGGGAGCTGCCTGGGAATCGCGTACCTGTGTGATGGAGTCAATGACTGTGGGGATTTTACTGATGAAAGCAACTGCAGTAAGTTCCATTATGAATTGAATTCACTTATTAATGATTCATAGTATTTTTTCAAATGAATATTCTAAATAACCTTTTCATGGATATTTTTTTCCTATTTTGTTCAAGGCTGTACTGCAAACCAGTTTTCATGCAACAACAGCAACAATGAATGTTTGCAGTGGATCTACGTTTGTGATGGAGAAGCTGACTGTATTGGCGGATCTGATGAAAGCGACTGTGAAAAAGGTGTGTTTGAAAATCTTCAATGAGTTTCAATATTTGAATACAGCATGTTCTTGAAAAAAATTGCAGATATACCGTCTCATACATACGGAAGTGTTCAAGGAAACTCCTTAAATTGGACAAAACATTGGAAATTGCACTGCTGCGCCTCAAAATGTGAACAGCCCGCAAAGTGATGCTTGTTCACGACGTCTCCACTGTATGCACAAAATCCACGTGCCAGTCCGCAAGTTTACAAATGTTATTTGTACTAATGTGTTAGTTTAACATACCAGTGTAATATCAATTGTCGGGCCTTCAAAATACACGTATAAGTTCTAACCCGGATGTTTGGTCTCCATGCAAAACACGAGGTTTTGCTAAGACAACACATTTGATGTGCCACCCTATCCAAGGATGATCTAAATAAATCAAGACAGAGTACAGTGATGATGCCAATTAGTCCTTTAAAAATCTGGTAGTGATGATGCCAATTAGTCCTTTCCAAATCTGGTAGCTATTACTTGATGAGACTGCAAACTACGTCACGCATGAAGAAGTAGAAACGATCCAAGAATTGTTCAATGAATTAACAATCTACATCTATTATTTGTGTGACACCAGAATGCGCCCCAAGTGAGTTCCGCTGTGCTGATAAGAAGCACTGCATTCGTGGAAGCCTGTACTGTGATGGGGTGACTGACTGTGCAGACCAGAGCGATGAGACCCCAGACTGTGTATGCCGCTCAGACCAAATACGTTGTGGCAATGGGAGCTGCCTGGGAATCGCGTACCTGTGTGATGGAGTCAATGACTGTGGGGATTTTACTGATGAAAGCAACTGCAGTAAGTTCCATTATGAATTGAATTCACTTATTAATGATTCATAGTATTTTTTCAAATGAATATTCTAAATAACCTTTTCATGGATATTTTTTTCCTATTTTGTTCAAGGCTGTACTGCAAACCAGTTTTCGTGCAACAACAGCAACAATGAATGTTTGCAGTGGATCTACGTTTGTGATGGAGAAGCTGACTGTATTGGCGGATCTGATGAAAGCGACTGTGAAAAAGGTGTGTTTGAAAATCTTCAATGAGTTTCAATATTTGAATACAGCTTTTTCTTGAAAAAATTGCAGATATACTGTCTCACACATACGGAAGTGTTCATGAAAACTCCTTAAATTGGACAAAACATTTGAAATTGCACTGCTGCGCCTCGAAATGTGAACAGCCCGCAAAGTGATTCTTGTTCACGACGTCTTCACTGTGTGCACAAAAACCACGTGCCAGTCCGCAAGTTTACAAATGTTATTTGTTTCTAATGTGTTGCTTTAACATACCAGTGTAATATCAATTGTCGGGCCTTCAAAATACACGTACAAGTTCTAACCCGGATGTTTGGTCTCCATGCAAAACACGATGTTTTGCTAAGACAACACATTTGATGTGCCACCCTATCCAAGGATGATCTAAATAAATCAAGACAGAGTACAGTGATGATGCCAATTAGTCCTTTACACATCTGGTAGTGATGATGCCAATTAGTCCTTTCCAAATCTGGTAGCTATTACTTGATGAGAATGCAAACTACGTCACGCATGAAGAAGTAGAAACGATCCAAGAATTGTTCAATGAATTAACAATCTACATCTTTTATTTGTGTGACACCAGAATGCGCCCCAAGTGAGTTCCGCTGTGCTGATAAGAAGCACTGCATTCGTGGAAGCCTGTACTGTGATGGGGTGACTGACTGTGCAGACCAGAGCGATGAGACCCCAGACTGTGTATGCCACTCAGACCAAATACGTTGTGGCAATGGGAGCTGCCTGGGAATCGCGTACCTGTGTGATGGAGTCAATGACTGTGGGGATTTTACTGATGAAAGCAACTGCAGTAAGTTCCATTATGAATTGAATTCACTTATTAATGATTCATAGTATTTTTTCAAATGAATATTCTAAATAACCTTTTCATGGATATTTTTTTCCTATTTTGTTCAAGGCTGTACTGCAAACCAGTTTTCATGCAACAACAGCAACAATGAATGTTTGCAGTGGATCTACGTTTGTGATGGAGAAGCTGACTGTATTGGCGGATCTGATGAAAGCGACTGTGAAAAAGGTGTGTTTGAAAATCTTCAATGAGTTTCAATATTTGAATACAGCATGTTCTTGAAAAAAATTGCAGATATACCGTCTCATACATACGGAAGTGTTCAAGGAAACTCCTTAAATTGGACAAAACATTGGAAATTGCACTGCTGCGCCTCAAAATGTGAACAGCCCGCAAAGTGATGCTTGTTCACGACGTCTCCACTGTATGCACAAAATCCACGTGCCAGTCCGCAAGTTTACAAATGTTATTTGTACTAATGTGTTAGTTTAACATACCAGTGTAATATCAATTGTCGGGCCTTCAAAATACACGTATAAGTTCTAACCCGGATGTTTGGTCTCCATGCAAAACACGAGGTTTTGCTAAGACAACA
Organism: Lethenteron reissneri; assembly: GCF_015708825.2. Classification (NCBI taxonomy): domain Eukaryota; kingdom Metazoa; phylum Chordata; class Hyperoartia; order Petromyzontiformes; family Petromyzontidae; genus Lethenteron; species Lethenteron reissneri. The sequence continues at coordinate 156,471 of NC_083787.1, forward strand.
CATTTGATGTGCCACCCTATCCAAGGATGATCTAAATAAATCAAGACAGAGTACAGTGATGATGCCAATTAGTCCTTTAAAAATCTGGTAGTGATGATGCCAATTAGTCCTTTCCAAATCTGGTAGCTATTACTTGATGAGACTGCAAACTACGTCACGCATGAAGAAGTAGAAACGATCCAAGAATTGTTCAATGAATTAACAATCTACATCTATTATTTGTGTGACACCAGAATGCGCCCCAAGTGAGTTCCGCTGTGCTGATAAGAAGCACTGCATTCGTGGAAGCCTGTACTGTGATGGGGTGACTGACTGTGCAGACCAGAGCGATGAGACCCCAGACTGTGTATGCCGCTCAGACCAAATACGTTGTGGCAATGGGAGCTGCCTGGGAATCGCGTACCTGTGTGATGGAGTCAATGACTGTGGGGATTTTACTGATGAAAGCAACTGCAGTAAGTTCCATTATGAATTGAATTCACTTATTAATGATTCATAGTATTTTTTCAAATGAATATTCTAAATAACCTTTTCATGGATATTTTTTTCCTATTTTGTTCAAGGCTGTACTGCAAACCAGTTTTCGTGCAACAACAGCAACAATGAATGTTTGCAGTGGATCTACGTTTGTGATGGAGAAGCTGACTGTATTGGCGGATCTGATGAAAGCGACTGTGAAAAAGGTGTGTTTGAAAATCTTCAATGAGTTTCAATATTTGAATACAGCTTTTTCTTGAAAAAATTGCAGATATACTGTCTCACACATACGGAAGTGTTCATGAAAACTCCTTAAATTGGACAAAACATTTGAAATTGCACTGCTGCGCCTCGAAATGTGAACAGCCCGCAAAGTGATTCTTGTTCACGACGTCTTCACTGTGTGCACAAAAACCACGTGCCAGTCCGCAAGTTTACAAATGTTATTTGTTTCTAATGTGTTGCTTTAACATACCAGTGTAATATCAATTGTCGGGCCTTCAAAATACACGTACAAGATCTAACCCGGATGTTGGGTCTCCATGCAAAACACGAGGTTTTGCTAAGACAACACATTTGATGTGCCACCCTATCCAAGGATGATCTAAATAAATCAAGACAGAGTACAGTGATGATGCCAATTAGTCCTTTACACATCTGGTAGTGATGATGCCAATTAGTCCTTTCCAAATCTGGTAGCTATTACTTGATGAGAATGCAAACTACGTCACGCATGAAGAAGTAGAAACGATCCAAGAATTGTTCAATGAATTAACAATCTACATCTTTTATTTGTGTAACACCAGAATGCGCCCCAAGTGAGTTCCGCTGTGCTGATAAGAAGCACTGCATTCGTGGAAGCCTGTACTGTGATGGGGTGACTGACTGTGCAGACCAGAGCGATGAGACCCCAGACTGTGTATGCCACTCAGACCAAATACGTTGTGGCAATGGGAGCTGCCTGGGAATCGCGTACCTGTGTGATGGAGTCAATGACTGTGGGGATTTTACTGATGAAAGCAACTGCAGTAAGTTCCATTATGAATTGAATTCACTTATTAATGATTCATAGTATTTTTTCAAATGAATATTCTAAATAACCTTTTCATGGATATTTTTTTCCTATTTTGTTCAAGGCTGTACTGCAAACCAGTTTTCATGCAACAACAGCAACAATGAATGTTTGCAGTGGATCTACGTTTGTGATGGAGAAGCTGACTGTATTGGCGGATCTGATGAAAGCGACTGTGAAAAAGGTGTGTTTGAAAATCTTCAATGAGTTTCAATATTTGAATACAGCATGTTCTTGAAAAAAATTGCAGATATACCGTCTCATACATACGGAAGTGTTCAAGGAAACTCCTTAAATTGGACAAAACATTGGAAATTGCACTGCTGCGCCTCAAAATGTGAACAGCCCGCAAAGTGATGCTTGTTCACGACGTCTCCACTGTATGCACAAAATCCACGTGCCAGTCCGCAAGTTTACAAATGTTATTTGTACTAATGTGTTAGTTTAACATACCAGTGTAATATCAATTGTCGGGCCTTCAAAATACACGTATAAGTTCTAACCCGGATGTTTGGTCTCCATGCAAAACACGAGGTTTTGCTAAGACAACACATTTGATGTGCCACCCTATCCAAGGATGATCTAAATAAATCAAGACAGAGTACAGTGATGATGCCAATTAGTCCTTTAAAAATCTGGTAGTGATGATGCCAATTAGTCCTTTCCAAATCTGGTAGCTATTACTTGATGAGACTGCAAACTACGTCACGCATGAAGAAGTAGAAACGATCCAAGAATTGTTCAATGAATTAACAATCTACATCTATTATTTGTGTGACACCAGAATGCGCCCCAAGTGAGTTCCGCTGTGCTGATAAGAAGCACTGCATTCGTGGAAGCCTGTACTGTGATGGGGTGACTGACTGTGCAGACCAGGGCGATGAGACCCCAGACTGTGTATGCCGCTCAGACCAAATACGTTGTGGCAATGGGAGCTGCCTGGGAATCGCGTACCTGTGTGATGGAGTCAATGACTGTGGGGATTTTACTGATGAAAGCAACTGCAGTAAGTTCCATTATGAATTGAATTCACTTATTAATGATTCATAGTATTTTTTCAAATGAATATTCTAAATAACCTTTTCATGGATATTTTTTTCCTATTTTGTTCAAGGCTGTACTGCAAACCAGTTTTCGTGCAACAACAGCAACAATGAATGTTTGCAGTGGATCTACGTTTGTGATGGAGAAGCTGACTGTATTGGCGGATCTGATGAAAGCGACTGTGAAAAAGGTGTGTTTGAAAATCTTCAATGAGTTTCAATATTTGAATACAGCTTTTTCTTGAAAAAATTGCAGATATACTGTCTCACACATACGGAAGTGTTCATGAAAACTCCTTAAATTGGACAAAACATTTGAAATTGCACTGCTGCGCCTCGAAATGTGAACAGCCCGCAAAGTGATTCTTGTTCACGACGTCTTCACTGTGTGCACAAAAACCACGTGCCAGTCCGCAAGTTTACAAATGTTATTTGTTTCTAATGTGTTGCTTTAACATACCAGTGTAATATCAATTGTCGGGCCTTCAAAATACACGTACAAGATCTAACCCGGATGTTGGGTCTCCATGCAAAACACGAGGTTTTGCTAAGACAACACATTTGATGTGCCACCCTATCCAAGGATGATCTAAATAAATCAAGACAGAGTACAGTGATGATGCCAATTAGTCCTTTACACATCTGGTAGTGATGATGCCAATTAGTCCTTTCCAAAGCTGGTAGCTATTACTTGATGAGAATGCAAACTACGTCACGCATGAAGAAGTAGAAACGATCCAAGAATTGTTCAATGAATTAACAATCTACATCTTTTATTTGTGTAACACCAGAATGCGCCCCAAGTGAGTTCCGCTGTGCTGATAAGAAGCACTGCATTCGTGGAAGCCTGTACTGTGATGGGGTGACTGACTGTGCAGACCAGAGCGATGAGACCCCAGACTGTGTATGCCACTCAGACCAAATACGTTGTGGCAATGGGAGCTGCCTGGGAATCGCGTACCTGTGTGATGGAGTCAATGACTGTGGGGATTTTACTGATGAAAGCAACTGCAGTAAGTTCCATTATGAATTGAATTCACTTATTAATGATTCATAGTATTTTTTCAAATGAATATTCTAAATAACATTTTCATGGATATTTTTTTCCTATTTTGTTCAAGGCTGTACTGCAAACCAGTTTTCATGCAACAACAGCAACAATGAATGTTTGCAGTGGATCTACGTTTGTGATGGAGAAGCTGACTGTATTGGCGGATCTGATGAAAGCGACTGTGAAAAAGGTGTGTTTGAAAATCTTCAATGAGTTTCAATATTTGAATACAGCATGTTCTTGAAAAAAATTGCAGATATACCGTCTCATACATACGGAAGTGTTCAAGGAAACTCCTTAAATTGGACAAAACATTGGAAATTGCACTGCTGCGCCTCAAAATGTGAACAGCCCGCAAAGTGATGCTTGTTCACGACGTCTCCACTGTGTGCACAAAATCCACGTGCCAGTCCGCAAGTTTACAAATGTTATTTGTACTAATGTGTTAGTTTAACATACCAGTGTAATATCAATTGTCGGGCCTTCAAAATCCACGTACAAGTTCTAACCCGGATGTTTGGTCTCCATGCAAAACACGATGTTTTGCTAAGACAACACATTTGATGTGCCACCCTATCCAAGGATGATCTAAATAAATCAAGACAGAGTACAGTGATGATGCCAATTAGTCCTTTAAAAATCTGGTAGTGATGATGCCAATTAGTCCTTTCCAAATCTGGTAGCTATTACTTGATGAGACTGCAAACTACGTCACGCATGAAGAAGTAGAAACGATCCAAGAATTGTTCAATGAATTAACAATCTACATCTATTATTTGTGTGACACCAGAATGCGCCCCAAGTGAGTTCCGCTGTGCTGATAAGAAGCACTGCATTCGTGGAAGCCTGTACTGTGATGGGGTGACTGACTGTGCAGACCAGAGCGATGAGACCCCAGACTGTGTATGTCGCTCAGACCAAATACGTTGTGGCAATGGGAGCTGCCTGGGAATCGCGTACCTGTGTGATGGAGTCAATGACTGTGGGGATTTTACTGATGAAAGCAACTGCAGTAAGTTCCATTATGAATTGAATTCACTTATTAATGATTCATAGTATTTTTTCAAATGAATATTCTAAATAACCTTTTCATGGATATTTTTTTTCTATTTTGTTCAAGGCTGTACTGCAAACCAGTTTTCGTGCAACAACAGCAACAATGAATGTTTGCAGTGGATCTACGTTTGTGATGGAGAAGCTGACTGTATTGGCGGATCTGATGAAAGCGACTGTGAAAAAGGTGTGTTTGAAAATCTTCAATGAGTTTCAATATTTGAATACAGCTTTTTCTTGAAAAAATTGCAGATATACTGTCTCACACATACGGAAGTGTTCATGAAAACTCCTTAAATTGGACAAAACATTTGAAATTGCACTGCTGCGCCTCGAAATGTGAACAGCCCGCAAAGTGATTCTTGTTCACGACGTCTCCACTGTGTGCACAAAATCCACGTGCCAGTCCGCAAGTTTACAAATGTTATTTGTACTAATGTCTTGCTTTAACATACCAGTGTAATATCAATTGTCGGGCCTTCAAAATACACGTACAAGTTCTAACCCGGATGTTGGGTCTCAAATCTAAACAAGAGGTTTTGCTAAGACAACACATTTGATGTGCCACCCTATCCAAGGATGATCTAAATAAATCAAGACAGAGTACAGTGATGATGCCAATTAGTCCTTTACAAATCTGGTAGTGATGATGCCAATTAGTCCTTTCCAAATCTGGTAGCTATTACTTGATGAGAATGTCAACTACGTCACACATGAAGAAGTAGAAACGATCCAAGAATTGTTCAATGAATTAACAATCTACATCTTTTATTTGTGTGACACCAGAATGCGCCCCAAGTGAGTTCCGCTGTGCTGATAAGAAGCACTGCATTCGTGGAAGCCTGTACTGTGATGGGGTGACTGACTGTGCAGACCAGAGCGATGAGACCCCAGACTGTGTATGTCGCTCAGACCAAATACGTTGTGGCAATGGGAGCTGCCTGGGAATCGCGTACCTGTGTGATGGAGTCAATGACTGTGGGGATTTTACTGATGAAAGCAACTGCAGTAAGTTCCATTATGAATAGAATTCACTTATTAATGATTCATAGTATTTTTTCAAATGAATATTCTAAATAACCATTTCATGGATATTTTTTTCCTATTTTGTTCAAGGCTGTACTGCAAACCAGTTTTCATGCAACAACAGCAACAATGAATATTTGCAGTGGATCTACGTTTGTGATGGAGAAGCTGACTGTATTGGCGGATCTGATGAAAGCGCCTGTGAAAAAGGTGTGTTTGAAAATCTTCAATGAGTTTCAATATTTCAATACAGCTTTTTCTTGAAAAAATTGCAGATAGACTGTCTCACACATTCGGAAGTGTTCAAGGAAACTCCTTAAATTGGACAAAACATTGTAAATTGCACTGCTGCGCCTCGAAATGTGAACAGCCCGCAAAGTGATGCTTGTTCACGACGTCTCCACTGTGTGCACAAAAGCCACGTGCCAGTCCGCAAGTTTACAAATGTTATTTGTACTAATGTGTTACTTTAACATACCAGTGTAATATAAATTGTCGGGCCTTCAAAATACACGTACAAGTTCTAACCCGGATGTTTGGTCTCCATGCAAAACACGAGGTTTTGCTAAGACAACACATTTGATGTGCCACCCTATCCAAGGATGATCTAAATAAATCAAGACAGAGTACAGTGATGATGCCAATTAGTCCTTTACAAATCTGGTAGTGATGATGCCAATGAGTCCTTTCCAAATCTGGTAGCTATTACTTGATGAGAATGCAAACTACGTCACGCATGAAGAAGTAGAAACGATCCAAGAATTGTTCAATTAATTAACAATCTACATCTTTTATTTGTGTGACACCAGAATGCGCCCCAAGTGAGTTCCGCTGTGCTGATAAGAAGCACTGCATTCGTGGAAGCCTGTACTGTGATGGGGTGACTGACTGTGCAGACCAGAGCGATGAGACCCCAGACTGTGTATGCCGCTCAGACCAAATACGTTGTGGCAATGGCAGCTGCCTGGGAATCGCGTACCTGTGTGATGGAGTCAATGACTGTGGGGATTTTACTGATGAAAGCAACTGCAGTAAGTTCCATTATTAATTGAATTCACTTATTAATGATTCATAGTACTTTTTTCAAATTAATATTCTAAATAACCTTTTCATGGATATTTTTTTCCTATTTTGTTCAAGGCTGTACTGCAAACCAGTTTTCATGCAACAACAGCAACAATGAATGCTTGGAATGGATCTACGTTTGTGATGGAGAAGCTGATTGTAGTGCCGGATCTGATGAAAGCGACTGTGAAAGAGGTATGTTTTAAAATCTTCAATGAGTTTCAATATTTAAATACAGCATGTTCTTGAAAAAATAGCAGATATACTGTCTCACACATACGAAAGTGTTCAAGGGAACTCCTTAAATTGGAAAAAAAACTGGAAATTGCACTGCTGCACATCGAAATGTGAACAACCCGCAAAGTGATGCTTGTTCACGACGTCTCCACTGTGTGCACAAAAGTCACGTGCGAGTTTAGAAATGTAATTTGTTCTCATGTGTTACTTTAACATACCACTGTAAAATCAATTGGCGGGTTTTCAAAATACACGTACAAGTCCTAACCCGGATGTTAGGTCTCCATGCAAAACACGAGGTTTTACTAAGACAACAATTATGATGTGCTACCCCATCCATGGATGATCTAAATAAATCAAGACAGAGTACAGTGATGATGCCAATTCGTCATTTCGAAATCTGGTAGCTGTTACTTGATCAGAATGCAAACGACGTCACGCATGAAGAAGTAGAAACGATCCAAGAATTGTTCAATGAATTAACAATCTACATCTTTTATTTGTGTCGCACCAGAATGCGCCACAAGTGAGTTCCGCTGTGCTGATAAGAAGCACTGCATTCGTGGAAGCCTGTACTGTGATGGGGTGACTGACTGTGCAGACCAGAGCGATGAGACCCCAAACTGTGCATGCAGCGCAGACCAAATACGTTGTGGCAATGGGAGCTGCCTGGGAATAGCGTACCTGTGTGATGGAGTCAATGACTGTGGGGATTTTACTGATGAAAGCAACTGCAGTGAGTTTTGTTTTGTTTAAAATATACATTTTGATCTTGATATGAAGCTTTCGTGACTGCAGGAATCCATACTCTTTTGTTCTTTTGGTAAAGTCACGTAGGTTGAAAAATAGTAGATCATGAACAACCACAGCAAGAAAAAACTGCTGAAGTAGGCGAAAGATCTGGGGGGGGTGGGGGGGAAGCAGGCTGGTGCAGAAAGTTCCCCCCTCCCCTCCAGCTGATCTCTCCAGTGCTGCCGCTGTAGTCCACTTTACTCCAGTGACCCGGGTGCTGCGGCGGGGTCCACTTGCTGCCCCGCTTCCTTCCACCCCGCCCTTCTCTGTCCCCCCCTACTGCCGAGGCCTAAATAACCTCGTGTCACGGCAGATCTCTCGCCTACTTCAGCAGTTTTTTCTTGCTGTGGTTGTCCCACCTGATGACGATTGCTTGTATTGCGATTTAAACGTCGTGATCTATTATTTTTCTACTTACGTGACTTTACCGAAAGAACCCAAGAGTATATACATTTTGATTGAACCATTTGACTAAATGAATGTGGCTATCGTTAATGAATTCGGTGTAATCGGTTGAATTTTTTAACAGCTTGTACTCCAAACCAGCACAAATGCAATAATAGTGCAACGGAATGTTTGGATACAATCTACGTTTGTGATGGGGTAGTTGACTGCAGCGATGGTTCCGATGAAAAGCAAGTGTGAGATTGGTATGTTTTCCGCTGAGAACTGTATCTGATTTTAACTAAAATTTATATTTTAAACATTTGTGCTGTGGTGTGGTTGCGAATTCAGATTATATGCATTGTATGATTGTGCAAGTGTGGCAACACATATCAATATTTCTTAACACAAAGTCTAATTGTATTTTGTTTGTGACAAACCAGCTTGTGCAGCGAGTGAGTTTCGCTGTGCTACCAAGATGCAATGCATCCCTGGGCATTTTTTCTGCAATGGCCAGCCTGATTGTGCAGACCAGAGTGACGAAACTCCCAAATGCCAGTGCCGCACAGACCAGCAGCTGCCTTGTGGTGATGGGACCTGCCTGGGGAAAGAGAGCTTCTGTGATGGCATCAACGACTGTGGGGACTTTTCAGATGAAAGCAATTGTAGTGAGTTTCGTTTTGTTTAAAGTATACATTTGTAGTGAGTCCAACTGAGTCGCAGACGTTGTTATTTAGAGGCAACACATTTATTTGTAACATCAACACGTAACACAAAGGGGTAACTGCCCCTTCACCAGATACAGCCTAGGGTGGTGGCCACCCAGCTAACTACCCCATACGGAGGAGTTACAGCTGCGAAGGATCTGACCCTCACTCGGGTCCCGACCACGTGTTGATGCCTGTAGAGCTTCCAGCTTGTAGGATGTAGAGCTTCAGCTTGTAGGGTGCAGCGACCCACCTTATATCCCCCTGGGTCGGGGCTGCTCCGCCCTTGGCCCCGCCCGCCTTCTCGAGCGTTCCAGCTCTCTCTCGATCCCTCTCGAGAGCTCTCCCCGGACACGTGATCGCTCCCTAGCCCCCTCACCTGGGGGCTCTCTGTGGACACTTTGGATCACGTGTCTACGGGGTCAACCAGAGTGCCATGGCCCGGGGCAACCCTGCCCCTGGGCTGACACTCTCCCACTCCCCCTTGTGGGAGCCCACACTACACGCTATGCGTGGTGCCTGCGCTATCCCAGCGCACATCAAGCCCCACTAGGGCTGATACTACACCTGCCTACGGGGTGTACGCGATGACAGTGCATCACACGCCAGGGCCCTCTCGGGCCGGCACCATACAGTGACATCCCCGATGTCACTACACATTTTGAATGACCCATAATATTTGCAAAAAATAAAGTTATAAAACCTGTAATAACTACACCAGTGACCAAACCTTGATTTCAATTTTACTCAGAGTGTGGTGTTATGTGCCTTGCAGCCTGTATTGACGGGGAGTTCCTTTGCAAAAGCAGTGGATGCGTGCCGCTTTTTCTCGTTTGCGATGGTGACATTGACTGTGTCGACGGCTCGGATGAAGCTTCGTTTTTATGCAGACCAGGTAGGCCAGTACATAATATCCATCTGTCTCATAAAATCTATTTTACATTGTACCGGCTTTTTAAAATAGATATTATGTTAACGCCTTTTTGTAATTCATGTCTTACAGCAAAGTATAATTTAAGAGTAAAGATTACTTATGAATCATGGCCAACTGACATTGCACTAGAAAATGAGGTGAGATGCAATCTTTTTCATTTTTTTGTAATGGCCAACATTTTTACATGAAATTTTACAGTAATATCCTGAACATTCTATTAATTGCATTTTTATCATTTCTTCACCTTTACAGTTACAAGTATCCCTGAAGGAACGATTCCCAAAGGTGAACGTGGTCGTAAAAGGGCATCAACTTCCATAATCACATTTATAATCGACCCATATAACATTTGTAGTTTGTAATCACACATTTTTGAAGAAGTGAAATGTAGAGTGTTTTTTTAAAGACGGTTTTGATGTGAACATCAACTATACCAACCATGTACACAAATAACACACACTACTTATCCTGCACAAAATACCAGTCTATTCTGCAATTTTCCTAAATGAATTTACAAAGCATGTATTCGTACTGCCTGCATCTTTACTTAAGTTAAGGTCAATAAAGTACGTGTCCAACTTGATAAGTTACTTTCAATTTACTTGGGTAATACAATGTCTTCTTCAGCACCGTAACCGTGGAGTTACATTAACAGATTGGCATGCTAATCTCGAGATATACAATGGCCAAGGTATACCTAGCTATGCGATCTTACATTTACTTGCAAATTCCATCTCTAGCCCCGCCTACTTACCCTTGGGTTGTCCCCATCTCAAACCTTTATAACCTACTAGCTTTACTATCCGGATTCGCCTGGGACTTGGATTCACCACGCCTGGCCGCCTTTGCCTCCCCAGTGGCGATGTTCACACACACCACCACCAGTTACTCGTTGAGGCTGAGTCGACCTAGGGGAGGCCCAGGACCGGTTGAAATAATCGTCACCGGTGGTGGCCGTGAGCGGGAATCGAACTCGGATCGCCGGGTTCGTAGCGCAGCATGCTAACCACTACATTACCGCTCCCCCCACACACACGCGCGCGTCCATAGGTACACATAGACGCGCTTGCTGCAGACACACAACTTTCAGGGTGCGTACGGCAGTAAACGACTGAAATAATAAAGCAATGCTGCGCGAAGAACGCCTTAGACCTGCAACACATTTGTATTTCACTTTACCCCCGGACGGTTGGGGGGGGGGGGTCGTGACATCAGCAGGCACACTGCGGGACGCTTGCGCATGCGCGGGTGACATAACAGATGTGACGTCACAGCTCACTTGCCGTGCAAAAAATATTCATTATTGCGCCCCGCCCCCGCCCCACAACTTTTTTTTTACAAAGTCCGTTTTTTTGTTTTTGCATGGTGTACAGTCTGGAAAGAACCCACATGGCAAATTTCAAGTTTGTTGCATGTCGGGAAGTACGCTAAACATTTTGAACAGACACACATAATCACAAATTTCCCTTTTATATATAGATATATAATGTTCAGATAGTGTGTGCACAACTCAAATATAGTGGGAAAAAATGCAGTTTCAATTTTGTGTATTCTCATTCATCGTGTGTACTATATTTTCTAAACTGAATTGTTGAACATCATATTTCTTGTGGAAGCATTTCTTTGTCGAGTAGTTATATAAAATACTTGTTATGGGGTCGGGATATGTACTGCATGGGAACTTTGGTTAAATAATAATACATTATTATTATAAAATGTTGTAAGCTACAGCATTCTAATAATGGTGTTACTGCAGGGACATCGGTGCGTGTCATGGCTCCGGCTAAGCCAGTTGTTCTTAACCTGGGGTGGACGCACCCCTTCAGGGTGCGAGACATGCCAGATTTTTTTTAAGGTAAACCATTAAGCACGGACGCGTATGTACAACTACTTTCTTTTATAAAACCTATGTTTTTTTTACATTATACATATATTTTTTGTACAATTGAGAAGCAAATGGGTACAAGGTTAAAATAAAGTTTTAAGAAGCAATGGGCTAAGCCAGGGGTGTCCAAACTTTTTGCAAAGAGGGCCACATTTGATAAAGTGAAGATGCCCGGGGGCCAATAGTTCCTTCTGACATGTTTTTAAACCACAAGTTACTTTAAAATACACACTGTTATAAAACTATTTTCATTGTCACAATTACCTTTATTTTTCAAATGACAATGTAACCAAATATAAGCCACTCAGGCAGATGTGAACAACTCTAAAAACACAATTCTGCCTTTCATTCAGTCAGGTAACATTGAACAAACTGTATAGAATACCTTAAATTTCCATGAGTTAAATATCTGTGCCTCATGAACAGTTTAAACAGGAGTTATAAGTAATGTAAAGTGGTCTGTTATCATTAAACTTTAAAACAAGTGAATTTTGCCCTTGTCTTTTACAAGATCTTTCAGACAGCAATAGTTTGTGTCACATCTACAGGTACATAACATCAATAGTTATAACCAAATCATATTCAAGAGTTTAATAAAACAAGTGCCATAAGTCCAAGTGCATTAGTGTGCTTTAGGCTTTTCACTGTTAATATTGAAAGATGTTACCGTTCAAAACACTCAATTTCAGATTGATCAAGGGACAGATAACTTGCTGACACTAATGAGAAGGGTGATACTGAGATCTAGATTTCAGTAAAGAGACCAGGTCTGGCTTCAGGGCAGTGGTTGAGATGCGTAAAATGTCACGCAAGTGGGAGTCACTCATCCTTGACCTCAATCGGTTCTTGTTTAAGTTCATGACTGAGAATGTTTGCTCACACAAATATGTGGAGCCGAATAAGCTCAGCATTTTCTTAGCGAATGACCGCATTTCTGGAAACCTGCTTTTGTCCAGCTACCATTAAAGCGGCGGCCCTCACTGTCAACTTTTTTTTTGCAGTCGCCATGGCAGAAATGATTCGAGAAGGATTCGCGGCACGGATGCAGAGCCAGATAGCATTAGAATGGTGCTGCCACCGTGTAGTGAAAGGAGGAATTACATCTTTAAAGTTATGATTTATTTATTCTGACAGAGCTAGCGAGCCATAAATAACACATTATAGGACCAAAGCTGCGGGCCGTATGAAATCTGACCATGGGCCGTGATTGGACCGTGGGCCGTGATTGGCCCGCGGGCCGGACTTTGGACATGCCTGGGCTAAGCAAAACCAGTAAGCTCATGTATTCTAGCCAAGAGATGCCTTTCAAGGCAACAGGTCTAGCGACATCGCAACATCTACTCGAGCGTTAACCTTCACCTGTATTTTACTAATGTCTCTGAATGATTCATTTTTTACACAGAAGTACGTTCGGAGAGGGAAGTGAAAATGTCTGTTCTGAATGTCATACCTACTATAATCACCCAGGAATATACAGTGGTACCTCAGAGATCGAACTTAATTCGTTCCAAAACCGTGTTCGAACACCGATTGGTTCGAACACCGACATAATTTTTCCCATAAGAATGAATGGAAATAGCATTAATTGGTTCCCCACTCAAGGATGCTCCTAACATGGGCCATTTTTCACAAAGTTTACAATATGAAAATACAGTACAGTACATAAAAGCATACACAAAACTAAAAACACAGTTATAATTAATAGAATAAATGAACATTGAACTTCACCTTACCTATTCTTAGGTTTTATTCGGTAAAGTCACGTAGGTAAAACATTAAAATTAATAAAAGTAAAATAAAATAAAAATCACGACGTTTCGGAGGCAACACAAGCTTCCGTCTTCAGGTGGAACCGTCACAGCCACGACAGCTGTATCAAGTAAATGAGAGATTGCAGGAGCTACCACTCCGTTTATATAATGGTTGGAGAGGGGGGGGGAAAGGGCCAAGTAAAGCACACTTTTTATTCATATGGTAAGGTGAGGCTTAAGACTAAGAATAGACTGCATAACAAAGGCTGAGCCTTTGTTATGGAGAGGTACGGTTTGTGACTCAACCTGTGACAAGGAGACAACCACTAAACATGGTAAACCTGTAATAGTCTGTCAAATAAGATTGGCCAACTAAGTGTAGTTAAATCTTTTTTGCATGGTTAATCACATCTTTCCAATGATTACTCAGTTTGTAACCATCATCACGCTTGAAATTATGTCTGTGTTTGTATATTTGTATGGCTTCGTGTACAAACCTTTGATGGTAGCCAGGAGGTTTGCAGAGAACCTTGGTCTCGGAAAAGACAATTTCATGAGAGCCCACCGAGTTGTAGCAATGATCGGCAACGGCCGAAGAATCAGTTCTGCCGTGTTTCAGATCTGACTTGTGCTCGCGGACACGATCAGAAACATGACGTTTCGTCATGTTTCTGATCGTGTCATGTTTCTGATCGTTGCCGATCATTGCTAGTAGTATTTCTGTTTACCAAAGTCCCAGTACCTGACACCCTAACAATAATTGAGGACTTGGTCCAACATGGATTGAATTCGGATGTACCTGCGATGGTTAGGCATTGCCTCACCAACACTTATTTTACCTGGAATGGCACCTTCTACAAACAGAATGAGGGTACCCCTATGGGCTCCCCCCTGTCACCAGTGATAGCCAACATGTTCATGGAAAAGTTTGAATCAGACGCCATCCAGACATCCACCCTGCATCCTTCCCTGTGGAAGAGGTATGTGGATGACACTTTCGTCATTTGGCCACATGGCCTCCCAGCATTGAACCACTTCTTGGACCACATCAATTCCAGACACCCATCCATCAGATTCACCATGGAAGTGGAGAAAGATGGTAAACTACCATTCTTAGATATTCTGTTTGAGAGAAGACCTGACAGATCCTTGGGACATTCTGTCTACAGGAAAGCCACCCACACAGATTCCTACTTGAAACCTGATTCCCACCACCACCCATCTCAAAAGAATTCTCTAATCAAAACGCTATATCACAGAGCTCATGGCATTTCTGACCAACACCACCTGGCCAGTGAATTAAGACATGTACATCGGGCCCTCAGGATGAACGGATACTCTGACCACACCATCCGCCAAGCTGTTTCTCCCACCATACAGAAACAGCCACATGAAACTCCGATCAAAACTATCACGTTGCCATACATAGCAGGTGTGACCAAAAAGATCTCCAAAATTCTAAACAAACATAAGATCCATGTCCGATTCAGTACAGTACATAAAATCCGTGATCTAATTCCATCTGTGAAAGATGTCATTCCTGACATACAATACACTGGAGTCTACAAACTGAGTTGCAGTTGTGGTGATTGCTACATTGGAGAAACGAAACGTCATATCTCTGATCGTATCCGCGAGCACAAGTCAGATCTGAAACACGGCAAAACTGATTCTTCCGCCGTTGATCGATCATTGCTACAACGCTGTGGGCTCTCATGAAATTGTCTTTTCCGAGACCAATGTGCTATGCAAACCTCCTGGCTACCATCAAAGGTTTGTACACGAAGCCATCCTAATATACAAACACAGACATAATTTCAACTGTGATGATGGGTACAAACTTAGTAATCATTGGAAAGATGTTATTAACCATGCAAAAAAGATTTAACTACACATGTTTCGACCATCTTTTTTGACAGGCACTATTCTTCAGTTACCGTATAGTTTCTTCTTCTTTTTTCACACAATGGTTTTCTTACTTTAAGTTTTACCACACATATTTGGCAAATCTAGAATTAATCCCAGCAACATAGCAAAGTGCTGTTTCATTTACATAACAAAGGCTCAGTCCCATTCACAGCAGCCGCACCTTTACATCAGCCGCACCTTAACAACTCTTAGAACCTCCCAGTCCAACCAGTCTACACAACAAAGACTCATTCCTGGCAGCGGTTTCAGCCGCACCACCTCTACATAACAAAAGGCGCAGTCCCATTTACACGCACCTTTACATCAGCCGCATCTTAACAACTCTTGGAACCTCCGAGCTCAACCAGTCTACACAACAAAGGTTCATTCCTAACAGCGTGCTTCAGCCGCACCGAACCTCACAATGTACGAGTCCTACAATAATATCCAGGGCCTACCTTGGCTCCTCCCACCCTCAACCAGTATATATATGTAAAGTAGGAGCCGACACCAGATTGCAGGGGTCTCGTCCTTTATTCCTTTCCTTCCATCCACACCTGTCCCCAGCCGTCCCAATCTCGTTCCCGCCAAAGGCCCCTTCTTCCCGCCCGTTCTCTCCTTATATCTCTTCGATCACCCCTCCCACTAACCCCTCTATTGGTGGGAATCCTTCCCCTGACACCCCTACATATACAAGGACTGTTTTCTTAGAATTTATCTTACTTGATACAGCTATCGTGCTGTGACGGTTCCACCTGCAGACGGAAGGTTGTGTTGCCTCCGAAACGTCGTGATTTTTATTTTACTTTGATTAATTTTAATTTTTTACCTACGTGACTTTACCGAAAAAACCTAAGAATATGAATCCTTGCAGTCACGAAAGCTTCAAATCTAGAATTAAGGGATTATAACCTTAAAATGTAATAAGTCTGTGTCACCGCGCCCTTACTAATTGCACACACATTGATGCAATGAATATCACGTCGCGGTTTGCTTTTCGCTTGCAAGTTTTAGATTTACTGCAATACACCCGTCCTTGGACGGGCAAAAGGTTCGTAGATCAAGATTTTTCATGTGGCATTGTAAATAATGAAGTAATTGTTGATGCGTATGGTATTTAATTTTGGTATTTAGTGCATATGATTTCCAATATTGTTAGACTGATGTAATGAAAGTTTATATAATATCAATTCGTTTCACGAAATGACTGGCTACATCTAAATGTTGACCAGGCTGAATGTTTTTAGCAGGGCGAGCTATTGCTTTTACGTGCAACGTTTCGGCCGTGATTGTATCCGCCAGTGGGCCCTGTTCCGCATTTACTTTAGTGTGGGTGTGAGACAATGAGTACAGTATACACACAGCCTCTCCACCCCTGCACTGCGAGCCTTGCTCTACAGTATCGCCCTCTCAAACTCACACGCGAGCACGCGTCTCCCCATCCCACCCACGCATACTTCTCGCAAGAGTAGTTGGCATGTTGAAAAATTTGCATTTATTTTACATCTTTTGAAATTTGGTTACAGTGCTAACAGGTTTTTCTTCGAGGACAGCTTTAGTTGTCTCTAGCCTGTGCTTGGTTGTGGTAGTACGGTGTCTGAGGACGAGCTATACATTACATTTGATGAGGTACATTCTACAAACAGGTTAGCCCGTTTTTATTATTATATTCACGTTTCCCTTAAGGTGTGTACTTTGAGATGTGCATTCGTGTCTACGCATAGTGCAGCTAATTGTTATCTCATTATGATTCTGTGCATCATGTTCATCTTTATGAAAACAAAGTGGCCTTGGGTTGGACACTGCTAGACGGATGATACCAGATATATGAAGCTGGTGACAATGTCAGCCAAAGGAAAGAGAACACGTCCGAGAGTGACCACCGTGGGGATGGAGTGACAAAATCAGCGCAGAATCAAGATGGTCCGTGGCATCGCAGGACCAACGTGATGGGCGCCTTTGTTCAGCAGTGAATATAAACAGGCTGCTGATGATGAAAATGTTGTAAGTGAAGTGAGTTATATTTCTTGCCGGTGTGAATACATTGTCTCTATTGTGTTATTCTAGTAACACTGTGACTGACAATGGATAAGAAACCTTTTCTTTGGCTGAGCATCCTGATGGTGGTTACAGGAGTACAAGGTAAGAACCATTTCATGGATTTATTTTTTATCCATTCCCACTCACGGCCAATTCCAGTGACGATTATATCGGAACTGGCCATGGGCCTTCCCTCGGTCGACTCAGCCTCAAATGAGTACTTGGTGCGGTGTAGTAAACATCGCCACTGGGGAGACAAAGGCCATCGAGTGTGGTGCTGGCCATCCACCCCCTCGTGGGCCGTACCGGCATTCATAAGTGTTCACTAGCAGCTTTTGCCCTAACAGTTGAACGGGGGATCGTAGTCTTTTGTGTGCATATGTGGGTAGCAGTGGCACAGTGGTTTGCGCAGTGAATTCCCAGTTACAGTTAATATCAGCGGCAAGTGATGTCAGAACTAGTCCTGGGCCCCCCTACTTCGACTCAGTCTTAAATGAGTGTACCTGGTGGGGTATGTGAACATCAGCATCGGGAAGACAAAGATTGTCAGTCATAGTACTTGCCACACCAGCTCCTTGTATGGCATTCTGGCCTAAATAGGTGTAACTCTTATCGAGATGGTTGAAGTCATTAATATTGAGTAATTACAACAGTTCATACATTATTTTGACCCTAGAATGAATCACATTTGATGTGCTGAATAAAGTGAGTGGCATCCCTTCTATATGTTTAATTATCTTCATGCAAGCCACCCACTTTCATTCCGCAAATCAAATTGATTAATTCATGGGGTCAAAATAATGTATGTTGTACTTTCGAGTGCAAATTAATGTGTGTACATTGAAAAGCCTTCTTCTTGGTTCTTTCGGTAAAGTCACGTAGAAGGGAAGTAATAAAATAATAAAAATAAAACATAATAAAATAATTCTCACGACGTTTCGGCTACAACGCAAGCAGCCGTCTTCAGGTGAAGAATGAGACACTGCCAAGCTAGGAGCTTATATATAAGCTGAGTTGGAGGTGGAAGAAGAAGAGAGCCTTAACAAAAGAATGTGCATATCAAGAGGAATTTAGCATATTCATGGGAAAATGCGTAGGAGGTGGACGGGGGGGTTTTCAAAGTCATATTATGCCCATGCATTATGCAGGATCAGCAGCACCAAAGGGAGGGGGGGTAGCATTAACAAAGGGAGGGCATGTTAATAATATGTAGAAGCAATGAAACATGTGAATGGGAGAACGGTGGCAGGAGACCCGCAGCGGAGCAAATAATGCATTCCCTGTGGAGAACACAAGATACACAGTTAATGCCAGTGAGTGGACTGCGGTCTCAAGGGCCTGAGTCACATCGCTGCAGACGTAGCAAGATCTGAAATCTCTGCAACCCTCAAAAACGCTAAGATGCCAGCTAGTAACATCAGCAAAGATGAGCGTTTTGAATTAGCTCAATTAAAAAAGAGGGATGACATTGTCATGCTCTCAGCCGACAAAGGCAATGCCACTGTCATCATGGACAAAACAGAATACAACACCAAAATCCAAGAACTACTCAACGATGGCATCTATACAAAAATAAAGAGACCCCACCAACAGCCTCGTCTCCAAAACCAACAAAATCATTTCTGCTTCAACCGCATTAATTGATCAGACCAAACAGTTCTCGTTGAAACATTCTGCAGCCAGGCCACCAAGATTGTACGGCTTGCCAAAGATACATAAAGAAGATACACCTCTTCGTCCCATTGTCTCTACTATCAACTCCCCCACTTACAAACTGGCTCGTTTTTTGTCTGAAATCCTACGGCCTTTCACTGGAAAAACCACCTCTGCGGTACTAAACTCTACTGACCTGGTATCGACAATCAAGGGGATTTCCCTGTCCCCAGACGACCTGCTTGTCAGTTTTGATGTGGTTTTCTTGTTCACCAAGGTTCCTGTGCCTGACACCATCGCAATCATTGAAGACTTGGTTCATCAAGGACTGAATACTGGGGTACCCCCCCTGGTGAGACACTGCTTAACCAATACATACTTCACCTGGAATGGAACCTTCTACAAGCAAACTGAGGGCACCCCAATGGGCTCCCCCCTATCTCCGGTTGTAGCCAACATTTTCATGGAGAAATTTGAGACTGACGCCATCCAGACTGCCACTCTACACCCGAACTTATGGAAGAGGTACATAGATGACACTTTTGTCATCTGGCCACATGGCCGGCCTGCTCTAGACCAATTTCTCGACCACATCAATTCCATACACCCAGCCTTCAGATTCACCATGGAAGTCGAAAAAGATGGCAAGCTACCCTTTTTGGATGTCCTAATTAAAAGGAGACCTGATGGTTCAATGAGCCATTCTGTCTACAGGAAAGCCACCCATACGGATGCCTACCTAAAACCGGATTCCCACCACCATCCATCCCAGAAGAACTCCCTCATCAAGACTCTATACCATAGAGCCCAATGCATCTCCGACCAGGAACACATTGCCAGTGAACTCAAACACGTGCGCCAAGCTCTTAAGGCTAATGGTTACTCTGACTACACAATCCGCAAGGTCATCACTCCAACCGTCAAGAAGGATCCTGCTGAGGAGCCTTTCAAAACTATCACCTTACCCTACATTGCTGGGGTTACAAAAAAGATCTCCTAAATCCTGATTAAACACAAGATTCAGGTACGATTCAACACAGTACATAAAATCCGTGATCTGGTCCCGTCTGTAAAAGACGTGGTTCCAGAGATACAGTACCCTGGCGTCTACAAACTAAGTTGCCTCTGTGGTAGCAGTTACATTGGAGAAACCAAACGACATGTCTCGGATCGCATCCGTGAACATAAAGCAGACCTGAAACACGGTAGGACAAACACCTCAGCCGTGGCAGATCACTGTTACAATTCAGTGGGCTCACATGACATTGACTTCTCCAAGACAGAGGTTCTCTGCAAGCCATCTGGCTACCATGAGAGATTCGTTCATGAGGCGATCCACATATACAAACACAGAGACAATTTCAACCGAGAAGATGGATTCTGGCTCAGCAATCATTGGAAGGACGTAATAAACCACTTCGGATCTTAACTGATTGTTGTTCACGTTTATGGTGACTTTCAGACCGCAGTCCACTCACTGGCATTAACTGTGTATCTTGTGTTCTCCACAGGGAATGCATTATTTGCTCCGCTGCGGGTCTCCTGCCACCGTTCTCCATTTCACATGTTTCATTGCTTCTACATATTATTAACATGCCCTCCCTTTGTTAATGCTACCCCCCCTCCCTTTGGTGCTGCTGATCCTGCATAATGCATGGGCATAATATGACTTTGAAAACCCCCCCGCCCACCTCCTACACATTTTCCCATGAATATGCTAAATTCCTATTGATATGCACATTCTTTTGTTAAGGCTCTCTTTTTCTTCCACCTCCAACTCAGCTTATATATAAGCTCCTAGCTTGGCAGTGTCTCATTCTTCACCTGAAGACGGCTGCTTGCGTTGTAGCCGAAACGTCGTGAGAATTATTTGATTTTATTATGTTTTATTTTTATTATTTTATTACTTCCCTTCTATGTGACTTTACCGAAAGAACCAAGAAGATGAATCCCTGCAGTCACGAAAGCTTTAAATTGAAATTGAAAAGCCTGTTTACCTAATTTTGTATGACCTTGTAGAGATGACAATGATGGCTTTGCCTATGGTCAATCCTTGTCCATATGTAGGGGATGTCCGAGCCATCCTCACACACTCGCACCACACAGCCACGCAATCTCCGCACTCAACATAGCACACACCAATCATTTGCACGGGAATACACGAGACGAGGATGAAAGGTTAAAGGGCACTGACGTCACACGCACACGGCGCAAGAGACAGAGATGAGGATTCGAAAGGGGGGCGGATATAGATGGGATTAGCAAGTGGGGCAGAGATAGAGGGTTGAAAAGGGGCAGTGAAATGGGTGTTCGAGATTGGTTTTGAGGAACAAGTGTAGCTGTGCTTTGAAGAATAAATAAGTGCTTAACCAGTCTCCGACTCCTCTTCATCTGGTGGCAGCAGTGGGATGCCTCGCCTCAGCTGACGCAAGATCCCAAGGGGGGACACTCAGCCAGAAGACGCTCTTTGTGCCCGGGATGAGAATTGCTCGGGATTCATCCCCTGGCTTATTGGCGGGATCCGAGGCAGCTGCTCGCCCAGTATGGGCACCTTCCTCCACCAACCCAGCGGTGCAGACCCAGTGCAGCTGCCGCAAATCATCCTCCAGAGATCGGAGGATGGATCAGCTGCTGGAGGCAGTAACCACGCTGCTTTGCCGGCTGTTCCCCCGACTCGTTTGAGTCCTGAGGTCGAACGAGTGGGGGGAACTTCAGTCGCGTCACCTCCCCAGCGAGGGGACGGGAACCAACTGTCAGCCTTCCAGACCCGTCACTCTGCAGGAGCTATCAGGGGAAGGTGCAGCACCAGCAACACAGCCGACTATGCGTCCCGTGCGGGATTCCGGGAGAAAACCCTGACCTGTCCTCCCAATATCCGCCGACAGCAGCAGCAACCGAGGGACGTGAACAACCGGAGCGGAGAGCACAGGGCGGAAGCGAGATTCAGCCCGAAACTCGGCCCGAAACTCAGCCGAGGTAGCCCGCGGAGGGAGGACCAGGATGGAGCCGCCTGCTGGGCATGATACAGAGGTTCACGTCCAGGTCAGGAGACTGGCGCGCTTTTGTCCGCCGGTTCGAGACGGCTGCCTGGGCACTGAAGTGGACGGAGGAACAAGCCCTGACAATACTGCCCACTGTGTTGGACGACCTCGCACTGGCGGTGTTCGACCGGATTCCGCCTGCAAAAAGAGGATCCCTGCTGGGGGTCTACAAGGAGGTGGCAGAGGTGTTCGACCCTCAATCCGGGGGGTGCCAAAAGTTTAAAAACCGCCAGCAGGAAGCGTCCGAATCATTCTTGGTTTTCCAGACAGAATTGTTGACGCTGGCAGAAGCCGCATTCCAGCGGCTCAATGAGCCGTGCCTGGACTCGTTAGTGGTGGAGCGGCTCCTTGCCATGGCAGAGAAGGTGGGAGTGATGGTGGTGGAGGAGAAAGCCCGCACCTCGCTCTGTGCCCATAAATAAATGGTGGGACCCGCGCGAAGTGTGGCACACGTCGCTGGGAATCACGGCGACGTCGAGGGGCTGCCACGGCCCCCAACCAGACACGCGCTGCCGGCAGAGGAGGATGAGGTAGAGATGGTGGTGGCCCTGTGGCGGTATCCGAGGATCCCACGAGAAGCGGAGCGCTGGTCGTGTTTATTTTTCTTCGGGTCCTCCAATTGTTACCTCCACATTTACAAAGATGCATGTAAAGTATTTGGCAGCTATACATTTCCACATGATAAGCCACTTCATTGCGCTATCATTTATGGCCAGGTCGCTTCTAGAAAATATATATATAGCTCAAAGGGCCGGATCTGGTGAAATAAAAAATACTTGATAGTTTTATTTTTAAAAAAATGTTTTAAATAATTTTTTAATAACTGTCCTTCCCTCCAGCCAGCCAGAAAACTTTTAAAAATAATAAAGTTAAAGTACCCATTGTTGAACAGTGGTCCTCTTGCACTCCCAACAGCCCCACCTGCCCACCTCTGGGTTTCCCCCTCTCGTGTGTGACAACCCCCATGGCCCCCCCACACACCCCTTTACCATGTACCCCCCACCTACAGTTCCCCTAGGTGCCCGTCCCCCACTCCGAGCCCTCACCCACATGCTGGCTACCTGCGGACCCCATTCCCCTCCACATGTTGGGCGGTGCATGGTCAGCAGGCGAGCATATTTTTTTTTAAAATAGAGTATGATTCTTGACTTAAAGCTTTCGTGACTGCAATAATTAATATTCTTGGGGTCTTTTCTTTGAACCATCTCTGTGACTTTACCGAAAGACCCAAAAAATATAGAGTATGATTGTTGTGCAATTGTAGTGGGTATTGTGTGCATTACACGCGGTTACCACTACTTACCTGGTGTAGCGACGACGGTGCTGCACTCGCTCCAGGGGCAACAACACCACCAAACAATGAAGAGACCGCCCCAACGGCCCGACATGCAGCCTGCACAGGCGCCCGTGCGGCCGCCACCTTCGGGGAGAGCGCTTCGTGTGGTGCACTCCCGCCTCGCCGACCTCCTGCACGCCGCTGCTTCGATCATCGAAGAAATCCATTGAGGGGAGCCGACGGTGGAAGAGGGGGGAGCGGACCTGCAAGCGGCGGCCATTCCCGCCATCGGCTCTTCAACTCCCGCCAAAAATTTTGAATCTCCCGCCCAAGACGATGGCACTTCCGCCGGAGGACAAGTGCGTCACGAAAATGACGTCACTTCCGCCCATGGGCGCGCTTTCGCCGGAAGCCACGTGCATCGCGGGAACGTCACTTTTGCTCTCGGCCCACAGAAATTGGACATCACCACGTCATCAGCAACGCGAGCAGCGCTGGACACCGCCATTGTGGGCAGTGCCGATGCCGCGGATCCCGTGAAATCCAGCGTGACTAGACTGAACGAGGGACGTGTGTCTCCTTTCCAGCAGCGCTTGCCTGTCCTCAAGACATTCTGCGCTGCAGGTGGGGATTGGGCGGTGTTTGAACGAACATTCCTCTCCAACTGCGACATGGCGGAGTGGACGGAGGAAGAGGGACTCCGCGCTCTTTCAGCCGTCCTTGATGCCTTCATCACGCAACTGACCCTGAGACAACGAGCTGCATGCGTACATGGCCAACTCCCACTTCTGTGGAAGAAGTTAGAAGCTTCATTGGCTTCACTTCATACTATCGACGATTTGTTGCGGGATTTGCGTCAATAGCTAAACGCCTTCATGCCCTGATGGCAAAGGGGCAAAAGTTCCATTGGGGACAGGAGGAGGAGGCCACGTTTAAAGCACTGCGGGATGCCCTTGTGAATGCCCCTCCCCTGTGCTACCCTGACTTCGCACATCCGTTTATTCATGACATGGATGCCAGTAATACTGGCATCGGCGGTGTGCTGTCTCAGGTGATCGACAGGGTCGAAAGGGTTGTCGCTTATGGCAGCAGGGTTTTATCCCCAGCAGAGCAACGCTACTGTGTAACTCGCCATGAGCTGCTGGCCATTGTATTCTTTATCCAGCAATACCGGCCGTATTTATACGGTAGGCATTTTACCGTACGTTTCGACCATTCAGCGTTACAATATGCCTTGAGGATTTATCAACCTCTTTGGTTTATTCGGTAAAGTCATGTAGGTATAAAATAAATTAAATCACAACGTTTCGGGCGCAACACAAGCGTCCGTCATCAGGTGGGACAACCACAGCAAGAAAACGTCGTGATTTAATATATTTTATTTTATACCTACGTGACTTTACCGAAAGAACCAAAGAGTATGGATCCCTGCAGTCACGAAAACTTCAAATCTAGATTGATTGACCAACCATCCAGCCAATTGTGCCGCTGGCTCGAGGTCCTGCAGGACGACTCGTTTACAGTAACCTATCAGAAAGGAACTAAACACTCGAATGCCGACGCCTTGTCGCGGCTTCCCACTGGCGACAGGTGTGCATGTTTTTCAGGTTCTGGCCGATGCAAGCTGCCCATTGTTCCTACGAACCCCACGCCACTCGCTGCTGCAGCTGAGGTGGCAGTGCCTGGGGGTGGCTCCTCTGAGGAGCCGAACGGGCCATCCGCTAGAGATGCGTTGCTCGATTTATGCCTCGCGGCCTGGGGGTGCCTCCAAATGGAGGATGCCTCCCTCCTTAAGTTACGCCGCTGCACTGAGTGACTCCGGGATGTAAAGGGTAGCGAAGAGTTCGCGCCCGTCATTCTGCACGATGGGCTGTTGATGGCCTGGGATGGTAGCTCTCGCCGGTATAAGATTGTTGTGCGCGGAAAGGCCGTTTGGGCTGCTTATGAGCGCCTCTTGCACCTGGGAGTCCACAAAACGCTCACCATGCTGCAGCTCGATTTCTATTTGCCAGGTATGGCGTAGGATGTTGCTGACTTGCTCATGAGCTGCACCCAGTGTGCCAGGCAGAAGCCACCGGTGAGGCCATCGTGCCCACCCTTACAGTCCATTCATGTGTCCCGCATCAACGAATTTGTGGCGCTGGACATTCTTGGGCCCTTTTCAGCCACCTTCCGAGGTAAAAGTACCTACTGGTTGGGGTGGAATATTTCACGGCCTGGCCACTCCCCAACCAGTCGGCAGCAGCCATTGCCGAGGCCTTTCTCCAGGGCTATGTCCTGGACAAGGGTGCTCCGGAACGGCTGCTGACCAACCAGGGAAATAATTTCCCATCCACTCTATTGAAGGATGTGTGTCGCCTCCTGGGTACGCAAAAGGTGCGCACTTCCCCGTACTACCCACAAACTGACCGGATGGTTGAGCGTCTCCATCGAACGCTCACCTCAATGCTGTGCCACCAGGTTGATGAGCCACAACTGGATTGGGATCTTCACATCCCCAGGGTCCTGGCAGCTTACAGGATGGCGCCCCATGCGGCGACTGGGTACTCGCTATTCTACCTCATGTATGGCCGCGATGTCAACCCCCCGGCAGACGTGCAGCTACGCGTCACACTACTAGCCTCCAAATCCAAGTTGTTGGACCACATCCGGTTCAATACTAAAAAACTGACCGAGGCACGGGAGGCCGCCAGGGAAAATTCCGAGGCAAGACAATTGACTAACGAGAAGCTGCATGGCCACCGTGTATCCGAGCACATGTGGGCGGAAGGAGACCGGGCTGGGCTACACTCCCCCAGGTTCCCTTGGCAACATCCCCGAAATTGCTTAAACCCTGGAGGGGGCCGGTCGAGGTTGTCCGAGTCGTCCGCCCCCAGTGTGTAAAGGTTCAATGGGGTAAAAGGTCTTGGCATGTACATCCGCCGTGCCTGAAACCCTACGTCGCTCCGCTCACTTTCACCTCATCTTCACATCGCAGGGGCCATATGTGTGATGTGTTGGACGTGCTGGGGTGTACACCTGTGGAACCTAACCCTGAGACGAGCCGTCTTGTCCCACCCTCAGATGCCGCGGGATTGAGGCCTTCATGGCCACCAGTGTCGGCTGCCCCCGACACCGAGCGCCCACCTACCCTGCCTGATGGGGCCCTGACAGGGCTGGCCTCTCCTGACCCACCCCTGCAGGCTGTTCCCCACTTGGAACCAATTGCCGCCGAGCCGCCACAGAGACCTTGCGGCTCGTACGATGGTCCTGCTACGCGGACCCGATCCAAGACCCTCGGTTTTCGTGATTCTCCACATGCCCACGCCACACACACTTCCCCTTCCGTCGGATTGACATTGTCACCTTGATTTTGCTGACGGTCGGTCGCGTTGTCGCGGTCAATCATTGTGCGCGTACCATGGGGTGTGAGGGGGTCGAGCATGCACCATCGTACTCCCATGTATATTTGTAAATAATGTACACATGTACAGGTGGGCTGGGGTATTTATATGGGTTTTTATTGTTGTTATTGTTGCATTGAGGCACACGTACTTATTGTTGTGTTCGATGTTCTTAAAAAATAATAATAAGAGGGGAAGCTGGCAGCCGAGACGGCTGAGTGCTAAGAGGGGGGGGGGGGGGTAATGTAGTGGGTATTGTGGGCATTAAATGCGATTACCACTACTTGCCTGGTGTAGCTTCAGCCAAGGGTCAACAGAGGGCAACGGCGAGTACGGCCTGTATCAAGTAATGCCGTTAGGCCAGGGAACCCAGAGGGCGGTTGGGAACCGGAGGTATACACCCCAGGCCCCCAGTGGGGGTTGGGAGATTACGCAATAATCCAGGTCTCTCTAAAAGGTTCCAGAGAGTAGGCGTGGCCAGGGGCGGAGTGACCCTGGGACCTGAACGGTTTGCCAGTCGTCGTCAAGCTGAAGACCCGAAAAGCCAGCTTAGAATAGGACCCTGGGAACCCCCGAACCCGCCGTCCATCTAAGGGCCGGGACTGAGTGGGCCAATGGTCGGACCCTGGGAACCCCCAGGACCCGACGTCCTTCTAAGGGCCGGGACCGAGTGGGCCGGTGGCCAGAACCCGAGGACCTTGGCTGGGTCGGGTCAGCTAGCCTCCCCTAGGCCCCCCTAGCCAGAGGGCTGATATATAGAGGAAGTGGTCCCAGTGAGTAGGACACGCTAGCCCGAAGGCTACACCTCCCTAGGGTATCGGGTGGAGGGGCCGATACCCCTTTGTGCTAGGGATCTCGTGTTATAGTTGTTACTGTTAAATAAATGTGTTGCCTCCAGAAGAAGACTATCTCCATAATTACCACTACACAAGTATGATTGTTGTGCAAATGATACACTTGCATCTTGGTGACTTACTTGCTGCATTACATGCCCTTCTGTGATGTTTTTCTTCGTATATGCCCTCCAAAGGAAACTGCACAGACAGTGAATTCCAGTGTGCGAATGGACAGCAGTGCATGCCTGCTTGGTTTTACTGCAATGGAGAGGCTGACTGCATTGATCGCAGCGACGAACCTCTGAACTGTCAGTGCCACCCAGACCAGAAACGTTGTAATAATGGGAGCTGCATGGCAGTAAAGTTCTTCTGTGATGGAGTCAATGACTGTGGCGATTATTCGGATGAGACTAGCTGCAGTGAGTGCATGATGTTATTTTTATAAACTTTTTCATGAATGTTTTCACTAACTGGAACAACATTTGAACAATATACCTCGAGTACACAATGTACATTTAAAATTGCGACATGAAAATCGGGGTTTGGGTTGTCACCTTAGTGTACATGACACCATGGGACTCTTTAAGGTTTGCACTTTCGATGGCATGAGGCAAGAGTTTACAGTAACCTGGGGTCCAATTGCATTTCAGATGTGTGTTATTGGAATGTGCATCTTGTGATGTATTCAGATTCCAAAGAACACAGGATGAGATGTTATTATCCTTTGTGCAAGCACTTCCAAGAGTTCATGAACAGTGAGCCTGGTGAAATTTTGGGAGCGCATCGTCAGTAGTGAACCTTTGGGTCCTAGGGTGTTTCGGCCTTTCATACTATACACCCTCCCCAAAGGCGGCCAGCGACAGGGTGATCAATCTTACGCTTGCGTCCCATTCCCAATTAGTCATAGGAGTTGCCTTGTTGTTGATAGCCAACATCCCATGGGACTATGCATGGCAGGGGCGTCCTCCTCCCTGAGTCAAGCATTGTTGACTGCATACCTCCTGGCCCTCTCACTTTGGGGCCCAGCTGGGGTCTTTCCTCTTCATCCAGAGCCACTGACTGCTGCCTTCTGCCGCCTCCGATACAGCTCTGATTGCCGAACGCTGGCTCTGGCCCTTAATTCCCAGGTCTCTAAGCAGTCTGGTTGTAGATGTTGCCACAAAACCTCTGCAGCCCACCTCCACTGGTCGGACTTCTGTGTTCCAGCCATGATGCCGTGCTTCGGCAGCTAGATCGGCATAGCGCAGATGTTTTCGCTCATAAGCCTCATCTACTGAGTCCTCCCAGGGTACTGTGAGCTCAATAATGAAGACCTTCTTGAGCGAACGGGACCAGAGCACCATGTCAGGTCTTAGGGTGGTGGTTGCGATCTCCGTAGGAAACACAAGTTGCCGGCCAATGTCAACTAGCATTTTCCAGTCGCGAGCCAAGCGCAGCTGGCCTCGCTCTATTGGTGTAGAGCCGCTCTTTGGTGGTTTAGCCCCTTCGCGGACAAAGGTCGTCCGTAAGGGGTGTGATGCTGCTGGGGGTGGTAGGGAGTTGGTGGCAGTTCGCTTGTCCTCCAGGGCGGATGCAAGGTTTTTAAGGACTTGGTTGTGACGCCAAGTGTAGCGTCCTTGGGTGAGGCTTGTTTTACACCCTGTGAGAATGTGCCTGAGGTTGGCTGGCATGGAACAGAGGGCACAGTCCGGATCTTCACCATACCATTGGTGAAGATTAACTGGTGTTGGAAGGACGTCATATGTTGCTCTGATGGAAAAGCTCAACCGCCTCGCTTCCATGGCCCACAGATCCTTCCAGCTGATCTTCCTCTTCTCCACACTGTCCCATCGAGTCCACTGTCCCTGTTTGGCAAGAGAGACTGCCTTGGCCCACCTTGCAGCCTCCTCCTGATGGCGTACTTCCTGCACTACCATCTTCCGCCGCTCTGGTGCAGTGGCCTTACTCCAAGCAGCACGGCTAGTTAGTCCAAAGCCTCCTCTCCCTTGCTGAACATGACCCCCAATGTCAGCATGTCTGAGGGCTGCTGTTGCCTCCTGGACTGCTTTTCCTGGCCTCCATTTGCGCCCAGTTGCCAAGGTCGGCGCGTTGTTGCTCACCACTGGGTCTCGAGATTCATTCAGTGTCATCTGGAGCCTGGTTTTTGCACACTTGAATTCCTCGTTAGACTGGTGAGGGGCAGCTTGAGGACACCATCTCCATAGAGGCCTATGGTGGTAAGGCATCGTGGAACTCCGAGCCACTTCTTTAAGTAGCTCGTGACTCCTCTTTCCATCTTCTCCACTGTTGAGATTGGAACCTCATACACTGCTAGGGGCCACAACACCCGGGGTAGGAGACCAAACTGCAGACACCAGGCCTTTAACTTTCCAGGTAGCTGGGTGTTGTCGATGGACTGGAGGCTACTACTGATGTCTTTGCGCAGCTGTTGCACCTGGTCTTTGTGACATTTTTTAGGATTAATAGTGCACTGTAAGGTCAAAGTTATGGCTGCATATGGTTCTCGGGTGTCTGGGTTCCAGTGTAGGCTCTACTGCATCTTATTTTGGTCATTTCTTCGTGAAACACTTATATGCTTTATTGGCTGCACATATGGGTACCGTGTAACAGAAGCAACTCACATTTCACATTCCCTAATTTTTCAAGGCAATTTATATCCATAACTGCTCTTAATTGTCTTCTTCAGACTGCACAGATGGGTATTTTTATTGCAGCAATGGACCATGCATTCCACAATCCTTCGTCTGTGATGGGGACTCAGACTGTGAAGATCAGACCGATGAGCAGAACTGCCAGTGTAGCCCTGGCCAACAGAGCTGTCAGAACGGGAACTGTGTGGAAAATGAGTTCGTCTGTGATGGAGTTGATGACTGTGGGGATTACTCTGATGAGAGCATTTGCAGTGAGTGTTTGTTCCAAATTAGTTTACAGAATTAAATCATTGAAAAACTCAGCAGTAAAAAACGATGTCTCAGTGACTATGACGATTACTCTGGTCCGCAAACTGCAGTGATTATTTTACGTTTTGTCTTTAAAAAAATATATATAATTGTATTATTGATGTATGTCATGAAACAAAGTGGCCATTAAAAACCCTCGCACAGTAGTGCATCGCCCAGTGTTAGGGTATAGACCATGAAAGTAGATATAACATAGTTATGTCTGAGATTGCTTCAAATTACCTCTTATCCACACAGAGTGCTGTACTTTCTCACAGTCATTATTTGTTAATTCTCAGAGATGGTATTCAGCCATATTCAATAAAGATGTAATTTAGCATGGTTTTGTTGAAGCCTGATTTGTACCCAGGATCTCAGTGATGCTTCCTTAGAGCTTTGATTCCTGAGGCACCCAGACACCTCTGTGTTTATATAACTGGTAATTATCATTAGCCTATCGATAACAAAACTTCTATCACTTAAAAATTAATTATTCAAAATGTTTCCTGCAGGCTGCACAGATGGATACTTTCATTGCAACAATGGACCATGCATTCCAGTTTCCTTCCTCTGTGATGGGGATTCAGACTGTGAGGATCAGAGTGATGAGAAGAACTGCCAGTGTGGGCCTGACCAACAGCGCTGTCAGAATGGGAACTGGGTGCAAAATGAGTTCCTGTGTGATGGAGGTGATGACTGTGGGGACTACTCCGATGAGACCAACTGCAGTGAGTCTTTTGTTCTTAATATTGTTTATAAATAACATGCATTTTTTTTACATGCAGCCTAATAAAGATGACACATTGACATTTAACTTGGGGTTGAACAAGGCGGGGTTAAATTGATTAGTGCACAGCACTGCACTATGTATCTGTAATGACGACTTGACACACTTCTCTTGAGATGGCACTTTATTGAAGACACGTTCACTTGACATCTGGCGGAGATCCCACTGCAACAGCCCCGAGTCTCCCGTGCATCTGCCTTATATATCAACACGAGGCCACGCCCCCCTTCTCGATCGTTATCGCTGACTCTGGACCAGTGGCGGCTCCTGCAAAATATCTCAGGGGGGACAAATGTTTGGATGATTGATAAGGATAAGGTCCACCCATGCAATGGATAAATTAACAGCTTAAGCATGTAAAGGCAACTTCACTACTTTAATATTAATGAAAAATAAAGTGACTCTTATAATACATCTCCTTGTTTGTTTCTATACTCACTATTATTACACTGCTTACATCACATTACTCGCTTAATACACTGCTTACTTATACTGAAATTTTGCTCTTCTCTCTTTCAAAGTAGCAAAGTGATCAATTACTCTCTCATTGAAAGCAGACATGTTCCTGACTAGTTTCCTCTCCATGGAAAGCATAGCCAGTGCATTCAGACGTTCCTGTCCCATTACATTTCTCAGGAATGTCTTGATTCTCTTTAAGGTTGAGAAACACCTCTCGGCTTCAGCAGTTGTCATGGGAGTGGTTATGAGGATGTTCAACAGAGCAACAGTCTCTGAAAAAGTATCCTGGAGGTTGTACTTCAGCAAAACCTGGTACAGCGCCAGTGCACCACAGCAGCCCTTGAATTCTGGACTCTCATAAATGAGAGACAGTTCAGTCTTCAGCTTCGCCTTATTTAACATAGGGTATGCCCTGACAGTGATGTTCAGAGCCTCAACAGGGAATGTATGGCCATGCTGTTGAAACATCTCTCCTTGTAGCAGCGTGGCACAAGGTGGTCGGTAAAGGAGAACCTTTCTTTGGTGTGGACCAAGATTGTGTCGCAGACCTGACAAAATAAATACATTTATTTTAGTTATAAAATAAATTATTAATTATAATATAAATATGGAGATACAAGGTTTCCATCCCGACAGCAACAATGTATCAGGCAGAATCCATATTTTATATCTCCATATTTTTTCTAAAATTAATGCTATTGGTCACCCTCTACATCTGTCAATGTGTTTTACAAATATTTAACCAATGAAAAGCATTAAAGAGCTTGGAAATTATTTTGGGGAAAAAACAGGTTTTCTTTCGTTTCCTGAAAAGTAACAGTTTTGGACATACAAGGCTTCCGTCCGACAGCGATGTTTGTTCCCACCAATCGCTGCACAAGTTAAGGATACGTATGATGACGTAAGCACGTTAGTGCGAGCCCTCCCGGAACCCATAGAGAATACATTGCAGTGCCTGCAGTTCGAAAAAAAACATATTTGAATATAAGTCTATGGGAACACTCTGGGCGATTCTCAGCCAGAGTGAAATCGCCCAAAAAGAGGCGGTACTCCACAGAACGTGACATGACGCTGATTGGACTATATCCAGAGGCACAGTGACGGCTAGCGTAACTCTGTGGTTGAATGAGATTGTGAATGTGATTGAAAAAGTCCCTTTCACACTTTGGTGGTGCGTCGCCCAATCGCCCTAATGAAGAAACCGCCCCTGCTCTGGACGCTCTCTCTACCGGCAGACTCTACTGTCCTCTTCCGTCACCTTACCACGCTCCCTTCTCGAACATTCCCGTAGCCACCAGACCCTTCACACTCACAACTGATACCCATGTCACTAGTGCATTTGGCCTTTAAGCTGACCTCCCTGTCATTACCTCGTGTGGTCACTAGTACCCTCACACCGCATGCAGGCTCTATTATCATTATACATCCAGTAACCTGAGTTCAATTTCCAGCCATGGCTATAATCAGCGACGACCAAAATCTGATTTGGTTTATAGCTCCCCCATTTACCAATCTGCACTGAACAATGTTTGCCTTTTTGGTTAGAGCCCCTGACTGACATGGTGTGATACAACACTTATACAGCAGTGCATTGATACAAAGAAAAAAACTGTACATTTGTATTCATTTAATTGCATTATTTTTCTCCTCCAGGCTGCACAGATGGTTACTTTCATTGTAGCAATGGCCCATGCATTCCACTTTCCTTCCTCTGTGATGGGAATTCAGACTGTGAGGAGCACAGTGATGAGAAGAACTGCCAGTGCGGCCTTGACCAACAGCGCTGTCAGAATGGGAATTGTGTGCAAAATGAGTTCCTGTGTGATGGAGCGGATGATTGCGGGGACTACTCTGATGAGATAAACTGCAGTGAGTGTTTGTTCCAAAATAGTTCACGTAATTACATTTAAAAAGCGTATCATGAAAAACAATATCTCAGTGACTGTATGGATTAATCTTGATTTGAAGTTTTCGTGAGTGCAGGAATCCATACTCTTTGGTTCTGTCGGTAAAGTTACGTAGGTAGAAATAAAACAAAATAAAATCACGACGTTTCGGACGCAAAACAAGCGCCCGTCTTCAGGGGAAAATCGCGACAGCCGCGTTGTCTGCTGCGAGCAGCACAATGTCTGCTGCCTTGTGGAGAGAAGCTGTTACCAGCAAGAGTTTATATACGTTTTTAAGAACAAAGGTAGCCGAAGTAGTGTTAATTTGGGTATTATGGTGTAAAGCTAATAAATAGCGTGGTATGTAAAAGGAAATGAACTTAGATTAAGCATGTTGGAATATAGTGCAAAGTTAATGAGCTCCCGTCGCGCATAAGAGCTCAGATTAGCATGTAGGATTAACATATGTATTTTGATGAGCGAAGCATGTAAAAGTTAATGAAAAAATTAGCAAGTTAATGTCAGTCTATGTGTAACCAATGTTAAAGTTAATGAGAATATCATGTTAAAGTCAATGAGAGATTAGCAAGTCGATGTCAGTCTATGTGTAATAAATAGCGTGTATGGATTACTTTGATCTGCAAATTGCAGGGAGTCTTTGCATTTTATTTTTTGTCTTTTATATAAAAAAATTGTATTCCAATTGTCTTATTGATGTATGTCATGAAACAAAGTGGCCATTCAAAACCCTCGCACAGCAGGGCATTGCCCAGTGGTAGAATATGGACAACAGAAGTAGATATAACAGAATTACTTTCTGAGATCACTTTGAGAACTTTGACTCCTGAGGCACCCAGACACATCTGTGTTTATATAACTGTTAATTAACATTTACCCTATCCATTAACAAAAACGTCTGTAACTTAAATATCAATTATTGAAAATATATTTCCTCCAGGCTGCACAGATGGGTACTTTCATTGCAGCAATGGACCATGCATTCCACGCTCATTCGTCTGTGATGAGGATTCGGACTGTGTGGATCAGAGCGATGAGAAGAACTGCCAGTGTGGGCCTGACCAACACCGCTGTCAGAATGGGAACTGTGTGCAACATGAGTTCTTGTGTGATGGAGCCGACGATTGTGGGGACTACTCTGATGAAACAAACTGCAGTGAGTGCTTTGTTTTTACTATTCATAAATAACATGCAGTCTACAAAGATTAACTATTAACATTAATTTTGGGGTTCAGTTTGCGGGATACATTGATTAGCGCACGGCACTGCATCCAGTAACCTGCGTTACATTTTTAGCCATGGCTGACATCAGTGACGAGTGAAATTGTATTTGATTAATAGCCCCCCATTTACCAATCCGCACTGACCAATGTTGCTTTATATGGTCACACCCTCTCACTGACATGGTATAATGTGACCTTTATCCAGCAGCGGATTGACAAAAAACTGTAAACCATAATAAATTTGCATGTTTTTTCTCTTTCAGGCTGCACAGATGGGTATTTTCATTGCAGCAATGGACCATGCATTCCACAATCATTCGTCTGTGATGGGGATTTGGACAGTGTGGATCAGAGCGATGAGAAGAACTGCCAGTGCGGCCTTGACCAACAGCGCTGTCAGAATGGGAATTGTGTGCAAAATGAGTTCCTGTGTGATGGAGCGGATGATTGCGGGGACTACTCTGATGAGACAAACTGCAGTGAGTGTTTGTTCCAAATTTCTTTACGTGATTAAAGGATTGAAAAACCGCATCATGAAAAGCAATGTCTCAGTGACTGTATGGATTACTCTGTTCCGCAAATTGCAGTGATTCTCTGTGTTTTATTTTTTATCTTTCATAAAAAAAATATTGTATTCTAATTGTGTTATTGATGTATGTCATGAAACAAAGTGGCCATTCAAAACCCTCGCACAGCACGGCATCACGCAGTGTTAGGATATGGACCACAGACGTAGATATAACAGAATTACGTCTGAGATCGCTTCAAGTGATCTCTTATGCACACGATGTGCAGTACTTTCCCACAAAGCCAATATATTTTGATTTAAAGCTTTCGTGACTGCAGGGATTCATCTTCTTGGTTCTTTCGGTAAAGTCACGTAAAAGGGAAGTAATAAAATTATAAAAATAAAACATAATAAAATAATTCTCACGACGTTTCGGCCACAACGCAAGCAGCCGTCCTCAGGTGAAGAAGCTTGGTGGTGTTTCATTCTTCACCTGAGGACGGCTGCTTGCGTTGTGGCCGAAACGTCGTGAGAATTATTTTATTATGTTTTATTTTTATTATTTTATTACTTCCCTTCTACATGACTTTACCGAAAAAACCAAGAAGATGAAGCCAATATATGTTAATTCTCAAAGATTATGTTTAGCCGTATTCATTGAAAACATGATTCAGCATGGGTTTTTTTACCAGTAAGAGATGGCGAGGTTGTGAGAATCTCATCCGCTGCAATTAACAATACGGTTTAGTCACGAGTTGCTGAAGCGTGATTCGTACGCAGCATCTCAGTGATGCTTCCTCAGAGCTTTGACTCCTGAGGCACCCAGACACCTCTGTGTTTATATAACTGGTAATTAACATTAGCCTATCCATTTGTAGTGGGTTCTACGGAGGCACACCCTTGACTTTGGAGGCAACACGTTTATTATAACACCCCAACAGGGTAACTACATAAACGGGTCAGGTCAGCAAACACACTGCCTGACCTGCGAAGCCGAGCTTAACGACCGAAGTCCGAAGAGACGTAGCACCAAGGGTTCCATTCCAGCAGACAGCCGCGATCGCTCTCGGGACCTCTCTTTTATGCTCCCGAGCATGGCTTTGCTCCGCCCTCGGCCACGCCCCCTTCTGGATCTCACCAGAAGGTTCTCGACCAAGCATCACGTGTCCCTCAAGCCACCCTTTGGGCCCCCTCGCTATTCTCTGACTGCCACCAGAACCAAGCCCCCTAGGGCCTGCTTCATGCCATACCTACTCTGGTGCCAGAGAGAGGCTCAAGACGCACAGTTCCACTCTGTTGACAGTATCTGGCGCTAAATGCCATAGTGACTCCATTAACATCACTACACATTAACAAAAACGTGTGTCACTTCAATATTAATAATTGAAAATATTTTTCCTCCAGGCTGCACAGATGGTTACTTTCATTGCAGCAATGGACCATGCATTCCACTTTCCTTCCTCTGTGATGAGGATTCGGACTGTGTGGATCAGAGCGATGAGAAGAACTGCCAGTGTGGGCCTGACCAACACCGCTTTCAGAATGGGAACTGTGTGCAACATGAGTTCTTGTGTGATGGAGCCGACGATTGTGGGGACTACTCTGATGAAACAAACTGCAGTGAGTGCTTTGTTTTTACTATTCATAAATAACATGCAGTCTACAAAGATTAACCATTAACATTAATCTTGGGGTTCAGTTTGCGGGATACATTGATTAGCGCACGGCACTGCATCCAGCTACCTGCGTTACATTTTTAGCCATGGCTGACATCAGTGACGAGTGAAATTGTATTTGATTAATAGCCCCCCATTTACCAATCCGCACTGACCAATGTTGCTTCATATGGTCACACCCTCTCACTGACATGGTATAATGTGACCTTTATCCAGCAGCGGATTGACAAAAAACTGTAAACCATAATAAATTTGCATGTTTTTTCTCTTTCAGGCTGCACAGATGGGTATTTTCATTGCAGCAATGGGCCATGCATTCCACGTTCATTCGTCTGTGATGGGGATTTGGACTGTGTGGATCAGAGCGATGAGAAGAACTGCCAGTGCGGCCTTGACCAACAGCGCTGTCAGAATGGGAATTGTGTGCAAAATGAGTTCCTGTGTGATGGAGCGGATGATTGCGGGGACTACTCTGATGAGACAAACTGCAGTGAGTGTTTGTTCCAAATTTGTTTACGTGATTAAAGGATTGAAAAACCGCATCATGAAAAGCAATGTCTCAGTGACTGTATGGATTACTCTGTTCCGCAAATTGCAGTGATTCTCTGTGTTTTATTTTTTATCTTTCATAAAAAAAATATTGTATTCTAATTGTGTTATTGATGTATGTCATGAAACAAAGTGGCCATTCAAAACCCTCGCACAGCACGGCATCACGCAGTGTTAGGATATGGACCACAGACGTAGATATAACAGAATTACGTCTGAGATCGCTTCAAGTGATCTCTTATGCACACGATGTGCAGTACTTTCCCACAAAGCCAATATATTTTGATTTAAAGCTTTCGTGACTGCAGGGATTCATCTTCTTGGTTCTTTCGGTAAAGTCACGTAAAAGGGAAGTAATAAAATTATAAAAATAAAACATAATAAAAGAATTCTCACGACGTTTCGGCCACAACGCAAGCAGCCGTCCTCAGGTGAAGAAGCTTGGTGGTGTTTCATTCTTCACCTGAGGACGGCTGCTTGCGTTGTGGCCGAAACGTCGTGAGAATTATTTTATTATGTTTTATTTTTATTATTTTATTACTTCCCTTCTACATGACTTTACCGAAAAATCCAAGAAGATGAAGCCAATATATGTTAATTCTCAAAGATTATGTTTAGCCGTATTCATTGAAAACATGATTCAGCATGGGTTTTTTTAACAGTAAGAGATGGCGAGGTTGAGAGAATCTCATCCGCTGCAATTAACAATACGGTTTAGTCACTAGTTGCTGAAGCGTGATTCGTACGCAGCATCTCAGTGATGCTTCCTCAAAAACTTTGACTCCTGAGACACCCAGACACCTCTGTGTTTATATAACTGGTAATTAACATTAGCCTATCCATTTGTAGTGGGTTCTACGGAGGCACACCCTTGACTTTGGAGGCAACACGTTTATTATAACACCCCAACAGGGTAACTACATAAACGGGTCAGGTCAGCAACACACTGCCTGACCTGCGAAGCCGAGCTTAACGACCGAAGTCCGAAGAGACGTAGCACCGAGGGTTCCATTCCAGCAGACAGCCGCGATCGCTCTCGGGACCTCTCTTTTATGCTCCCGAGCATGGCTTTGTTCCGCCCTCGGCCACGCCCCCTTCTGGATCTCACCAGAAGGTTCTCGACCAAGCATCACGTGTCCCTCAAGCCACCTATTGGGCCCCCTCGCTATTCTCTGACTGCCACCAGAACCAAGCCCCCTAGGGCCTGCTTCAGTTCATACCTACTCTGGTGCCAGAGAGAGGCTCAAGACGCACAGTTCCACTCCGTTGACAGTAGCTGGCGCTAAATGCCATAGTGACTCCATTAACATCACTACACATTAACAAAAACGTGTGTCACTTCAATATTAATAATTGAAAATATTTTTCCTCCAGGCTGCACAGATGGTTACTTTCGTTGCAGCAATGGACCATGCATTCCACTTTCCTTCCTCTGTGATGAGGATTCGGACTGTGTGGATCAGAGCGATGAGAAGAACTGCCAGTGTGGGCCTGACCAACACCGCTGTCAGAATGGGAACTGTGTGCAACATGAGTTCTTGTGTGATGGAGCCGACGATTGTGGGGACTACTCTGATGAAACAAACTGCAGTGAGTGCTTTGTTTTTACTATTCATAAATAACATGCAGTCTACAAAGATTAACCATTAACATTAATCTTGGGGTTCAGTTTGCGGGATACATTGATTAGTGCACGGCACTGCATCCAGTAACCTGCATTACATTTTTAGCCATGGCTGACATCAGTGACGAGTGAAATTGTATTTGATTAATAGCCCCCCATTTACCAATCCGCACTGACCAATGTTGCTTTATATGGTCACACCCTCTCACTGACATGGTATAATGTGACCTTTATCCAGCAGCGGATTGACAAAAAACTGTAAACCATAATAAATTTGCATGTTTTTTCTCTTTCAGGCTGCACAGATGGGTATTTTCATTGCAGCAATGGAACATGCATTCCACGTTCATTCGTCTGTGATGGGGATTTGGACTGTGTGGATCAGAGCGATGAGAAGAACTGCCAGTGCGGCCTTGACCAACAGCGCTGTCAGAATGGGAATTGTGTGCAAAATGAGTTCCTGTGTGATGGAGCGGATGATTGCGGGGACTACTCTGATGAGACAAACTGCAGTGAGTGTTTGTTCCAAATTTCTTTACGTGATTAAAGAATTGAAAAACCGCATCATGAAAAGCAATGTCTCAGTGACTGTATGGATTACTCTGTTCCGCAAATTGCAGTGATTCTCTGTGTTTTATTTTTTATCTTTCATAAAAAAAATATTGTATTCTAATTGTGTTATTGATGTATGTCATGAAACAAAGTGGCCATTCAAAACCCTCGTACAGCACGGCATCACGCAGTGTTAGGATATGGACCACAGACGTAGATATAACAGAATTACGTCTGAGATCGCTTCAAGTGATCTCTTATGCACACGATGTGCAGTACTTTCCCACAAAGCCAATATATTTTGATTTAAAGCTTTCGTGACTGCAGGGATTCATCTTCTTGGTTTATTCGGTAAAGTCACGTAAAAGGGAAGTAATAAAATTATAAAAATAAAACATAATAAAAGAATTCTCACGACGTTTCGGCCACAACGCAAGCAGCCGTCCTCAGGTGAAGAAGCTTGGTGGTGTTTCATTCTTCACCTGAGGACGACTGCTTGCGTTGTGGCCGAAACGTCATGAGAATAATTTTATTATGTTTTATTTGTATTATT
Organism: Lethenteron reissneri; assembly: GCF_015708825.2. Classification (NCBI taxonomy): domain Eukaryota; kingdom Metazoa; phylum Chordata; class Hyperoartia; order Petromyzontiformes; family Petromyzontidae; genus Lethenteron; species Lethenteron reissneri. The sequence continues at coordinate 196,859 of NC_083787.1, forward strand.
TTATTACTTCCCTTCTACATGACTTTACCGAAAAAACCAAGAAGATGAAGCCAATATATGTTAATTTTCAAAGATTATGTTTAGCCGTATTCATTGAAAACATGATTCAGCATGGGTTTTTTTAACAGTAAGAGATGGCGAGGTTGAGAGAATCTCATCCGCTGCAATTAACAATACGGTTTAGTCACGAGTTGCTGAAGCGTGATTCGTACGCGGCATCTCAGTGATGCTTCCTCAGAGCTTTGACTCCTGAGGCACCCAGACACCTCTGTGTTTATATAACTGGTAATTAACATTAGCCTATCCATTTGTAGTGGGTTCTACGGAGGCACACCCTTGACTTTGGAGGCAACACGTTTATTATAACACCCCAACAGGGTAACTACATAAACGGGTCAGGTCAGCAACACACTGCCTGACCTGCGAAGCCGAGCTTAACGACCGAAGTCCGAAGAGACGTAGCACCGAGGGTTCCATTCCAGCAGACAGCCGCGATCGCTCTCGGGACCTCTCTTTTATGCTCCCGAGCATGGCTTTGCTCCGCCCTCAGCCACGCCCCCTTCTGGATCTCACCAGAAGGTTCTCGACCAAGCATCACGTGTCCCTCAAGCCACCCTTTGGGCCCCCTCGCTATTCTCTGACTGCCACCAGAACCAAGCCCCCTAGGGCCTGCTTCATGCCATACCTACTCTGGTGCCAGAGAGAGGCTCAAGACGCACAGTTCCACTCCGTTGACAGTAGCTGGCGCTAAATGCCATAGTGACTCCATTAACATCACTACACATTAACAAAAACGTGTGTCACTTCAATATTAATAATTGAAAATATTTTTCCTCCAGGCTGCACAGATGGGTATTTTCATTGCAGCAATGGACCATGCATTCCACGTTCATTCGTCTGTGATGGGGATTTGGACTGTGTGGATCAGAGCGATGAGAAGAACTGCCATTGCGGCCTTGACCAACAGCGCTGTCAGAATGGGAATTGTGTGCAAAATGAGTTCCTGTGTGATGGAGCGGATGATTGCGGGGACTACTCTGATGAGACAAACTGCAGTGAGTGTTTGTTCCAAATTTGTTTACGTGATTAAAGGATTGAAAAACCGCATCATGAAAAGCAATGTCTCAGTGACTGTATGGATTACTCTGTTCCGCAAATTGCAGTGATTCTCTGTGTTTTATTTTTTATCTTTCATAAAAAAAATATTGTATTCTAATTGTGTTATTGATGTATGTCATGAAACAAAGTGGCCATTCAAAACCCTCGCACAGCACGGCATCACGCAGTGTTAGGATATGGACCACAGACGTAGATATAACAGAATTACGTCTGAGATCGCTTCAAGTGATCTCTTATGCACACGATGTGCAGTACTTTCCCACAAAGCCAATATATTTTGATTTAAAGCTTTCGTGACTGCAGGGATTCATCTTCTTGGTTCTTTCGGTAAAGTCACGTAAAAGGGAAGTAATAAAATTATAAAAATAAAACATAATAAAAGAATTCTCACGACGTTTCGGCCACAACGCAAGCAGCCGTCCTCAGGTGAAGAAGCTTGGTGGTGTTTCATTCTTCACCTGAGGACGGCTGCTTGCGTTGTGGCCGAAACGTCGTGAGAATTATTTTATTATGTTTTATTTTTATTATTTTATTACTTCCCTTCTACATGACTTTACCGAAAAATCCAAGAAGATGAAGCCAATATATGTTAATTCTCAAAGATTATGTTTAGCCGTATTCATTGAAAACATGATTCAGCATGGGTTTTTTTAACAGTAAGAGATGGCGACGTTGAGAGAATCTCATCCGCTGCAATTAACAATACGGTTTAGTCACTAGTTGCTGAAGCGTGATTCGTACGCAGCATCTCAGTGATGCTTCCTCAAAAACTTTGACTCCTGAGACACCCAGACACCTCTGTGTTTATATAACTGGTAATTAACATTAGCCTATCCATTTGTAGTGGGTTCTACGGAGGCACATTCTTGACTTTGGAGGCAACACGTTTATTATAACACCCCAACAGGGTAACTACATAAACGGGTCAGGTCAGCAACACACTGCCTGACCTGCGAAGCCGAGCTTAACGACCGAAGTCCGAAGAGACGTAGCACCGAGGGTTCCATTCCAGCAGACAGCCGCGATCGCTCTCGGGACCTCTCTTTTATGCTCCCGAGCATGGCTTTGTTCCGCCCTCGGCCACGCCCCCTTCTGGATCTCACCAGAAGGTTCTCGACCAAGCATCACGTGTCCCTCAAGCCACCTATTGGGCCCCCTCGCTATTCTCTGACTGCCACCAGAACCAAGCCCCCTAGGGCCTGCTTCAGTTCATACCTACTCTGGTGCCAGAGAGAGGCTCAAGACGCACAGTTCCACTCCATTGACAGTAGCTGGCGCTAAATGCCATAGTGACTCCATTAACATCACTACACATTAACAAAAACGTGTGTCACTTCAATATTAATAATTGAAAATATTTTTCCTCCAGGCTGCACAGATGGTTACTTTCGTTGCAGCAATGGACCATGCATTCCACTTTCCTTCCTCTGTGATGAGGATTCGGACTGTGTGGATCAGAGCGATGAGAAGAACTGCCAGTGTGGGCCTGACCAACACCGCTGTCAGAATGGGAACTGTGTGCAACATGAGTTCTTGTGTGATGGAGCCGACGATTGTGGGGACTACTCTGATGAAACAAACTGCAGTGAGTGCTTTGTTTTTACTATTCATAAATAACATGCAGTCTACAAAGATTAACCATTAACATTAATCTTGGGGTTCAGTTTGCGGGATACATTGATTAGTGCACGGCACTGCATCCAGTAACCTGCATTACATTTTTAGCCATGGCTGACATCAGTGACGAGTGAAATTGTATTTGATTAATAGCCCCCCATTTACCAATCCGCACTGACCAATGTTGCTTTATATGGTCACACCCTCTCACTGACATGGTATAATGTGACCTTTATCCAGCAGCGGATTGACAAAAAACTGTAAACCATAATAAATTTGCATGTTTTTTCTCTTTCAGGCTGCACAGATGGGTATTTTCATTGCAGCAATGGAACATGCATTCCACGTTCATTCGTCTGTGATGGGGATTTGGACTGTGTGGATCAGAGCGATGAGAAGAACTGCCAGTGCGGCCTTGACCAACAGCGCTGTCAGAATGGGAATTGTGTGCAAAATGAGTTCCTGTGTGATGGAGCGGATGATTGCGGGGACTACTCTGATGAGACAAACTGCAGTGAGTGTTTGTTCCAAATTTCTTTACGTGATTAAAGAATTGAAAAACCGCATCATGAAAAGCAATGTCTCAGTGACTGTATGGATTACTCTGTTCCGCAAATTGCAGTGATTCTCTGTGTTTTATTTTTTATCTTTCATAAAAAAAATATTGTATTCTAATTGTGTTATTGATGTATGTCATGAAACAAAGTGGCCATTCAAAACCCTCGTACAGCACGGCATCACGCAGTGTTAGGATATGGACCACAGACGTAGATATAACAGAATTACGTCTGAGATCGCTTCAAGTGATCTCTTATGCACACGATGTGCAGTACTTTCCCACAAAGCCAATATATTTTGATTTAAAGCTTTCGTGACTGCAGGGATTCATCTTCTTGGTTTATTCGGTAAAGTCACGTAAAAGGGAAGTAATAAAATTATAAAAATAAAACATAATAAAAGAATTCTCACGACGTTTCGGCCACAACGCAAGCAGCCGTCCTCAGGTGAAGAAGCTTGGTGGTGTTTCATTCTTCACCTGAGGACGACTGCTTGCGTTGTGGCCGAAACGTCATGAGAATAATTTTATTATGTTTTATTTGTATTATTTTATTACTTCCCTTCTACATGACTTTACCGAAAAAACCAAGAAGATGAAGCCAATATATGTTAATTCTCAAAGATTATGTTTAGCCGTATTCATTGAAAACATGATTCAGCATGGGTTTTTTTAACAGTAAGAGATGGCGAGGTTGAGAGAATCTCATCCGCTGCAATTAACAATACGGTTTAGTCACGAGTTGCTGAAGCGTGATTCGTACGCGGCATCTCAGTGATGCTTCCTCAGAGCTTTGACTCCTGAGGCACCCAGACACCTCTGTGTTTATATAACTGGTAATTAACATTAGCCTATCCATTTGTAGTGGGTTCTACAGAGGCACACCCTTGACTTTGGAGGCAACACGTTTATTATAACACCCCAACAGGGTAACTACATAAACGGGTCAGGTCAGCAACACACTGCCTGACCTGCGAAGCCGAGCTTAACGACCGAAGTCCGAAGAGACGTAGCACCGAGGGTTCCATTCCAGCAGACAGCCGCGATCGCTCTCGGGACCTCTCTTTTATGCTCCCGAGCATGGCTTTGCTCCGCCCTCAGCCACGCCCCCTTCTGGATCTCACCAGAAGGTTCTCGACCAAGCATCACGTGTCCCTCAAGCCACCCTTTGGGCCCCCTCGCTATTCTCTGACTGCCACCAGAACCAAGCCCCCTAGGGCCTGCTTCATGCCATACCTACTCTGGTGCCAGAGAGAGGCTCAAGACGCACAGTTCCACTCCGTTGACAGTAGCTGGCGCTAAATGCCATAGTGACTCCATTAACATCACTACACATTAACAAAAACGTGTGTCACTTCAATATTAATAATTGAAAATATTTTTCCTCCAGGCTGCACAGATGGGTATTTTCATTGCAGCAATGGACCATGCATTCCACGTTCATTCGTCTGTGATGGGGATTTGGACTGTGTGGATCAGAGCGATGAGAAGAACTGCCATTGCGGCCTTGACCAACAGCGCTGTCAGAATGGGAATTGTGTGCAAAATGAGTTCCTGTGTGATGGAGCGGATGATTGCGGGGACTACTCTGATGAGACAAACTGCAGTGAGTGTTTGTTCCAAATTTCTTTACGTGATTAAAGGATTGAAAAACCGCATCATGAAAAGCAATGTCTCAGTGACTGTATGGATTACTCTGTTCCGCAAATTGCAGTGATTCTCTGTGTTTTATTTTTTATCTTTCATAAAAAAAATATTGTATTCTAATTGTGTTATTGATGTATGTCTTGAAACAAAGTGGCCATTCAAAACCCTCGCACAGCACGGCATCACGCAGTATTAGGATATGGACCACAGACGTAGATATAACAGAATTACGTCTGAGATCGCTTCAAGTGACCTCTTATGCACACGATGTGCAGTACTTTCCCACAAAGCCAATATATTTTGATTTAAAGCTTTCGTGACTGCAGGGATTCATCTTCTTGGTTCTTTCGGTAAAGTCACGTAAAAGGGAAGTAATAAAATTATAAAAATAAAACATAATAAAAGAATTCTCACGACGTTTCGGCCACAACGCAAGCAGCCGTCCTCAGGTGAAGAAGCTTGGTGGTGTTTCATTCTTCACCTGAGGACGGCTGCTTGCGTTGTGGCCGAAACGTCGTGAGAATTATTTTATTATGTTTTATTTTTATTATTTTATTACTTCCCTTCTACATGACTTTACCGAAAAATCCAAGAAGATGAAGCCAATATATGTTAATTCTCAAAGATTATGTTTAGCCGTATTCATTGAAAACATGATTCAGCATGGGTTTTTTTAACAGTAAGAGATGGCGAGGTTGAGAGAATCTCATCCGCTGCAATTAACAATACGGTTTAGTCACTAGTTGCTGAAGCGTGATTCGTACGCAGCATCTCAGTGATGCTTCCTCAAAAACTTTGACTCCTGAGACACCCAGACACCTCTGTGTTTATATAACTGGTAATTAACATTAGCCTATCCATTTGTAGTGGGTTCTATGGAGGCACACCCTTGACTTTGGAGGCAACACGTTTATTATAACACCCCAACAGGGTAACTACATAAACGGGTCAGGTCAGCAACACACTGCCTGACCTGCGAAGCCGAGCTTAACGACCGAAGTCCGAAGAGACGTAGCACCGAGGGTTCCATTCCAGCAGACAGCCGCGATCGCTCTCGGGACCTCTCTTTTATGCTCCCGAGCATGGCTTTGTTCCGCCCTCGGCCACGCCCCCTTCTGGATCTCACCAGAAGGTTCTCGACCAAGCATCACGTGTCCCTCAAGCCACCTATTGGGCCCCCTCGCTATTCTCTGACTGCCACCAGAACCAAGCCCCCTAGGGCCTGCTTCAGTTCATACCTACTCTGGTGCCAGAGAGAGGCTCAAGACGCACAGTTCCACTCCGTTGACAGTAGCTGGCGCTAAATGCCATAGTGACTCCATTAACATCACTACACATTAACAAAAACGTGTGTCACTTCAATATTAATAATTGAAAATATTTTTCCTCCAGGCTGCACAGATGGTTACTTTCGTTGCAGCAATGGACCATGCATTCCACTTTCCTTCCTCTGTGATGAGGATTCGGACTGTGTGGATCAGAGCGATGAGAAGAACTGCCAGTGTGGGCCTGACCAACACCGCTGTCAGAATGGGAACTGTGTGCAACATGAGTTCTTGTGTGATGGAGCCGACGATTGTGGGGACTACTCTGATGAAACAAACTGCAGTGAGTGCTTTGTTTTTACTATTCATAAATAACATGCAGTCTACAAAGATTAACCATTAACATTAATCTTGGGGTTCAGTTTGCGGGATACATTGATTAGCGCACGGCACTGCATCCAGTAACCTGCATTACATTTTTAGCCATGGCTGACATCAGTGACGAGTGAAATTGTATTTGATTAATAGCCCCCCATTTACCAATCCGCACTGACCAATGTTGCTTTATATGGTCACACCCTCTCACTGACATGGTATAATGTGACCTTTATCCAGCAGCGGATTGACAAAAAACTGTAAACCATAATAAATTTGCATGTTTTTTCTCTTTCAGGCTGCACAGATGGGTATTTTCATTGCATCAATGGACCATGCATTCCACGTTCATTCGTCTGTGACGGGAATTCGGACTGCATAGATCAGAGCGATGAGAAGAACTGCCAGTGTGGGCCTGACCAACAGCGCTGTCAGAATGGGAACTGTGTGCAAATTGAGTTCTTGTGTGATGGAACCGACGATTGTGGGGACTACTCTGATGAAACAAACTGCAGTGAGTGCTTTGTTTTGACTATTCATAAATAACATGCAGTCTACAAAGATAATCCATTAACATTAATCTTGGAGTTCAGTTTGCAGGGTTACATTTATTAGCGCACAGCGCTACACTGCATTCAGTAACCTGATTTACATTTTTAGCCATGGCTGACATCAATGACGAGTGAAATTGTATTTGATTCATAGCCCCCCATTTACCATTACGCACTGACCAATGTTGCCTTATATGGTCACACCCCCTCACTGACATGGTATGATGTGACCTTTATCCAGCAGTGGATTGACAAAAAAATGCAAACCCTAATTAATTCGCAAATTTTTTTCTCTTTTAGGCTGCACAGATGGGTATTTTCATTGCAGCAATGGGCCATGCATTCCACGTTCATTCGTCTGTGATGGGGATTCGGACTGTGTGGATCAGAGTGATGAGAAGAACTGCAAGTGTAGTCCTGACCTACAGCACTGTGGTAATTAAGTGTATATTGAGCAATGTGTTTTCAATTGTGTTTTCAGCAATGTACATATAGCTTTAGTTATCAGTTATTGCAAGTGTGATAAATGTTGTTATTGTGATTTACATATACAGGCAATCTCTCGTTTACGATGGTCTGATTTACAATGATACACATTCCTGACGTTTATATAACTCCACCATAAATCGATTTATGACGCAGAAACTTGATTTACGATGCATCTTCTGACATAACCCCAATCATATTTGAACAGTCAGTCTGGTTTCCAATATTAGTTGGCGTGGAACTTTTGTTCTTCTCAATTCTTTTTGTGCATTTTTACCTCTTAAACCCTGTTAAATATGGCTGATAAAAGGGGAATAAATCGGCAAGTGTCCGATTTATGATGTGGTTTCCGAAAACGTATTATGTCGTGAAAACGGGGACTGCCTTTATAATGTGCCATGTAACACACTTGTAATGCTTTGTTTATATTTTGAAGACAAATGCACAGACTCAGTATTCAAGTGTTCAAATGGTTGGCAGTGTATTCCTGGACATTTCTACTGCGACGGAGAGCCCGACTGTGCAGACTCGAGTGATGAGAATGCAGACTGCCATTGCCACCCAGACCAATTCCGCTGTGGAAATGGAACCTGCTTGGGAATAACAAATGTGTGTGATGGAGTCAATGATTGTGGCGACTATACGGATGAGAGAAACTGCAGTGAGTACAATTTTGTCTTGGTCAAAATGTTCTCGTCATGATTTTACATTTATGCTTTGGTTAAAATTGGACATATTTAAAACTCATTTAATATTTTGTTTTAAGGTTGCTCTCCAAAACAGTACACATGCAGTAACAGCACCACGGAGTGTCTGGACTTAATCTATGTTTGTGATGGAGAAGTTGACTGTAGTTATGGATCGGATGAAAGCGACTGTGATCGAGGTAAGGTTTAAGTATTTATATCGATCCCAATTGTTTCAATAATGGTGTTTCTATTGTAGTGTATGAAATGTGTAGTTATCGAGAGAGTAAAATGCAAACTAGGTTATCAATAAAGAAGTACATATTGTTGAATTAGATAAATGTATTTACATATCTACAACATTTATTTGCACGAAACCAGAGTGTGCTGCAAGTGAGTTCCGCTGTGATGATAAGAAGAACTGCATTCGTGGAAACCTGTACTGCAATGGGGAATTCGACTGTGCAGACCAGAGTGATGAGAAGCCAAACTGTCAGTGCCACCCTGACCAACTTCGTTGTGGAAACGGAACCTGCGTAGCAAATGAGAGCTTCTGTGATGGAATCAATGACTGTGGGGACTTCTTTGATGAGAGCAACTGCAGTGAGTTAAGGTTTACTATTAAAATGACTGAATTTTCACCACTGACGTCCTCCCAGAGACTGTCACGTGCAGACACACATACAAGAACACATCGAGTTTATAAGATACGTACGGACCATGCATACAGGCACAAACATCACTTCTGTACTCTACTTGTATGCTGCCATATCTAAGCTCCCCACCTTCATCAACCCACGTTGACCGGCCTGGTGAAGTATGGTCAAATAACCACCATGATCCGCACGACATGGCCTTCATTCAGCAGTGGATTAATAAAGGATTGTCCATGGACATGTACAGTCCTTTGTACATAGATTACTAAAACTGTGTACTTTTCAAGAAGAACATAGTAGTTTTAATCAACTGAAATATTACATTTAAAAACATAGTTTTTTTTCTTTCCTGCAGCTTGTACTCAAAATGAGTTCACATGCAAAAACAGCAGGGAATGTGTGAGTAGTATGGATGTCTGTGATGGGATCACAGATTGCAGTGATGGATCGGACGAAATCAACTGTAGCCAAGGTACTTTCTAAAAATAATATTTTATGTTCCTATCTTTTAAAAAAATATATAAAATACGGATTCACCAGTTTGGACTAGGGTTGTTAAATATCAACTGATAACCAGTCACCTCTCATTATGAATTGCCGGTTGATTATTAAGCCATGGTTACATCACTCCTATCACAGCCTCGTCACTGTCAAACCACCTTCCACATAGAGCTCATTTTCATATGGCCTCCATGGAAGATGTTTAAGACCACCCCATCCAATCCAACAAATGAATTGCTGCACGTGAAGAGTGTGGGCCTACATACCTACTATAATCACCCAGAAATGTCTGTCCTTAATGCTCGTGACGTCACTCCACATCTACCAGCCCCACCTCATTTTAATATTCATGAGTATGTGACGTCCTCCCAATGGACACCCCCACCCCTCCTCATTCATAATAATGAGCGGGTGACGTCACTCAATATGGAGTACTGCCCCCCCTCACTAATAATCATGAGCAAGTGATGTCACTCCACATCTAACAGCCCCCCTCATTAATAATCATGAGCAGGTGACGTTCTCCAAATGGACACCCCCCCTCCCCATTATGATTACCTACTATAATGAGCAAAGAATGTCTGTGTGCAACGCTCGTTACGTCACTCCACGTCGACCAGCCCCCCTCATTAATTATCATGAACAGGTTACATCCTATTCATATTCTTTGGGTCTTTCGGTAAAGTCACGTCGATAGAACAAAATAATAAATATGAAAATTACGTGAATATAAAAGGTTACGTCCTCCACATGGACCCCCCCTCATTAATAATCATGAGCATGTGACGTCAATTTACAAGGAGCACCCTCCCCCCTCATTAATAATCATAAACAGGTGACGTCCTCCAAATGGACACCCCCCCCCTCCATTCATAATAATTAGCGGCTGACGTCACTCCACATGGTGGGCCGAGGCGCCTCCCCCCTCCTCGGCGTCAACTTACAACCCTCTGTAATTCTATTGAGACATCAGAGTAAAAAGGACATCATGATGAACAAGGGATTATAACCTTAAAATGAAATAGGTCTGTGTCACCGCGACCTTACAAATTGCACACGCATTAATGCAATATCTTGTCACGGACTGCTTTTCACTTGCAAGTTTCAGATTTACTGCAATACAACTGTCCTTGGATGGGCGAAAGGCTAGTTATTCATAGTTGTCACCATATTGTAGCTTCAATCATCATTCAATGTTGCTTGCCTTTAAACCCTCAGAGAACTAACATAATGTGCAGTTGTGCAAGGGTTTTACCATCTTCCATCTGATCACACAATATGTCTATTATAGTGAGGGTGGGAATCGGAAATAAGATTGCACTTGAGTGCCAGGGTTATCCTCCAATCATGATACATTTTGCCAACATTGCACTGACATGGGTTACAGAATACTTTTTTTACTTCAACACCTGTGTGTATTTGTAGTGAGTCCAACTGAGTTGCAGACGTTGTTCCTTTTAGAGGCAACACATTTATTTGTAACACGTAACACAAAGGGGTAACTGCCCCTTCACCAGATACAGCCTAGGGTGGTGACCACCCAGCTAATTACTCTATACAGAGGAGTTACTGCGACGAAGGGTCAGACCCTCACTCGGGTCTCCGACGACGTGGTTGACCTCGTAGGACGAACAGCTTCAGCTTGAGGTGTAGAGCTTCCAGCTTGTAGATGTTGAGCTTCCAGCTTGTAGAATGCAGCGACCCCGGTCCCTCTCAGGGACCCACCTTATATCCCCCTACGGTCGGGGCCACTCCGCCCTCGGCCCCGCCCGCCTTCTCGAGCATTCTCGTTCTCTCTCGATCCTTCTCAAGAGCTCTCCCTGGACATGTGACCACCCACTAGCCACCCCCCCCCCCCGACCTGGGGCCCCTTGTGTGGACTCTCCGAATCACGTGTCTACAGGGCCAACCAGAGTGCCACGGCCCGGGGCAACCCTGCCCCTGGGCTGATGCTCACCCCCTCCCCCTTGAAAGAGCCCCCACCACACGCTGTGCGTGGTGCCCGCACTATCCCAGTGCTCACCAAGCCCCACTAGGGCTGGTGTTACACACAGCCACCCACACGGCGCTGTCCCCGCTAGGGCTGGTGTTACACACAGCCACCCACACGGGGCTGTCCACGCTAGGGCTGGTGTTACACACAGCCACCCACACGGCGCTGTCCCCACTAGGGCTGGTGTTACACACAGCCACCCACACGGTGCTGTCCCCACTAGGGCTGGTGTTACACACAGCCACCCACACGGTGCTGTCCCTACTAGGGCTGGTGTTACACACAGCCACCCACACGGTGCTGTCCCCACTAGGGCTGGTGTTACACACAGCCACCCACACGGCGCTGTCCCCCCTAGGGCTGGTGTTACACACAGCCACCCACACGGTGCTGTCCCCACTAGGGCTGGTGTTACACACAGCCACCCACACGGTGCTGTCCCCACTAGGGCTGGTGTTACACACAGCCACCCACACGGCGCTGTCCCCCCTAGGGCTGGTGTTACACACAGCCACCCACACGGTGCTGTCCCCACTAGGGCTGGTGTTACACACAGCCACCCACACGGCGCTGTCCCCCCTAGGGCTGGTGTTACACACAGCCACCCACACGGTGCTGTCCCCACTAGAGCTGTGTCACACACAGCCACCCACACGGGGCTGTCCCCACTAGGGCTGGTGTTACACACAGCCACCCACACGGCGCTGTCCCCACTAGGGCTGGTGTTACACACAGCCACCCACACGGCGCTGTCCCCACTAGGGCTGGTGTTACACACAGCCACCCACACGGCGCTGTCCCCCCTAGGGCTGGTGTTACACACAGCCACCCACACGGTGCTGTCCCCACTAGGGCTGTGTCACACACAGCCACCCACACGGTGCTGTCCCCACTAGGGCTGGTGTTACACACAGCCACCCACACGGTGCTGTCCCCACTAGGGCTGGTGTTACACACAGCCACCCACACGGTGCTGTCCCCACTAGGGCTGTGTCACACACAGCCACCCACACGATGCTGTCCCCACTAGGGCTGTGTCACACACAGCCACCCACACGGTGCTGTCCCCACTAGGGCTGTGTCACACACAGCCACCCACACGGCGCTGTCCCCCCTAGGGCTGGTGTTACACACAGCCACCCACACGGTGCTGTCCCCACTAGGGCTGGTGTTACACACAGCCACCCACACGGCGCTGTCCCCACTAGGGCTGGTGTCACACACAGCCACCCACACGGTGCTGTCCCCACTAGGGCTGTGTCACACACAGCCACCCACACGGGGCTGTCCCCACTAGGGCTGGTGTTACACACAGCCACCCACACGGCGCTGTCCCCACTAGGGCTGGTGTTACACACAGCCACCCACACGGCGCTGTCCCCACTAGGGCTGGTGTTACACACAGCCACCCACACGGCGCTGTCCCCCCTAGGGCTGGTGTTACACACAGCCACCCACACGGTGCTGTCCCCACTAGGGCTGTGTCACACACAGCCACCCACACGGTGCTGTCCCCACTAGGGCTGGTGTTACACACAGCCACCCACACAGTGCTGTCCCCACTAGGGCTGTGTCACACACAGCCACCCACACGGTGCTGTCCCCACTAGGGCTGTGTCACACACAGCCACCCACACGGTGCTGTCCCCACTAGGGCTGTGTCACACACAGCCACCCACACGGCGCTGTCCCCCCTAGGGCTGGTGTTACACACAGCCACCCACACGGTGCTGTCCCCACTAGTGCTGGTGTTATACACAGCCACCCACACGGCGCTGTCCCCACTAGGGCTGGTGTTACACACAGCCACCCACACGGGGCTGTCCCTACTAGGGCTGGTGTTACACACAGCCACCCACACGGCGCTGTCCCCACTAGGGCTGGTGTTACACACAGCCACCCACACGGTGCTGTCCCCACTAGGGCTGTGTCACACACAGCCACCCACACGGTGCTGTCCCCACTAGGGCTGGTGTTACACACAGCCACCCACACGGTGCTGTCCCCACTAGGGCTGGTGTTACACACAGCCACCCACACGGTGCTGTCCCCACTAGGGCTGGTGTTACACACAGCCACCCACACGGCGCTGTCCCCACTAGGGCTGGTGTTACACACAGCCACCCACACGGGGCTGTCCCCACTAGGGCTGGTGTTACACACAGCCACCCACACGGCGCTGTCCCCCCTAGGGCTGGTGTTACACACAGCCACCCACACGGTGCTGTCCCCACTAGGGCTGGTGTTACACACAGCCACCCACACGGTGCTGTCCCCACTAGGGCTGGTGTTACACACAGCCACCCACACGGCGCTGTCCCCACTAGGGCTGGTGTTACACACAGCCACCCACACGGGGCTGTCCACGATGTAGGAACATCGAACGGCACGGCCCTTCCGGGCCTGCACCAAACAGTGACATTCCCAATGTCACTACATATTTCTATAAGCTATGTATTTAAAAAATGATGACACAACTGTTTGGTTATGTGTGGTTCCAGCCATATACAGATTTACAGCTCAAGCCATGGTCAATAACACTATGAATGTTGAAGATTTAGAAAAGGAGGTGAGATTAGTTTTTTATGCATTTTTGGAGACATTTTATTATGAATGTAACAATTCAAATTTTAATGCATATACTGTACGTTCATTCCATTATGCAGTACAGAGGAATCTTTAGATTCATAACTAGAGATTGTATATGCACTGCATAGACCAATAAACATGTATTCAATTGTGACTGCATCAGGGCGATTCACTGATTCAGAGGGAAACATTGTTACTGTTTAATGTGATTAAGTAACTTTGTTAATAGGTGGTGGTAGGTTAAGGTTTCCTCTACACGATATTGTTTATTTTGTCTAATGCTTGTCTCTATCCCCTCCCTGATCTCTGCCGCCTCATTCCATGTCTCACACCTCGTCTTACCCTCCCCCCCCCCCCCTCAAAAAAGCTACAAGATTATTTGAAACGAACATTAGTAAACAAAAATGTTATGATACGCATCACAATACTGAATTAATCATAATAGTAATACATTAAGATAATAAATTAACAATGATACAAGAAACAGTTGATGTGATTTGTTATTTTTTTAGTGTGCAAGGCAGAGATGTTATCTCTGCAACAGTCTGTGAACCTCACTCATCGAGTCCTCCACCACCGATGTTGAGTACTCGGTCTCCCAGACTGACAGTTTTTTTTGCTGCCGCAGATACAGCTTAGTTTGTAGATGCCGGGATATTGCATGTCAGGGAAATTGTCCTTCACAGATGGGATCAGATCATGAATTTTATGTACTGTGTTAAATCGGACCTGGATCTTGTGTTTGTTCATGATTTTGGAAATATTTTTGGTTACCCCTGCTATGTATGGCAAGGTGATGGTTTTCATTGGATCCTCAGATGGCTCCTTCCTCACGGTTGGGGTGATGGCTTTGCGGATTGTGTAGTCAGAGTATCCATTCGTCTTGAAAGCTTGGTGTACGTCTTTGAGTTCACTGGTTAGGTGTTCATGGTCGGAGATACATTGAGCTCTATGGTGTAGAGTTTTGATGAGGGAATTATTCTGTGATGGATGGTAGTGGGAGTCAGGTTTTGGTAGGCATCAGTATGGGTTGTTTTCCTGTAGGCAGAATGGCTCATGGAGCCATCTGGTCTCTTTTGAATTAGGACATCCAAGAAAGGTAGCTTGCCATCCTTTATACCTCCATGGTGAATTTGATGGCTCTGTGTATGTAATTGATGTGGTTGAGGAATTGGTTCAAAGCCGGTCGGCCATGTGGCCAGATGACAAAAGTGTCATCCACGTACCTCTTCCACAAGGACGGGCGTAGAGTGGATGCCTGGATGGTGTCCGTCTCAAATTTTTCCATGAAAACATTGGCTACAACCAGAGATACGGGAGAACCTATTGAGGTGCCTTCAGTTTGTTTGTAGAATGTTCCATTCCAGGTGAAATATGTATTAGTGAGGCAGTGTCTCACCAGGGCTGGTACATCAGCATTCAATCCTTGTTGGACCAAATCTTCAATGATTGCAATGGTATCGGGGACAGGAACTTTAGTGAACAAAGAAACTACATTGAAACTAACAAGCAAATCACCTGGGGACAGTGAGATGTCCTTAATTGATGATACCAGGTGAGCTGAGTTAAGTACAGAAGAGGTGGTCTTACCAGTGAATGGCGGGTGAGCTAATGGTGGAGACGATGGGACGAAGGGGTGTACCTTCTTTATGGATTTTTGGTAAGCCATATAATCTGGGTGGTCTAGCAGCAGAAGGCTTTAAGGAAAACCTTTGTTCTGTTCAATTAATGAAGCTGAATCAGTGATGATACTGTTCGTTTTTGTAACGAGGCTGTTGGTGGGATCTCTTTTAATTTTTGGATAGCTACCATCATTAAGTAGGTCCTGAATTTTGTTGTTGTACACGCTTTTGTCCATGATGACCGTGCGATGGCGTTGGATTGTGGGCCCAAAGGGTTTCGATCACGTTGGTTTTATACCTTTATGTGACTGTCTGGAATGTGGGTCTGACTTGGTGCATCCATGTCTGATCCCACGTGTGAGACGCCGAGTCGGCGACTAACTGCCAGGGCAGGATATGCATTTCCACCATTTCCGTGGACAGCATTCATGTTCATTCGGTGTGTAAATGGCGATGCCTGAACGCCCATACTTTGTTCAGTATCGTTTGTGGAGGAGAATTGATGCATTGTTCAGACCAGTCCAAAATAGTGCAAAATATTTATTCTGGTAAGTTGATCATGGTGCTTGACAGATATCTGAGTGCCAAACTCACTCCAATTCTCTTCCATTTCCAGATTGGCTGCTGCTTCGAGCACCTCTGCTTGGGCCCTAGCAGCAGTTGCTTCTTTTTTGAGCTATAGGGTACTTAGCTTAGCATCCAGCTCAATTTTATTCCGTGTGGCAGTAGCCACTAATATACTCTCTTGCTCTTCGAGCTCTGCTTTCCTCCGTGCGGCAGTAGTAACTAATGTACTCTCTTGCTCTCGTGCGGCAGCAGTTGCTAATATACTCTCTTGCTCTGCTTCCTTCCGTGCGGCAAGCAGTTGCTATGCTTGCTTCTTCTTGTATGCGGGCCTTTTCAATTAGCATGGCTTTCTCTTCCGCCATGTAGGAAATACGGGCGTTTGCTGCTTCTGCTGCTGCACGTGCCTGAGCTGCTGCCATACTAGTAGATGATGTCTGTGAGTGTGCTGAGCCTTTAGATCTTGTGGTAGACTTGGATGAGACAAAGTGCTGAGATCGTGTCTCTCTTAAGCCCTCCACATGGTCCATTGCATCTTGTATCACTGCCTGCACATTACCACCGAGCAGTTCAAGGAAGTGCTCTTGCATGCGCACTCCTTCGATGCCCTCATCTGTTTTCACCTTCATCAGGAGGGAAATGTATTTATTTGCCAGCAGCTTGTAGCTTGAGCTGCTCACCTTCACTCGCTGTATGGCCCGCTGAATTGAGGCCACTGTGTCTGAGGCATTTGAAGCTTCAGATATATCTGCTTCAACCCGGTCCCATGCCCTTTGTATCCTGGCAGCAAGGTCTTGCTTATCAGCTTTATAGCTTTCCAAGGCCCGTTGTGTCAGCCTGACCTCTCTTTGGGGCCTTAAACTCCCTTGGTCCTCTTGAGGCAGGATGGGAGGTCCTGGATTGCTTAAATCACTTTCATCAGCATCTATCCCTGCTGAACTGTGGCTTTCCATGCTGCGATGCTTGCAACACAATTTTAATATAGACTCGTTGCAGAGCTGGTTGCTTACTGCAGGGCTGACTGCTTGAGAGCTCCTTGCTTGCTGAAGGCTAACTGCTTGAGAGCTCCTTGCTTGCTGCAGGCTGACTACTTGAGAGCTCCTTGCTTGAGGAGCTGGTTGGGAGCTCCAAAAAGAATGTCTTCTTACTTGCTGCAGAGCTGGCTGCAGAGCTGGTTGGGAGCTTCAAGAAGAGTGTCTTTTTACTGTCTTGGCCTCGCGGTGTGCTGCGTTGCACCGCTATCCAAATAGTTAACCTCGCATCCAATACACTTTCAAAGCCAGGGTGAACATCCGACTCCAAACGTAATTTATTGAATTGAACGAGGTAAAACTGATGGAAAAACACAGCACGGATACAGCATCTGTTAATACTTGGAAATATCAATACAATTGTAATGCGGGCGTACACGACCTCCCGGAAGTGACGTCATGGGGGGAGGAGTTACGTCACGTGGGGGAGAGGGTTCAGGTCTATAAGGGGAGAAACCGGAAGAGGAGGGGGAGTGATCGGAGACTGGGAAAGAGTGAGGCCACGCAGGGCGGAGAGAGAGAGAGAGAGAGTGGCGAGATCGCCACATACAAGGACCCCGAGGTTCGGCACCGTCGGCCAACGGTGACCGACCCCGGAGCAGCAGGAGCAGCGAGGAGGCTGCAGAGAGCAGCGGGTCTGCAAAAGGGGAGTTGAGCAGCGGGGGTCTGCACGAGGAGTTCAGCAGCGAGTCTGCTAGGGGAGAAAGTGGGCTACGTGAGCGACAGCAGCCAGGGGCTGCCGAACGAAGAGTATCCGGGGGAGTGCCGTGAGGGAAAAGCATAAGAACCCAAATAAAGGACACGGAGACAGAGACAGCGTCCGAGTTCTTTATTACACAATGAATGAACACTACAACATCATAACATTGTCTTAGATAACCTGAAACTCAACAATAGATCCTGGATGGACCAGGGACCTACATTTGTACTGAACAGCTCTACAAGGGAATAAGCTGTGTTAAATAAAAGCACATCGTGTAATCATCACACTGCATCCCAGATGTACAGCACTGCATATAACATTGAGCTGTGGATGAGACATTTCGTCATCCTTGCTCTCAAAATCGCAATATACTTACTTGGGTACAAGTTTGACTCGACTTATTCAATTACAAGTAACATTCACAAGGCAAGTTACAGGCTTCGTTGTTAACTAGGCCTCGTTTTTATAATAATTTAACAGCATTATAAAGGCATTTATGGCATTATAACGGTCATTATAACATAACAGCACTCCCAATATTATAAGAACACTAGCTGTACTACCCGGCTTCGCCCGGGACTTGTATCCACCACGGCCGGCCGCCTTTGTCTCCCCAGTGGCGATGTTAATATGCCACAGCAGTTACTCGTTTGAGGCAGAGTCGAGCTAGGGGAGGTTCAAATAATGGTCACCGGTGGTGGCCGTGAGTGGGAATCGAACTGGGTTCGCCAGGTTGGTAGCGCAGCGTAGCGTTAAGCACTACACCCACCGATCCTCACACACCACACACGCACAGACACACACACAGACACACACACAGACACACGCAGACACACACAGACAGACACACACACACACAGACACAGACAGCACGCTAAGCACTACACTACCGCTCCCCACACACCACACACGCACACACACAGACACACACACAGACACACACACACAGACACACACACACAGACACACACACACAGACACAGGCAGCACGCTAAGCACTACACTACCGTTCCCCCTACACAACACACGGTTGCGCGTCCATAGGTACACATACACGCGCTTGCTGCAGACACACGACTTTCAGGGTGCGTACGGCAGTAAACGACTGAAATAATAAAGCGGCAATGCTGCGCAAGGAACGCCTTAGACCTGCAACACATTTGTGTAATGCGAGCGTAAACACACAAACACATACAAACACATACACAATACACACACATACATGCAGACACACAGACACACACATAACACACATACATACACACACATACATACACAGAAACACATACACACATACATAGACACACACATACATACACACAAACACATGCACACGCGTACATACACACATACATACAGACACGCAGACATACACATAAAGACATACAAAAAAACCCACATACATACACACACATACACACAAACACATACACACACATACATACACACATACATACAGACACACAAACATACACATAAACACATACACACATAGACATGACCCGGCTTCGCCCGGGACTTGGATCCACGATGCCCGGCCGCCTTTGTCTCCCCAGTGACGATGTTCACACACGACAGCAGTTACGCGTTTGAGGCTGAGTCGACCTAGGGGAGGCCCAGGTCCGTTTCAAATAATCGTCAGCGGTGGTGGGCGTGAGTTGGAATCGATCTGGGGGCGCTCAACCAGCTTAATGACTATTTGTACAAAGAACATATAAAGAATCGATTATAATAAGCAGGCAACAGTCCACATTATAGACTGCCAGTACACGCACTCAGCTTCATAAGCAGGCTAGAGTGTACATGATAGAGTGGCAGTACGCTCACCGAGCTTAATAAGCAGGCTACAGTCTACATGATAGACTGGCAGTACGCTGACCCAGCTTAATGACTATTTGTACAGTGAACATTTAAGTAATCGATTGTTGGCGCGTTGGGTTTAAAAGTAATATTAATTGCACACATTGTGGTGGGGGTGGAGTGAAGAGTACGAAAAACTTTGATGAATTTACCTCAGAGTGGCGTGGTGGGTGTCGAGACCTAGTAGCGTGCAGAGCCTGCGGCCTCGCCAAAATTGGGCACCTGGCAGAGGCAGGGTACGGGTGGCGTTCCTTCCCCCCCCCCTCAGCGCTCCAACAATACTGTGTAATGGCTATTATTTAATTATTTACGGAGCCTATGAAAGTGGCGAAGGCGTGGCTAGCCGTTGGCAGGGGCAACCGCCGTCCAATGAAAGTGCAGCCCTTGGCGAAGGCGTCGCTAGCCGATGCCAGGTCAAATGAAAGCGGCGAAGGCGTCGCTAGCCGTTGGCAGGGGCAACCGGCGTCCAATGAAAGTGCGTATGGTCCGGAGACACACAGACACACAGACAGACAGATAGACAGACAGATTCGCGATTTTATATATATAGATAATCGAACTTACAGACAATGCTTCTTAAAGTCCCACAATGGACAGTTACAGTTGTCTTCACTGGGACGCGATTTGTGCCGCCATCTTGAACTGTGTAATGGCGGACCCCCAGCCTCGTGGCTGAAAGGCTGTCAAATCGTAGCTTCCTGGTCACGTGACCAAACTCAACCTCAAAACAGGAAATTCCTGTGTACACACACCCCCACTCCTGCCGTGAGGCAGAATACCTAATATCGCACACGGGTGTGTTGGAGAGCAAATCCACAATATTTACAGTCTGAGTACGACGTTTCGCCAGTAATCATAACTTGCTTCATCAGGCGAAAACCAGATTTGTGGAGAAGTCGTCCTGGTTTGTTCCTTAAATAGAGGAATAGATGTGATGACTTCACTTGTGAGCCCTTCTTGTGCGAAGAGGGGGGAGATTAATTAATGCATATAAATTGCAATGGGTATCCATTGCCGGTTGGGTAATTTATATGGTAATGAAAATACATTATGCATGCACATTGTGCTTGTGCCGCCTGCCATTTGCGTGCAATAAAATAGCGCAGTACCTGTTATTGTCTGCGTGCACGTAATCCCCATTGATTTATGGTGACCTGCATAGGCATGCATTTAAACAATGTATTATTTGATGATTCGCTTCCAAGCAGCACTAAGCCTGCAGATATACGAACGGTTAAAATTATACTCTTAGGTTTTTTCGGTAAAGTCACGTAGGTAAAAATATAAATAAAATAATAATACATGAAAATAACTAAATTAAATCACGTTTCGGAGGCAACACAAGTCTCCATCTTCAGGTGGGACCGTCACAGCCAAATTTACTGTATTAAGTGAAGAGAAATCCAGGAGACAAGATCTTATATACTGTACTGGTTAAGGGGAGGGGGGAGGCGCTTATCTAAATGTGGCAGTCAGGGACTGGGAGGGTGGGGGGAAGTGGGCGGGGCTAGAAGGGAAGGTACAGCTGATACACCGCAAGAATTACGGCCGATGTTGGCTACCAAAACCAAAAATAGCAGCACTGTTAAACGCTGGGGATGTCAACAACTCGGTAAAATAGACTAGTACCTGTCAAATAAAATGGTACAAATATGCGTAGTTAAACCTTTTTTACATGGTTGATAACATCTTTCCAATGATTGCTCAATTTGTACCCATCATCACGGTTGAAGTTATGTCTATATTTGTATATCTGAGTGGCTTCGTGAAGAAACGTTTTATGGTAGCCAGAAATTTGCAGAGCACCTTGGTCTCGGAAAAGACAATATCATGAGAGCCCACAGCATTGTAACAATGATCAGCAACGGCGGAAAAATCAGTTTAGCCATGTTTCAGATCTGACTTGTGCTCACGGACACGATCAGAGACATGACGTTTCGTTTCCGCAATGTAACAATCACCACAGATGCAACTCCGTTTATAGACTCCAGGGTATTGCAAGTCAGGAATGACATCTTTCACAGATGGGATTAGATCACGGATTTTATGTACTGTACTGAATCGGACCTGGATCTAATGTTTGTTAAGAATTTCGGAGATCTTTTTGGTCACGCCTGCTATGTATGGCAACGTTTTGATCGAAGTTTCAGGTGGTTGTTTCTGTATGGTGGGAGAAACAGCTTGGCGGATAGTACGGTCAGAGTATCCGTTAGACGGAG
This sequence comes from Lethenteron reissneri, assembly GCF_015708825.2. Classification (NCBI taxonomy): domain Eukaryota; kingdom Metazoa; phylum Chordata; class Hyperoartia; order Petromyzontiformes; family Petromyzontidae; genus Lethenteron; species Lethenteron reissneri. The sequence continues at coordinate 218,899 of NC_083787.1, forward strand.
ACTTGTGTTGCCTCCGAAACGTCGTGGTTTAATTTAGTTATTTTCATTTATTATTATTTTACCTACGTAACTTTACCAAAAAAAACCTAAGAGTATGAATCCTTACAGTCACGAAAGCTTCAAATCTAGGGTTGAAATTCAGTTTTATTTCTCACAATTTCGATAGATTCTTCAATTCGTCTTGGCCAGTAGTAACTAGTTTTGCACAGAACTTCAACATTTTCATAATTAATTGAGTGTCCTTATTGGCACGCGTGTTCTGCCATTGCCGACAATTGTATTTTGGAGTATTTATATATTTACGAGATCTAACTCAAAACACCTATCTATATATATCAAAAAGGGAAATTTGTGAATATGTGTGTCTGTTCAAAATGTTTAGCGTACTTTCCTACATGCAACAACTTGAAATTTGCCATGTGGGTACTTTCCACACTGTACACGATGCAAAATTTTAAAAAATACACTTTGTATAATTTTTTTTGGGGGGGGCGCAATAATGCATATTTATTGCACGCAAGTGAGCGGTGACGTCACAGCTCTGTCATGTCACCCGCATGAGGCAGCGTGGGGGGGGGAATCACCATGAAGTGTGTGACGTCAACCCGCATACAGGACTGGCGAGAATCGATATCTGGTGAGGGTTTGTGGTATCGATTAAACGGGAATAGGCCGATTCAAAAGAAATCTACAACCTTCGATTGCTTTACTCGACTTAAAGATTCTAATCTTGGCGCGCGAGCGTAAGTTTTTATTTCCACCGCGCGTTGGGTTTTATTTTAATGAATGAGGTAATGATCTAAGTTTTATTTTCATTTGTATATGTTATGTTTTTAAATTTTAAGAAGTTTTTTTACATGTATTTTTCCCCCGGGCAACGCTGGGTACTTCCCGCTAGTTATGAATAAAACGCTGGTGAACAAAGTTAGGCTATGTTTTCAGAACAAATCCCAGTGTGTTCAAAACAAAACCCCTGATCACTTCGAAACAACCCCCCATTCTGCTCACAACAAACCCCCAATCTGTTCCGAGAAGAGCTCAGACGGCTCAACACGTGTCCCCCCTCCCCCCCCCTTGTGGTCGAGAACAGAAACTGCATTCAGCTCAGAGCCTCGTGCATGAGCGCCGCGGTGCCCGCCGGGAGCGCGGGTTCCACCAATCGGAGGTGAGAGAGAACGCGGGACTCGGGCTGCGTGCACGCTTCTACACCCCGTGGAATGATTTGTTGTTAATTTCTAACACAAACACATTTAACAGCTCCATCAGCGCCGCCGAGAAAACAGCAGTACGTTCCGGGGTCTCTTGTAAACAATACCGTAAGAGCGCGCTTTCCTTAAAGCAGGAAACCCCGTGGAGTGACAGTCGCGTAAGGCCGTAGATGAAGCACCGGCTGGTCCTTGCGGCATTGCCGGAATCGGAGCGCCCCCCTCCCCCCGCGGCTAGGCCGAAGGCCCGTCCCGAGGTCGCGTACAGTTATTTTCCATGAGTGACCGCACGTACAATTTAAACTAATCAACGGTTTATTTGAACAATGAATCGTGCGGTGGTCCTGTAAAATGAGTTAAAATACTACATTACTATTGTAAGGATGGGTTATTGAATCGCACTCGTTCTGTTTGCGAAGGAAAGGCTCACGCGTTTCAGGATGTTTCAGTAGAGTCCTGCACTTGGGATATTTTAACAGGGCCATTAAAGAATGGCTAATTGAGAGAAAATAATAATTTTAAAGAATGCATGTTACGTTATATTGTTTTGTCGCTAAAATAAATTGGAAACCAGGTCCGTCTTTCCGGCATCTCAGGACCGTGTGAGATAGAATATCGTTGTGAACAGCCAGCAGTGGCTGATAATGGTGATTCGCCTTCGATTCATATCCTAACCAGGTGTCACAATTATGAATATCCTTGTGGGTAGACTCAGTCTTTCAACCCTTCGGGATCGATAACATGAGCACCATTTAGTGTAGAGTCAACAGGGGTTGTGCTATGGATAGAATTTGGCCTTCTGTAGTAATGTGCACTTTCCTCCACTCTGACCCAGAGGCTGTCTACAGGAGCTGACCCATGCTCGTGTGATTGGGAAACCAGCTCGACTTGAGGTTTAAAAGTACTCGTGAACCCCCTGAAGAAGCCTATATAAAGTTAGTGTTGTTCAGTTAACGTGTAAACAATCACACTTACCGGCAGCGGACAGTAAGAAAACGCACAGTAAATCTCACGCTTCCACTGTGGTGAAATATGGTCACATGATGTGACCGACACGGCATGGGGACGTCTTCAGTGGATTTAAAGTTGCCTGAGTATTAAAATAATTTTTCATATGACACTTTGATGTGTAATGGTGTGTGTTCAGTGATGGACATGGAGGGGTTCGGTGAACTACTGCAGCAGGCCGAGCAACTGGCAGCTGAAATCGAGGGAGTGTCAGAACTGCCTCAAGTGGAGCGCAATCTGCAGGAGATCCAGCTCGCCGGGGAGCGGCTCCGCTCGCGAACTCTCACTCGCACCTCCCACGATGCCGCCGACGTAAAGGCGTAAGTGTAACGATGCGTTCATCTGACGACAAAGAGTGGACAACGATGCATCTGTTATTATGCTTTAGATACATGCACAACATCCTGCATGTAAGAATATTTTTGTTGTTTATAATACTACTGGAATGCAATTTATCATGCGCAGGGGTTGTGAGTCCTGCTGCGGAGAGTTCTAACCGTGAGCTGTAGTCCAAAGTGACAGGAGTCAAGAGAGATACAGTGGACGACTGAAAGTGGAGTCACAGTGGCAAAGGCAGGTGATCGGGAAGCCAGTTTGAGGGAAGCGAGGCAATTTAGCTGAGGATGACCGGCCGTCGAGGTCGACATGGGTGAGCTTTTGTTAGATTTCTTAGGGATCAAGCAAGGACAGTTGCAATCGTCATGGCGAGATCTAACTGTGCTGCAGGTGATGGTATTGGCGATTTCATTGGTGATGAGTGGACATAAGGACAGAGGACCCTAAGGTGGTATTTGCAAGATGTGATGATGTGGTTGGTGTGGCTGTCGAAGGATAAGGTAGAGTCCAAAGTGACACCGAGGGGCTTGATGTGGTCAGATGAATGGATAGGGGAACTTGTGCTTTTTATATCAGAAGGGACCGTGGAACCTGGTGAGTTGCTTTCTGGTGCCGATTTGAATGGCCTCGGATTTGGAAACATTCGTTGAAAGATCATTGGCCTAAAACCACTGCTGAAAGGTAGCAGTGCACTCTGGTCCAGAGGTTTCGGTGGAATCAGCTGACGCAAAGAGTAGGGTGTCATCTGCGTAGGAATGGCATTTGACACCAAATAACTCAATGAGGTACGTAATTTTGTTCTTCTTGGTTCTTTCGGTAAAGTTACGTAGAAGGGAAATAATAAAAAATAAAACATAAAATAATTCTCACGACGTTTCGGGCACAAAGCAAGCAGCCGTCCTCCCCGACAGCCCTGGTCTTCACCTGAGGACGGCTGCTTGTGTTGTGGCCGAAACGTCGTGAGAATTATTTTATTATGTTTTGTTTTTATTATTTTATTATTTCCCTTCTACGTGACTTTACCGAAAGAACCAAGAAGATGAATCCCTGCAGTCACGAAAGCTTTAAATCGAAATTTTGTTCTTGTGTATGGAATTATGTTTAGGAGCGAAATGCTATTGTCAAGGTCTGGTCGCCACGAGAGGTAGTGCAGACGATATGACATGTGTCCAGTCTATAGTGGTTGATTATATAGGCCATTGTTTGGATTTCATGGCCACAGTTGCGCTGTGGCTTGTCTTAAAATTTTACATTTATGAAGATGTGTTTAGCAGCCAGTTGATTTTCTGATGCGGTTGATGGCCAATTGGATAAATGCAGTGGTCTGATGGTCGGCGGACTGAAAGGAGCAGAAGTTGGAAAAGGAGGTTATTTGGTCTTTAAGCTGGATGAGGGCAGGACATTCCAGGAGCTTGGAGAGGGTGAACACGTTGATTAAAGTTGATAGCTTAACATATATTATGCCTGCCTGTGCCAAAATCACCTGCAATGCTCTCAATCTTGTTACATCTCAGTAAGCTAACCAGAATTTAGTCAGAATAGTGCTCGAGTGGGTGATCACCATATACAACAGGTTGTTCATAGGATACAGATTATATTGTGGGCAGCAGAGAACATTGTACGCTACTACTATTTTCCATCTATGCTGCCCTCTACCAATCTACAGACCAACATGGTGAGGTGTGGCCAAATAGCTCTCATACTATGTCAAGGTTCTCATTTCATATATTACAAGCCAGATTCACATCTTGGAGAAATAGGCAAAACCCTGGTGGATTTTTCCCCACCTGTTTTCAGTGGTGGAGGTAAAAGCAGGTTTCCACAAAATATCAGGTTCATTCGCACACTTGAACCTTATGACGGTGCCCCCGGTGTTCCATAGTACCCCGGCTCTCGCATAATGTCCGTGATGCAGTCATTTTTAGTCTGGATGGTCGGCGATGCGGCAATCGACTCATCTCAACGAGCTGTACACGATGCAGTATTCACAGTATGCTAATGTTTGGCGTTTCGACATCGCAGAGTAGCGCTGATTTTGGATTGATTGGTACCCCAGTTACAGAGTAAAGTACACCCCTGGAAAAAATAGTGTCCCAGAAATAAAATATTTAATTGCCTTGGCCATTTTTATTGGGTACCCCGGGGTCCCGCCATAAGGATCACTTGTAAACATTTGGAACTCAGTATGTGTGTGTGTTTATTTCTTCCCGTAATAATGGAATGCAGGTCTATTTTATTGGGCTCCAAGGGCCTGGACATCTCAAACATTTCCCATCGCCTTGAGAGCCTGAGCGCAGTTACCACCTTTGAGCCCCTGGAACCTGTGCGGGACACTGACATACAGGCAAGCCACTGGCTGGGTGTTTTTACTGCACACTCACACCTTGCATATGATGTAAAGCGAAACTCATTTTGAAATGCTTCGTAATACCATGTGCTCGATCAGAGTTGTGTCTTTAAAGCAGTAGCACTTGATTATTACTGTAAGGCGATGTAAACAAGTTATGTTATTCTAATGCCATACTGCTCTTATCCTAATATACAAATGCTCTTATTCAGGGATTTTTGAAGAATGAAAGGGATAATGCTTTGTTCTCGGCTATTGAGGAGTCCAGAAGGAGGGTGAGTGAACATTATTATTTTCATAAAACGAACCACTGAATGTTCTTTCTGGTCACAACCTTTTAATTTATTGTTTGTGAAACGTGCGCATATGCTTTATACAGACCTTTGCTCAGGCTGAGAAGTACCACTGGGATAACATGCTGGTGGAGTGGGAGCAGGAGAAGCAGCGAATACTCAACACTTTGCTGGGATCTGAGGAGGACATGTTCGATCTTGCTCCAGAGGCAGAGGTCTGGTTCCCAGTATCTGGCAATAACATTAGCATTCATATTGAATGTTAACATTTCTGTTGAGTGGACATTGTACCCCAATATCTTTTTATTTGTATTTTTCAGGGCATAAAAAATAGATATGAAACATCAACTAAAGGTGTATAAATGTTGATACGTGAAGTCTGCACCATTTATGTTTCATAAAAGCATAAACTGTTGTCAACTTCATTGTTTTCATATTTTTTTAATGGGAAATATACCTTGGTTGTCAAGATGTTTAAAAAAAAAAAGTATTTATTCTTGTAACATTCTAACCCGCCCCGACTGGACATCTGTGAAAAAGAGCTTATAGCTCATCAGATTTCGCCAGGATAAATATATATTCTGATTGTGATCTATCATTGAAACATGTTACTGTTCATGTACAGCGCTTCACTATGCCCTCGTGTAGCTAAAACCAGAAACTCCCATCTCCTTTTTTCAGCGGAGCATTCTCACGGACACCTCCCCTCCAGGCCGCAGCTCCATGGACAGCACTGAGATAGCCTATGCACGCCAGGTGAAGAAGACACTTTACCTGCCTTATCCATTTCATATTAATGATCCTATTTCTTCGCTAATAGGAGGGTGAATCTTCCCACACAGGTGTACGTCTACAATGAAAAGATTGTGCAGGCACAGATCCGTCCCAGCCTGGTGGAAATGTTTGGCGGCGTAGCTGACAAACTTGACGACAAGGTATGATGGGTACCCAAAATGATATCTACGTATTATATACATGGCAAATTGTGAATGCGTTCATGGAAAATAAAGTAATGTAAGCAATGCAAAATGTGATACTATTATGTGGCGTTCTTTGCACTTTTAGGGTGTCAGGCCTGAGCATTAAATAATTCTGAAGTGGATAAAAAAAGCAAGTAGAATTCTATGAATTTTCATATAATTGTTATAAAATATATGGACTTTAATGTTGGAGTATTATGTGTTGCGTTATGTGGTATTGAGGCCAGGTTTCGGCACGTTAGGGCTTTGGGATCAAGCCAGAAGATTATCGTGTGGATATTCTACCGTTACCTCACTATATCTACATCTGTCTTAAACCTGGTATTGTTGATATTCTGTGATGTGATTATTTGTCTCAACGGAACTGCAGATCCCCCATTAACTGTGATCTTCTCAGCTAGCTTACTGCGGCCAATATAATTATCTACTTACATTCGTGGTCTGGGATTTTTCTTGTCAAGTTATCGCATCTGTTTGGCTGCCTTAGGGGTGCTCTCAATTATAATCTGGAATTGGAACATCAAGTTGCATGGCAGCCAGCATTTATTGTTACGTACAGCTGGTTGTTTCCTGTTCCGTGACCAATCTGTAGTTGTCCTGGTACCTCGAGCTTGTAATTAGGTATTGGCATTACACAGTGTATACGTTTGACTTAAAATGACCATTTTCTATGACTGTATCTTGTAATCAGTTCTTCCACTAGAGGGAGGTCTAGTTCTTTGTGTAAATAGGATGGAGGAGGGCTGGTCTTGGCAGACATTGGGACCGGTCTTCACAAGTCCAGCAACTAAACAGAAGAGCAGATACTGTAAGGGCAGATCTTGGAGGGCGCGTGTACCTGCAGCAACTGCGGGATCTAGCATGGGGTGGAGAGCGTTGGTGATGTGTGGTGGCATCAACAACTCTGGCTAGAATGAAATTTTATCTTTTCATTATGCTTATTTTCAATGTGGTTGCATTTGTTCACGTGTGTGTATGTATAGAATGTGATAGAGCTGTGGTCGATGGTTCAGCACATGACTGATGTGCTTCTGGTGCCAGCCAAGGACACTTTATCATGTCGTGTTAACAAGGACATGCAGTCTGCTTTCGTCCGGCAGGCCCTGCTGTACCTGGAGCAAAGGTGTGTTTGTGAGGTTCACTGCTTCAACTTTTGAGGACACATCAGACTTTTAAATTGAAAATCACACCTCATGAAGCTGAAAACTGTAACTGCTTGCAAATATATTCTCTCTTGTAAGCTTGGGCTCTATGCTGTGCAGAAATGTCACCTGCCAGGCAGTCCCTGTTTAATACTGTCAATGACTTCTGCATCACATGATTTTGGTGATATTTGTAGGTGGCGTCAGTGGTGTTTTTTTCCCTTTTCTACTGCATTTCAACATTTACAAGCTGTATATTTGCTCAGTTGTGTTTTTTTGTGGGAATGATGTGGGCTTTTTAAAGAAAACATTTCCTGGAAAGGTCCACCCCTGAATTGGCCTCATGTTCAAGGACACACTAGTCACAAGCTATACAAATGTGATGATCTTGAACGAGGGCATTACATTGATTAAACTGTGCCAAAAGTTCACCAATCATCAAATGTCTGCCAACAGCTACAAGAACTATGTGATGACGACGGTGTACGGGAACCTGCAACAGGCAAAGCTGGGCGGAGTGCCGGGGACCCTTCAGCTCATCCACAGCTTCATTAACATCAAGCTGCCTCATCTTCCAGGCCTTCAGGTCCCTTGTCTTGTAGAACACTTGTAGAGTCCACGCCCATGCAATAACAGGCTTAGAAAATAGCAATTACTGTACACAAATTGGAATCCCTCATGTAAACATAAAAAAAATTATGTTTTTGGAGATACAGAATAATGAAAATATTCTAATAGATGAGAATACGTTTTTCCCCTTTCATCTGGCAACAAAACAGGTGTTAAGTTGTTAAAACACCAAACTGAAACCTTTTACAAGGAATCATGTCTGCATTAACCACAATACTTGTGGTCAAAATGCAAAAAAAATACTTGATAATATATGCATTGTCATGCAGACATGATTCCTTGTAAAAGGTTTGAGTTTGGTGTTTTAACAAGTTAACACCTGTTTTGTTGCCAGATTAAAGGGGAACAACTTATTTTCATATTTTGGTACTGGCAAAGGAGGTCCCATGATATTATAATAGATAATAAAGATATGAAAATGGGAAACATTACCATCCTTATCAGCCATCTATAAACTGCTGAATAGAGGCATCCACATATTGTCACCATGCCTCGTGGTCCTCCGATGCCACAATCCAACTTGCGCATGAGCTGATCTCATCGCTGCATCTCCACGGAGGTCGTCCTCTCGGGCATGTTGTCTCCTTTGCCATTTCAGCAGAAGTCTTGTCCATCTCCTATATATAATCCTCTGTAGTGTATCCTGGCCAGGGCCACTTTTTAACAGTCAAAAAGTATGATTCTGTCTTTGTTCTCTGACCCATGTGTTCTTATTCTTAGGTTTTTTCGGTAAAGTCACGTAGGATTCCCAGCATGAATCTCTACATGCTTCTTTGAATATTTTAAAGCTTTTTTTCCCCCTTTATCTTTAACAGTCCATGTATCCTATCTATATATATATAGCAGGTAATTTGCACTTGTTGAAAACGTTCTTCTTTAGGAATACAGGTTTGTTGCTTTTCATTGTAAAAAAAATCTCTACATTCTGCTTTCATGCACCACTTAATGTTTTTCAATCATTTCCTTGGATATTCATATTTTTTTTGTTTTCTGGTTGTCTCCAACAATTATTTCCTTTTGTTTGGCGAACCTGTTGTACATGAATTTTTGTGCATCTTCAATTGAAAGTATTGTTTTTGGTGGTGTGAAATAATACGAAAGTAATAACTAAGAAAAATAAATTACCAAACGAATATTAGAATGAATACTCTTAAATTTTACTATTCATTTTTATTTCATAAATAAATCAACAGTTTCAGTATTGTAGCCATAATGCAGATCTCATTTATTAATGTTGTTGAAGATGAGCCTATGTTATTTTACACTTTAAAACATGATAAGAAATAGCTTTTAAGGCAATATTAAAATGACAATGCATACACTTTTTTTAATGGTTGCATTAACTGGAAAATAATCAACGGTGGTATAATAATAATAACAGTGAAAGTGTATTTGTTTTCATTGTGCTGGCAAAAGCAGTGGTGCCATGGTTCATGCATTGCAAACTAAACGATTTTTTTTATTTAACCAGGTAAGGCCCACTGAGCTAGAAAATTATTTTTCAGACACGACCTGGCCAAAAATTATAGCTCAACGAAGTGGCTCATCATCACGTGGAAATTAATTGCAACCAAATACTCTAAATGCACGTTTCTAAATGCGGGGGGGGGGGGGGGGAAAGCAGAGGACCCGGAGAAAACTCCACACGACCACAGGGAGAACATGCAAACTCGAAATGTACAGGTGTCAGGGTTGGGATCGAACCCACGACCTCCTGTATACCAGGCGAGGTAGTTAACATCTAGCCACTGACCTCAGTCTGAATCCTGGTCATGGCTCATATAAATAGCAATTGGTATTTGAAATGTTTATGCCATCTCTTTCACCAGTTTACATTTCCCCCATGGCTAACACGGCTTGGGGAGGTCTTCATCCTCTTTTATAATTATGTTTGCAAAAGAGTCATGCATTCCTGAAGGCAGAGTCTTATGTTTATTTTCAAGCAATTCACCTGTGTAGAGGAGCTCCTTAGTTTGGTGGTTCGTTTTTGCACGACCTTTCACTGGTGTTGTTTTGTAGGACGGGGAGGTTGATTCTCATCCCGTGTGGGCCGTGCTTTACTATTGCCTGCGCTGCGGCGATGTCACTGCTGCACTCTCAGTGGCCAACCGCTCACAGCACCAACTCGGCGAGTTTGTGGGCTGGCTACAAGAGTACGCCCAGAGCCAAGACCGCATGTGAGTCATAGTGCCATTGCAACAAAAATGTATATTTATTACACAGTCATGTTATTAGATAGAGCTGATTGCTTATGACTACTGATTTGTTCTTTGGATGGATTGACATGCAGGCTTTCCCCAACCTCGGCGAACCGCTTGCGCACGCATTACCGGCGCGCGGTCAGGAACGGTACGGACCCGTACAAGCGTGCTGTGCACTGCCTGATTGGCCGCTGTGACGTCACAGACTTCCACGGGGACGTTGCTGAGAAAACGGACGACTTTTTGTGGCTGCGGGTAACCTTATTTGCTGTATTGTCAGATGACAAACAAAACTGGAAGTGCATTCGTTTTGTGGTTTGTTTTTAGCTTAGCAGACTACATCTACATGTGAAAATAGCAGCTGGCAAATAAGTAAAGTAGTTCAGATATGATAGTGTGAGTCAAAAGGATTTTTAGCCAAGCTAAGGCGCTTACTCAAGAAAATAGCATGCTTGGTGCCATTAAAATGGTAATGTGTGTGTGCGTATAAAGGCATGTTTGTCACTGAGCTGTTTTCGCTTTGCTATGCACAGCTTCACCAGGTGAGCTTCGAGGAGGAGGCTGGACTGGGGACACAAGACCGCATATCACTGCCGCAGCTACAGACACAGCTTTTGGAGGAGTATGGTATGATACTGTTTACTTTCAAACTTCGCTTCTGGCTGTAACTCTAATATACAGTATTTTATCAATATTAATTGCTAGCAATGCGCACGTCCTTTGGACGTGTCCCTCCATCCCGCCTTACCCCTCCAGCCAGCATTTTATATATATAAAATGTAGTATGATTATTATTCATTGACTATTTTCATTTTGTGAAGTGACCTAAGCTTTCAACAGCAATGAAAACAGACATTGGCTTTAAACCACTTACGTAGTTGGAAGGTAGACTGTTACATAATTCATCCCTGGGGTCTCATGGTTAGTATATTCTTAGCACAGGTTGAAATTTAACTCCAAATCCTGCAGGGCTCTCTGCTGCTGTTGTTCATAATCTGATGCAAATATCATGAGTTTGTGGTGGGCTGGCATGTTGATGCGTGTCTCTGTGTATGTATGTATGTATGTTGAACTTGTTTCGCAACGTATGCTGATGGGAGGTGCGTGTGTGTTGCACCATGATCTGCGTGTACATGCAGGGGAGACGCACTTCTCAGCCGGCCAGCAACCCTTCCTCTACTTCCAGGTGCTCTTCCTGACGGCACAGTTTGAGGCGGCCGTGGCATTTCTCTTTCGCGTGGAGCGTCTGCGGGCGCACGCCGTGCACGTGGCGCTCGCCCTCCACGAGCTGAAGTTGCTGCTCCAGCCGCCGCTGCAGGCGGCACAGCTGTGTACGTCTGCTGCGCTCGCACGATGCACGACGGTGGCGATTGGTAGCAACCATGGCTGCTGCCTCTTATTGAAAATAATATGCATCCCCGCACCCATCCCACAAAAAAAACATGGCTTTTGTATTCTTTGGGTCTTTCAGTAAAGTCACGTAGACAGGTTCAAAGAAAATAACAAAAAACTACGACGTTTCGATCGCAACACAAGCGTTCATCATCAGGAAGCTTTAAGTCAAGATTAATGGCTTTTGTAGATATGATACGTATGTATGTATGTTGAACTTCTTTCGCACCATACGTAGCCAACCGCCAGATGGCCACAGAAGCACGTCTGAAAGCGCGCCATGTGGCAACCGTCTTTGATCGCCATGCTGTGTGTCTCGTGTTTACCAAAACTATTTCGAAGCTTCATTTGAGAAAAAAGTAAATTGCTGTGTGTGGATCATACAGTTAGAGTATCTAAAAAACTAAATAGAATTTTCATTTTTGCTTGTTGCAATAACTTGCATCAACAATATTGCAAAATCAATTGTTTGCTGTTTGTGCACCAGCAAACCCGTGTTTTTAATCTTATACCTGACGAATATAAAGTAGCTATGTACACCCCACCTACATCAACCAGCACTGACCAACGTGGTGAAGTATGGTCACATCGGCGTGAGATGCCCCTCATCCAGAAATGGATTTAAAAAAGGGCCTTGCATATTGTGATTAAATCGATTTTTTTGTTTCCTTATTTCCTCTTATGCTTAGTCAATTAAAAAATAATGTCGCTAATATTGCTCCCGTTAATCGGTGCCTTGACGAAAATGAATGCCATCCAATGGACACCTTTAAGTTGAGTGGATGAGGAGGTAATGATTATGACGATGGCGGGGTCGGCAGTGAGCAGAGAGCCCAACGATCCTGGTCCCATGCGGCGTCTTAACCTGGTGAGGCTGCTGATGCTCTACACGAGGAAGTTTGAGGCGACTGACCCACGGGAAGCACTTCAGTACTTCTACTTCCTGCGGTCAGAGATTTTTTTTTTTGCTTCCCCAACAGCGCTTGCACTAATAATGTCCCCGTGGCAGATGTGTGCGCTTGAATCAGTCTCGTTGAGATTTTGCTCTCATGATTGTACACATTTTTTAAGTGTTTTAATGTACTCTTATTGATTTTATAGTAGTCCTTTGTGCGTGTTAAGTTGTTTATACCTTTGTCTGCTTTAGAGCATCCTATTGCCTGATTGATTTAACGGTTCTAAAAATGCGCAAATGTGTTTTTTTATGTATTTTTATATGTTAAAACAGTTTGCGTTGGTGCGTTGTTTTGGTATATTTGGAAGATTGTTCAACCTTGTTGGTAACAGAAAAAAGTGTTTTTGCAAAGATCCCATTATTTATTATATTTTGTCGTCCACATTCAGCTTTAAGAAATGTAAGAGTAAATAATAGCTGACAGGTTTTTACACACAGGCCAGAGACTACGAAGAGGCTGTATGTAGGTCTGGCAGGAGAGCACTGCATGTGCCTCTCGGCAGTGTGTGAAAATAATCTTTGGGAGGGGGCTGAATTTTTTTTAATTGTTAGAAATGAAATATAAAATGTTGAGAAAATTAATGTCTGAAAATGAAAGAGCGCTAGTTTATCACTTGCGGATCACGAGGTAGACTTTGCATGCCCCAGGGGCGTGGGGCACCTACGTGCACTACTCGTCGTGTCCCTGCACTCATTCCAGATGTTCGTAGAGAGATTTTTACCGTACAGGCTGTGTATTTCAATGCAAGCTGATAAATAGATTTGAAAATGGCTAAACCTTGTTAGACCGTGCCACCGCCATGGCATGTGCCTTTGCTTTTATGCTGGAATTTTAGCGCATGTGCCATGACTGATGGGAGTTGAGCATTCGTTTGGGGTTGTGCATTTTTCTGGGCAGTGCGGAGAAAGATGGACAAGGGGAGAACATGTTCATGCGATGTGTGGGGGAGCTTGTGATAGAGACGCGGGAGGTATGTATTTCGATTACCGTGCAAATTCTTTTTTACGTGTGGGTGGAGACACAAAAATGTACACGTGCTAATGTATATGAATGCAAATTCAAAATAAATACAGGAATATGTTTTCTTTGTGTTTTCATATATATAATAGAGGCACATTTTAAAGGAATTTGTCATAACAAATGTATATTGGCTTCATAATAGCCTTATATGTTTTATTTTTGAGCGTCACTGTAATAGCCCTGTGAGAGTCGCTTTCACGAACAAATCAAAAGCATGAAAGCAGCTGGCGAATGTAATTCAGCAATAGTTCGGCTCATAGTTGCAACTGTTCAGTCTTCATTTTAACTAATGGCTTTGACTTCTGTGTGTACAGTTTGACATGCTGCTGGGGAGGCTTGAGAGGGATGGGACCAGGAGGGTAAGATTTGAAAGTCAAAAGCATGGCGACTTGCGAGCTCTTCGCCAATCACTATAAGTCTGCATCTTTGAAAAGCACAGCTGATTTAATTAAATCACGTGTTGCTTTTGGTTCGGTCTTTTCATTGTTTTGCTGTCATTGAACCCTGCTCCTGTGCACACGTGTTCAAACTTACAGCCGGGCGTGATCGACAAGTTTTCTCAGGACACGAGGGGCATCATTTGCTCGGTGGCAGCTGTGGCTGAGAGCAAGGGCCTGTTTGAGGAGGCTGTCAAGATGTACGACCTGGCAGAGGTACCTGCAGGGATGACAACTTTCATTGCCAACCAAGCAGAGGCTTGTAACTGATAGGCATGATTCAGGATCACGATTTGATCCAACAGTTCATATATTTATATTAACACTGGAATACTGTTGCAATCATAGTGGGTGCACGGGTCACAAGAACTAACTACATATGACGTACATGAATATATTATAATTGGTTCTTGTGTGCGATTCAATACATGTATCATGAGTGTAGGAATAGATTTTAATTGATGATTTGTGCATTGTAACACCTATTGAGGCTGATAATTGCCAAATGCACTAAAATGCTATACACTTTGCTCTGGTTAAGTTTGGATCAGGTTGGTAAAATATTGTCAAGCAACCCCACCATCAACGTGGTCTACATCATGCAATGGATTGACATAAGGATATGCATGACTTATTATTTATTCCATGAAAATGAACTTACATAGGAGAACTACTCTGAAGCCGGGATGGATTTCATTTTGCATTTTTATTGTGCATTACCTCTCGTGCCTCATGGCGAGAGAGTGCTGATAAAATCCAAGCCCATATGTGCTGTGCGTGTTGCTCACGCTTTGCGCTGATAATGTTGCTCTTTGTTGTGATGGCACAGAAAGCTGACAAGGTGCTTGGGCTGATGAACCAGCTCCTGAGCCCCGTGGTGTCAACCCAGGGTGCCCTGCACTCCAACCGCGATCGACTCAAAACCATGGCGCTCGGCATTGCGGAGAGGTCAGTGCTCACATGTTCTGGAGCAAGGGACACGGACAACAACACGTCAGCTCGTGCTTGTTCAGTTAATTAGCTGCTTATTGTTGATGCTGTTTTGCAGCGATTTGTTTTTCTACAGCCCATGAGCAAATAACCTCGAATGCTTTCAATGTGGTAAGATGTCGTAAGCTAAGCAGCGTTGATCCTCTTTAGTGCTTTTATGGGTGACCACTACACGCCAGGTTGTTACAGGCAGCGGCGGCGGGGCTGCGCTGCGTTGTAGGCAGCGGAGGACAGTGCAACAAAATAAATGTTTGTACTGCGCTTCTATGCTTCCAAATGTTTGTTCCCTGTATTCACACCACACTAACCAGCTTTGTGAAGTATGTACTGACCAACCTGGTCAACAATGGTAAATAGCCTCGATAACCCGCACGGCATGGGGTACCCCCCCCCCCCCCCTATATAACAGTGGGTTTGCAAATAGAGCTTTACATATATGTGTACATATTTTCCTCTAATAAACTTATTGGACTATTGATTATCACCTTTGTTGGTTGATCTTTGTTTTGAGCGAAACAATTTGTTTATTGTTGTTCATTCACCTAAGTGCATAGGTCCTTTCTGTTGACACATCCGCATGTCTGCGCGCACACACAGGTATCGAACTCTGCATATCAGCACGGACAAGAGGATCGGTGCAACTTTCTATTTGCTGCTGGACCTCATGACCTTCTTTGAGGAGTACCACGTGGGCCAGGTGGACAGAGCCATGGATGTAAGGCTTCACACACACTCGGAGGCAAATCTCCATGGCGTGGCCTAGAAATACATGAACTATTTATCCTGCCGTAGTTGGATGAATTGTCATGTCAGGGTTGTGGTTCAACTCAAGAATATTTGCTTTTCTCTCGTTTCTACTGTTTAGTTTGTACCATCTCTATCGTATATTATAACTCTCATTCTCTGTCATTTGTATCCTTGCCAATTTATCGAATTAGTTTTGTCTTATTTGTGTATTTAGTTTATATTATACTCTTTGGGTCAAGATTTAGTTTATATTGTCTGTTGCATATGTACCACCTGTCTTTTTACATTCATGACCCTAAATGTAACACTAGCATACATGCATGAAAATGTATCGTGAAAGTAAGAATCGGTGAGTAAATGCATTGTTACATATCTAGTAGCCCATGTATTGCTACTGCTACAAAAATGGTCATAATCCTCCATGTGTCTCGTGCCTGCAGAAGAGATGCTACAGCAAACAAAGAGTGCATTGTGTTAATTTTTTAAGAAATGCACAATGCGTTCTTATCCCTCCAATGCCGTAGCAGATGAGAGGCTCCATTAAATAAATATAATTCGGCTACTGACCTTTGTGCCCTTATTCAGATGAGTGGATGTGGAATCTGCAGTGATGCCTTCATCACAGTGCTGCATGGTGTACGCTGTTTTCACCGGCAGGTAATGGAGCGGTTGAAGTTGGTGCCTCTTGACCCAGACAGTATTGACGAGAGACAAGCTGCGTTTCGGAACTTCTCAGACGAGGTACGCTGTTTTATAAATCGGCTTGTTGATTTTTTGCAAGCACTGTAAATTCAGAGTGACCATTAACTAAGACGGCATGCACGTGCATCGCTTGGCTCAGGTGCGCAACAGCCTGCCGGATGTGCTGCTCGCCACAATGAACATCCTCCTTACCAAGTACCGCCGGGCCAAGGCGGTTGGGGGTGGCGCCCCTGCCAGGCCACAGAGGACCGCCGACGACATGGACGCAGTGAGTGTGCATCCCACCCAGTATATCCACACAGCTGTGCCACGTGTCTCCCTCGGTAATGCTCGACTAATGAATGGCGAACGGTCCTCAAACATCTTGATTTGAAGCTTTCGTGACTGCAGGAATCCATACTCCTTGGTTCTTTCGGTAAAGTCACGTAGATTGAATATTCACGTAGATAGAATTTTGTTTTTCTATTTACTTGACTTTACCGAAAGAACCAAAGAGTATGGTCCTCAATAAGTAATCTTACCTGACCCACTGATGAATAATTTTGGAATATATAACCGTGAACTTGCACACCTAATGAGCCAACGAATTTACTGGGGGCTTCGATGCAAATCCATTCATGCGTTTCTTCTCAGCGGCTTCAGAAGTGTCATCAATAGGAGCGAGCGATGATGGACCAGGCGGTGTGACAGCCTCATGATCCCCCTTTGTGTCGCGGCACTGCGCTGTGATTGCATGTTCGGGTCGGAATAATGATGTGCACGCTGTGTGCTGTTCCTGTGTGCGTTTTGCAGCTACGCAGGCAAGCGCAGGTGCTGCTCATGTTCTCGGGCGTCGTTCCGTACCGCATGGTTGGTGATACCAACGCGCGCCTGGTGCAGATGGAGTCTCTCATGAACTGACCACTCCTGCTGGCCAAGCAGGGGGAGGGCAGTGCGGAGAGGTGTTGTGGTCTTTGCCCAGTCAGTGATCATCAAAATATGCGTAACCATACACGTTGGTTGTGGAGTTACTAAAAGGAGGACGATGTGTTCTGCGCACAATAGGTGCTTAAAAAATTTACACGGCATAATGTGTTTTTGTTATTTTTTGTGTTACTTTTTTTGACGTTGTTGACCAAAAGTGTACTTTCAATTATAATAAAAATGGAGCCCATAAAGGGGTGAATACAATGTGCACATTTCCCTTGCAACTTTATGTTATGTCTAGTGGTATTTGCCCAAGCCTCTAATGGTTACGAGTGGTTGGATAGCACTGAGCGCATGACATCATAGCAGTGGGACAGCGTGCAGTGGAGAAGTTATGAAATGAGAATCACAGCGCTGATTATGCTAGGGGCCTGCTGCGTTGGACACATTTCTGAAGTCAAACCACAAATGTGGTTTTGGTAAATGTGGAAAAACTATTTCTTCGGTGCAGCGTCCACCATTTGTTAATGGGATTCATTTTCACAGTAAATCGAGAAATTCTGGAGGAGAACTTTGAACCATATATTTTCACTGATAACACTTGCGTTAAGCACGCCTAATACGGCGTTATATGAGTGCCAACAGGTTTTGAATTACGTTTTCCAAATAGCTCCTGCTTAAACTCCAATGTGTCTGACATGGCATTTGAGAAATCTGCTGGGGCAGCCACTTAATAGACAATGCCATGGAAGAATGCCATTGGTGTATGTCTATTTACCTTGGGTTGAAGCTTATACCTATTAAAACCTGAGTGAACTATTCAAGTGGGTTTATTATTAATAATAATGCGTACTTCTTATAGTTTTTTTTTATATATACTTTAAAGCTATGACAGTAGTTTGTAATTGTTTTGCACAGATGGCAATGAAATTTCATGCTTGAGTGTTGGGGTTTATCAGTGATGAGTTGGTGATAATTATTCTCTATTGCCCTTTATCCTAATGTTGCACTTTTACATTGATATTGAGAGTTATTCCAGTGTGGTGTCAAAATATACAGTCCATTTAAAGTCCCTGCCTCTGTCATAGTTCTCTCCATTGTAGGTACACAATGGATAATGGAACCTGACATACTCATGCCCTTTTTAATACCCTTTCTGTGTTAATAATACTCTCTATCTTTCCAGAAATGGAGCCTAGATCCTTGAGAATTTATTTTTTAACCAAGAGTGCATTTTCCAAGATATACCGACCCTGTAAATTACACACCACTGACAGGTCAAATATTGAGTGATT
This sequence comes from Lethenteron reissneri, assembly GCF_015708825.2. Lineage (NCBI taxonomy): Eukaryota > Metazoa > Chordata > Hyperoartia > Petromyzontiformes > Petromyzontidae > Lethenteron > Lethenteron reissneri. The sequence goes on from NC_083787.1 coordinate 237,486, forward strand.
AATCGGTGAAAACATTTTATTTATCTTGGCTACACTAACATAAACCGCAAGTGTGGATTTACATCAAATTGAGGGATTAATGCGATACAATTGTAACTTGGAAGTGTTTAAAGAAATTAACGGTTAATCCATAACTTCACCTTCTCTGTTACTGCATCCGATTCCATCAATTTATCAAACTGCCAGTTACCCATGCACAGTAATGCATATTTAATTTCATTTGGCGTCTCTTGACAATTTTAAACTGGGTACTTCACAGCTACTGTTTTCAGGTTGTTGTGACCCATTAGCAGAATATCCATCAGTGTCATTGTTCCGGGAGAAAAGCCACCCCCTCGGTTAAATGTGTGATACGATGCCGTATACAATTCCCGATACAAATTGAAGAGCATTTGTAACAGTGCGCCTCCTTGGCATTGTTTATTTAATGAATTCATTTTTTATTCGGTGTGTTCACAATAGCAAGAGCGCGGCATACAATAATTCAAAAAATATATATGCATTATGCATGCAACTGGAATTGACTACCAAAAATCGCGAGATACTGCGACACATCAAAATGCTGTATTGGTGAGCATATGCTTCTCACTGCGACCTCATATCACCGTTTCCTTTATAACAGGCCATGCATATTTTCACGATATGAATGCGCTGGCTTTTTTGAAAACTCCATTGACTTTAAACAGTTGCTGTAAAACCACATGATTACTCAAACCTTAACGTACAGCAGCTGTTGCTTGTATGGAAGTGTGCATGGAGCTGTTGTGCAAAGGGCAGAGTTCAGGTGCCTTGGAGCTCAGCGATTCCTTAGATACTATCTGTCCATCTTTCTCAGGCAACGATTATTCCACATCATGAGCACCCTGCACCTGCTGCTTCTCTCATTTCCCAATTGAAGGCGTTCGAGACGACGAGAATCCTGAATTATGAACCTTTCAGGTCACCACCAGACTACAATTAAATATTTTTGGAGGATTGTTTTTTTATTCTATTTTATTTTTCTACCTATGTTACTTTACCGAAAGAACCAAAGAGTGTTTTTTTTTCATTTCAACTGAATGTTCATGGTTTTCTGTACGAGTCGTTCATCATTTCCGTAATGTTTTGTATAGCTTAATGGACTTTATTGCCCAAATATGCGTCTAGATGGTGGTAATTTTACAATTTTCAAACACCCTCAAACCCACATTCTTTGGGTCTTTCGGTAAAGTCACGTAGATTTACCCTCAATCCCAATTTACTAAAGTGCCAGCCAAAGGAGTGCGGGTTCACGTAAATGATTCCACCCATCCACGCCATTGAGGGGCATCGTGTGGCAGTGCTTGTGTTTTTTTTAATAAACAAGGGCACAAATAACAAAGATGTAGCCACCATAAGTGAGCCCATGCATGCGGGGGGTTTGTGGTGGGGCACAGCACATGGAGGCTCCTTGGACATGTCACATTAATTGCAAAGCTTGACATCTAGGTAGAGAATATTAAATGCATTATTAAGTGGGTTGATGGACATGCAAAGGGTGGCAGACGAGCGTAATGTGGATGAGAGACGGGGGTGGCTGCTGGGTGATGCAGTTGAGGGTGGGATATTTTGGGTTGGGTCGGGGTGGTGCTGGGGACAGTGGGTAGTGACGAGAGGAGGCACGGAGGGTGAGGAGGGCAGCCCCCGGGGCACGGCCGGTGTGCGCGTCACGTGGAGTCGCCAAGCATGACTCCGAGGCACAGAGCCAGCTCCGACTTCTGGATTTTGCCGTCGCGGTTCACGTCGCAGTGGTGCATGAGCGACGAGCGAAATCGATCCAAGTCCACTCCGCTGAGACTCGGCTAGGAACACAAGGATGCATTAGTGTTTCAGGGAAATGTACGTCAATGTCTGATGCACCCTGGCTTACCGGTATTAGCCTTTTTGCCTGGTAGGTCACAGTATTGGTTGGCTGGGTGAAGTGATGCCGGGTTGGTATGTGGCCTAGGCTGGCGATTGCTTAAGGATAGGAGCAACCACTACAAAGCTGTGTGCATGGAATGCATTACAAAGCAACGCTGGACTTGTACTTTATGCCTACAAATAACAGCTGATTTGAAGTCTGGTGACCTCAACCCAGGATGACTGAGAGACGGACCAGAATTGAAGAAGCTCAAAGATCCAATACCAAGTGGAACTGCATGCTTGATAAGTACATGTATAATGACGATGTCCCTACATCAGTATTATTAATGTGTACTCTGCATATCTTTAATGCCTATTTTATGCAATGTTAGACAAGTTATGCATTATATATGTGTGCAAACGCAAAGTGAGAATGAATAAAACATCTGCATTGATGTGGAAGACCATTAATGCGGCCAGACTGGCTCGTTAGCAGAGGTGTGTCCTGTAATGAGAGTGATATTTAGGACTAGCGAGATACCGTTTCCTCCGGTGAGCGGTTTGTAAGCAATGCATAATGGGCTGCATGCGGTGGTAATAGGAGGACCCTGCTGTCACGCTTGACATTTGTAGTGCAAGTGTTAAGAGAACGAGAGAGTCTGGCCACAGACAAAGGTCGTGTTTGGATTGAACGGAACACAGTGGGTGTAATTGTACCTGCCGCCACCTTGGAATGTTGACATTTGGCAATGGGCTAGGTAAACTAAGGAAATAAATACATGTTATCACGATTGCTGGGCAGATGCCTATATGCCCAAAATTCACAGCAGCTTGCAACAAACAGCACTGTTTAAGTTATAATCGATAAGAGTTTACAATTTTTCTTGAATTGAGCGAGGTTGTAAGAACTTGGGAAAATACGACGGGAGGGAATTCCAGTCGAACAGTGCGAGGGAAGCAGCGGAAAGAGAAATGCTGCGATACATTTACGAGTATGTGACAGGATTTGTACGCAAATAGATACATGCATTAAATTTATAATTTTTTGCTTTGATTTATCAAGTGAAAAGAACGTACACCAGTAGCATCGGTAATTTGCTGCTGTGGTTTGTGATTTAATTTTACCCATGAGATAAACAAATCATTGGGTCATTCCCACTGTTTCCCACTACTGGACATCTGTGAAAAAGAGCTTTATAGCTCATCGGATTCCTCCAGTATAAATAAAGATTCTGGTTCACATTTTACACCGTAAGTAAACTGTTTTAAGTTGCATTCTTGAATCCATTATGCCATAAAAACTCGGGTGAAACAGAGGTCAATATTTACATAGTGATGATGAGTTATTTTTTTAATTACTAAATATTTGTGTATGTCTGAACCCTAAATCTAAAGATCCTACCATGCAAACACTGATTGAATACTGTGCAAGGAATTCCACACATACACAACTTTCCCCAACTCACCCTGACGAGCTCAACCATGTCCTTGACCAGTCCATCAACCTCTGCACCTTCCAGCACACCAGTACCACTCTGTAACATCAGTCCACCACAGGTAATCGTACTGGTTCCAGCTTCTGTGTTTTACCTATGCTTTGAGACAATATCTTGCCATTATAAGTATTGCTGCATAAGCAGCCCCGTTAGAGGGAGGCTGTAGGGGGCTCAGTGCCCCCCTGCTGAAAATTCAAGCCCCCCCTTCTAAATTATTGCAGTGAAATCAATAAATTTTGGTACAAAAATAGGTACAATAAAAGCAATGGGCGTCTCAGCTTTTGCTCATCTACACAGAGGGTGAAAGCTAGAGCAGAATGCACATTACACCAAAGCAAACCATATCTTCACTCATTTTGTTTAGAAGTTAACATACTTTTGAAGTTTTTTATGCTGTGTAGCACCCCTCCTGATTTTTTGTATGCTCCCCCTTTAAACAAGGTCAGACTGCAGAAACATCTCAGCAGATTCGTCAATAACACTGCCTTCAAAAGAAAAAGCATAATAAGGGAAGTGTCAGGAATGGCCTTTTCCTCAGCATACTACAGAGATGTCAGAGATGTAGAGTGAGATTGCAGGGCTGTGTGTTACTGGCCCGTGATGAAGTATTCATACGCTTAAATCTTGACTTAAAGCTTTCGTGACTGCAGGAATTCATACTCTGGGTCTTTCGGTAAAGTCAGGTAGATGATGTTTCCATCCTACCTGCCGATGTTAGCAGTTATTTCCGACTCTCTGAGTTGCATTCCTCGATGTGGCGGTAGCTACAGACATGCTAATCTCGCACAATATAATGGCCAGACCAATAGCTTTGGGGTACCCTCGATCTTCCTTTTCTAACCCCGCCCACTCACCCTTGGGCTGCACCCATCTCAGGCCTATATAACACCCTGCTTCAGCAGCTCTCTTGCCATATTTTTTCACCTGAGGATGATGGCTTGTGATGCGATCGAAATGTATTTTTTTTTCTATCTAAGTGACTTTACTGAAAGACCCAAAGAGTAATCATATGCTTGCTTCTTACCACGTCGTAATGGTCGAAGATTTTCTCAAAATCCCTTTTCCTTATTTCTGGAGTAGTGTCCTGGGAAAATGAAAATTTGGTCTTATTAACACATAGGCTTTCACAACCAATATCATCCATAATACAGGGTGCTTGAAATGTTTTTAACACTTCTCTGGAACTATCGTTTTTAATGGGAAAAGAACGGATAATACACTTTAACATGATGACAAATGTTTGTTAATAACTTCAAAAAGTCAAAGAGTCTCCACTTGTTCACCATCATTGTCAACGCGTGCCTGGAATCTTCTCCAGGTGGTCTGGGGGCACATTTCTTGTGGTGTTGTTGCAAATGTTCAGAAGTGTAAAAAAATTGAAGCACCTTGTACAGGTTTTTTGGGTTAGATCACGTAAATATAAATATGTCCTTAAACCCGCCACCACCCAAAACAGCCAATTAAGGCTTGATGCATTACAAAATATGCAGATGTACCATCCAGCGCTGAATGAGGGCCTTCCAGCCACACCGTGGTTTTTTGTGGGGGATTAATTAGTCATACTTCATAAAGTTTGTCAGCACTTGGCGGTTTGAAGCACAGACATGGAAACATAGAAGACAGGACAACTACTAATTTCGCTGCACTGACCTCTGCAGACTACCATGCAGCTCTGTGTAAGTACAAACATGAATGCATACGGTACTTCACAATTCTATACTGGGATACATACAGTATTTATATTTTCAGTGCAGCTTTTTGTCAGAGGCTGTGCGTATTCCCCACGCCTCCTGGGCATGCTCCTCTGTTAATGTTTTATATAATTATGGACCCTGCTGTACCCTAGACGTTTGCAAGAGACCACACTTATGGGAAATCATTTTTCATTTGGTACATGGCGAACTGCAGACATCGCAACCCATTTATTTTTCATTTGAACCTGTCGGGGTATCTGGGCGCTTTTAGGCAGTCCCATTATTTTAAAACACAGCTGCTGAGCACTTGGCCCGAAGGCCCAAAATGTGAAGCGACCAGCTTGACAAGGGTGAACACGCGTCTTGAGTCGAGCAAGGCCGCTATGCGAGCTTGAGGAAAAAGAGACGATTGGAGAGAATTCTAAGGTGGAAAAATTCGACGGAATAAGAAAGAGAAGCGTTGTGACGTGCAGTGTGGTGGTTGAACAGTAGAGTTTAGACAAAACAGTCTGGTAGAGTCCTCGACATCGGTGGAGGAGTTAATGAGTGAAGTCCACGGTAGCGAAAATGCCCAGAAAATGTGACAAGTTCAATCTATTAGCTATCGGATGTGTTTTCAGGTTCTATTAGCTATCATGTGTAATCGAGAAGGAAATGAGGCGTTTAACTCAGTTCCTGAAGATGCCCCCATTATGTAGAGAGAGACGTCGGACATCATGCCGAACAGCATGCGGTACAATCCAACAACAATCGGAGAGTGCCACAACACGCCTGTAGAAACCTATGCAGTGGTGGTATATTTCACCTTCTTGTGGCTGCGTTATCATTGTTACCAGCACGTAAGCCCGAGATTAATCGTTTTGCTAAAGCCATATTAAAGTGCTTATATGTGTGGTTTTTTTTAAATTAAGGATTTGCATAATGGAGACACTGGTGTTCTGATGACAAAGGCTTGGCTTTAAGTGATGATTGTAATACCTCATTAAGGCGATGTTCTTCTATAAAAAAAAAACAGCAACTTTGATAGCTACACACAGCTAAATATACATATACTATAACTAGTATTGGCCAAACATCCCAATGCTGACAGATTACGTGCAGATTACTCATTTGGAATTACACAATGCATCATCACCTCCTACTGTGAAATCTTAGCCAGAATGCAATGTCTGTATGCGTTCCATTGCTGCTCCCAGAATACCTGTGTTACATGTCCCTGCTGGTCACTGGCTTGTTTGATCGAGAGATGCCGTGGGGATGCCGTGTTCCAGACACTCTGTGGACCTCGCCTGCCCACTGTCCCCCGTGACAAGCATTCTACAAATGCAGGCGCTCTTGTCGAAAACGATCATGGTGGCCTAGAAGATGAATCCGAGATATATATGTGGTGCTGACTTTGCAAGCATCTTTTCTTTTATCATGGCCAGTTAGCTTAATGTAATAACATTAACTTAGGTCGATTAATTAACTAACAATGATAACTAATTATTTGTTCCACGATAACACACTGTGTTGAAACCGGTCCAGAGTTTGCTTGTACTGATTCAATGCTCCTTTACATGATGCACTCCTCCAAATGCTGTGGTGCCGATGGGTTGTGTCAAGAATATTTTTTTTACGTGGAAAGACAGATATGTGGAGACATTGTTTACTTATCTACGTTTCAGTATTCGTGATTAATTAATCAGGCCCTTTTTAAAACAGCAAGCCACTCCCACATCCTGCCTCGTGAAGGCAAGAAACCCCCTGAAAGCAACACCTGGCACAATGCGGCTGATGATGATGATATGCCTCACGTTGCCAACCCTCAATCAACTCCTCCCGTCCAGCAGCACACATTTTAACAGGTGATACTTTTTTTAATACATTTTTTTATGTTATCCCATTAGAGTAATCGAACTGATAATCGGCAGAGTAAGGATATACTTTCCACATTTTTTAAAGTAAGCATATCCGATGGCCCAGCTCTATAAAGCAGGTAACCCTAGGAAGTCACTTTGTTGTGTTTGCTGTTGCACTCCACTGAGATGCGAGTCTGCTGCCCGCATGCCTCAGAGTTTGTGGTCGGCTCACCTCGATGCGAAAGCACAGCAGGAAGTTCCCAGTGTCGTGAAGAGCCATTATCCTGAAATGCACAACAAACCCGATATTTATAATTACTGTAAACCACTCTCGCCATCATGGATAGGCTTCGTGCTCTTCACACAGGGTATCTGAATGGACAAACGGCTTGGCATGTGGAGTTACTTTCACATGTATTAGCAAAGGAAGTGCAGATCACTGTAATGAGACTGGAGATTAAGAGGAAGATGTAAAATTGACAGCTTGCCATCTTTACTGACGGCTCGCACTGGACGGGCGCAACAAGTGACATGGACGCAGCATCACCGATGTCCCGGGTAATCCCAAAATGCAAGCAAGGCTATGAGAAGGAATGTGTAGGGATGAGATGCATTTTTTGTACCTGGTCATGTCCCCCAGGTCCAACCGTCCATCCTTGTTCCTGTCGAACAGCTTCATCTGTAAGATATTTTATTTATTTTTTAAAAAACTCGCTTGGAGAAGCCTTTGTCAAAACCTGGAGGTTAGTTACACATTCTCTGCATCGTGTGGGTTATCTCCTGCAAATGGTTTTGGGACATGGGGCATCACCAATCATCTCTTGTTTACAGCCTTAATCCAGTGGTATAAATTCAGCATTTATTTGGTGGGGCGAGTTAATCTATCTAGCATCCACTTTTAATTTCCCACAGAGTAATACTTATGTTTAAAAACTTGGTTAAATTAAGCACGAAGGATTTTAAAGGCTTCACATTGCTAGCCATGCGCTGTGTTGACTTGGTTTGTAATTTACATTGCAAGTGGTATCGATGTAATGGTCATGTGATGACATTTTAATGACTAGAGCAATGCATCTTGGTGAGATGCGACGGGATCCTGAACATAGCAACTGGCAAACACAATCCAGACACGGACAAGCAAGGCAGTTAACACTTACAATCGTTGTTTACAAACCGGCTCGGTTTGTTTGGTAACATTGGTCATTAAACAAAAGTGCACTGACGAAACATGAAATTCCGATGAGATAATTTCATATAGAGCAAAAAAAATGGCAGCAATATTCCACCAAAATTTATTTGCGAGATTATTTTGCTGAGCAGCGCAACTTTCGCTCGAACCTATTGTGCCAAGAGGCCTCATCGATTCCCATGTCGCTTTGAATGTCACTGAAATGCTTTTAACGGCAAGTTTTTTAAAGCATTTTTTTTCTTTCCCGTATTGCTCTAAAGCAATGGGGCAATGGCTGTAGTGGCTCTGGAGATAATGGCGGGACTAGGATAATGGGTTGAAGCCCTCTGAGCGCTGGGGGAATACGGCAAGCGAAGTATGGTAATTTGGTGAAGAGAAAGTTTCCGTCTCCAACCGGATAGGTTCATGCTCAGGTTATTTTATCTATAAACGGTTCCACCAAACCACACCCCTCACCCTCATCCCCCCTTCCCCCATTTCAAAATAGCCATGATGCTAAATTATAAATATTCACGTTAAAAATATTATCAACCTTCAGATTATAAAAAAAACACTGAAATGCACTCGGCATAATTTTTGCTGTACGCACAGCCAATTTGTTACGAGTACATTTTATTGTTGTTTAAATAATGTTGCCTCTTGCCTCAGCTGCGGCGCAAAGAAGAGCAAAAGAGAAATTCTTGAATTGTTAACAACCCGTCATTTTAATTATCCGCGTTTGTGAAAGTCAAGGAAAACGTGAAGGCTCCCTCCTTGACTGCGTTTGTGCAAGAAAATCAGACATTTTGACCATTTCACGGCTGTGCTGTAAAAATACAATTTTACAATTCAGCTTTCAACTTTGTTGTTTTAGTGAAAACAGAGGGGAGCACTCTGCAAGGGCATGCTCCAGCAAACCGCTGAACCCAGTAACTTAGTTTTACTCCAGGCACTGGGAGAATAATAATGGTCTAGAATATAGCCGGGGATTATTGTCATACTCGATATTTTCTGGAGAGCTGCTAGGCTGGGTTTGGAGTAGGCATATTTGGTAATAGGTACTAAGAGAGTACAATTTACACTTGTAGATTATAATTATAATTGTTGTGCCTTGTACACACCACCGCAGTATCATGAGGACAAAATAAGGTGAGATTAATATGGCCTGCCAAAATAACTTCATGGGAATAGCATTCCGGACTTCTCGGGCTGAAATGAAGCACATGTGTATAGCTCTGTGATGTGTCTTTGGGTAGTACGGTGCATCGTTCAGCATGTCCACACTGTCCCACGTGCTGAGAGCTGCTTCAAGGAGCAATTCATTTCCTGTTATCAGTTCCAGAAGAAGCTCCCAGCACATGGATTGAAACGCCAAACATCAAACATCATGCTGAACAACACGCGGTACGACCCGAAACCAAACGACTCAGTAGTTCACTGCTGTTTTGTCTGTGAATGTGGGCAACGGAGGCCTGACTGCCACTCGTGAGTCAATGCCGGTCACTGTAGGTTCGAGTGGGAATTGAGCTGCTTTAGAGAAGCGTCACTTGCTAACGTAACTCACGCATTCAATGCGTGCAGGACAGGTCGGGGATGCACATCAAGGTCCCTTACCATTGCATCAGTGTACTCCTCCAACTTGTGGTCGGAAATCTTCTTGGTGTGTCTTGCCAGGAGGTCGCTGAGAAAATTCTAACCACATAAGTGAAAGGGAACATACCCGTTAACAGCACACAAAGACAAACCTCCACGTGTAGCCTACACAGGCTGTTGGGTTAAATGCACCTATAAAGGCCTCCAAGCCCACAAGAGAGTGATGTGGTCAGCACCACGCCATGCCACGTTTGTTTCCCCAGTGCTAATGATTGCACACTGCACCAGGTACTCATTTGCGGCTGAGCCGGCCTAGCAGAGGCCCAGGACGGGTTCAAATATTTGCCACCGTTATTGGTCGTGAGCGCAAACCTAACTCGGGTTTGATTCACGCAGTGTGCTAACTGCTACACTACCGCTCCCCACACACACATGCAAGAACATGTACAGACAGTAACTTCAAAGTTTAACCAAAAAGGCAAAGGTATCAGAGGGGTCCTGCCGCTTGAGATTAAGGGGGACGCTAGGCACCTGGGGGTACAGCTCATCGATAAAAGGCGACCTTGGTCTTGTTCATGAGATCTGGTCTTGAGGTACGTCTGCTCCGTTGTCAACCAGCGAGGGAGCCAGTGACAGATGGAAGCATCTCAGGGGTTACCCTGGGTTTAGCCAACTCACATGCTTTCTCTGTTCAAACGCTGATGATCGCCTGGCGCGGTGAATGCAAAGGAATTTCACCTTGAGCTCGACGGCAGAGATGAAGCCACTCCGATTGGAATCGTATTTCCGCCAAATCTAAGAGACACCCGCAAAGGATAATAATGATTAAAAGCACAGCAGGAAAGCCAATAATGAACACCATTTCAAACACACGTGGCCACAGAAACTCAAAGGGATGCACAATCATGATTTCCATTCTGAAAAAGTATCATTTTTACTGCCAGGTTCCTTAAGCAAATGAACACATTGAGAAGGATTGAGTTAAACAATCTGGAATTGGACACGTACAGTAGCATAGCCTAAACGCAGGGCTGAATCTCTCGTGTTTTTGGATTGCTCGTAAACTGAGGTGTGGTACGGGACTAGGAGCTATCACCAGAGTGGGATGCATCATGGATGGAGTGTGCCGAGTGCATAAATATAGTCCGGGTCACTGACATGGACAGACCTCTTTATAGAAGTGTAAACTGTGCAGAAAGAGCAAAATCTGAATAATGTAAATGTAAGATAGGAGAAATCTTCGTTTATCAAGATTTCTCCTATCTTACATTTACATGCAAATTTTATCTCTAGCCCCGCCCACTGACCCTTGGGCTACACCCATCTGAAACCTTTATAACTCCCTGCCTTAGCAGCGCTCCCGCAATATATGTTTTCCTGCTTCAGCAGCTCTCACCTGATGACGATTGCTTGTGTTGCGATCGAAACGTCGTGATATTGTGATTATTTTTATTATTTTTTTCTATCTACGTGGCTTTACCGAAAGACCCAAAGAATATGAATTCCTGCAGTCACGAAAGCTTTAAGTCAAGATATAAGCTATGATGCACAGGGGTAATGTCTCTGACAAAACTCTACCAATTGTGTAATTAGAATGGCACATTGTCACATGTCTTATGATCCTTATACTAAATTGTGCAGCTGTGCCCCGACAAAAGTGGCATGCCAATGCAAGGCGCCCAGCTCTGCCAGGGCATCGCTGCTAAACACACTCGCAACGGGTCATGAGACATTAAATTTCACACACCCGACTGCCTTGTTTTCCCAAAAGGTCAAGCTATGGGAAAGGAAAGATCAAAATCTAATTTTTCCCCTCCATTTCTGTATTGTTTCCAGCGCCTTTCAGTGCTGCACAATGCTCTCAGCAGAGGCTTATTCCTGTGGTGCCCAAATCAATTCCCACCCCGAGTACAGCAGCCTCGAGTGGATCTCAACCCTCCGAGTTAAACCCTGCAATGGCTTTAACCTTTTCGCTCCCGATCCCCAGATTTCAGGATTGACATTTAATGATGACGAGCATTCCACAAACATCATTATATGCTCACAGGTGCACAATCGTATGACTGTCACGACAAAATGCAAATTACCTCTGTGATTTATTGCACTGAAATCTGTTACAAAATTACACGAGTGCATTTTATTGCAGAAAGAGTTCAGGTTGTTTTTATTTCTTTAAACCGCAAGCCTCCGCTGAGTGCTTTAGCTTGCAGGATTTCTGGCGTTTGGGTGCAGCCAATTTTTGAACTGCATTGTATGGATTACTGAAAGTTATTCAGTGGGCTGTATTAATACACCCAACGTCAGCCTTCTCATTCCGTCGCGGTTAAAAGGGTTAAAGGATAAAATCTGACTTTCGAAATTTTAAATGAGACTGTGGCGTGATGCACATTTGTGGGTGTTTGCCTACCTGGCTTTGGCAGTGAGCACGTGAAAGAGCATCGTTATTCCCTGGCCTGTTGCCAGCCAATGATTTTTTTTTAGGTGCTCTTACTTTCCCATTCTGTTTAAAGATGTATCCTTAAACATAAGAATGGATGGGGCTGGAGCATGCCATTCCTTTAATATTCCTACTGGGATGTGATGAGAGGTATCGTTTTGTATCAACGAGGTACGACTCTCCACAGCATGGCAAGCGAGGGCACATGAAAGCAGTTTAAACGATTACTGCCCAAAGTTTACTTCCATTGCAACTGCTACTGGCACCTGTTAGATCCATAAGGGTGCAGGGTGTAGTGGGATGGTGCAAGTCTGTCTCAGTCAAAGATCCCGGAAATGTATTTCTGTACCCGGAACACGACATGCAGTATCCCTCTCACTATGACTATGGCTACTTACCTACTCCAGTGACCAGGAATATATTTGGTGAGAAATTAAGCCCTGGGTGTTGAAATTACAAAACATCAGAACCATTGATAAATCATGTAATGTCTTTTGGTGACAATTTCCACGTGGCAGTGGAGTTTGGCCACGCGTCATAGACTTTTATTGGAGTCTCTGTTGTATTTTTGGAAAATTTACTTACCCTGCCAAAACCCCCTGGGGTCCATCCAAGTTACATGTGGTACTCAATATTTCTTGGCTTGAAGGAATCAATTTTTTCTGTTAATATTTCTAGCGGGCAGCTGTATGTTTCGTTATCGCTCATACCAGCGCATTGGAGAAACTCGCATCTGTGTTACGCTGTCAGTTGATGCTTTGCTTTCAGTGGGAATGGTAACCGAAGAGATTACATTGGCACGATTGGATTAAGGATTGTTATCCTCAGTTCTGTTGTGTGTTGTCATGCCCATTATCATATGGATTATGCTTATTTTGCCTTAAAAATGTGAACATCAACCAGGGTGCAAATGTCACAAAGGTATTTTTGAAGATTTTTGCATTTTGAAGCTCCTGGAAATTGAAAATTCTTCACTGCCCTAGGGTAAGATTCACTGATTCTGTGTACATGTATTTTGTATCATATCTCAAACATATTTGTTTAATAAGTCTTTTAATAAACAATTAACTTGGTTGAATTGTAAAGTGCTTATCAAGGGATTGTGCATGAAAGAAGCTGTGTAAATGCAACCATCTTATGTAAGCACATAATTCCACAGCATATATATTTGTTAATTATTTAACACCTACCATTAAGAATATACACGTAATATATAGTGGGCTTTACCTACTGTCTACCAAATATATTGTCACACTACAAGGGAGGTAAATGTTCACTGATGATGGTGATCGTGTATTATAAATGTTTAGCTTGAGACTTAAAGCGACTGAGAACTTTAGACTGACCCTGCCCGATGAGTGAAGTCAAGGGAATAATTTTTGGGGGGACAAATTAAATGTTGTTTCTATTACAAGTTACAGGCGTAGCCTCACCTACGCTTGTATTACTAGTCACAGGTGTAGCCTCAACTACACTTGTATTACTAGTCACAGGTGTAGCCTCAACTACACTTGTATTACTAGTCACAGGTGTAGCCTCAACTACACTTGTATTACTAGTCACAGGTGTAGCCTCAACTGCACTTGTATTACTAGTCACAGGTGTAGCCTCAACTGCACTTGTATTACTAGTCGCAGGTGTAGCCTCAACTGCACTTGTATTACTAGTCACAGGTGTAGCCTCAACTACACTTGTATTACTAGTTACAGGCATAGCCTCAACTACATCTGTGCAACATTTCAACTTTCTAGTTCTTCCAGAAAATTATTAGAAATTACATCTTGCCACTCAGTCAGTGGATCGCAATTGTCTATTTAGCAGTAACGTGACATTTCAGAGAACCTTCCAATATGCCTGTGGATAATACACTCTAAGGGCAGGGAATTTGATTGACTTTGGTATGACGTATATAATCCTAACATATGTGCCATTATTTGATTAGTGCTATAAAAATTACAAAAAGGCACCTTTCAGTGCTATTTGAGCTTTTCAAAGGAAATCTATTTTACATATGATTAATTCTGTGATTTTCATGAAATGCATAACCAAACCTTCACGAGAACGTGATAAGTATATGTTAATCTAAAGGAAAACATAATCACGTGATTTTTGTAAGTGGCATTACAAACTAATCCCCTGATTGGTTTCCATCGCGAAATAAAGTGTTGTAGATGTAATCAGATAGAATATTGGTGGAATATATGTGGAGGATGAAGGAAGGGTGGCTTTCCAATGTTCTTTTTTGGGTTGCACCATGTATGGCTTGAAAACAAAACGCGAAAACACATCAGAAAATAGGGCAGGAATTAGAGTGAACGACCAGAGATTGGTGACTTCAGAAAATATATTAAGCCAGTGTGTTGATGACAATGTATAAGTAGACCCTCGCTTGTTGACTGTGTCCAGGATCTGGCAGGAGGAACGAAGCGATGGTGAAAAGTGGTGGCGTCAATCACATATGCCGTGATGACCTCTTGACCTCATTAGCAATAACACGTATTGACATGGGACCTGGCTTGTGGCCTCACCTTCATGAACTCCACACTATTGTCCAGCTTGAGCTGCCGACGGAACAGCAGCAAGAAGTTTTCATCCTCGGGCAGGATCATGTTAGCCAACTGCAGAGCAAAAGTGATTTGTAAACGAGAGAGATTGGGGTGGGGGCAGGGTAGACTGATGTTGCCTTGTTACATTTTTTTTTAAACGTGTTTTTTAAATTAAACAGCAACTTGTTACGGCATCATGATTGGGAATTGGACAGCGAATTACAGGGTTAAAGGTCGTGAGCACAAACCCTTGTTGCATGTCTATGTGTGGGGGTATGGGGGGAAGGAGATGGGGAGGAAATAAGCTGGGCGCTCAGGGCAGAACCAATCTTAGCCGTCAAAATAAAAGTGACGACCCCTGCATGCCCTCATTTATTCTCTGCTGCCGCCCTCAACCACCACTCCCCACCACCCTGCAACCCTGCAACCCAGCGAGCCCAGCAGCCTCTGTTATGGATCAACCTAAGAATCATACCTGTGAATTGTAAACCTTACAGGGGTGTATAAACAGTGATGATGACAAAGGTGAATTGGTCACGCACAAGGGAATGGATTTCCCAGGGGATCTTTCCACGGGTGCAAAGAATGAGTATTTACATGCTTCAATGCAGCAAATAACATTCTCGCCCCTACTCTGAAGCCGTAACGCGCATTCAAAATCAAAGTATAAATGAAAAAAAATTCATGAGATCGCCGAGTGGTTCATAGGTCATAGCACTGAGTCAGCACAGCTACGATCCTGGGTTCAAATCAGAGCAAGTGCCGTGATTAAACTGGGTTCTCAAATGCAGTGAGTTGATGGTCTCAGCCTCGACATTGATGACTGCCCGACAAATATTAAAATTAGATTTTAGTTAATTTGGTCAAATACAGATTTGGAAATTTAGGATAACATTGAGACTTTTTTTTATGATAAACAATGCCATAGCAGAGTGTATGGAAAAAACGTGCACCCAACTGTGCAAAAGATAAAAGGCCACTTAAAGGATTTTTCAGAAATCCTGTGAAAAAAATATCTTGTGCAGCCCTACTCTGAGAAGCTCTGAAATTTATTTTTCATCTCATGCCTGATGTCGATAGCACAATGTAAATAAATTGGGGGGGGGGTGGAAGAAATTTTTAAATACATGAAAGAAAGAAAAAATAAATGTTATATCTTTTCATAGTTATGCTGCTGTTTTATTTGATGCTTTCACCTGCAGTTCAATGCTCTTTGCTGTGTGCATACACAGTGCAAGTCTTATGGGCTCTGGTAGCTCTTTATTTTTATATAAGCGACGCGCTCACCTCCTCGATCTCCAGCTTCCCGTCAGCTGTGGCATCGTAGATTGACATGAAGCGATTCCGCAGGCTCCGGACCTGAGCATCAGTTGGGTTGCTCTAGGAAGGCAAAGAGCGGCACGGAACACAGCAGGAATAACCATAATTACACACAGCAGTGTCCACATAATGCATGGCAGAAATACCCAACTACTGCACACGACATGCAGTCTTAAATTAAGTCCATTAGCCCAGATGAGATATTTTACTTGTCGGTACCACCTGAGGCAACAAATGTATTTGTGTGGCCAAAAACAGTGAATTATGCGATAGCTATTTGAAATGACTGGGGTGACAGACAATTCATTCACTCGTATTAACCATGATGTGATACTCATTTCTGCTCCGTACCAAGCTGCTGTCATTGCCCCTTAATGAACACTGATTTAATGTAAATAGCAGCTAAGGGAATGTTGTACCTCAATTGTTTTATGCAACTGATCCCTGGCCTGTAAGCGTATGTGTGGCAGAGGTGGCCAAGTCGTTCAAGGGTCAGAGCACGGAGTTGGCATCTCTGAGATCCTGAGTTCAAGGCTGGGTTTCAGCCACCCATTATTAAACTGTGTTGGGATAGTGAGTTGATGGTCTCTGCCCAGTCATGAATGAATGCACACAAAAACATTTTCCAATCATATAAAATTAGATTTCCCACTGAATTTGTCTAAATTTCAGCTCTTCGACTTAAAATGCTGTACTAAGGAAGGTGGCTGGTGGATTCAAACTGTGAACCTCTGCAACAAGCAGTACACGTGGTACCGCTAGGCCCCATCACTACCCTTCTCACAGCAAAACGCTGATAACAGCACAATTGGAAAATTATTTTGGGAAAATGGCATACGTGATATTTGAGTGATAGGGGCGGTGTTACCAAAGGTCATTGTGGTTGTTGTTAGGAGCCTCTAAAGCTCACTATGGCGTCCCAAGTGCCGCTAGGTGAATCAATATCTGACCACAACCTCTTAAAGGCAGGGTTCCTAAGGTTAGGTTTTTTTTCTCGTCTGTAGTGATCGATTGTGATGAAGCACCTGTGTGATTTTGGCTGAAGTCACCTATTCATGCCGTATAGTATACAGGTGGTCACAGTCTGTCCGCAATTGAAGAGAGTGCCACTCAATCGAGGCTGATCTCACATGAGAGAGCGTGCACTCTGCCTGCTTTGGGAAAATATGCCCCGTGGAGTTTGAAAATGAGGACCAAGTGAAGCCACCTGCTCCAGTACAGTTGTAAATCTGGAGTAATACGAGATCCTCAGAAAACTCTGCACATAGCCCTGGTTAATGTGGACCAGTGTTCTTCACTGCAAGGCCCGCGGACCACTGGCAGCCGCTGGTGGCCTTTAGTACGTTCCACGACAATACACAAATGTGAAAACACCCCATCATGCTGTCAAACCCAATGGTTTAAGATGTGTGGCGGACGTCAAACTGATGATGTCTTATCGGCTAAAGTGGCCCCCTCTGAAAATTAGTGAAAAACACTGATGTAGATAATACATGCTGGCGAAGTAAAACTTTTTAACTTGACTTTTAACTGTTCACTCAATGTGCATTGCACATGATACAGTTTGCCCTCTTGGGCTGAGGATTTTAGTGACTGTGCCTCTCGTGCTATACCATTAACAACGTGCAACAGTTCCTGTTCAATCCACTGCTGGCTGGGTGAAGGCCGCCCTATGCTGTATCAGTCATGTAGATTGTTTGACCATTGCTTGATCATGCTGGTCAGTGCTGGTTGGTAAAGGAGGCGATGGTCCAGAATTGGTTCAAATATCACTTGCCACTAATGTCAGCCATCGCTAGAAATGTAACTTTTGTTACCGGTTATTGTATTTGTGTAATGGGTTTTACGGAGGCACACACTGGGAGGCAAATTCTTAGGTTTTTTCGGTAAAGTCACGTAGGTAAAACATAAAAATTAATAAAAGTAAAATAAAATAAAAATCACGACGTTTCGGAGGCAACACAAGTCTCCGTCATCAGGTGGGACCGTCACAGCCAGATTTGCTGCATCAAGTGAGGCAATGATTCAAGATGTAATCCCTTAAATGCAAGTTGAGGGGGGAGGAGGGGGAGCTCATCAGAATGTGGTAGCCAATGAATGGAACGTATCGGGAGGGAGGGGGGCGGGGCTCAAAGAAGGCACGAAGTGCTACGTAGAACGTATCGGGAGGGGGAGGAGGGCGGGGCCAAAAGGATGGACGACGTGGTACACGACGTGGCCCCGCCCCCCTCCCTCCCGATACGTTCCATTCATTGGCTACCACATTCTGATGAGCTCCCCCCCTCCTCCCCCCTCAACTTGCATTTAAGGGATTACATCTTGAATCATTGCCTCACTTGATGCAGCAAATCTGGCTGTGACGGTCCCACCTGATGACGGAGACTTGTGTTGCCTCCGAAACGTCGTGATTTTTATTTTATTTTACTTTCATTAATTTTAATGTTTTACCTACGTGACTTTACCGAAAAAACCTAAGAATATGAATCCTTGCAGTCACGAAAGCTTCAAAACTGGGAGGCAACACGTTTATTCTAACACCCCGACAGGGTAACTGCATAAACGTACGGGATAACGACATAGGTGGTGACTACCACGAGTAACTCAGACCACAACGAGGTAACTACATAACTGGGTCAGTCAGTAATGCACTGCCTGACCCTCGAAGCCGCGTGTAATGACCGAAGACCGAAGAGACGTAGCGCGGCGTGTTGATTCCAGAAGACAGCCACGATTGTTCTCGGGACCTCCCTTTGATGCTCCCGAGTGTGGCCTCGCTCCGCCGAGCACCACATATCCCTCAAGCCACCCTTTGGGCACCCTCACTACCCTGTCCCGGTCACGTGCCCTCTTGCGTTCATCCAGACTGTCACGTTATTACTTGCCCTCACTCTGACCGTCACCAGAAACATGTCCCCTAGGGCCCGCTCCCATGGCATACCCACTCTGGTGCCAGAGAGAGTCTCAAGATGCACAGTTCCACTCTTGTGACAGTAGCTAGCGCTAACCGCCATAGTGACTCCATTTACCTCATTATATGTGTGGTGTGGTAAAATACGCGGTGCGCACTGCTGACCGAGGGTAACCGATGGCAGGCAGGTGCACGTGTGCAACGTAAGGTCGCACGAGCAAACCTCCCCCTCATTAACGGGAGAATCTGTTGCAGATGGGGTAGGCCCGGGGTTGTACACTGGCACTGGAGGTGTCGCCTTGGAGACGTACGATAAGGGGTGAATGATGGCCTGACAGGCGCCAACCTGTCTGGCCCTAAAGAGACACAAGGGAGGAGCTGGATAATTGGGAGAAGGATATAAGGGGGTGCGTGAGAGAAGAGCGGGAGTTCGGGTTGCTGGGACCAAGGTGAAGACATCTCGCCACTGCTGCTCAAGCCAGGAACGGACCTCAACCCTCATGAGTCGCCGGGCGGGTGATGGTTGAGCCACCTGCCCGAATCGGACGAGTGAGTGGGTCTGAGGGAGAGCAACTGTGTGCAAGCTCTGTGTGAGCGAATCCTCTGTGTGAGCGAAGCCTCTGTGTGAGTGAAGCTGGGTGCAAGCCTCTGTGTGAGCGCAGCTGTGTGCAAGCCCTGTGTGGGCTGCCGTCTGTGTGCGGAGCTGTGTGTGCAGAGCTGCTAAGAGGAAGAGCTGCCACAGGCAGGTCAGCGAGGTGTAAAGTTGATGGGAGAAGTTGGTTAACAAAAGTGACTGTATAGACAGAGACAGGAGTGCCTACAACTAAAGCAAGAATAGGGTAATAAAGTGTAAGCAGGTGACTTGTAACAACGTGTCCGACAGTAATTTTAGAAGACACTACATTTGGTGTTAGAAGTGCCAACGAACCTTCGGCCGCCACTCACCTGTTTGAGCAGATGATGGCCATGTCGACCACCGGTCTTCCAGGGCGCGCTTCCCGCCACTGTCGGGTCCAAGGCATCGCCATTTCGGAGGCTACAACTAGGCTCTGCGCGTCCTCTATTTTACGTGATTGGCCCACACCGCAGCAGCAGCTTCCGCCTCAAGCTGGAGGACGCCTCCAGTCTTCGACGACTGCAGCCGGTATGCTAGTTCATAGCTGGAGGGCGATTGGACGGCCTTTCTTCGTTGGTTCGAGGCTGCCTACATCTCGGTGGGATGGACACCTAGCAAAGCGCTCCGAGCTCTTCCCATGGCCCTCGACGACGACTCGCTTGCCGCCTTCTTCACCATCCCTGAGGCGGATAGAGCGACCCTCACATGTGCCTACACCGAGATGTCCGCTATCTACGACCCCCCGTCTAATGTGCATGGAAGATTCCGCCTGCGACGAAGGGGCAAAAACGAGATGCCGTTGGCGTTTTGCAGAGCTCTCCTCACTTTGGGGGCACGCGGCTTTTCCGAAAATTGACAGCCAAGCGCTGGACTCTCTCACCTTGGAGCGACTTCTCTCCGTGGCTCGGGAGTTGGGGGTCACCCTCGTGGTGACGGAGTATGACAACCTTACCTCCCTGCAAGTGGCCCGCGGCATCCAGACACACCTCGACCTCAACGACTATCCGGCGGTGGCGGTCAGCGCATTGGGGCCGGATGCGGACGCACTCGGGGGTGCCTCCTTTGACCGGGGGTTGGAGGAGAGGGGTGCTGCACAGCGCCCGCAAGTGCGGGAATGGCGCCCCAGGCTGCGCCAACCAGCCGGGTGCCCCTACTGTACCTGCTACAAATGCGGCTGTGCGGGACACATCGCCATCGACTGCCGCTGCAGGACCAGAGGGTTCCTGCCGCATCCATCCTACGGCTCCGACTCCTCTTCCCGCGACGTACAGGCGAGTCAGACACACGGCCATCCTTGTCCCATAGGTCGCGTGCGGCCTCAGTCTGTAACATCTCATCCCGTCGCGAATTGTACACGGGGTGCACGTTCGTTCATGTGTGGCCACGTGGCGCCAATCGGTGGGACACGTTGGCTCATCGTGTTGTGTGCGCCGTGGCAGGTTCTTCAATAATTGAGGGGCTGATTCAGGGGATTCGAGTTCGGTTGTTGGTTGACACGGGGGCCGTTGCGACTATGGTTTCTGAGGCTGTGTTCCACACATTGCCTTTGTCATCCGATCCTCTTGCCCCTGTGGAGAAGGCTTGTGTTGCGGCTAACGGGGGGAGCATGGGTATTCTGGGGCAAATATCGGCCACTGTTCAAATTGGGGAGATCCTTTTGGAGGTTCAATTTTGGTGTCACGTACGTTGGCCTTGCTCTGTTTGTTGGGCACCGATTTTCTGAGGAGGATGCCCTTGAAAATCCTAATCGACCAGGGATGCATTGAATTACCATCAGGGCAGCGGTTGCAGTTCCTACATTCCCCCGGTCGATGGCCGTTGCAGAACACCGTCGTTCACGCGATGTCTAGCCAAACCGTTAAAGTACCTGTGCGTTCAAATGCTCGTGCCACTGCGGTTGCGCAGAGAGTTGCCTTGACCCGGACCGGAGGAGGGGATCCTAATAACCCCGTCTAATGTTGTCTCGTGGTCCCCTTTGTTAGTGGGGGTTATGACGGTTGTGTCCACCATGCAGACACTGTTTCTGCAAGTGTTAAATGCGGGACACGCGCCGGTTGTGATTAAAGCGGGTATGGTCCTTGCACACGCTTCAGCAGCCCGTTGTCTTGATGATGCGGGGCCAGCTCAATTGGTTGCAGGAAACGTCGGTGAAGCTGATGAGCTGAATTCTGCGTGGTTGGAATCCCTGTGCTCTGAGAACCCTGCACTTATGGTAGTGCAGCGAGCTCAGCTACGCCGGCTTTTGAACGATTTTTCAGATGTTTTTAGCACTGGCAAATTTTATATTGGGCGCACTTCTCTCCTCCATCATCACATTAACACGGGTGATGCATCCCCAATTCGGATTAATTCACATTGACTCAGCCCCGCTGAGAAGAAACAGGTGTGTCTGGCTGTTGACGAGATGCTGGCAGCAGATATTATTGCTCTGTCGAACAGCCCGTGGGGAGCGCCCATTGTCCTAGTAAAGCAGCGTGATGGAAAGTTTAGATTTTGCGTTGATTTTCGCAAATGAAATAAGATATCTATGGCAGATGCATACCCCCTGCCTCATATGGACGACTCGCTCGATGCATTGTCGGGGGCGAAATTCTTTTCGACACTCAATTTATTGTCTGGATTTTGGCAATTGCCCCTCGACGACAAGTCGAAACCAAAAACCGTTTTTCGTACGCCCCAAGGCCTTTATCACTTCAATTGCCTTCCAATGGGATTGAATTCAGCACCGGCCACCTTTCAGCAGTTAATGGAGTTGGTCAGGGTAGGAATTTCTCCTTGAAATTGCTCCAGGAGGTGTGCGAGTCCTTGGGCATGCAAAAAATACGCACCTCACCATATTATCCGCAAACTGACGGGATGGTTGAGCAGTTGCATAGAACCCTCACCGCTATGCTATGCCAGAAAGTGACTGAGGGACAGTCGGATTGGGATCTGCACATCCCAGGGGTCCTTGCGGCTTACAGACTCGCACTCCCCATGCCTCGACGGGGTTCTCACTGTTTTATTTGATGTATGGGAGGGAGCCCGAACCCCCTGAGCAAGTTCAGTTGGGATTGAGCCCCCCGCGAAAAGTTTCAGCAGTGCCTGACTCCATGTTGAAAACGCTGGAGCAGCTGCGGTTGGGCCGCGAAGCCACTAGGGGCAACTCGGCCCGCAAACAGGCCTGTAACGAGCGGCTAAGGGGTCAAAAAGGGCCAGGAATACCCTGGCAAGTGGGGGACAAGGCTTGGCTACATTGCCCCCAGGTGCCTGTGGGCACGTCCTCGAAACTGTATCATCCCTGGCACGGACCCGTCGAGGTCATTGAGGTTCGGCGGCCACATTGTGTGCGTATCCGATTGGGCCGGCGGCACTGGTTTGTGCATCCTGTGCAATTAAAAACATATGTTCCGTCCGGTCCGGTCGATTCATCCCTACATCCCTGCCGGCTGGTGTCTAATGCACCTGGTGCGCCGACCGCCACGCCTAAAGTAACAGGTCATGAGGAGGAATGTTCTGTACCGCCTACAGGGCCGGAGGACCTAAGGACCATGGACGGAGCGTTGCAGACTCCCTCAGCGGACCACTCACACTTGGAGACAGGCCTGCTGCACATACTCGTTCACGACGCATCGTTTTTCGTGAATTCTCCATTCCCTTGTTCTTGTTATTGTTCATGGTCACTGCTTATGATTTTCTTGTAGTTATGGGTCGGTCACTAGTCACAATAGAGTTGTGTTAGGGGTTGTCATGTTGCCTGCACCCAGGTTATATATAATTACAGCTGGGACAGCTGCGTTTTTATTCGTGGGGGGGGGATGATGTAGTAAGTTCGCACGAGCAAACCTCCACCTCATTAACGGGAGAATCTGTTGCAGACGGGTTCGGCCCGGGGTTTACGCTGGCACCGGAGGTGTTGCCTTGGAGATGTGCGATAAGGGGTGATTGAGGGCCTGTCTTATATTCTGCCCAAGCCCACTTTTTTCCTTTCAGCCGATTTGTTTTTACTTACTCGACTTTTTAGCAATATATTTTAATACTTTATCAAAACAGCATCAAATTTTATGACATCCCTCCCCAAATGTCAACACGTCCTGTAATGTTTTTGTTGTTGTTAAACTGACAATGATTTGGCTGTGACGCTGGCTCGGATTGTCACTGTGGAACTCTGATTAGTGTGAAACATCCTGTCCCGTTCTGCACTATCCAAAATTGTGAAAAACTCCCTATTCCAAGAAAAGCAATCATTATTTCTTACACGGTTCAATATCAGAAAAGTTTCCAAATAAAATATTACTGGCTCGACTGTGTTTTGTTTCGTTTAGTGTAATATGAGCCTGTAAAGTTTGATCTCCTAAGGTATTTAAGTGGGGACATGCTAAAGCACAGGTCAATCAATGTCACTCAAGTGGACGATTAAACATCATGCAACAGATTTAATCATTCAGCTGCAAGATTTTCCATGCTTTAAATAGTTTTCCCCATAAAAGTAGATCACAGTCCTTTGTCCTTCCACTGCTGGATGAGATACTCTCCATACTGTCAGCCATGCAGTGCTATTTGAGCATATTTCACCACGCTGGTTAGTATTGGTTGATGAAGGTTGGTGAAGGTTACTTGAGCCTCATAAATGTAGACTAAGGCAGACCTGAGATATTTTCTGTAACTTTGTTACAGCAAATATGTAAAAAAGTTAAGTAGTTAAAGTTAAGTACACAAAAAAAATCGTTCCATGTAGTTGACATGAGATGAAGCCTGGAGAAATTGTAAAAAATTATTGACATAATTAACTATATTAATTGTTTTAATGAGGTGCAATGTAATGCAATTACAGCAATATTGACACCCAGGTTCTGAGTGACGGTCATCCTGGACTGCTTCCAATTGCTCTCGACTCCCAATCCAATTCCGGATCAGTTTCAAGATCGCACTCAGTCTTCAAGATCCACCGTGGACTCATGCCTGTCTACCTCTCGACTTGCATTTTACTCCACTCCCCTCCACACAACTCTCCAGCAGCCAAAGGTTTCTGTCGAGGCCCTCAGTCAAGCTTCAATCGGTGGGATGGTGCTTATACTCCTCTCCTGGCCGGTGGTGAGATGTTAACTACCTTGCTTGGCATGCAGGAGGTGGTGGATTCGATGCTGACCCTAACACCTGTATATTTGGAGTTTGCATGTTATTTCATGGTCGCGTCAATTTTTCTCCAGGTCCTCCGGTTTTCCCCTCCACATTTAGAATAAAAATACGTTTCGCGTATTTGGCTGATATACATTTCCATATGATGAGCCACTTCGTTGAGCTATCATTTGTGGCAAGGTTGCTCCTGAGAAAAAGCTATATAGCTCAGTGGGCCTTACCTGATTAAATAAAAAAAAACAGTTTCGTTTAAAATACCTGCAACTCCCTTCTCTGAGCAATCCATGCTGTCCAAGTCCAAGCTCAAGATCTTCATTGTCCAGCTGCACATAACGGATTGCCTCTCTCCATATATATGAAACATATGCCCACTGTTTCTGTACAGAATCTTAAAATGTGGTCGCATTTAGATGCTATATAAATCCACATTGTGTTTCCTTATCTTGCTCATACCTCTGCTCCGAATGTCTTGACAAGATGTCTGAAGAAGTCATCAAGCTCCTTGCCTTCAATATAGCCATTGTCTGGGAAGACAGCGACATTTATAGTTTAACATATGAACAATCGATTCCGTTTCTTGGCGCAAGAGTAATTGATATTGGAAAAACAAGTGAAACTTTTTTGGAAGGATCAGATGAACAACAGCTGTCTCCCGAGAGGATAAGATAATCTTTGCTTTAAAACCCCACAGTGGTGGTGTTAATCTTAATACCTTATGATTAGTAGTGGTGACACAATGTTAAGCACACTGCACCTCACCGCATTGTGCACATAGCCATGGCTAACATCAGGAGCGAGTGATATCTGAACTGGTCCTGGCCTTCACCCAAGCGTGGTGAAAGCATGGTAAAAAAAAAAACACCCAGACGTGGGCCGTGCATGCTAATGTCACATGCTAGTTAATGGAGTGAACAAAACGGTGAAAACGAGACCAAAGCGAATAAAAACTTTACTCGAACCGTGATCACAATCATAGCAATCACATATCTGTTTGTGATGGGAAGGTGAGGGGAAGGTGCAGAGAGCGGGGGCCTGTGGGTTGTCTTGGTATGGTCTGGGACTGTTGTTGCTATTGTTTTACTGCCTTTTCCAAACTTGATGCAATCAGAACGTATATACTTTCTTTATTTGTTTAAGGTGCGCCACGGTGGGGTGCCGTTATCTTTCTCGCATGGTATGCAGGAGGGTGTGGGTTCGATCCCGACCCTGACGCCTGTACATTTGCAGTTTGCATGTTCTCCTCGTGGTCACGTTGATTTTTTTCTCCGGGTCCTCGGGTTTTTCCCTCCACGTTTAGAAACATGCATTGAGATTATTTTGCTGCTATAAATGTCCAAATGATAAACCACCTTGTTGAGCTATCATTTGGGGCCAAGTCGCTTCTGAAGTGAATACCTCAATGAACTTTGCCTGTATGTGTTTGGGCGATTTGTTTACCTTTCTTGTACTTCGCACTACTATCGTGCTTTTGTATTGTTTGTTGTTATAACGTTCTTACCCGCCCCTACTGGACTTCTGTAAAAAAAATAGCTTAATAGCTCATCGAATTCCTCCAGGATAAATAAATATTCTGATTATGTGAATCGTTGCATGTGTAATACTGCATATTTAATAGAAGCAATTCACACATGCGGCGCAGCACATCCAGTACACATCTCACTGTGACTGTGGCCACGATCAGCATACTGCAATAAATAGAGTGAGAAATTAAGCCCTGGTAATATATACGGCAGAGCTGCAATTACAGTAAAATGTTATCGTCTTCATCGCAATTATTAATCTCACGTCATTCCTCAACAAATCGGTATCGGAACGCGAGAATCGATCCCCACACGTGGGTGACATGATCGTGCACGGGCACGTGTCAGTAAAGCTGCGCAGGGTGGCACACGCGGGATCCGGCTTCATGTGAACGCCACCCTGTTATGCCCGCCGCCGTCTACTTGTGTAAACGATCTCAATGTTTCGTGTTCATGAATATCTATCGTCTGTGGTCAGGTCAACGGCATGCGCGGACGCGGAGTGGTCACAACAATGCACAGCAGCTACGATTGTAATTCCGCATTAAGTTAATAATGTACAGTACAGTTCTTTGCTCGATGAGGGGCTCCCCACACTGTGTCGGTCAAGGAGCCGCATTCGTTTTGACCATACTTGACCATGTTGGTCTGTGCCGTTTGGTGAACGTTGTGGTGGGAGATGGCGGTGGGCAAAGTCAGTTCAGATTTGGCCAGGGTTTGAATGGTGTGCCCGCTTCGGTTTGTAGCGCAGTGTGTCAAACACTGCGCCACCACTCCTCCACGTGTGCATGGTATACGTGGTCATCACTTTATAACAACAGTACCCTTGAGACTATGATTATGTAGGCAGGCGTGGTGGGGGGGGCTTAGATATTACTTGCCACTGATGTTAGCCTGGGCTCGAACTTAGGTGTCCGCTTTTTAGACCATGGCTTCCCTAGGTTTGTGAATGACCAAGGCTCCGAGAGCCACACTTATGCAACTCTAAGATCATTAGAAAAAAATTACGCATTTGTCAACAACAGTACCATAAAATGACAAATACATAATGCTTTGTGTGCTATGAAAAAGGGGCATTGCCTGATTAATAGGCGCCTATTACATATATATGTGTTTCCTTTAAGGTAGTGTGATTGACGAATATGTTGAGTTTGTGTTATTTTTGCTTTGTGCACTACTGCCAATGCAGTATCATACATTTTGTAGAATTATTAGGATTCATTGTTAATATCTGAAACATCCTGAGCGAAAACAATGCTCCCTTGTGATTCTTAGGAGTTACATAATAATTACCGCGCCTCATATAGCCACACTAAGTCACCCCTATGATTATGAGGATTCAGTGTTGATCCCAGATGCTCGGATTAGGATACGTTTATGATCGTTCGGCATTCACTGACAATGCCCGAGGCTCGCAGTCAATTTCGAAAGTGCTACAGACGCTAATTAACCACAACCACAACAAAACCACGCCACCCATGCCACGGACTTTAATATGAACTTCGCTACACGACTCGCTGTGTAGTGTATGTATGTATAACTTATTTCGCACCGTGCATAACCAACCGTGCTGATCGGAGGTGCGCCAGAGCGTAAGCAGAGCATTTTCCCGACCTTGGTCGGTCTAAATTGAACAATTGAACCTCATGGCGGTACCCCGGGGTACCAGAGTACCCCGGCTCTCGCACAATGTCCGTGATGCAGTCACTGTTAGTCTGTTGATGGTCGGCGATGCGGCAATCGACTCATCTCGACGAGCTGTACACGATGCACCACTACTACGGTGCGTACACGCGTTCAGGGTTTCAGCGCAATCGTCCTCGCTGCGTTTAAACATCGTAGAGTGTGGCGCCGATTTCGGATTGATTGGTACCCCAGTCGCGGAGCTAAGTACATCCCTGGAAAAAATTGTGTCCCAAAAATAAAGTATTTAATTGCCTCGGCCATGTTGTATTATGCGGTATCCCATGCTACCGCCATAAGGATCAATTCCCGTCAGCCAATCTACGGAATGTCCCTGCCCAGGTGCGATGGTGGCGGTGGTGGTGGCGCTTACCCTGCCAGATGCCCGTCCCTGGACGCTCGGTATACACTGTACATCACCAGTGGTCGAGTTGTCAGAACTGAGTAATTGTGTTCACCGCTTTTCTTAAGATAAAGGGATTTTCACCTTAAAACCAGGGTTTAATTCAACATCGTACATACATATTTCACACGAATAGATGCATTTGATGAGGCGGACGTCAATGGCACGTAATAATTATCATAGTCATCTGTAATGTTCTATCAACTGCTGGATGAAGGCTTATCCAAGCGGTCGTACTTAAACAATAATAATAAATCTCATCCGTGTGTCAATCCACTGCTGGATGAAGGCCTCACCCCACGCGGTGTCGGTCAATGGGAGTTGCTTGACCATACTTCACCACGCTGGTCAGTGAAGGTTGGCGAGTGTCGGCGCGGGGGTGGGGTGGGGACTGGCTGGAGATTCGGTTCAGATACCACTCGCCGCTGGCGTGTTGGCCCTTGGCCGTGGCCGGGATCACAACCCGATTGGCCCCTGGTCCGAGCGAGGTGAGATAACCACTGCGCCACTGCTCCCCTCCCGACTCCCCGAATGAATAAAACACTACGCAGTGGCGTGACCACAATTGCGCAATTCGGGATGCAAACGCGGATTTACGGCGCAAACGCGCAGGTTGTATGCAATGACTGCTGCATTTTTCGAGAGCAGTTATCGCCGTTTCAACTCAAACAAGTGGCCTCTGCCAATGTGTGTTCACAATGTTTTTTCACGCGTTATTGTTCCTGCTTGCCGCCCTTTAAGGACGGAACGATGCTAGAATAATTTCCTAAGCGCGAGTCTTTCTTCAATAGCCTATTGAAAAAAGACTCGCGCTTAATAACTTAAAACCATCGCCTATTGACAATAGGCGATGGTTTTAAGTTTCTTAACAATTCCACGTCACTTGCTTATGATGTTCGGTTTTCTAATAAGCGTATATTAATTTGCGGTAACGTAACAAAAAATTAACAACTACAACAATGACAAAATCCACTCGCCGTTCCAGCGAATCGACTGCTGGATTAATGAAGTGTATTTATCAGCGTGGTAAAGTATGGTCAATTACCACACACACACACCGAGTGGTGTGAGCAGTCAACCACCGCCATGGATACGGAGAGGTATGGCAACGCGTGTCTCTACTTGTAAACAGCAATTAATAATTAATATAGCTAAATATAATTGGACACCTTTAGAGATGCCCATTTCATGTCTGACCGTTAGCCTACATTGTATTATTCCAAATAATACAGCGACAATCAAAATGTAATGCACTTATACAGAAACGCATTACTCAGTCTCGAAATAGTTTTTCTCCCTGCATGGGGATGTTTGGCCAATTTCTTTGCGCCGAGTGTCTTGCGTGTAGGGTTGAATGGAATACCCGAAGAAAACACACGCATGCGAGGGTATAACACTCAAAGGTCTGCACAAAGCCTACTACTGCACCTTCCCGAGCACCTTAGCCCAGCCAAATTTTTTTTGGGGGGGGGGGATTTCACAAATCAGCCTGTTCCACCAACCCTTTTGCTTCCACAGGTCAGCGCTTGTGCGCTTGTATATCGTATAAAGCCCGGCTAACAATGCCACACGCGCGCGCGTTCGCCAATTACGAAACCGGAATTGTCCGTCACTATTTAACGCGCATACGAGTCAACATTTCAGACAACGGTCCTCCATCAACGCCGTAAAACAACTCCGAGAATATGTAGGCGACGTTGAAGTATAAAATCGGCACATTAAGTCTGATAACCGCGCAATAAAGTGGAACTTACGTTCTCACAACAGGTACCACCCAAACCATCACATACATTCACACCACCAGCGCCACTACTCCCACGAATGGTGAAGCGAAAAACAATGTGGGTGCGTGCACATGTTCGTGTATGGATGGATGGGCTTTGAGCCCAATCAACACTCACTGTCGGCGTCAAAGCGATTCCAAATCTCGAGGAATTTTTGCGCACTGATGTCTCCGAAGTCAAAATTCGCCATTCCTCCGTGATAGTGGCGCAGAGAGAGAGGAGATCACCTGCAGGTGCCTTTGCTGGGTACACCTGGTAGATGAGTCACTTGATGGATGTGTAGTGGTAGTTAGCGATGGTGACCTTCTCTGGAACTGCGAGCACACCTCAGCACGTCTTATATATATGTGGAGAGACACACACGCACACTGAGCTTGTAGTGCCTGTAGCGCAGAGCCCACTTGAGAGATCAGCGGCACATCTGCGCATGTGTCGCACAAAAGCTGGGGTTCTCAGCTAGGAGATGGAGAGCGGGTGGGGGGGGGACTTTTGGGATTATGGTGGGGGTAAGGAGTGAAAGGCCCTCATCACAACGACCCCCCCCCAACCACCACCCTCGGCTCCCTCGCCACGCGATCATTCCCACCCACATCTCATTGAGCTATATGCGTTGCAGTGCGGGCCCTACTGTATTATTAACGAGGGATAATCTTCTCCCCGAATGCAGGAATGGGTATAGGGTCGTGCTTAGCCATTCATTGCCATTTGGAAGAGGTCACCAGAGGTGGCGGGTGCTGTTGTAATTTTTAGGGACGGACAAGATGCGTGCTAATTTTACAACGCCAAATAATGAAGTTACGGAATGTCCTGGTTTAGCCGGGACAGTTCTTGTGGTTACTGAATGGCTCTGCAGGTGTGCCCCATGAAGCTACCGTGAAAGTTGGAATTTTCTCTCCGGGTTTACAAATCTTTTGGCGGCATGCTCGACTCAAGAAGCGGGCACGGGGCAGTGTTCGATAAAGAGTGGGCGGGGCTACCTGAGCAGTGGGCGGGGCTACCTGAGCAGTGGGCGGGGCTACCTGAGCAGTGGGCGGTGTTACCTGATCAGTGGGCGGTGCTACCTGAGCAGTGGGCGGGGCTACCTGGGCAGTGGGCGGGGCTACCTGAGCAGTGGGCGGGGCTACCTG
The DNA here is from genome assembly GCF_015708825.2 of Lethenteron reissneri. Taxonomy (NCBI): domain Eukaryota; kingdom Metazoa; phylum Chordata; class Hyperoartia; order Petromyzontiformes; family Petromyzontidae; genus Lethenteron; species Lethenteron reissneri. Next base: position 268,603 of record NC_083787.1, read on the forward strand.
AGCAGTGGGCGGGGCTACCTGAGCAGTGGGCGGGGTTTCCTGAGCAGTGGGCGGGGCTACCTGAGCGGCGATAACGTCAGAGAGAGGGAGAGGCCCCCCCCCCCCCCTGGGACTGGTTGAGCCTTCCAGACATGGGGAAATCATGTTTGCCATTTAGACTTTAGATACAACGAAAGCGACATATACATTAGGAAAAATACGCAGGTTAAAGGTGACATATTGGGCTTGGGCAGGACACCATATGAGGGATGATGGCCTGTGGTAAGAGAAACGACGGAGTGGCAAGCCAAAGGAGAGAACACGTCAGGCAGGACGCCCACCGTGGAACGATGACATACGCCGATTTGCAAGAGCTCGATGGACTGTTCCATCACGGGACAGTGAGATATGGCGACGGCTTAAGGATGTCTACATCCACCAGTGGATATATCGTGTCTGTGTACATTCCACCAAGAAATGCCCCTTGGGGAAAAAGAAGCGTTAACTCGAGAGCGAGCGCAGCCCGTATTAGCGCCCAGCAGCAGCCGATGTCAACACACGCTCCAATTAGCGCTTAGACGTGAGGGCTGCTGCACAGAGGGATGTTGTGCTTGTGCGTGTAGTCAGTGAGGTCAAAGGTGTCTCGCTCACGTCTGTTGTCGGTGGTGGAACTGCCGTATCCCCACGTCCATGGCATTGCTGGATGAGGGCCTCCTCACGCCAGACGTGAGGAAACCATTGTTGGCCATTATTCACGATAAGCCGGTGAGTGTGGGTTAGTGTGGGTTAGTGAATGCGGGGAGCATAGATGCTGGTGCTAATAACTAAAGTACAGCAATGTATTGCTGCGCTGTTCTACAGCTTTAAATACACCCGGTGTTATGCACAAGTGTAGTCCATCCAAGCACTGCAGGCTAAATGTGCTTAGCTTCGAGATTGGGCCCATTCGGGGTGATTTTGTCATAACCGTATTTCCATGGCAGTAACAATTAAATCCATCTAAAAAATATATCGCTGTAGGCCTCCCACAAAGTGGTACTGATTTTAATCGACCTCGGATTTGAACTCGCAACCTTCCAATTGAGCACGGAGCACACTTGCATGGGCAGGTGATAACAGCCGCATTTTTTTCTATTCCCTGCTCTATTGATTTACAGCACGTGTGTGTGTGAGTGTGTGTGTTTGCCCCGCTGCAAATTAAATGCGATTTTCGCATCATTCAATATCTCATTACATATAGCTCATCCTCCTGCCCCCCATGTCATGTCACTCCGTACGGCTCCATAAATTGCAAGGGCAGACGATGACAATAGAGCAGTGATAATAATGAAAATGCATTGGATGTTATTAGTAGCACGACATTACTGAATAAATCACCAATTATTATCTATCGTCCATTCATCACATTGTCATGGTGTTTTGTTCGAAAGAATATATATACTCTAAAAACATCATCCGTTAAACATTTTTTTTAGATATAAATCATACAGCATATGACCAAATCGTCCTGAATGTGCACGATTTTGTTCAGATCTCTAAATCTCAGATAGGCGTCTGTCTGGCGAGTTCTAACAAGTGTTATAGGCTGCGACAGTACTAACCTGTGTTATGGGCTGCGGACTACGTTGTAGACAGCCGAGAAGAGTGCAGCAAATTGATTTGTTGTAAATGCACTTCTATGTTCCAACGCCGATGCTCCCCACGGGCACTAACCTGCACGGATCCGAATAGTGAATGGTGGTAAAAAAAATCCCCAACGAATTGCGCGCCGTGTGGAGACCCAAATCCAACAGTGGATTAATAAACAGATTGACCATGTACATCGGAATAAGGGATTTCCACCACGAATAATATCTCTTACTCGTAAGTGTAAGCACTAATTGGAGCATGTGTTGGCATTGGTCCGTTGCTGCGAAGCACTCAAGCGAGTTGATTTTTCTTTTCCGATGTGACACTTGGACGTGGCTTGGTACCATGTTATATAATGTATATATCATCAGCAGCAACGACCAATCAACTGCTGGATGAAGGCTTCCCAAATCCTTCACCATCTCTCATGGTCATGCATGCGATGTAACGATGCATCCCATAACTACGCACGAGCTGATTTCATCACTGCATCCCAGCAGCGGAAGTTTTCACGGAGCGTGTTTGGCTTTACTTTGGCTGCCCCCGTGTTGTTTGTCTTGACCACCGGCCATCATCCCTAATAGCGACGTGCCCTGCCTGAGCCCACTTTTCAGTCAATTTGTTGGCTCTATATTGCGGATGTTGTCTGATCTATGTGTTCCTCTTGATGTAAGTCTTTTTCCAAGGATGCGTCTGTCCCTGCCGGGCGGTGGTGGCTACGCAAGTGGCTACGCAAGTGGCATGTAATCCGTCAATGTGGAGGCACGGGTTGCTGGAACGCACAAATGTTGTGAAACTCCCCTCCAGTGGGCGTTGATGTGTCATACTTTGGCTTTCCAGGAGAATGCAGTAGAGCGAAAATGTGTACTTCACCTGTATCGTCAATACGGGATAATGTTTCCCCTTCGCACGCATTGGTTTTCTCCGGGTGCTCCGATTTCTTCCTCCATTTAAAGAATAATTAATTGGCCGATAACACCTTAATACATAGAGGATCGCAGAGCTTGGGCAGTTGTTGGCACCAGCTCATTGCGTTCCTGCCTTGTCTGTAGTTCCTTGCGCCTCGGAGTCGTTTTCTATGTGAGTGAGCGAATACTGTGCATCGCGTTACAACATGAAATTGTTATAACAGTAAAGGAAGGACCGACCACTACAAAAAGAAGTCTTCTGTGCTTAATTCGGTTAAATCACAAATTAAAAATCGGGTTAAACGTCATGTGGCAAGCATGAGTCATATTGTAGAGTGAATGGGAAAGTGTTGTCCTCTACTGTGTGTGGACCAGGTTAATTGAATGGATCTCAGAGGTAACTCTGTGATATCTGCTTCCGTGAGCCGCTTTTTGACACTCAGGGTTTAAATATTCTGAGATAAATTCGAATGGAAACTTCGTCTCATGAAGCCGATATCCGGGCGCGGTTCGCCCACTAGGGGCGTTGGGGCACCGCCCCACCAAGCAGCTGGAGATACATTATTTTTCTAATGAAAATATATTTCTAGAAAAATTTGTGTTAAAAAAAATATAATGATTCTTTCAACGTCAATTGCCTAATGAAGATAACACTTAAAGTTGGTCATATTAGAAGCCGCTGCAACGCCACAGTCTGATGCGTGCCTCGGCGGGGTCTCGGGCCACTGTGAAGCCAATATAAGACCCTTTTTGTTCATTATTAAAAAGGCAATAATAGATATATTATAACTTATTAAAAGTGGCTTTTCTCTATGTGTCCTATCAAATAAAACATCTTGTGGGGCTCACTTGACCCCTGGTATAAAAAAAATGTTTTTGCCTCGCTACTCTCGGCACATACAGCTTTCCCTGTCGATTTCATCCCATTTCCACCCTTGACGGTCAAAATTAAATTGCATACGCATTTGCAGCCCATTTCCAATCCAACGCTGAAAACCTTAATGCCAAGCTGTGCGGCGAGAGGCCTTCACACCTCACCACGGTGGTCACTGTGGGTTGGAGGGGAAACACGAACGGTTTAGACATCACACTCTAATGATGAGAGCCGTTCATCGTGCCAAAGTGGCTGGGTTCGTAGCAGCAATGCGTGAAACAGTGCGGCACCGCTGCCAAAATCATCGGCTATGGAAACGATACAATTATGAACTAGCATGTCTACTGTAATGTAAAGATGCATGGATTCATGCAGATTTGTACATGCTCATCATAGATGGACGAATACATAATCCTCATCATCAATCATCCATCCTCATAATCAGTAATCCATTATTATCATCACATCGATGAGAATCAATATTTTTCGATGCATGTGTTGTCTATAATGGATTGAATGGTCCCCCAGTCACGAGTGGCCGCTACAATCTCCAGAATGTTCTAAAATGTTTTTGTCGAGTCGTGGCTGAATTGCGACGCGTTAATTGAAACTCGTTTCTCTACTCAAGTGGGGTGACGCTCATCCACATTCCTTTGGCGAGGTTCAGTCTATCCATGACGAGCACAGTTTACTCGGTACATATGAAACTACATCAATAAGTTAATAAACTAAATTAACGCAGTGTACCTATAGTGCATTAACATTGATGCATGCGGTGCTGTACGGATTAATTATAGTTGTATTAGTATAAGAGGTGTTACCCCATTATCACCAATAGTAATTACACTTTGCCTAGGAAACCCTGTCTCATGACTTTAAAGGACACATTTCAGCCTTCTTCAAAAACATTTAGTGTTAATACGTTAACTTCCTGGTCGAATTCCGAACATCGCCCATAAAGTCTGCATAGACTGCTCGGGGAAGTGCTTTTAGTGAGCATCTATTAAGGTCAGAGCAATGCACGAGGGAGACAGTGTGGTCAGCATCACGCCTGGCCGCCTTTGTCTTCCCAGTGCTGATGTTTAAACACCAAGTAATCGTTTACAGCATGTGCCCACACGCACATATAACACAATATGGATTTATATAGGGTCTAAATGCAACCTCATCCCAAGCCGCTGTGCATAAAAAATTGGCATATTTATACATGTATAGTGTACTAATTCATAGACACTAGTCGGAGGCACTCTCTCTTGTTAATCCCGGCCTTCACAGCCATAGGGGATAACTACATTCTGAGTCAGGACAGCCAACATGCGTTGAGACCCACAGCTTAAAGAGGCGAAGACCACGACGACGGCAACACGACGAGTTCCACTCCAGATGGCAGCAGCCCCGACTGTGAGTCGGAGCTCGCCTTTTACCCGCACAGCGTGGCCAGGCTCCGCCCTCGGCCCCGCACCCCTCTGGATCCCCCAGAAGGCTCCGTGCTTCGCCCAGAGGTCCAACTGGTAGGACAGGTTGCTACTCCCAATCCCATTGTCTACCAATCTCCCAGCGCCACGCGCTACAGTGACTCATTCAATGTCACTACACATGCACACACAAACACATATCGTATCCTAATGCTCAATTAATATACATTCAAAAATATATACTTGACGTTTACTGACATTCACGTCCAGATTCCTAAGTTCAACTCTCTTGTTTATCTTTATGGTGGGTCACACCATGGTGTGGTATGCTATGCAATACCATGTATTTACATTTTGACAGTCTTAGAGCTTATTTGACAATGTCTTCTCCCTTTGAAAATATCTACGGTGCAATATTGGGCAGGATTGCTGTGGCCAGTGGCATAAGCACGGTTGGCTACATATGGTGCAAAATAAGTTCAACATACATACATAAGGATTTTAATATTATACCTGTCACAAAACAGACCATCATACTGTTTGGCGAACGTCAATGTCTGCATTTAAGAATAGTTAATACAAACGCCACAAACACTGGGGGTACGTTTTTACATCCATTTAATGAGCTTCAAATTTCCAATCGTGAACCTCACCTGGTAATTGTTTACGTTCGAGCGTGTCAATCAAGACAGCGGTGGCGAGTGAGAGAGCTTGTGTTCTGGTGTGTCCCATGGCCAATCTCGTTCAAGTTTTCATCAAGGTATGGACTTTTTATTGACAAATTAAGAGTGTTACAGATGGATCGTGATGCATCCCATTCTATTTTATTCTACAGTTTGTCAATGTGAAAAAACGACGTTTTTTTTCTTTTTTCAAAATTTCCATCAAAAAGCCCCAAAATATACAATGATCAGGGCTGCACGTGAGATTTTTTTCCAAACATGAAAGCCTCGGTGAGATGGTGTTTCTGAAAAGACTACTTAGTGCCTGCACTGTGGTTGCGGACACACAGAGCTAACATAAAACAAATTGAAATCCTGGTGCTTTGTGCGACGGAATGAAATGCCGGCGACACATTAACCAGCCTGCCTGCATATTCATTTAACGTCTCCATGGCCTTCCTTTCAATTTGGCACTCGATTCAGTCCAGAATCATTATCCTTAAATCACACATGCCCTGTCCAATTTTCAAATTACGTGAAATCACTCATGCATGCACACCACACTGTTTGGTCGTCACAACAAATATATTGTTTTTAAGCAGAACACAGGATACGTGGGTGGAAATGCTGGTCGACTGTGGAACTAGTGTGGCTGGTAGTGCGTGTGTTCCTGTTTAAAATCCCCCATGTGGGCCATACGAGAGGCTTCAGACGTGGGCCGTGCGAATTCCAAGGCAGAGGGCGAGCTCCCACTTCTGTATCTTGCCATCCTGGTTCGTGTCACAGCGGCGAAGCAGTGAGTCACGGAATTTGGATAAGTCCGCCACGGTCAACGATGGCTGCACTCGCAGTAGGGGGGCGGGGGGGGGTGAGAGGGGGACGGCATGCACCCGAATGAGGTTAGTGGGCCACTGCAGGGGGGTTGATGTGGGCCCTCGTGCAAGGAATGAGATGGGGTGACACCTTGTTCACCTTCACCCTCTCCTTGTAGACCAGCACTTGCATCCAGGTGCAGTTACATCTCCCCCAAACCGAAGACTAAGGTAAGTTCTCCTTCACACAACTCGTTTTCGCTATAACGCAGTTCTTCCATTTGGGAAGTTTTCGCGCAATGCGCGCGTTATAACGTGGAACACGCCCGTTATAACATGGTTTCTGAGTGGTCGGCGACTAACTACTTTCTTTTGCTACACAGCTGAGCGGTCCGAAATAGTACACAGAATGATACAGTAATGCGGCGACATACCCTCAGTTATTTGTCCCGCTATCTTACTGTGTGAGCGTTCATTGTATCTTGCCAAACTTTATCGTTACATTTTTAATGGGGAAATCGTTTTCCCTTAATGCGAAACTTTTCAGGAACGAATCTACCACGTTAAACGAGGACTTACTATGCACTTAATTTCTCACTGCATATTTTATGGCTGGAGGTCGCTACGACCATTGCCAGTCAAGCGCAAAACCAGTCATGGTAGTCTTAAGTCCTTGACTCAATGCCATCGCTGAAGCTGTTTACGTACGTTGAGTGAGAGTCGTTGCCACCCCATTGTGATTTTCCCCTCTGAGCCAGACCCAGCCACTGAGGATCCCATTACCGCAGCTGGAATATCCGTGGCAACAGGCCAAGGATGTGACGACTCCTGTGCCCTCAAGGGCCCAATGAGATCAAGCTCATGCACCCTCTTCCATATCAAGAAGGTTCTTAGAGGTTTTGTTTCAGCCGGAACTTTACAAATAAAAAAAAACTCGGCTTTAACTGAAAGCACTAGCTTCATCCCTTAACAATATAATCCCTGACCTCGAGTGTGGGTTATTAAACCGAAATCTTAGACGGTGCAATTCGACTGGATTCCCTGATGCTTAACCTTGAATATGGTGACAACTTTTATGAATTCTGCATAGAACGTGTGACATTCCAGAGATAATAATTCCGACGGATTTAATGTCATAAGGTGTAAGCTTATTAACCTCACAGATAATTACATACATTAAACAGCGGCAATACTATTCATGAGAATATGTGCTGGGTTATATTTGGAAGCGATGACGTTTTTTTTCTTTATAATGTACAGTAATGTAATTGCAGTAATTCTTCTTAGTAATGACACAAATCTAATTATCCGTTCAAGTTTTCGATAATTAAGAGAAAAAATCTGCCCTATAATATTAACATTTTTCTTGGTTTCTAACCTAAAGCAGGGAGTTTTCAACAGTAATCTTCAAAACTTCGCATGTTCCTCCATTTCACATTGACCAAATGTAGCCATCAATAATGTACATGTCATAAAAAAAACTTGAGTCTATAACCAAATCACTCGTAATGCAATATATCTCATCGTATCTCAGCAGCTAAGCAGGCTTGAGCCTGGATAGGTGACTACCATATGCACAAAACATGATGTTATAAACTACTTGATTATCCGCAGAGGGCAGTAGTGCAGCAATATATAAATTGTTGTAGTGTATATTCTTGGGTCCTTCGGTAAAGTCACGTCGATAGGTTCAAAGAAAATAACAGAAAATAACAAAAAAACTACGACGTTTCGATTGAAACACAAGCGGTCGTCTTGTGCTGCGATCGACACGTCGTAGTTTTTTTTTTCTGTTATTTTATTTGAACCTATCGACGTGACTTTACCGAAAGACCCAAGAATATGAATTCCTGCAGTCACGAAAGCTTTAAGTGAAGACTTGTTGTAGTGTACTTCTATGCTCATATGTCTATGCTATCTACCTTCACCATCCATTGACCGGCATTGTGAAGTATGGTCAAAAAACCCATTACAACCCGCATAACAAGTGGGTGGCTCTGATCCAGCAGGAGATTAATACAAGGGCTATACATGTGCATCTGGAGGATGATATGTGCTGAAGCTTGCCCTAAAGTGGGCTCCAGGCACTGAAGTTAATGAAGACCAGTTATTTTACACAAGGTAAGATAAGAATGACACAGAGAGATAGACAAAGAAACACGTACATTATTTTACACAAGGTAAGATACGAATGACACAGAGAGATAGACAAAGAAACACGTACATTAGGCAACATAGGCAAGTTAGAGACACCATGTTGACTGCCAAAAGAAGTTCGTGCGTCTACCTATGCCATACCTGCAACAGTGGATAGATTATGGTGGATAACGATGGTGGTGATGAGCACAGCCTCGTGTGCTTTATGCCGGTGGGTTGTGCCCTGGCGTCATTTCATGTGCGTATCGGCGCATGCCAGCATGAGTCAATAAGGTGGAGCAACGCACCCGGACTAACTCCATCATGTCCTTGACGAAGCCGTCCACCTCAGGCCCCTCCAGCACCCCGGTGCGAGTCTGTGTGGGAGGTAGCGCGGACGGAGACAACCAAATGCAAGCATCGACAGTGAGACATAACGGCTTCCCTCTCTCTGATCTGTCTCATCACGAGTTGCGCAGGTTTGAGTGCCACATGAGACTCTCCACCTCGCTTTCCTCCTTTCGCTTTAAGATGTTTTTTTGTTCATGTTTTTGTTTTTAAATCCTTTATATTAAGTTCGCATGCTTGCTTGCGTGCTTGCGTGCTTGCTTGCTTGCTTACGACCGTACAAATCTTTCGGTAGTTTTTTAACCCACTTCACGTGATCCAATCGAGCTGACATTTTGCACACAGACTCGTTGTGCGAGACAATTAATGTTCGTGAAAATTTTTTCCAAAATTTTACACTGTTCAGGGAAAACAAATTAAATATTTAATTACCAATTGTTTAATACGCAGACAATCATCTGACCCATAGGTGGCAGCCATCTCAAGCCAGAGGACGAGAGGACTCTAGCCGCCACGCATATAAAGGATTTATAGTGAAAAACTTTGTTTTTACGGGTTATACTTATTGTTTGTGCGGTTGCACCCGATTCAAGAGCCGAATGGCTCACAGGGCTCTACCTAATACATGAACTTGAACTTGTCCTCAGATCCTTTCTATTAAATCCTTTATATTAAGTTCGCATGCTTGCTTGCGTGCTCGCGTGCTTGCTTGCTTGCTTACGACCATGCAAATCTTTCGGTCGTTTTTTAACCCACTTCCCGTGATCCAATCGAGCTGACATTTTCCACACAGACTCGTTGTGACAGACAATTATTGTTCGTGAAAAAAAAATTCTAAAATTTTACACTTTTTATGCAAAAAAAATTATTTTACATTTATTCAAATAGAACTCATTCATGGCTTTGGCTGAACGTCACAGTATAGGAGCCCAGAGCGTAACCCCTCCACAGGCCGTGGCGGAGTAGCGCAGTTGGTAGCGCCCTCGCTTCCCACGCCAAAGGTCGCGGGATCGATCCCCGCGTCCTCCACAGGCGAATATATTTTAAATCCTTTATATTAAGTTCGCTTGCTTGCTTAGGACCGTGCAAATCTTTCGCTCGTTTTTTTAACCCACTTCCCGTGATCCAATCGAGCTGACATTTTCTACACAGACTCTTTGTGTGTGACAATTAATTTTCGTGAAAAAATTTTTCCAAAATTTTACACTGTTTAGGGAAAACAAATTAAATATTTAATTACCAATTGCTTAATACTGGCAGACAATCATCTGACCCATAGATTGCAGCCATCTCAAGCCAGAGGACGAGAGGACTCTAGCCGCCACGCATATAAAGGATTTATAGTGAAAAACGTTGTTTTTACGGGTTATACTTATTGCTTTATCTCTTCCACTGCTGCCTCCACCCATACTGGTTCCTTCCCCCACCTCTAACCCACTCCCAGTTCCCTGGTCCTCTTCATCCGACTCCAATTCCTGACCCGGCTTCCACGTCTCGCTTTCTCTATGTGCACCTAACCACATCTCTCCCCTAGCTCTCCACCGGGCTCCTCAATCAGCCCACCTATCCGGCACCCAGACCTCTGCGTCTACCACCCTTCACCTACCCTCATCCATGCCCAGCCACAGCACCAGTCCATCTTATCACTTCACGCGTGTGCCCCATACCCCGCTGCCTCTCGTTCACGTTGCTCCCATCTGTCACCCTCATTCACCATCACACGCTCCGCCTTATTCCTCCTTCCCTACCCCTGCAACATCAGCTCCATTCCCAGCCCGTCCCTCCATTTCATTCCGTCACGCCCTCACTAACAGCCGCTCCACCCCACCCGTTACTCCCCTTTTGCCCCTTTGTGTACCGCCGTGCATTTGTGTTGTAAAGCGCCCTAGAAAGGGCGCTTTATATATTCTGAAAAGAAGAGATGTTACCTCGCCTTGTATACAGGAGTGCGTGGGTTCAATCCCGACCCTGACGCCTTTATATTTGGAGTTTGCATGTTCTCTCTTTCCGTGGTCGCATCGATTTTCCCCAGGGTCCTCCAGTTTTTTCCTCCACATTTAGAAACATGCGTTTCGAGTATTTGGCTGCGATACATTTCCACATGATAAGCCACTTCGTTCAGCTATCATTTGTGGCCAGGTCGCTTCTGAAAAAGAGCTATACAACTCAGTGGGCTTTACCTTGTAAAATAAATAAAATAAAATAAATCCCCCTTGCCTTGGTGGTTTTGTGGCAGCAATAAAATTTATCTCAGGTTTTTTCAGCTGTATAATCCAAACAGTTTCCCAGGAGAACTGATTTTGTGACAGTCCATCAAGGGTGCAAAATGTGTTGCCTCTGCATTCCAATCGGTAAATTAATATTACGTGGGTTTGTCACTCACCAAAAATTGTAAAACCAGGAATATTTTTTTTTCTGCATTAACATTCTCAAGTCGTGAGCCATTGTTAGTTTGTTGTTTGAGATATTTTGAATCACACATTGTGAAATGTTTCCAAGCCTGTCACAATATTATTTTCCCAACAATTACTTTCTTCAAGTTTTGTCTTGTCAGGGATGGATCAAAATTGTCAGAATTTGCAGCTCTGTTTCTAACAAGACCAAGAACTTTTAAATTGCTGTTGAAAATCGGCCAAGTACAGAATGTTTTAGCCTAATATTTCAACTTGAATTGATGAAGATATGAACATAATGTGTATATGTAAAAATTCTGTCTGGCATACTAATTGTTTTGGCTAAATATTTGTGTTTGCAAGTGCACCAATGAATGAACACAACCAATATTTGAGATGAATTGTACCCTATCTGTGTGCTGTAATGCTATGTTAATTTGCAGCAGCTAATACGTTGATTGCATTCCATTTTAATGCAATTCATGAGCTGTTGTGTAGTTATTTGTTAAAACTGCATAATGAGCATCAGGCAGGAAGCAATTATGCACAGCTAAGTGACAGCACATTATCATTTTCAAATGAAGCATGCATCACATACAGTTTTTTTTAAACATTCCCGTCATTTAACTTTTAAATCTAAATCATTACTATTTTCTGCATGCCTGCTTCTGTAATAGGGTTCAGTTTCAATATATATGCGCAAATGTTTGCTGCACACATTCAACAAGAGCCCCAGCAAATATTAAGCAAGAATATGATCAAGCGCATACATGGATTATGTAAAGAGCCTCAGCTGGCAGGATCGGTACGCCGAAGAATGTCCTTTTAGCGCTGGTTCTGTCTCCAGGTTTTGAGCAATTCATTGATCAAATTGGCCGGTTTTCAATTCAATGAGTCCCAAAGTTTTGTTCCTCTCCATTAATGTTGACGAGAGTTCGTGTGCCGCACTGCTACAACCCCACGGACAGACGAATGGACAAAGAGACAGACGGACGGACTGAGCTCATGCATCAATGGTTTCACCATGCATTCTGGAAACATAAACAACACAAAACAGAGACATTACAGAATCTCGCCCGAGATGCCCCTTCGTACCACATCATAGTGCGAAAATATCTTCTCAAAGTCCCTGCGTCTTTCTTCCTGGCTTGCATCCTGGCAAGGCACGACAATTGTTTTTCGCAAACATGTTACTTGGCACAAGGGTGCCCTCGCCTTTGAATTCAAGTCGTGCTGCACCTTATTTCAACAAACACAGTGCATCTGGTGATAAACACGAGTAACAACACTATTTCATAGGGTTTAGCGGCTACGCTCTACAGCATGTAACGACGTGCGTTGTGTGGCAGAATGTGCAACGTTTCGCTTCGCCACGTTTCGCTTCGCAGCACGTGAAGCGAATCATCTGACATGGTGCTGAACATCACGCGGCACCACCCGTAACACGTCGCCGAAGGGAACACGAGCCACTCAAGCGGCACACGATGCATCGCCGCAAACTGGAGATAGGTGAATGCCTTCCATGACACAGGTCTTTAACTTGTACAAACACTGAGAGGTGGACAATTAAAAAATGCACTATCTGGGTGTAAAAAAGCCTCAACCCATGTTTACAAAGATGTGTGCACTGCGAGACTGTTTACATGAGCATGCTAGGCTAACTAAGAAGGTAAACAAATAAAATAAATACATTAAAAACACCCACGACTTTCGAAAGACACTGCAGATAAACAAATAACGATTAAGTCTCAAACCATGACATATATTCCAGAACCCAATGAAATTGTATATTTAAATCGTCATCACCAGCCATGATCTATCTACTGCCGAATGTAGGCTGCCACGAAGCTTTAGCATCCCTTACAATTTTGTGATTTCACAATCTCATTCATGCAAATGAGCTGATATCATTGCTTCATCTCCGTGGTAATTGTCCTCTCAGATGCTTTCGTCCCTCCATCATTCGTGTTGATCAGTGGCCATCGTCCCTTCTAACAATGTGTCCCTCCCAAGCCCACTCACGTTTCGTGATACTGTAGCCAATATTATGTATTGACGTGTTTTTTTCTCATATCCATTTGTTTCTATTTGTGTATCCAATTGTAGTTCCAAACATTTAACTCCCCGTGCTTCTTCATCTTACTTATAATCATGGTATCATTTCAGTCAAAGCTGCCTGAGGATGAGCTCCAGAAAATATTACCCCTCTCTACCACCAACCCCTTAGAGTTACTGATACGAAGTTTGGTGAAATAGCTTTAAAAAACAGAAATCACTTCTTTACGTGCTTATCTAAAAAGAGCATACATGCATTGATGAATGAAAACACTATCCTAAAAAAATATAACTGTTACACACAGCACATCCGATTAGCAAGGGTGGCTATGTACGGTGCGAAAGAAGTTCAACATACATACGTACAATCTGCTCTGGGAAACATATTGACCCTCTGCATCAGGGCCGTTAGCTCTACATGTGTATTCGCCCCGTTAACCACTGCGGGGGTGATGATGCAAGGTGTTAGCATTCTCGCTTCTACACATGGCAGAGGGATTCACGATGGAGATGTTTGCACCCCTACGGTTATTAAAACAGCCCTCCGCCTTACCCTCTTCACAAATATTTCATTCCACGGTGTTCGCGCGTTAACACCTTGTCCACATGTTACACACAGCTGTATTTGCCTTACCTCAATGCTGAACTGCAGGAGATAATTTTCCTTTAGCGACAGGATCCTGAGTGACACATACAAATGATATACCTTTAAAAAAATGACACTTTAAAATTACTTTAAAAAAAATATTACCGCTAAGCTTTAGAGCATATCGCATCGCTAAAGAATTCTGTGTGCGCGGCTTAAGCGCGAGGCTTGATGTCAGAGCAGCGGCATCGATCGTTTGACACCAAAGCCGTGCAGCAAGTTCTCACCGCGCCATGTCATTCAGATCCAGTCGGCCATCTTTGTTCTTGTCAAAGAGCTTCATCTGCAAAATGCATCAAAGACGTCCTCAAGATAAAAACGTGACTTGTACCACCTGCAAAGATATTCTCCAAAGCCAGTTCATACTTGGAGCTCGAGTAAATGCCTGCAACCGCTCACTGTTTACAATGACGTATCGAGTCTCAGTTTGATTGTTGCCAAGCGGTTCAATGGAGTTACTTTTGAATTGATGCCGAGTCCTGTAAATGCACTGGACCTGATTATATACTCGCCTCTGGGATCAAACTGAAAATCTCACAAGCACCTCATACAGATCTCATGAGCATTTCCATCACTCACCCACCTGGTTGTAGGCCCCTTACCATGGTATCAGTGTACTCTTCAAGCTTCTTCTCTTCCACCTGCCGGCCGTGGTGGCTCAACAGGTCCTTGAGGAAATTCTGCAAGGTTGAGAGGGGCACGTAGCAGTACGAATGATGGTTGCTATTTGATGGACTCTGATTCACGTGCAACAGGAGGAAATGCAGCTAGGTATCAAAGATGGCCCTGAACTCACTTTTAACTCGGAGGCAGAAATGAAGCCACTAGAATCCAGGTCATACTGATGCCAGATCTGAAAAAAAACATTAACAATTAAAGAGTAAAAAAAAATATTTATAATAATAAAACCACAATATGAACACATTGTTGTGGTGTCTTTGTGGGTAAATTTTGCTGAGTGACTGATAATCTGAGCAACTTCGACATTTCAATCCAAATCGATCATACAAACTGCGCCAGCCATTCTTATAGCAGGCTAAAGATAATGTCCATGCACATAGGACTATGGCATGATCTCCGCGTGGAGCTGTGTTCAGTGGGGAGATGCTGTGATTTGCGACAACCTTGATAAACTCCACGCTGTTGTCCAGTGACGAGGCTCGCTTGAAAATCAGCAGGAAACTCTCATCCTCAGCCAGAAGCATATTTGCCACCTGAGGGACATCATCATCACCACTGTCAATGCTGTCACCACTCTGACAGTTTATACATCATGATTCATGACCAGACAGCAACGTACAAGAGTAATTCATCACCACAGTAATCCGAGTTGAAATTAATAGCGGCTATTTCAAATGTTGAGGGTGCTGCCATGGTTTTAAGAGAGGTTACCGGTTCAATTAAATCTTCTGGCAAGGCAGATGAAACAGTGGGAAAGTTTCTTATATACCCCCTGCCCCTGCAGTATAAATGGGTTCACCACAGTTAGTCGATCGGCAGGTTGCACGTGTAGGGTAACAGAAAGGTTATTCCACTTCTTCCAAGATGTCTGGCCAGCGTGGAAGAGTAGACCAAATGCCCTCTATAGGGGACACCCTAGTGCTCCCTCTAGTGGAGGCGTTTCTTCCATCAGTGGCATGAGCCAAAAATTACAGGGCTGCAACCTTTTCTTCTTATTGACATTTTAATATTGGGATAGGAGGGCACATGCATGAGAGTACGTCCACAGTGGAGATGGAGCTATGAGATCTGCTTGTGTGCGGGAGAGAGATTGATCATTGCATTACGAGACCATGAAGCATGCTGATGGTTTAGAAGGCTTTCATCCAGCAGTGAATAGATCATGGATAATGATGGTGACTGCTAATGCTACAGCAACACAGTTAATGCTATTAATAATCTCTATTACCATCCTCCAAAGGGATTTTAATATGGCTGTTATGACATGGTATGCTCTATTAATCTGTATGTATATATCTATTAGCACTATGTATGACAGAAGAGGAATTAATTTAAATATTTCTTCATCCTCCCTTGCCACATGTTCCACATAACCCCTAAGTAGGTCAGATGGAGCATGACGTTTCCATCAGAAATACCGCACGTCTGTTCCTACATTAAACATTATGACAGTATTATTACAATATTAATGCACAACCCTTTGTCAACCCAATGCTGGATGAAGGCCACTTCCCTGCAATGCTGGTCTGTGCTAGTTGGTGAAGGGATGAGGTGCCCAAGACTAGTTTAGATTATCACCCGTCACTGGTGTTTGCCGTGGCTGGGAATCGATGTCGAGTCGTTTGGGTCAGTTTTCCTCAATTAAATGAATACATTACATTATTATAAGCTGGTGTCTAATTATTTTGTACAAAGCGTTGCTCATGATTTAGCACGTGTGTCTTAATTGTCCCAATGCTATGCAACCCATGCTAGAAGCTTCGGTACCAGCCCAGTGCCTGAAGGCTGTGGAAACATGGCAACAGGGCCTCCCTCGGTTCCTTGCCCGGCCAAAGCCGCTCGGCTGGCGACTGATTGTTTGGTAGCAAATATGTTGCACGGGCTAGGGGCTGGAGCTTGCAATTTCACCTCGGACAGGTGCAGCCTTCCGTCAGCAGACTCATCGTAGATGGACATGAGGTTACGCTTCACGGTCTCCACCTTCTCATCCGACGCGCACTCCTTGGCAGCCGGCAAACCAAAACACGGGCAGTTACAGAGGCAGTTAACAACTGATTTTACTTATCGCGTGATATCAGCCGCTTGTGCGTGCGTGCGTGCGATCAATTGTGAAAGCCAAAGTTGCCGACCCCTGCTTGTTTGAGTAGATGCTTGAAAAATTCGTCGAGTTCTTTGCCTTCAATGTAACCATTATCTGACAGGCACACACACAGCAGGGTTGTAATGAGTCTGTGTGCGAGAAAACATCTGCGCATCTCAGTCACATGAAACACACATCTGGCAGTAGCAGGTCGAGAGCACGATAAATTGGAATCAAATTTCAAAGTTGTGTTCCTGATAAATATACCATGAATATAAACCGTAAATTAAATAAAAACTAAGGAATTGAACGCTTAGAAAGAAAGACTAACATTTGTCAATGTTTTTTTGAATATGCTCATTTTCCCCCATTTTCAATGTCACGAATTATTTTTTAGGAAAATACGCTTTATAACTTGAATCAACATAAGACACGTTTACAATTTTCAGCACACAAAGGAAATGTTTTCCTTTGGAAGTTGATAAAACCGTGGAGGCGGGGAAAAAACCTTCTAAATGGATTCACCGCGACGTTGTGCGGTCACGCCCATGAATTCGCATCCCGAGTGATGAATAACACCCAGCTTGTTCATACAGCAGCATCTGGAGTCAACAGATGTCGCAGCTGTTTACTCTGCGACTTGCCCGCTCACCAATGTCCCTGGTAAAACACGCGGCTAAATGCATTAAGTGCTGCGACTCGGCCTTCATCTTGGATAAACGTTCAGGAGTGCCCTCTCCAGCTTCGCATCACTTTTACAAGTCCGCATGGCAGTCAGTGTTAGTTTATATTACACACGAGAAACGTCACTGCGATACGCGTGAATCATGTGCGGTTATGTAAGACACATGTAATGTCTACCACGTGCTGTGTGCTAAAACACCCCACAGTCACCATTAATTTTCTTATTGATTAATCACATGCCATTGTAAGATGGACTTTGCAGCGATACTATGTTACCTAAACCTACAACACCACTATAATCACCCAGGAATGTCTGTCCTTAACGCTCGTGACGTCCCTCCACATCGACCAGCCCCCCTCATTAATAATCATGAGCAGGTGACGTTCTCCAAATGGGCACCCCCCACCCCTCCTCATTCATAATCATGAGCGGGTGACGTCACTCAATATGGAGTACTCCCCCCCCCTCACTAATAATCATGATCAAGTGACGTCGCTCCACATCGAACAGCCCCCCCTCATTAATAATCATGAGCATGTGACGTCACTCCACATGGAGCACCCTCCACCTCATTAATAATCATGAGCGCTGTTGTTGAGACATCAAAGTAAAAAGGACGTCGTGATGAACAAGGGATTATAACCTTTAGGTCTGTGTCACCGCGCCCCCATAAATTGCACACGCATTGATGCAATGGATATCACGTCGCGTTCTGCTTTTCACTTGTAAGATTCAGATTTACTGCAATACACCCGTCCTTGGACGGGCAAAAGGCTAGTTTTTAATACCAGCTGATTGTTTTACAGTACTTGAATGCCATTCACAGACTCATTAGGCTAAAAGTTGCCTTAATGAATTTCTGGTGTTCGTGCTTACCTTGTGTGCATTCGACAAGGCCAAAAGCTATCCAGGAGAAAAGAAAAACAATACCACCAAACGATTGAATGTGCCCAATCTCGTCAGATCTCGGCAGTTCAGCAGGTTTGAGCCTGCAGGGTAGTGCTTGGGTGCTGACAAAAACAAAGATCATCCAGAGACCCTGAACAGACTGTTGGGGCAAGTGCTGTGAGCGAGCACCTATGAATGCCGGTACGACGCACGAGGGGGTTGGGCAGCACCACACTCGACCGCCTTTGTCCCCCCAGTGGCGATGTTTACACACCATACTAGGTACTTATTTGAGGCTGAGTCGACCTAGAGGAGGCCCGGGACCAGTTCAGATAATCGGCACTGGTGTTGGCCGTGAGCGGGAATCGAACTCGGGTCGACGGCGCAGCGCACTAACCGTTGTACTACCACTCCCACCATGCATAAACAGGATGCCACAGGGATGTGGAGCTATGTGGTGAGCAGCGGATACCAATGCAGAAGAAATGTATTGTTGTACTGTACTTCTACGAACCCGTAACTATGCTCCCCACATTCACCAACCCGTACTGACCGGTGTGGTGAAGTATAGCAATATAACCATCACGACATGCACGACATGGAGAGGCTAACATACAGCATTAGATCAACAAAGAGCTGTACATGTGTTGTGGGTTCCACGGAGACAGACTAGAACTTGGAGGCAACACGTTTATGATAACACCCCAACAGGGTAACTGCATAAACGTACACTTGGTTAACGAGATCACAACGGGGTAACTACATAACCGGGTCAGTCAGTAACATACTGTCTGACCCGGTTATGACCCACGAAGCCGAGCGTAAACATCGAAGGCCAAAGACCGAGGACCGAGGATCGAAGAGACGTAGCACCGACGGGTTGATTCCAGAAGACAGCCGCGATTGCTCTCGGGCCGTCCCTCTTGTGCTGCCGAGCGTGGCCTTGCTCCGCCTCCGGCCACGCCCCCTTCTCGAGCTTTCCAGAAGGATCTGGAGCCAGCATCACGCGTCCCTCAAGCCCCCTTTTGGGCCCCCTTGCTACCCCGTGTCAATCACGTGCCCTCTCGGGTTCACCCAGACGGTCAAGTCCTCACCCGACCTCTCTCTCACTGTCACCAGGACCATGCCCCCTCGGGCCCGCTTCCATGGCATACCCACTCTGATGCCAGAGAGAGGCCCAAGACACACAGCTCCATTCTTGTGACAGTAGCTGGCGCTAAACGCCATAGTGACTACACATGTACACGATGCGGTTTCCCTATGATGGGCAGGAGGGTACCACGCCTATTTACTCATTTTATAGTTGGAATACAAGAGAATAAAGGGTAATGCGATCCATTTATAGATACCCCACTAAAACATCAGGGAGATCTTCATGAGAAAACAACATTTTATTTCAAAGCCTAATCATGTATGCCTCTAATCTCAATTTACTGATGATTTATTTAAAACTTCCTCGAACAAGATATAAAGCCATCACTAAACGGAGTGGCATACCACGTGGAAATTTATATCTGCCAAAAATTATATCTGCCAAAATGTGGAGGTGAAAGGCGGAGGACACGGATACAAATCCACATGACCACGGGGAGAGAGAAAGACGCCATGGTCGGGATCGAGCCCACAACCTCCTGTATACCAGGCGAGCGAATTAAAATCTCACCACCGTGGTGCCTATTCAGAACGAATCAATGTTCAGGCTGATATGTGCACACTCTTCTAAGAGCAGTCGTTTTGCAGGACATCAAACCTCCGTGTTGGAATATTGAACAGGTTTTGAATTACAAACCTGGACTGCTTTTGCTATCTTCCTCATTCACACGCACGCATTATCCAATATCAAAGACACCCCATATAGCCTTAACAGGATTTGGGGGCAAGTGCTGTTAGCGAGAACCTATGAAGTCCGTACCAGTTACAGAGTTCAGGCTAAGATGACTCAGGACCGGTTCAGTTATTTGTCACCGATGTTGGTCGTGAGTGAGAATCGAACTTGGGTCGTCGTGTTCGTTGCGAGGTGTGCTAAACCCCTACACACTACCGCTCCCCAAATATCACACGCGCACATTCGTTCATTTTCCCACCGCGACCCTGAATAAAACATGTATTGTAGGTGCAATCATCGTCCTTGTACCGTGCAAATCAAACATTGACCCAAAGTAATTAGGCCGTACCATCACGTATGTATTGCTCTTGGACAACACAAGGATATGCTATTGATTTATAACAGTCGTGGCCTTAACAGCTGTTACCATGCACAGAAAAATACGGTACACGTGTTAGCCAATATAACAAGCCAATCGCGTGGGGTTCGGACTCTCACTCGCTTGCAATTCAAACAATGCCGAGCAGTGGATTGACTTGACCTGTCAATCCACTACTGGATGAATGCATCCCATGCCGAGTCAGTCATGGGGTAATTTGATCATACTTCACCACGCTGGTTAGTGTGCCTTGATTAGTACGCAATATAAAGTCCAGTAGAAGTTGTCTTGATAAATTCGACCACATCGCTCACACCTTTTTGCCTCTGATCAAATGACCGAAAATTATCCCGATATGAGTAGTGCTTGGATGAGCGACCATTGTACATAACATGCGTTTACAGGCTGTGCAGCAAAATCCATTGTACTGTATACGGAACTCTCTCGTTGATGCTACCTGCAATCACCTAACGGCACTGACAAGCGTGAAGTATGGTCAAATATACCCCATGACCAGCACGGTGAGGAGGCTGTCCACCCTCCTCACCACGTAGACCCCATCCTATAACACCTGTTATGTATGGCAATCGCTTAATTCAAGCACTATCCAGGCTTAGGTCTGCTTAGCTTCTGAGATTGGGCGAATTCCGGGGTGATTTCTTGCATAAGGCAATTTGTTCGGAAGCGAAATGCCAATGTTGGGGTCTGTTATCCACGACGAGAGGGCTTCAGGGGCTGAAATTTTGCTATTTTTCCAGTGAAGGGGCGCAGACGACAGTGGGTTTACTAGACGGTCCATCGTTGGAGTTGCATGGCCACAATCGCATGACTGTGGCTTGTCTTTAATGTTTCCATTTATGGGTTTACTATATACTTCCACTATATATTGTGCAGTGCAAATTATGCTTAATTTGCATTCTAAAAAAAATGTTGATTATTAGAAGGGGTGTGTTATAACTTATAAGCAATATGTAGCTAGGAAAAATGCGTTATGTGGTTTTGATGTGTGGTTGTAAGTGTTGTTGGGGAGCAGAATTATACGCAATTGATGTGTGCAATAGTATGCAAATAATTGCAACAGTGAAAGTCTGGTTTGGCGTTCTGCAGGTACAAAGTCTGCTCATATATGTGTTGTCCTATCACGTACTAACGACCATATATAAGTACGTTGCAGAGGACTACATGCCACGTGTGGATAATAAAACATTTCAATTTATACATTAATAAAATGTCTGTGGCAACATTGATCTTATGCCCTCAAAATATACATTTATACACGAACGAGAATCAAAGTAGAACGGCTGAAAACGAGACTATATCAAGAAATGTTTTCAGAAACTTTTAGATTGCATTTCAAATCTCACCCTGAAGTTAGAGATCACGTACAATCGTGATAATATATAATTTTTGCACTATATTTATACGGAGGAAAGACAAGACAAAAGAGTACGTGAATGAGAACACATACGCAGGTTGAAGACAATTTTAACTTAAGGAACGCTTGGGCTGGACACGACGCAGGGAAGAGATGATGGCCCATGGTAAAGACTCATAATGGAGTGGAAGGCAAGAAATGTAACGATTCCAGGATCACGACCACCGAGGAGATGGAGCAATTAAATCTGCTCCTTTCAGATGTTGAGTGGATTATTACATCATTGTGGAATCGCGAGAGCCCTTCACTCAGCAGTCGATTGACAATGGCTGATGGTGATGAGATAGAAATCACTGAATAGTCCAATATTTGAGTTAGTGAATAGGTATTTACATTCAAAACACGTTAACAACCACTTGGATGTTAAATTCGAATATTCTCTCACAATGCTTAGCCTCTTGAGCTATGACGAGATCGTACGCACCATTACTCGACAGTCATACACACATCATGCATGAACTCTACTCGTGGCCTTTTCTCCGAATGTACAAGAAGTCACCCCTACCATCGGCGTCAAACTTCTGCCAGACCTCCAGCAAGCCCTGGGAGTCGAGTTGGCCGATGGCGAGACGCTCCATGGCCGTTGCAGCGAGAACCGCCAGAGGTCGAGAACCGAGTCGAGGGTGGAGACAGAAAATAAGGACGCCTGGGGTGGGGGTGCTAGGAACACGCAGCGAGGGCGAGTCGACGAGGATGATGATGCTGACGAGTAGGAGGAGCGGCGTGCCGGGTGGTCCCGTGTCCCCTCTTATCTGGCCGTGGAAGGTTGATAACGGCACGGGCGCTGGCGCACTGCCGCCGGTGCAAATAAGCGCTCGTTTGCCAGAGTGCGTTCGTGCGTAATTGCGCGCGGGGTGAGCGACTCACTCTTGGCTCTGCTTGGGTGTACGGTTACCGGGCTGCAATCTGACTCATTATCGTCCATTAGTAAATGAATGAACGCCACGATGAAACAAAACAGAACCCCGCGCTGATTGTATGTGTGATTGTATGTGTGTGTGTGTTATTGTAAGTGGATGCATGCAGGTGGGGATCGGTAGTGCGCCTCGAACCCGGCGACACGAGTTCGATTCTCGCTCACGGCCAAGACCAATGAAGGTTGTCTGAACCAGTCCTGGACCCCCGCGCCCACCCCCTGGTCGTATCAGCCTCAAATGAGAATATGATGCGGTGTGTAAACATCAGCACTCGTTAGACAAAAGCGGCCGGGCGTGGTGTTGCTCAGCCGTTCGTTTTCCATGTAGGCCTCGATGGGTGCTCGGTGTGGCTATATTCAATTTCGGTGCGCTCCTTATTGAACCAGGTTCTCACTCTATCTTCCCACTGCTGTGTCCAATAAGGTCCCTCGTCATAAATAAATCAGTTGGCACGAATACAATAACACAACATTTAGTCATATCAATCTATCGGCCTTCCGTATCAATGTATTTTTTTTCCCAGCAGGTACAACTCTGGACCGGTTTAGCCTTCTGAGTCTATCACAGTCATGCCTGTTAAACAAACGTAGGATCGTGTGCCTGAAGTTTTATTGCGATTCAGATTGCCTATGTTGCAAAGAACACCTGAGTGAACATAGCGACGCAAAGCTAAATAATAGTGATTGGATATTTATCGATGGCATTTATCTTCATTGGTGGAGAACTTTGTGCACACTGGTTTGGGATAGAGTAGTTATCACTTTGATGGCTATTTCCAACCAGCCTGGAACTAAAGGATCGATGAATATTCCTTTCCCATTCACTTTTTCAACATTTTTATCATGAGTATAATTTGCAACAGGATGACATTTTTTTACATAACCCGGCTAATGTCCATGTTTATTTTATTTAAAATACCATAATTCTATTACAGAGCACTTATTGTATATTTTTCCAAAGCATGGTTTTAAAAGGGACACTTTATAGCTCGCACGCCACAAAAAAAAGGAAATACTACATATGCCTACATGTTACCCACGTAAATCCCTGAGCAACAAGAAGGAACATAATCATGCTTCCATTACATACTTTTATTTATTGCATTGCTATGAGCATTTTCGGATGAAACCCACCGCATGTATGCATATTGAACTATTTTTTTACACCGTCCGTAGCCAACCGTGCTAATCGGAGGTGCGCATGTACTGCGACACAGCCCCATGGGTCATGCAGTTTCAAAAATGCATAACACTGTGAACGAACATAAAGATAATGCTTAAACGTCACACATTTTTTGGAAAATACATGTGTAGTGACATCGCGGGATGTCACTGTACAGTGCCGGCCCTAGAGAGGCTCGGTGAGCACTGGTTGATAGCGCTCGGTGCCACCATGCTTGGCGTGCAGTGCCGGCCCGACAGGATAAGGTGGGAGTGCCGGCCGTAGAAATGAGGTTGCTAAAGGCCATGGCACTCTGGTTGACCCAAGAGGACACGTGACCGGTTAAGTCGACAAAGGGGCCCCAAGTGGGGGCTAGGGGTGGTCACGTGGTCGGGGTCCAGATCCTGCTCGAGGATTCTGGAAGGTGGTCGTGGCCAAGAGCGGAGTCAGCCACGCCGCAGAGGATATAGAGGGACCGGCGTTGTTCATCCTGAAGAAACCTTCGTGGACCCGAGCTGTGGTCCTGGTCCGCAGTAGCTAGTTATGTTGTAATTAGTATAGTTAGCCTGGTGGTCACCACCATAGGTTGTTATTCTGTGAAGGGGCAGTTACCCCGTGTGTTGGTGTTAAATAAATGTGTTGCCTCCAAGAGTATGTCTGCGACTCAGTTGAACTCGCTACACATGGATAATGAGCAGTCCATGTTTACTTGAAATTCCTAGCTGCAAGAAGCCTTGAAATGTGAGAATAGGGCATCTGTTATGAAAGGCTATACGGTCATGGCAAAATAATAAAATAGACTGATTATTGTAGGCTCACCAGCAGATGACCCTTTCTCAACACGATTACTGGGGATAACGACGTTAATTTGGATGGGGCCCTTGTTGAAAACAAAGCTGCTGCAGAAATGTACCAGCATTTTATTTGATCAGTGGTGCGTGATGTGCATAGATGCGCCCAATCATGGCAATTTAAAATATGTAATTGTTTTAACAGTGGAAGTGGGAAGGCATATGTAGAATACTACATCTCATATCAATCTGTGGAATAGGCATATTGCACAAAGGATAACCGTTAAAATAATTTCATAACAAAATGTATATCTGCAGGAGCAACATCTATAACATAGTTTACTCTTGACTTAAAGCTTTCTTGACTGCAAGAATTCATATTCTTTGGGTTTTTCTATCTACGTGGCTTTACCAAAAGACCCAAATAATATAGTTTTCTCTATTTAAAATAAACTAATTAAGAATTAGTCGTAAAATTCTGCCAGTTGTAATAAGTAATCTAAATAAAAAAAGATTAAACGTATCTGAAAAATGTGGTCATCCAGGTAAATCTCAAATTATCCGTGAAATGGCTGACCATTTACTCGCGTGAAGATGCAAAGTGGTAACATTAGACACGCTTACCCAAATAAAATGGAAATTTTGTTAAAGTGGTGTACATTTCCATGACCATGGCCTTCTTTTTCCCCAACATGTTTATTTAAGACTGTTAATTTATATTTTCCAAAGCAGCAAAAAAAACGAAATGTAAACAAAACAAAACTTTGATGTTTACACTGATGTCACATGTATCCATTATAGCCCATCCAACATGGTTGCATTACATATATAAACATATTTACATCACAGACTTACTCTGGAAATAGTTGTTAGGTGGTGTAAGATAAAAGGCTACTAATGGACTGGGCGCTGTCGCGACGTGGAAGCACTGTGCAATCTTGCGGCAGATCAAGGCAGGGTCGGCACCACACACTGGTGGTATAATTCGCCAAGCTGAGCCTCTTCAAACACTTTCCCCAGCTCATTTGTACTGCTAATCTCCAGCACGCAGAAATCACTGAACCTAGACGGGGGGGGGGGGGGGGGGTGCAAGAATGGGCAAGTGAAGAGGCAACAGATGGTGCAATGCATGTACACGTCGCGTTGGTTTATTTATGAATCTCGGCATTAAATTATTCACATTTTCCAAAGTGATAACATTTTTCTTATTGTAGAGCTACATTCAATGCATCCTATTTAATTTTCTCTTGCAATTTGTCTAAATTTTGAGACAACTTCAAATTCTAAAGACAGGCAACTTGTATTTTAAACATACTTTACCAAATGTGAACATTCATTAGTGATTCCAAACACAGCAATTAATCATACTATTTATAGAACAGCTTCACAAAATACCTACGCTAATTTATATATTTTTCCAGGTGGTGGCATGGTCATGCTCATAACTTATACAATTTACATTGCGAGTTGTCACACCACTGGAATAGATGTTAGCATTCTTTTAAGAAAATGTTTCCATACAGTTACTTTACAATTTACAGGAAGCTGGACCTTAGTGGAGGTGAATGAAATACATGAGTAGCATACAGTCATACTAATGAGCGACAGTCACAATAGGGTGTTTAATAGCAAAATAGTCCGAGTTAAAGACGGTACATTCTAAAAATGTGTATCCTTTTGTTGCAGTCGAATTGTGTATACTACTTATAAGACCCTCAAATGACCTTTTTAATCACTTGTGAAATTATTTCAAAACAATTCTTTATGAGCTGATATTGATTTTATAAACCCTTAAGAGATGCCAGCAACGCACACTGATATGAGGATTTATACCATTGAGCAGCTACCCAGCCAACCGCCTTCATAATCCCAAGGCACTGCAGATCAGACTATTCTGTTGTACCTGTATTGCCGTGTAGACATGGTACCCTCCCAAAGCACACTCATCATCTTCTCTTTGCATCTCTTCCCACTGGAGTCTACATCTACCTTGCTTGTTTTCTGCAGCACAATATACTCCTAGAAAGAGAAAGACAAGTTATCGTTCCTACTGGGTATATCAGCTGAGTTTTGTGCAATTTTGCACATTGACGCTCATGCAAAAGTGGCCATACTGGTATCATTATACTCCCTTGTTGCAATTACATTTCCATAATGATCTTAAACAAATTATTACTGACGACCTTTAAAGTGGGCTCGGGTAGAATATGTTCCGAGAAGGGATGATGGCCGGTGGTTGAGACGAATGACAAAGTGGTAGCCAATGGAGGAAACATGCCTGAGGATGTCCACTGCAGATATGAAGCAATGAATGACGCATGTGTGCAGGAGCTGATGGATTGTTGCATCACAGAACTGTGACAGATGGTAATGACTCAGGTGGCTTCAACCAGCAGAGTATAGATCATGGCTGATGATGTCAATGTAGATTTTACACATTTTTCCTATGATTTACCTGCTTCATGCCTCTTGCAGAGCACTATTTTAAGAGTACATATTCAGGACCTCCCCCCCCCCCCTCCATTATGCAATATTCATACGCTCTAATTGATTTTAAAGTGCTTGCCGTGTACACAAGAAATTGAAGCCATTTACTCGAATACTGCAGAGGCTTCCCTGCAGCAGGACAAGGATTAATTTGTTGTAGAAGAGCAGGCGTCCCATGAGGCCCAACTTGGCCACCCAACCCTCGATGGTCCTTGTGTACCGGGCCCGTGCTCGCATGTGATCCAGACGCAACAGGGCAACCGTCCCCTTCACCTGCACACCATGTCACGTGTCATGCACGCAATACAATTTGCACGATACCATACAATTGTATAATTTCACGTGACAGTTATAGCCACATCAGTTTACCTTAACCTAGTAATTGTATTTTTCATTATTACTTCATTGTGTTTTTTCTCTAATATAATTATAGTACAAATTAAGATAAACGTATCAGTTATTCATCCACAGTTCCCTCCACATAATCATTCGAACTTTACAATATATAACGCTTATAACAAACATGCTGTCATTTAAACAATTAAATTAACGACAGAAGTTATGATGTCATATAACCATCGTGCAGTCAATTACTCTAGAACATTTTTGAAGCACTAATTTAATGGGTCATAACTATATTTTATAACTTCATTATTTAAAACTTTATTTCAGAAAATAATATGAGCACAGATAATCACTCTTTGACAATGTTGCAAAACATATCATATGACTATCACTGATCTTCCGTTATATGATATAGAGTGGTGTACTATAGTTTAACCATATCTCGTCAAACCCAGTTCAAACCTATCTGTCTTAACATCTGGCAACCCCCGGAGGAGCCACAGAATGAATAAGCTCTCGTATGTGGTGTAGCCCTTGTAAGCTGGCTTTTAAACCTGCATATGGCCATACAAGCGATTAGAGCTTATAAGGTCAATACAGTACCATGTATATAAATATACAATTATTACAAAAGTGTTGGTTGTAATAATCATACATTTTTCATTAACATCTCTGCCTTAATGGCACGATATGAAGCACTTTTGTATGCCTTCAAGAATTATGCATTCATGTCTGTATCAATGGGAATAACACCTATTTAAATGTTGTATTGAGGACATATTAATTACAAATGTAATCATTAATGATGAAATATGAATTATGTGATTATTTAATCATGGAATTGTTAGTGGATTTGAAATTGACTGCATTTTTTAAAATAAAATGCATGGAAATTAGACTGTTGGCAGAATATTTGCCTAGGAAACTAAATCCAATTACTCTGTGTATTGTTACATTTTTGGTGGATCTCAAATCCATCAAGATCTTCTTGCATTTTATTTATTATACAAAAATGTATAATACCAAATTTTTATTGCGAGTATTCATAATTCCTGGCTTTCTTTGGATTGAATACAATAATGGCCTTTCTGCTATGCCCCTTTTCAACACCATCACGAGAGCACTGACAGTTGCTTTCATTTGCCATTTTTAATGATGAAATAAAGAAAATATTAATAAAAATCACTAAGAATGCACAGAGGTTTAGCATCGGAGCGTGTTGGGAGGCAGACTGCCTGGGCGACATATTGTACGTTTGTGCGCAGAACCGGCGCCCCAGTCATGCTGTGTGGATCCGGTCGCTGAAAGGAATAACATGGGTGGCAATTGGCGACCTGCCTTAAGTACGCATCGACATAAGTAGAACCGACTTAAGTCGAGGACCGCCTGTACTTATGCTGATAATTGTTTACAACATATAATTATAATATACGGTAAATGCACATTCAACGCGTGTTCGCACAACGCGTTTTCGCTACAATGCGGTTCTTCCATTCGGGAATACGTTTTGCACAACGTGGAATGCGCACGTTGTTGATGCAGTTTCTCAGCAGTCCATGACAAACTACTTTCTTGAGCTGCGTGGCTGAGCAGTATGGACATTCTAAATATACGCACGGAACGATACAGTACGTGCTGTTACCCTTATCTCAGTTTCAGTTCTTTGTCCTGGCATGCGTGTGCGATATAGTTTTTGCTAAACGCGTTTTTCCCTTAACACATCACTTTTAAGGTACACATACTGCGTTAAATGAGTAATTACTGTACAGCCTTTGTCAATCCACTGCAGGATGAAGATATCCCCATGCCTGGTCAGTCATGGGGGATATTTGCCTAAATATAAGTTTGCTGGTCAGTGTCGGTTGGTAGAGGCAAAGGTCCAGTACCTGTTAGGGTATCACTTACTACTGACGTTAGCCATGGCCAGGAATCAAAGTCAGATAGGTTAAAAGCACATTGTGCTTCTACCACTGCGCCACACCCCCTCCATCTGTATCAATTCAATATTCACTACTCAATGCTAATTTAAACCAGTCACTTAACCTGATTTTTTTTATTTATCCAAAAAAATGCTACACATACTTCCAAATCCTTCGCGGATATGTTTCCATCTTTAGTCCCAGGTGATGCAGCTTCTGAGCAAAGATGTTTGGCATATTGCTCTTGCTCTGCTGTTATCGTGACCCCTCCGACGTGAAGCAACGTCTCAAAATTCTGCTGTAGCCACAAGGCTAGGTCATGCACGGCCGGCTGTGGCGGGAGGGCGAAGGCTTGCTGGCGGATGTTGTGCAGAAGAGTCCTGCACTGCTCCCTCGTCAGCACTGCCGGGCTCGCCGCTCCGTCCACATGCAACGACACCACGTCCAGGTGTTGTTGCGTTGGGTAGCCAGGCGGCAGGCGGATGAGGGTGCGCAGTGGGTACCGTACACCTCTTGACTCGCAGCAAATGTTGAGCGCCAATGTTATCCCATTTGTAACTAAAAAAAAACATATCCCTTGCAGGGTGAGTATTTTTGCACTCTGACAGGGACATCTTTTGAGAATTGCTTAATGAGCTATATAGCTGCATATATCATACATATACTGATGTTCTCGTGAATACTATTAATGGTTATTTTGTGTTCGAGCCCATTTTCTATGTTTGCAAAACCCATTAAATGTTTGAACATTAACATTCAAATGACATCACATGCAAATCACAGAGGCAAGCTGTCTGTCATACAGTGTGATTCTAGTAACGTGAAGCATCGTGTGTTGATAAGACACGGACATCGGAGCAGTTCAGATCACAATTTCACCATCCCGCACCGACCAGCGCAGTGAAGCATGGTCAAAGAAGCCCCGCGACCAAAAGGGCACGGGGATGCCTTCATCCAGGGGTGGCTTGACAGAGTCCTGTAATTACCTGTCACACACACAGGGTGAATACGGTGCACCCACCCCACGTCAGGTGACTCCAAAGCAATTGTCTGAAGCCTTTTCATATTGAGACATGTTTGCAAATCCTTACGGATAATGGTGTCAATCGTGAATGTGGGCTTCAGGTTTGAAGAGGAGTTAAGGATATGATCAATTGCTATACAAGGAACGCTGCAAGGAGAAGAGGTTTTCAAAAGGCAAGCTATGTTTGGATGCATTATTTTGCAAAAAGTTCACGAATGAGTGAAGTAACCACGACAATGTGTGCTTCTCCGTTGGTAACAGAGGCTGAAGCAGAAGAAGAATCCCAGGGTGAGACAGATAACCCCAATGCCACATGGCGCTGCACCACCGCCTCACACGGCGACGACCACAGCTTCTCATGAGTACAGTATTATTTTATCATAAAATATCCATTTTTACCCAAAAGATATGCTTGAAAATGTTTTCTACATTCCTAAGTGTGATTTTATTGTCTTGGGCCGAAATGTTTTCCGTAGGAACGCATCTCCAAATTAATGGGAAGAAGAGGGCGCGATATATGGAATTTCGCTTTTGTTCGTGACATGATTCCAGCTTTGTTTAAACTACGATCGTGTATTTAATGCGTATTAACTTCGCCTCGTTACATCGTTTACTGTTTAATGCTTTACAATACTCTTTGTAAAAATAGTTTTTAGTTTTGCCAGAAAAAAGGGGAAACCCCTATTCTTATATTTTGTTTAAAGGCAAAGGAAGTCCCATGACGCATGACCCCGTCCTTGTTAAATATCCCACTAGCGACATCTAGCGATCTCCGGAGGTTCCTTTGGTATTTTTTCGCTTTATAATACAGTACCGTACAGTATTTATATTCTACACGATGATGTTTTAAGAGTTATGTATTATACGGTATATAATTTTGTGTCGAACTTGGACCCATATCTTAAAAAAGGGGACTTTGCCTTTAACATTTGGCGGATCGCCAGCACTGATTCGAGGAAAGCTATTTCTGCTGAGAGTGTGAATATCGAAACCAGTCGTGAGTTCAGCTTGAATTGAATCAACGTTGTCCAAATGATTCACTCGCAGAGGGGCGTTTAAATGATTCGTGAGCATTCTGTGGAGACAGATGCATGGGCGGGTTGTCTTCTTGTCTGTCTGCGTGACTTGCGCTCGATGACCAGTTGCTGTAAACGAGCCACGAGAAGTTTAAATCACCCACGGCCACGTCCGCAGTCAAAACTGTGGAATCGGCGACGTTTCGGGCAGTGGCCCTTATTCATATCTTGTGCTCCAATGCCGTATACTTTACATGCTGTGTATATAAGCACACGGTGTTTAAATCACCTGAACGTTCTCGCACCTCCAGCTCGCCTCCTGCGCAGTAGATGGCCTCCAGCACGGCCACCTCGTCCCGAGCGGCGCTCATGGAGCAGGCCCGTTCCGGGGTTTCCGCCGCCGACCCCGCCTCGCCTGATTCCCCCTGCCGGCGAAGGGGCCCAACTCCCCGGGACGGGCTAGGCTCGCCCCGCCCTGGTATCCGAGTCGCCCTTATCCTCAAATACTTGTATTTGCTGATGTGTTCGTTTACAAGAACCCACTATATTCAACCATATCGATCCGAGTCGTGTCGTTTCGATTACAGCGCGTTACTTGACGTGGCAGACGTGTTGTGCGAGTTCAGGCTCCCGTCTGACGTTGCATACCGACTTGGCGCACCTCCCTCCACTCAACTCGCTCCCGTCGCCGCCGCCGCCGCAAACTTCTCCGCAGAACGATCTGCGCGGTCCTCTAATTGTGCACTTCTCGGGGGGGTATTTTACTTCTGGTCAACACTTATGACGTGCACAGAGGTGTTTCCCCACATCTCTCACTGTTCATTTATTACGGATTCATTCTTCAAATATATTTAGCTGGCTTCAATTACTAAGAAGTTTATGTAAAAATAAAAAAGCACTCGGAAAGTACCGACGAGGAGTGTGGTTTCTATTCCGCTATTCTAGTGTGGGAGACGCCGTTGTAGGTACTACCCTCTGGTAGCTGCTGCACAGGTGAGAAATGTTAACATAATTCGTGAAATGTCACAACATTAAACGTGTTACATTGAGACTTGTTGAAATATCATGGTCGAAGCTTCTTTAAATGTTATCGGTGTGCTGTAACGTGCTTTTAGAAACATTGTCCAAATCATGGTTGAGTTTACGGTTGTTTTTTCGTCACATACATTAACCTTTTATCGTACTACAATTTAACGTATTGCTGATGAAAGGGTTGTCCTGCTTTACGTTAAACCCAAAGTATATCCTGTATTACGTGGACTCTCTAATTTCTATTTGTAGCGAGGTTACCGAGGCAACAGGCGACTCCCCCGGGATCCGAGGCGGCACCGATGCACATCGTGCCCTGTGCCCGTGATGTGTCTGCTTTGTGGGTACGCAGTAATCCAGTGTCCACACACACACAGTGAGATTGGTACAACATAGAGATAACGATTTCATTTCAAAGCAACATACACTATATGTGTTAAATCTTGACTTAAAGCTTTCCTGACTGCAGGAATTCATATTTTGGGTCTTTCGGTAAAGTCACGTAGATAGGTTCAAAGTCCCAAAGAATATGAAAAACACCGAGGCACAGTGACTTTACCGAAAGACCCAAAGAATACGATGTGTTCCACCAATTTTAAACATTATATCCTGATACACATCCGCATGTTGAACACGATAGAGGATACCTTGATGTCAACCGACTAGGAATAATTCCAGCGAGGTGCCAGGCGAAGCCCTCTGTCTTGTACAATCATGTGGCAGGGTGGCGCAGTGGTAACAATACACAGCCGGCATCCCGTGTGGAATTAGTGTGTTCTCCTGTTCTTGCATAGGTTTCCTCAGGCTTCTGCCGGTATCCCCCACCCTACCATAAAAACATGCAATATCAATCTTTGTTCAAATTGGAAAAAAATGGATATGACCCACATATAGCTATCATCACTCCCTATTGGTAGACTAATGCACATCACCGACCTAGATACTGGACAGCTGCGAAAACTACTGGACGTCTGTAATAGCTTCTTAGCTCATCGGATTTCTCAAAGATAAAGTATTCTGATAAATATTCTGAGCTGTGACAACGCCTGAGCTCGGCGATGGGCACGTGCCTTGCCAGTGCCGCACAGGGGCAGCTGCCCAAGGGGGGTATCTATGCTGTGAGACAATTCGTAATTTGAGATTGCAATATTAATGTAAGCTAATTCATTCATGTACAGCACGAGAAGTAGATTGATACATTATACAGCAGACTATAAATGGATGACACTGACACATTTTTTTATTGCTTATTGGCTCTCGCAGTTGTGCAGAATAAATAATACAAATTACACATTCGTCAAAACTAACACGAAAAGTAATGTGTAAATGTAACCAGTACTTGTTAAATGGTGCATATTTTCGTGCTTCGGTATTATAATAACCTCTTTATTTTCTTTTCAACATATTTTTGACACTGCCCAAAAGGAAGATCGCAGCCAGGAAAACCCGATGCACAGTGGGCACGGGTCACATTGAGTACACAAATATGTTATAGGTGACATTTCAGACAAAGCCACTTAATATACTTCTGCAAATGCCTTCAATGTCATCCATTGTTTTCCTTTTCGGGCAGTGTTATTGATGAATGTGTTTAAGTTTTAGTTATTTGTGCTGTATATGTATCCATTGGCTACGTATGGTGCGTACATACAACGTATATACATTCATCACATTGTGTGACCTCGTGCGACCTGCAATTCCAGCCAAGATACATAACCAACAAAACGTCTCATCTCGCATTTGACAATCTCCTCACACACAGAAATTTACATCCAAGGGAATTCTATCCGGAGTGCAGACATTAACGCAGACATGACGTGTCACCATATAGCACATTTTGGCAAAATTGTAGAGAGTAGGTTTGTATTGTTATACAGTATTGGAAGGTAATATGATAGACTGTCAGACTTTAGTGATCCGTTTAAACGGGTCTGACTTGAAGTTGTTTGAGGTCGAAACCAAGATTTGTAATTGGTGTGGTGTGTACATTATAGCGACCAAATAATACAGATCACACATCCTGTCACCACATTTTATAGTTGAACGTTTTTATAGAATTTAGTTAATTTCATAAGAAACGAAGGCTTTCACTATTGAAGGGGTTGTCTATTACCCAGTTGCTACTAATACACCAATTTAAAACTGGTCTTCAGGAAACGTTTTAATTCTCATCAGGCCCAATGGTGTAAAGTGCAGTCCCCAATCTGTATACACTCTTTGCTCTGAACACTCTTTATGTATTGGGAAGGACTACTGTCCGAAATGTCGACTTAAATGCAGGGTGGCTCAAAAGTCAGGATACAGGGCTATTTGATTTATTTGAACACTGACATTAAAATATTGTTTTTTATTTATGTTATATTATATTTTTTGTCTCGTCCTGCATGAATTGAAACAACGTAATTGATGAATGTTCAAATATTACTCCATCTTAAATTCAATTCGAAACAGAATTAATGCGTGCATTAACGTTAATAGAAGTCAGTGTGAACATTTGTTAAAATAAATTAAATTACCCTATGTGATTTGTTAAAATAAATATCACCCTGTATATTTCATTTCAGGCAGTGTTATTGACTGTTTATTTTTTGTAAACGTTTAGCAGTTTGGTTTAACAAAGCGGAGCACTCAAACACGTTACAGAAACCAACGAAAATGTAACAAAATTATGATTTTCTATAAATAATATACATTCAGCATTGTGAACCCACTGTTGAAAGGAGCGCCCACGTGCCGATGACGGGTTTGTTTGACGAGTCACAGAAACGATGAATCACGTGGATTTAAAAAAATGCTCGAGAGGCGTTACAAACAATGGTATGTTCGTCATGTGCATGTTCGCTTAACACGTGACATACTTCGTAAGCAATTTCAAAAGAGAGACCAATGTGTGGGGAAAATTGTAAAGCCATTTGAAGTTACATCTCGTTGGAGCAACGGTTCTGTAAAAGCAGGTTGAACAAGACGGTTGATTAACTTTGTTCTCCAACATCGTCCACGTCGCAAGTTAAAGGGGTAATACTGCAAAGTGACGGATATTTAATCGCGTTCGCTTCATGTATCGATTGGATCGTCACTAAAATTAAAGTAATACTTAAACACAGTTTTTGTTTTACCAGGTAAGGCCCACTGAGCTCCTCTTCTAAATTATATTTATACTGGAGAAATCCGACGAGCTCTAATGCTTTTTCATAGATGGCCAGTCGGGGCTGGTCAGAACGTTACAATACACAGTACATATAGGAAAAGTAAACAGACCACTTAAAAATATATACAAATCTAAGCTACTTTTTATTTTACTAGGCAAAGCCAATTAAGATATTAGGTTTTTCATAAACGACTTGGCCACAAATAGCTCAAATAAGCAATTTATGTGGAAAATTATCGCAGCCAAATCATCTAAACGCGTTTCTAAATGTGGAGGGAAAAACTGGACCCGGAGAAGAAAAGCGACGTGAGCACGGGAAGAGCAGCAGCATCAGCAGCAGCATCAGCATCATCAGCAGCATGGTGTGAGGTCGGGGTAGAAACCACGACCTCCTGTATACCCGGCGAGGGAGTTAACGTCTCATAGCCACCGTGGTTGGTACGAGCAAAGCTGTTGAATATCGTCACCAACCACCACGTGGGCCAGCACTTTGATACCATAAAACTACGCGGAAATTACTAAACTGACCCATTAGTGGAAATTACGAATTTATAATTTATTTTCCAAGTGTGGAAAGCACGCTCGTGGTGAAGGGTGCTGTAGTAAATTGTACCACCACCACTACTGCTGCTGCTGCGTTCAACTTGACCATCGTGCGAAGCCAACCGAGTTGCGGGGGAAAGGTTGGCCAATGGTCGATGATAATCCACCATCATCCATCGTCAACCCACCATCATCCATGGTAATCCACCATCATCCATGGTAATCCACCATCATCCATGGTAATCCACTGCTCTATGGACTCGTAATCAATCCATCCAGCGCTTGCCACACGGGCTGCGTTCGTCGCTCCATCTCCACGGTGCTGGTAGAGGCACCTCGCGTGAGTTTACGTGACTCGCTTTGCCCCGACTGCAAATGGATTCTTCGCAGGCCGTGCGAACCCCACGCGGCCGTCTGCTCGAGAATTGCTTTCAATGTACGCGGCACTGCTTTCTGTATTCATCAGAGGGGCCTGCAATCGGAGGCTTGCCACGTTAGTCACTGCCGTACACACGACGCCCCCTTCGTCTTCCTCTTCTTGTTGTTCCTCCTCCTCCCGCTTCGTGACGCGCGATGTCTCCCGGCCTGGCTGTAAGTGCGGAGCGCCTCGCGATTGTAAGTGGCGTGAACAGTGGCGGTGGCGTGAACAGTGGCGGTGATGTGAACAGTGGCGGTGGGGTGGACAGTGGCGGTGGGGTGGGTTGTGTACGCGGGGCGAACGTAACTTAAGAAACGACTCCAGGCCCGTGTCGCTCTGTCCGCTCGTGTCGGCTGCTGTTGCGAGCGGCGACACCCGCCATTGACGTCGCACTCGTCGCTCTCGAGCCTCGTCTTGCCCTTTAATCAAACCGGTTGTTAAGTCTTCCCCCTCTCCGCCGTGTTGGTGGTTGTCCTGCAGTGTGAGAGGTAATGGATGCGGGTTGGTAATGTAGCTGTTACATTAAAAGTGCGAGTTTAATTTCGGTTCCTACTTTGAAATCGCCAGCGACAGCCGCGTGCGGCACCCCCCCCCCCCAGCTGAGGGCCCCCCAGCTGAGCCCCCCCCAGCGGAGGGCCCCCCCAGCTGAGGGCCCCCCCCCCAGCTGAGCCCCCCCCCCAGCTGAGCCCCCCCCGCACGCGGATCTCTTAATTCTCGTGCGGGTGGCTTTCTATTAAGATGTATAAAGTAACTTGGTATAAGACGGGGTAGAATACGTTCTAACTGCTCTAACTGGCGTGTAAGTAGTTGTACGACGCGTAACCTACATGGATAGTTTGCCTCTAACGCGGGACTGGATTGTAGTAATGTTATAAATAAACTTTACTTATTACATTAAAATACAGCGCTGTGGTTTAACAGGAATCTTGACGGGGGTTATCAATTGCTGTACGATTATAAAAGCTGCACTTCTAGATGTTGTTGTTGTCCTTCAAAGGCACCATCAACTAGGTACAGTGAGTGCTACTGTAACGTCAGATGTGACTCCATTTGACTTCATTTCAAAACAAACTACAAGGCCGCGGTTGAACACTCAATAATCTAAATAATTGATAACCTAAAGACAACTTTTATTACTCAACACTTAGACTGCGTTCGTGCCTGCGACACGAATTCTAAACTTCCTCAATGAACAACAAAATGCTTTGTGGAATGTAGTTAAGGTAAACTGAAGAAAGCATTTCATTATTGAACAGCGACTTTGTGAATGCAGTGAAGCCAACTTAAGGCGTCAACCACTTACGTCCAAGGGGCCGTCCATAAATGACGTCACGCACCTGGGGGGGGGGGGGTCAGACCAGAGGTCGCAATCGGGTACCCGATACCCGTACCCTACCCGATACCCGTACCCTACCCGATACCCGGCTACCCGTACCCGGCCGGGGTACCCATTTGCGACCCTGGTGCGGCCGGGTCCGGGTCAGACATGTGTGACGATGTGTGACGAGAGGGGGGGGGGGTGAGAAATGGGACGTCACATCAAAATGCGCAACTTTAAATAAATATAGACAACACGTTCTACTTAATTAAATATACTTTTTAATACATGTTTTCTCCTACAACATCAGAGTGCAGCGCCACATTAAATACGCACTACAATGACGATAGTTTAAAGCGATTTGAAGCATGTTTTATTTTGGGGGGGGGGGAGGCAGAGCTTTGTGACGTCATATTTGAGGGGGGGGTCTGACTTTGTGACGCCGTGTAACGAAGGGGGGGGGTCAAAAATCGCGTGACGTCATTTATGGACGGCCCCCAATTACAAAATAAACTAAACTTCCTCTTGTCCTCTTACCTTTAAAGTGCATACCCTGTGCATACTTATAACACGTTGCATACTTATAACACTTTGTCATTACCGTTTGAGGGCAAAGTTTACACCTTCACCTTGGTGCCTAAAGATGTCGACAGGAGGGAGTATCACACAAGCGAGGTTACTTGGGTAACCCCCAATGTGCTCTCCACGTGTATTGGGGTATACCACAGACAGGGTTTGGAACGGTGACGGCTCGTGACGTTTCCACTCGGAGTTGTGAGTGATCTCTGAAAGTTTGGTGTTCTATTCTTTGGGTCTTTCGGTAAAGTCACGTAGATAGGTTAAAAGAAAATAACAATAACTACGACGTTTCGATCTGATGACGACCGCTTTTGTTGCGATCGAAACGTCGTAGTTTTTTAAATTATTTTGTTATTTTCTTTGAACCTATCTACGTGACGTTACCGAAAGACCCAAAGAATATTAATTATTGCAGTCACGAAAGCTTTAAGTCAAGATTTATGGTGTTCTAATTAAGAAACACCTCGTCATCACATTACTCACCCCTGTTTCTGTCCAGGCATTGTTTGAGGTGGAAGAGTAAAACAGTCGGCAAGGGAACAGAAAAGTGCATTCTGTTTTGCACGTCCACATGGCCAGGCCTTTCTCGCATACCAGCTTGGGCTGAATGTCCCTACGTATGCTTTTCCCTGGTCGCCTGGGGGCTGGTTGATGTCGATTTTCGGTTGATCAGGGCCCAGTTGCTTGACATTCAACTTTTCCTGCATGGTCATCCTTTCAAATGGGATATTTAGGAATGACTGCACAGTATTCGTTGCTAATTCTTAGTTTCCTGCACCTGCTGCCATCGCCATTGCTGTTGTTTCCTCCTAGAGCGTGTAGGCCGTGGACCTGCTATATTTGCAGTGCAACCCAACGTTGTGACATCGTCATTACAGCCATGGGCGCATTTTCACCACCCTGGATGGTTCTCAAATGGCGTGGCTAAAATGTGTAGCTTCTCACAATGAACGAAGGCAAAACGCTCACTCGGACACCTTCACAGCTGCCCCGAGACCTACTCGAGACCTACCCGAGGCACAAATCAGACTTTGGTGTTGCAGCGGTTTCTAATATGAACAACTTAAAATGTTATCTTCATTAGCTAGTTCACGTTGAACGAATCACATTTGAAAACATTTAAACACAACAAAACTATAGAAAAGTATTTTTAGTTTCAAAACAGTTTCTCATCTTCAGGTGTTTGTTGGGGCGGCGCCCCAACAATCTATTACAATCAATTGCATATTTCCTACCCAAACCATTGAATATATTTACTGATCTCAGTTTTTTTTTCATTACTGTAATGCATTGGGGACACGGTTAAAAGAAGAAAAGTGCCTCTAGCTCCTCAGATAGGGCTGGCTAATTCATATGTTGTGTGGATCACCGTAACAGTGGTATACGCACCATGCGAAAGAAGTTCAACATAGGGCAGTCCTTGACTTACGAACATAATTCGTTCTTGAGACCCGTTTGCAAGTCAAACGGTTCGTAAATAGGAACAATAATGTACTGTATTTAGATGTCTATACGGTAAGTGCTATGAAATGTGTTACGGTTCAACAAAAAATGTAAGCATTGTTAAACTCATAAATAATAAATATTGTGCATTTGCATATAATAAATACTGTATAGTAAAACAGACAATAAAGTTCTAGATTTGAAGCTTTCGTGACTGCAAGGATTCATATTCTTAGGTTTTTTTCGGTAAAGTCACGTAGGTAAAACATTTAAATTAATCAAAGTAAAATAAAAATCACTTAAGAATAAGACAAAGTAACATAAATTGAAACAAAAATCTTCTTGGTTCTTTATTTAATAAAATATTATTATGTTTTATTTTTATTATTTTATTACTTCCCTTCTACGTGACTTTACCGAAAGAACCAAGAAGATGAATCCCTGCAGTCACGAAAGCTTTAAATCGAAATGAAACAAAAATCTTTATATTTTCACTTACCCGATAATAATAATAGTACAATTTGTAACGCGCGCAAATTTGCAGACGTAGTGGCCGCAACTCAGAGGTGCGGAGCCAAGCTCAGAGTCGCTCAAAAGCATGATTGTAGAGGTGAGTTTTTAAGTGTCTCTTGAAGGAGGCGATTGAGGTGATGCTGCGAATGTGCAGAGGGATATCGTTCCAGACTGTTGGGGCTGCCACCGAGAAGCGGCGCGTAGACATGACCACGATGCTGGCTTGCTTGTTGGAAGGGGCGTAATGAGTCACCACAATTGCACACACACACAGGGCACGCACACACAGATACACTTCAGTGGTGGTGAAAACAACAACATCCCCATATATCCTTAGCAGACTATCGGGGCAAGTGCTGTTAGCGAGCATTGCCGATGAAGGCGAGTATGGTACACGAGGGGGTGAGTGGGCAGCACCACACCCGGTCACTTTTGACTGTGCAGTGACACATCGCACCAGGTACATATTTGAGGCTGAGCCAACCTAGGGGGGGGTCCAGTACCCATTCACATAATCGTCACTGGTGTTGGTCATGAGCGGGAATCGAACTCGGGTGGTTGGATTCGAAGCGCAGTGCGCTAACCGCGACACAACGTCATTATGGTGTATGATACTGACATCAGTATGACCACAACATTGGAAGCAATGTGTGTCGAAAGGTTGTAATTGCACAGTTTATAAAAAAAGTTCCTTCATGTGACGTTTTTTCCTCAGACCAAATATAACTTAAAAATCTATTTGGTAATTACTGTAGTTTGACTTGGGTACAGGGCCATCCAGACCTTGTGGAACATTTTCCATTGCTGTAGACAAGTTTTTCATAAGCTAGAGACTTAACGACAAAACAAAATTTTTTAAGTGACTAAAACATATCTGTTTTAATTACTTTTATACAACTTGTTTTCCATTTTTAGGAGTTCTCAGAGTGAAGAAAGAAAGCATGTCATTTCCCATCGACGACCTTTCAAAACACCTTTATCGCCTTGGCCGGTTTGTAAATTGCCCATCAAACTTAGAGCCACGAATACGGGATCTGGCCAAAGCTGGATTTTTTTACACTGGCAAGGAAGACAAGGTCGAATGCTTCTCGTGCAAAGGAGTGATCGGTAATTGGAAGTCGGGCGACTCGGCCATTGCAAAGCATTTGCAGAGTTTTCCACATTGTACATTTGCTCGGTCGCTGGCACAAGCTACAGACACTCAGACCTCCAGTGGAGCATCTATACCAAGACATATTGTGGCGGCTACCAACAATGCATCCGAGATCACCCATCATCATTCTCTGCCACCTTCGATTGGCA
Source organism: Lethenteron reissneri (assembly GCF_015708825.2). Lineage (NCBI taxonomy): Eukaryota > Metazoa > Chordata > Hyperoartia > Petromyzontiformes > Petromyzontidae > Lethenteron > Lethenteron reissneri. The sequence continues at coordinate 310,386 of NC_083787.1, forward strand.
TGAACGAACCACCTATGCAAAACGCTCTCACTTCCTTGCCAAATGTGGAGGCAGGGGTACCATCGAATTCAGAGATGCATGTCGAAGCGAACAGACTGCTCTCATTCTCCACATGGCCAGAGTCATCTCCTGTTCGGCCTGCAGACTTGGCACGGGCTGGACTGTACTACGTGGGTCCCGGCGACCGGGTGGCCTGCTTCTATTGTTCCGGCGTAATGCGTGACTGGGAGGAGGGAGATGTCCCTGCCAAGGAGCATGAGCGACATTTCTCCACCTGTGCTTTCGCGATGGGCAGCAGCAACACCGGTAACATCCCACTCGCTCAGGCCCAGGTGGGTGTTTCTAAATGGTCTTGTGGATACTTCTCAATTATTCAATGTATTTTATGCCTATAACCATATTATCTGCGTTATAAGATGCAATATCTTTCCTGTACTTAAAAGCAATACGTTTGTGGCCTCTATTGCTGCCATGGCCACTTTAATCAAGTGTAACCAGATTTCAATACCTTTATTGGCACCGGGCACGGTCAAGTCCTTTATTTGCATTACCCAGGATGTTGTCTTTTACATTTATCTTTCAAAATAACCACAACGTTTGGAGGATGTCTTTGTGTTTATAGACACCCTATTGATTTCTTATAACTCTCTTCCCAACAGTGAATATTGTGAAAGCCATGCCTCATGTCTTACAGAGGAGAGTGTTCAACGACCTAATAAGTGTATTGAAATCATGTTTCTCTCTAATTTCTCCATACTATTTAGTGGAGTATTTATAATTGGATCACCCTGTACTTTGTTGATTCTAGATGACATTTCTTGACAAAAAGTACTGATCGTCAAGAAGAATGTTATATTTGATGAGTAATTGTGTTGTTTTTGGGGTGCTTTTCTAGCAGGCCTCATTTTTGCCGGACACTCAAAATAGTGCGTGTTCTGCATCTCCTATGGCAAGGACAACGAGGGCCAGAAATCCAGAAATGCATTCGGTGGTGGCGCGGCTTGCAACTTACCAGGCCTGGCCTTCCACTGCCAATGTAGCTGCACAGCCACTAGCAACCGCTGGCTTCTATTACACTGGTATGGCAAGATCATTCTCTGAGGTGTAAATGTATGGTCCTGTTTTTTTAAACCAGTTTGGTCTCATGGTTGGTCACTAAATGAACCATATTCAGTTATGTGATCTTTGTGAACAGTTTATATAAAGTATTTGCGATAAAAGGCTAAAAACGTAACCATAGCAAGGGTATGAAGTGAGGAAGTTTGACCAGTTTTACAAGGAAATTGCGTTGCAGAGTGAACATTGAGTTTCACCATTTTACAAGGAAATGTTTAAGGAACATACATTTTTCACAAGTTCTATAAGGTTAAAGAGTAGCAATACAGTATTTTTTCATACATTAAAATATTTCATAGTAACTGCAATAATGTATTGTGAATTTCTGTATATTCATGTAAATTCAGCTAAGTCAATTAAGACTTTGAATATAAATCAACAAAAAGTTCAAAATAATCCCAACCTTCTACTTGGTACTTAAATTTTTTTGATCCCAGTCCATTTTTAATAATTGTTTTAGATATACTACATACTCATAATGCTTCCTAGTTGTGTTCATCCAACAATCATTTACATTTCCTGTAGTTTATTGTTCATGGTTGTAATAATGACTTATCAGCAAATCCAAAATTTTGAATACTATTATCAATTATCTTCATCGTTTTATTTTTGCCAGTAACAGTGTTTAGAAAATATTTTCCAGTGCCACTGATTAGAAGAAATCTAGTAGCTGGGGTCACTTTGATTAGGGTTGAAATGAAATATTTTATTGTGTCTGCTTCTGCTTTGGATTTTTTTAAGTTGACCTTCATTAGTAGTTGGAATTTCTTTTAAAAAACCCATATTTCTACTCATAGCCTTAATTTGATTACTCAGGGCATACTTCCCTTGACAGTGGTGCCCCAGGAAGTATTTATAGCTATAACTTAAACGTATTAAAATATACTCTGCATATCATAGCATAAACATGATTTTTTGAGTAAATATGAATATAGAATATGAAAAAACACGTTTTACTTTATGTGTATCCCTCCAGCTGATGTGTGTCTGTGTTTCTCCCCACTATGGTACTTTTAGGATTTTCTGAGCATGAGTGTTGAATTTGCAATTAGTGTAAACAATAGCTACAGGTAGCCAAGCTAGAAATTGTGTTTAATGTTTGGTTAAACTGTATTCATTTTAACATTTTAATTCAGTTGGCTCTTAAATGTTTGTGTGTGTCTGAAATATGGCAAATGCAGTACAGGAATAACATGTATATTTTGGATAGGTCATGGAGACAACGTGAAGTGCTTCCACTGTGATGGTGGTTTACGAAACTGGGAACAAGGAGATAACCCTTGGTATGAACATGGCAAGTGGTTTCCCAGGTAATGCATTTGGCACCTGCTATGTGGTCAAATTAAATCCAGATGGACACTTCAAATACTCGAGCAAACACGATGGCTATCAAGAGCTGAAAAATGGCCTGCACTTTAATGTTGAATCGCAAATGACGACTGCTTTTCTGACATCTATGCTCTTTTCTCTTCAGATGTGCATTTCTTTTACAACAGAAGGGTGAAGCTTTCGTAAATGAAATAATGAGGCAACATCCACAATTGATAGACCTCACGGTAATGTACACTTGTTCTGTTGAGTATTATACAATTTACATAGATACATTAAAACCACAGTTCCTGTTTGTCTTAAATTTAGTAAAAATACATTTGTCTGAGCCAACTTTCGTTTCATGTACAGTGAGGGGAAAAAGTATTTGATCCCCTGCTGATTTTGTACGTTTGCCCACTGACAAAGAAATGATCAGTCTATAATTTTAATGGTAGATTTATTTGAACAGTGAGAGACAGAATAACAACAAAATAATCCAGAAAAACGCATGTCAAAATTTTTATAAATTGATTTGCATTTTAATGACTTAGTACTTGGTGGTAAAACCCTTGTTGGCAATCATAGAGGTCAGACGTTTCTTGCAGTTGGCCACCAGGTTTGCACACATCTCAGGAGGGATTTTGTATCACTCCTCTTTGCAGATCTTCTCAAAGTCATTAAGGTTTCGAGGCTGACGTTTGGCAACTCAAACCTTCAGCTCTCTCCACAGATTTTCTATGGGATTAAGGTCTGGAGACTGGCTAGGCCACTCCAGGACATTAATGTGCTTCTTCTTGAGCCACTCCTTTGTTGCCTTGGCCGTGTGTTTTGGGTCATTTTCATGCTAGAATACCCATCCACGACCAATTTTCAATGCCCTGGCTGAGGGAAGGAGGTTCTCACCCAAGATTTGACGATATATGGCCCCGTCCATCGTCCCTTTGATGCGGTGAAGTTGTCCTGTCCCCTTAGCAGAAAACACCCCCAAAGCATAATCTTTCCACCTCCATGTTTGACGGTGGGGATGGTGTTCTTGGGGTCATCGGCAGCATTCCTCCTCCTCCAAACACGGCGAGTTGAGTTGATGCCAAAGAGCTCCATTTTGGTCTCATCTGACCACAACACTTTCACCCAGTTGTCCTCTGAATCATTCAGATGTTCATTGGCAAACTTCAGACGAGCATGTATATGTGCTTTCTTGAGCAGGGGGGGACCTTGCAGGCGCTGCAGGATTTCAGTCCTTCACGGTGTAGTGTGTTACCAATTGTTTTCTTGGTGACTATGGTCCCAGCTGCCTTGAGATCATTGACAAGATCCTCCCGTGTAGTTCTGGGCTGATTCCTCACCGTTCTCATGATTATTGCAACTTCACGAGGTGAGATGTTGCATGGAGCCCCAGGCCGAGGGAGATTGACAGTTCTTTTGTGTTTCTTCCATTTGCGAATAATCGCACCAAGTGTTGTCACCTTCTCACCAAGCTGCTTGACGATGGTCTTGTAGCCCATTCCAGCCTTGTGTAGGTCTACAATCTTGTCCCTGACATCCTTGGAGAGCTCTTTGGTCTTGGCCATGGTGGAGAGTTTGGAATCTGATTGATTGATTGCTTCTGTGAACAGGTGTCTTTTATACAGGTAACAAGCTGAGATTAGGAGCACTCCCTTTAAGAGTGTGCTCCTAATCTCAGCTCGTTACGTGTATAAAAGACACCTGGGAGTCATAAATCTTTCTGATTGAGAGGGGGTCAAATACGTATTTCCCTCATTAAAATGCAAATCAATTTATAACATTTTTGACATGCATTTTTCTGGATTTTGTTGTTGTTATTCTGTCTCTCACTGTTCAAATAAACCTACCATTAAAATTCTAGACTGATCATTTCTTTGTCAATGGGCAAACGTACAAAATCAGCAGGGGATCAAACACTTTTTTCCCTCACTGTAGTTCATATAGATTTATGTTTGTACAGTATATTTTATTTTACGTGATTGGGTTTGCTCTGAATTCAGTTTGTTATTTTTAAGGTTTTGTGTGTGATTGTTTTGCGCTGATTTCAATTTATTGATTCTGATTTATATTTGCTTCGATGTTTCTAATTTTATGTTATTGCTTTTGTCATTTTTGTGACCTAGGTCAATGAGTTCTCAGCTGTTAAACAAAATAGACTAAAGTTAAACTAAGCATACAATAGAAATGTTGTAAATCATTCAGGGTAAGAATATAAAGTATTTGGTTTGGTTACCAATATGCTTAATTGTAAATAGAGCCGAGAATAACAGGCAAAGTTGTGATTTTTTTCTGGTATCATTTATATGTTTCATTTTGTGTAACACCAGTGATCCAAATGCTTTTCATTGACAAGATCCTGCTTTTTTAGGGTGAGGTATTTAGACAGAGATCACAGAATGCAGCTGCACAAAATGGGAATGGTAAGGTGATATTTTTGTACACAACAGCATTGTCATGTTTTTATATTAATTTGTGCCAAAATGTGTACATTTGTGCATCTCGTAAGGCTCTCCTTACGACACGTTTGAACCCTTTATCCAAAGTGTTTGTTGATTGTCTGGTTGTTTTTTTGATCCACTACAATTTACACCGATGGTTGAATGTTTTTGCAAATGTCGTCTTTGCGTACAGGCATCGGCAGCGCAGATGAGACCTTGATGAAGAGCGATGTGGTCAAGGGTGTGCTTGAGATGGGTTTCCTTGCACCGATGGTGGAATCGTTAGTGCGCACTCGCTACCTCACTAAGGGGGAGACGTACAGCTCTGTCGTTGAGCTCGTAACAGACGTGCTTAATGCAGAAGAAGAAGAAGGAGAATCACCGAAGAAATCCGCAAATTACGTTCAGGGTAAATACCCAGCAACAGAGATCGACCTTGCAATTTACATTGTCCGTAACTTTCTTGCTGATTAAATTGAGTAAAATACGTAGTCATTGTGTGGTACACATAATAGCAGGTGTCATGTTTCTGATGATCACATAGTTATGTCAAGGCATAATTGTATTATGGATAATATACCATACTGAAAAACAGTACTCAGCTCGCTTCATGTGAACATGGTTGTGATTACCTATGTTAATCATGCCATGTGGATATATCTTCAACAGAACAACAGAAGTCTGCTGCTGAGCAAAAGGAACTGAAAAGTGAAGAATGTAAATACTCCATGCCAGAAAATTATACAAACACATTTATGATGGTTATGTAATTTATCTAAATAATTTATATATCAACAATGTAGCCCTGTAATTGGAAATGTCCCCACATGATCGTTGGTGTTATTCCACATTATTTTACAGTTGCTGCTTGTTTCCATTAATATGTATGTAGGCTCTTCATGATCAACCATAGTTTTAGAAAAACTGAAAGTGTATGTGTGTGCTCTCCATGGTAGCGCTACCGCCGGAAGAGGAGCTCAAGCGGCTGCAGGAACAGCACACATGCAAGGTGTGCATGGACAAGGAAGTATCCGTTGTGTTTATACCGTGCGGCCATCTCGTGGTGTGTCGAGACTGCGCCTCCTCTCTGCGCAAGTGCCCCATCTGCCGTGCGGTCGTGAGAGGAACAGTTCGGACGTTTATGTCGTAGGCAGATGGCCAAGGGAAAAAATTACATTGACACTATCTTTATGGCGTTTATATAATCTGTATTAACATACCTAATCATTTATTAGATAGTTAATTAATTGTGTGTTTAACTTCTTATATAGAGACAAAAGACGGCCAATAGCAGAGTCGGTTTGGCAACAAACCTCAGTTACGATGTGTCAATAAAAACAAGAGTGTGAATTATAGTTTAAAGGAATAAATTGACTGCCTTAGAAATATTTCTGAATCTTGAGAGGCAGGTAAGGCACCTCAACGTGACATGTGCTGCTTTTAAAGAGCAACACTTTAATTATTCGCAGCACAAAGCAGGATGAGGTAGTCATGGTTAAGGGTATTAAATATTGAGTTCCAGACAAATGAACATTAAAGGTTTTTATTTATATGGGCAATATTGTTTACAGTGTACATTTGGGTCTTTTTTTCTCTCCATTTTAGTTTGCTAAATATAATTGCTCTTTCGGTGGAAGATGTGTTTTAAAGTTAATGTGACCAATGTTTTTTCCTATTATGTGCGTTTGTCACATTCCAACTGGTGACATGGCAACTGATGTTTCCCATCGCTACAGTTGACAAACTTTGCACAGCTACACTGCATTGATGATCTCCAAAAAGAGTGAAACACGTGGCCATTACTAGTTTTTGGAATAATTCTTTTCAGCAGCTTTGTAATTCAGTGGGATTCTTTACATTTTCATATAAGTTTTGTAATGCTTAGTTTGGAAGTCTTAAAAGTGGTCACAAGAATGTAAATTGCGTGTATTCTTAATACACTGCATTTCAATTGGATTGAGTATGTGGCTGAGGAAAGTGTGCCTGTCAATGGTATGAAAATGTGATAAATCTGAATTCAATATGCCTTGTTACAAAAGTGCGTATTTTTACAGAACCTTGATAAGTCGTTTAATAAAACACGTGTCTGTAGTTGCAATTTATTGGCCATAACATTTGCTTTATCCACTTTAAAGTAGCTTTACATCCATTAGTGGATTATATATGTTCAATGGTATCGTGACAAGATTTTTGTACAAAGCAATATCAGTTGTATAATTATCCTGTTGTCATTGCTTTACTGTACCTATGATAATTGGTACTTTGCAACTGAAAAGACTAATATAGTTACATAATTAAAACTGTATTTAGGCTCATTCTTGTAATGAATGTACAATGGTCCATGGAATTATAAGTGTGGTAGATTAACATCTATAAACATTCAGCTAAAATGTACACGTCACGTTTCACACAAAAAAAACTGGTTAATATTGAAAATGTGTAAATATCATTGCATCTGAAATGGATGCTAAATGTTATATATATCACTACAGGAACACCTATGCATGTACTGTGTAGTAACCGTTATTGATGGGTGAAAGAGCTTACATTGCTATAATTGTTGCTTAAGTTCAATGCACTTACCACTAGCCAGTTAACCATTTTTCTCAATAATCCACATCTGATACTGAGGCACATGGTTGCCACAATATGGAATCCTGAGGCTTTCATAAGGAAGCTCAGGAGAACTCAATCGTGGCTGCCAGGCGTCTTCAGTTGGCCCTGCTTCATCCTGTCTTGGACAATCTCAGATTGATTTCTTGGGATCTCAAGACGAATTCGTGGAGGGCCGAGCAGGGTCTTTGTGGAACAGGTCAATTCTTCCTCAGATTTTTGTTCAAGTTGGTTCTATTTCAATAAAGAGCTATTGCCGATTAAATGTAAAAATTATTTCTGGAGTAATTGATGGCATAATTGTAAAAGTGCATTGATTTGAAGACTTGAAGTGCAGTTGAATGATTTGGGTAATCTTTATTTGAACTGGAATGTGTGTGAACGTCTCGCACAATGTCGTCAACCGTTCTAATCAAATGAACATAAAGCAAAAATATACAATTGAGAATTAAAATTACAAAGCTATGGAACACTTGTTGCAATGTGAAAACATTGTATTGTATCTTGACTTTCGTGACTGCAGGAATTCATATTCTTTGGGTCTTTCGGTAAAGTCACAAAGAAAATAACAAAACAAAAAACTGTTTCGATCGCAACACAAGCGGTTCCTGATGACGACCGCTTGTGTTGCGATCAAAACGTCGTAGTTTATTTTCTTTGAACCTGTCTACGTGACTTTACAGAAAGACCCAAAGCATATTGTATTGTATGCTATGGAAAGTTGACAACCCTGCTGAGAATGGTGGGAATGTACAATGATAGTGTTTTTAGATGACAGTGTCATGCATTAGTCATTAATTCACTGGTGGAAGAGGGTTGATCCACACCTCGTCATGGTGGTTGTTTTGCTATACCAGCGTGGTCAGTGTGGGTCGATGCAAAAATTGCCCCAGACCAATGCAGACGTCACTAATATTAGCCAGGGCTCATCTGTGTATTGGACATGTGAAAAAGAGCTTAATAGCTCATCGGATTCCTCCAGTATATTCTGATTGCCAGGCTCATTGCGCAATGCACCGTCTGGACCAACTCTCTAACTAACCCAACGGCAAAACCCAGTTTTGAATAGCTGCATTTAATATTGAATGCACAAGTTGATCATATACAATTATGTTAACATTGTTTTGCCTAATGCATTAAACATACGTTGAAAACATCCTGAATGAGTTGTCTTAATTTTGCACTGGTACATTTTTAAAATTATAGTTAACGCCTATGGAAGACCAACATTTAAGTTATAACCCATGTGTTTACAATGGAGACAAATGGATTACAGTACTTTGCTCACAATTGAATCATACACGCGAGAACTGACTTGTAATGGATTCTCTGAACTGCTTCCACGAGGGATGCTATATTCATAGAAAAAATATATTTTAGAATCAAAGTGACCATGAATTGATGGGCTTAATCATTACACATCTACTTAACACAAGTCCTTACATTTGCTGCAGCACTTTTATAGTCATAGTTACACGCAATACCGGGTTCCTTCCACTATTTCACTAGAACTCTACATTACAAAGTAACTTCGAGTGAAGCCTTGTACTTACAATTCATGGGCAACCCAGACATCTGTTCCGGAACATTTTATGCCGCATTAACATCAATGACGTATAATAACTCCTGATTGGCGGATTAAAAACAATTACAACAAATGGGGCACAAACGTAAAAGGTTATAAAGAATTACAAAAAATGAGGCACAAACGTAAAAGGTTATAAAGATTTCCTATGTTTATTTACAGTCACAATTGTACACACAATGACGCAACGTACAACTATGAAAGAAAATAATATGCGATTTAATGGAGAATTGCATTCCAATAAAATGTGTCCACATACATTATCCCTAACCAGGCTTAACCAGCCAAAGTAAATATGCTGTGTTTAGCTTTAAGCAAGATCTGTACATGGAGTTGTTTTTCGGACCTTGTGAAAGAATTTAGTTCACTTAATGTCTTGGTAGTTTCATGTCATGGCAGAAATGTTCTTCTATGCAAGGCTGCAAAAAGAGAAACATCATCATTAACGTCACAGTAAAGGTTATACTGAAGCTATCTATAACATGCACAAGCATAAAAGTTTTCCAAAGATTTTTGTAAAGGATCATTTTAGGAGTATATCAAAAAGTTGGATAAAGGCATGAATGTGGAAAAAGAACAGTGGCCAATGAAGCTCTTGTGAAAGCAAAAGTGGAAATGGGCAGGCCACATACTGAGTTGACAAGAGATGGACACAATTATTAAGTGGAGAGAGAAGGCAACCAGAGGAAGACAGCAGAAGAGATGTCAAGATGAAATTGAGGCCACTGCCGGGCAATAACTGAGAAATGGAATTCATTGGGAGAGGCTTTTACCAAGCAGTGGAAAACTACAAGCTAACTTCACGTACCTGTCAATGAGTGAATCTCTCATTGTGGTGGCGATGGCGCTGGGCTGTGCCTCATTCAGCTTAAAGATGCTCTCGATAACCGACAGCTCTGTGCTTGTTGTGTCCAGCCCGCAGAATGCACACCAGTCGTTCACCACCATTCCACCCGCAATTACTTCACTGCCACGATTAACCGTTCCTGCCTGAAAGACACACATGACTTGCCTTTCGACGGAACAAAACATTTATTCCACCCTATATAACATCCATTATTTAAACCAGGCCAGAGCAATTTAAGATTTTTTTAAGGGAGACTTGGGGACACAGTAAACGAGAAATTGGCCAAAACCTTGCATTTCGTATCAATACGTACATTAAAATAGAAACATTAAACAACTTAATGATAAACAATAACATAACAAAAAAATACAGCATACATTTGTGAGAGAGGATTTCATCAGGAGTGGTCTGATCATGGCTGATGATGACATTGCGAGGAAACCCACCACTAGGGGCACTTGCAGGAGTGAGGAAAGTTCATCCTGGTCCTCGATGGTGGTGCGCGGATGTACCAGGCCACCCTGATTGCTGAAGGTGCAGTAGCTGCCCACGAGCACCTGCTCTGCCACTGTTTGCCGGAAGACCTCCACCTTGAGGACGTCTGCCAGAATATCTTCTGTTTCCTGCAATGAACAAGTGGACAGTCACAACAGGAAGTCTTTTAGACGATATCTTATTTATGGAACATCTGCACTGCCTTTGTGCTATATACCAATTCCAAATCCCTAAGTGGTCAGTAAAGGGTGGAAGATTCAATCGAGGTGGTGTTGGACAAATGAGAGGGTGTGAAGGGGAGAATCTGTACTGCAAGCATGCAAGCGTGAAATGGGCTGAAAGTATTAAACTTAACGAAGGATGTCCGAGCCTGCAAACTCGTTTTAAGTTAAGCCAAGCCAAAGAGTGTGTTGTATACACAGAACATCCATTTTCCAGGTCATTCTTGAAAAAGAATATCCATCAGTTGTATATATATATTACAAGCACATGATTACATATGAATAAATAATATAAGTTTGATGGAAAAAATACGACCTTTTAAGATATACGAACTGCTAGCATATCCAGGTAAGTTTTTTGACCACAATTGTGCAGCGTTATGCCCTTGGATTATAATCAAGGGACACGAACACACCCTGTCCAAGTCGGGATGCACGAGGGCGACGTAGTCATTGCACGCTACAACATTTCCAAGTGCCGAAAGGCGTTCTTCTATGCGCTGGATCATCATGCCGTCGGGCAGCGAGTTCCGCAGGTGCTGAAGCTCCTGGTCTGTCGTGTTGTTGGGCACCAAAAGTCCATGCCTGTTGCCTGTAAAGAACAATTAATGGTGGGGAACCATATAAAGTGAATTACAAACAGTATTCATATTTACTCGATGTTGGCTTTAGAAATGTCATTCCTCATTTAGTTTCGGTGTAGATCCGTATACATTTTCCAGAATTGGTAATAAAGTACAGTAATGAGTTTTGGTAACTGACGCAAATCTGACCCTTACCTACACACATGCGTCCAATTATCCTGCAGCCGGCGATGGAGGCATGGACGACAGGGATGGTCTCTGAAAGCTCACCCTCGAACACACTGCAAAATACAGATGGCATTGAAAACTTGTTTGCACCTTTTAATCCAGACATCTATTTCCTTAAATTAAAGTACCAAATATACCGTCAACTTATGGTGCTAGTATGTGGATGTGTCAGAGCAATGTAAATTCTTACTGCAGTCTATATTGATGGCTACACAAGCTGTTGAGATTATCAGATGCCTATACTCTAACTGTACGTTGGTTGTATATTCTGGCAATAAAATGTGTTACTCAACTACTTTGGCTTTACTTCCAGTACGTTTAAATCGTACTACGGTTGTGGAAGCACGCGGAAATAAAATACTGAAGATCACAATTTCACTTGTAGGTTTTCATTCTGGACAAAAAAGGAAATACAAGCTCACCTCAAAACATATCCAATGTTCAGTTAAGTTAAAATCAATAGCCAATATGTCAAGATGACAATTTAAACTACACTGACATTTATTCGTCATCCCCTACTGGCCGAGTTTAATATATTGTACTGTACCGTGTTCGCGTCATGATCTTTGATCTAAACCTACGGAATAACCCTCGAGCAACTCACCTCGTGTCACGGCCAGCGACGCCTATGAACACAACACCAACGTGGGTAAACAACATACCATCACTAGGTACATTACTACAGGTCGCCGTGTGACTCACTGAAGTTGCACAACTTGCTGGGAGCATTTCATTGGTGGTCAAAACGTCTCAAACACCGAATGCCATTTAGCATAAATCGCTGATTATTCCAACTCAAATTTGGTTTACCGCTTTCCCCCAAACCAGTGATCCCTTTCCCCAGACAATTACAGTATTCGTATTTCCATAAACCTGATCATCAGTCCCCAGACTCCATACCTTGGACCATCCTCAGTTGCAAAATCCCCATCACCGGACCTGAGACCCCGAGCACCTCGTCCCCAGTTCCACCCCTCCCCCCTCACCGGACCACGAACCTCTATACCCTCTCCCCAGGACCCTATTCCCGGAGCTCGGACCCTCAGACTCTCTTCAAACCACTACCACAGACTAAAGAGCACCATCATGAACCCCCCACACCCCCGATCTGAAACCAATACACCCAGACCCCCTAGACCCAGATTCTGTTCCCATAATACCAGAATATAAACCAGATCATCAAACCCCGGTTTGAAGACCCTAGATCCCCGATCGCTGGACCCCCACATCCCCTTTCCCAGCTCCCAAACCACCACGCCCGATCCCAACTCGCGGTTTGCGAAGCCGCCTCCACGCCGCGGCCTGCTCGCAAGCGCCTCGCCTGAACCGCCACGCCGCGAGGGCCGCTGTGCCACGGACCTGTAGAAGTTCTCGGATCCGCCGATGCCAACGAGGCAGTAGGTGTTCGTGAGCTTCGAGAAGACCCCGATCTCGTTGTTGTTTTCGAAAGACGTGCGGACCGCCATCGCGAGAAAGGGAGGCGAAGAGATCGGAGGTAACGCAGAGAACGTGGGACCAAAGTGCGCTTCGTCTAAAGAAAAAAACACGTGTGACGTCCCAACCGGCGTGATTACGTCACAACCGGCGTGATGACGTCGCTGTCAGATAACGCTGTGATGACGCCACGAACGAACCGATAGCGTGACGTCAGTCGAGGGGTCTATAGTTGAATGGTGACGTCATGTACGCGCCCATCATAAGACGTCGTTCTCACAGCGCGGTGTTGAACAAGTTGTGACGACACGCACGTGAAGACTACATGACGTCATGCTCCTCACGGTGATCTGTCGGTGATTTAAATGAATTCTAATCCATAATAGCGGTTTTTTTAGAGTTAGATCGCGTAAATATATAAATGTGTCGTTTAAACCCATCACCACCCGACACAGCCAACTAGTAAGGGTTGTCACGTATTTTAATACGCACAATGGGCAGCAAGAACGAGATCAAAGGGCGCAGAAGCGTGGTCACCACGTCTACGCCGCCATAGGGAACGAACAGATGGACTTCACAAATCTGGCTGTCGCCTGATGAAGCTGGTTGTAATTACTGGCGAAACGTCGTACTCAGATTGTAAATGTTGTGGCTTGGCTCTCCAACACACACCGGTGTGCTGTACTAGTACACTACACTATACACTACACTATTATACACTACACAACTATACACTACACTATACACTACACAACTATACACTACACTACTATACACTCCACTATACACTACTATACACTACACTACTATACACTACACTATACACTACTATACACACCACTATACACTACTATACACTACTATACACTACACACTACTGCTGTACTAGTATAATACACTATACACTACACTATACACTACACTATACACTACACAACTATACACTACACTATTATACACTACACAACTATACACTACACTATACACTACACAACTATACACTCCACTATACACTACTATACACTACACTACTATACACTACACTATACACTACTATACACACCACTATACACTATTATACACTACTATACACTACACACTACTGCTGTACTAGTATTATACACTACACTATACACTACACTATACACTACACGACACACTAGTGCTGTACTAGTGACGAATTAGCACGTTCTGTTTACGTCACAACCCTTAATAGTTGGCTGTGTCGGGTGGTGGCGGGTTTAACAACACATTTATATTTACACGATCTCACCAACCCCCCCCCCCCCCCCCCCTGTATTATGGATCATTCTAAGCCACTCTTCCGCTCGCGAAAGGATTGTTCTAATCAGAATCAGAATATTTCTGGAGAAATCCGATGAGTTATGAAGCTATTTTTGACAAGTCTCCAGTTGGGGTGGGTCAGAAAGTTACAAAAACTAAAATACCAAAAAGCTACAGGAGTGAAAATCACTGAAAATAAATGAATTTAAACTAAACTATTTAGATTTTACCATTTTTCTGAAGCGACCTGGCCACAAATGATAATTCAACGAAGTAGCTTATCATGCGGAAATGTTTCGCAGCCAAATACCCGAAACTCACGTTTGTAAATGTGGAGGGGAAAACCGGAGGACCCGGAGGAACATGTCTAGAGGAGTGGATTATTGACGGAGTATGCAAATTGTATGTAAAGGTTACCGTCAAGTTAATAGAACGACCGAGACAGAACATCCGCGATTCCGGTTGGTGGTGGCGCACGCGTGGAGTAACCCAGCACAGGTCGGGGGGTCACACGCGCGCACGTGTTGCGAGACTCCCTTTGAGTGCGCGTCGAGAAGATGCCAGGAGATGGCGCTACGGTAACATGTGAACTCCCACCTGCTCCGTCTCGACGGGACCGCGTGCCTGTCCATCACACGCGGCGATTTTGTTCGTGTGCTCCGGTGTCCTCCCGGGTGTAGACATTCGAAAATTGGCCGATAACACCTTCATATAGAGGACCGCAGAGCTTGGGGAATTGTTGGCTCCGGTTCACTGCATGGCTGCCTTTTCATGTGGTTGGTTCTTTATCGCGCCTCTGAGCTATTCTCTTTGAGAGTGGGCGAATACTGTGTTCGTTACAAGAATACATGATTGTTATTGTATACAAGACGAATGAAACAGTACAACCAATATTTTCCAGCAGCATTTTTGCTGTATTTAAGCCAGGGGTCGCCAACAAAAATATCAAGAATAGGCATTGTTTTGAAGTCGATAAAAAAATCATCGACTTCAAGAGCCGCGATGCACGCGAATACGAGACGGTCTTTAAAATTACGTCACGAAGCAGTCATTAAAAAGCCGCATGTCGCCTCCAGAGACGCGGATTGACGATCCCTGATTTAAGCTGACAAGCCTGGACTTGTTTCCACCTCTTGATTCTCATCAGAAAAGTTTGCCCCAACGCCGTTGAACAAAGTTTCCTATGTGATAGGTACAATCCACATCCATTGCGTCGTTCAGTGCACAATTTTAAGGAAACGTATATTTTTTCTATTTTTAATTGGAGTTAATAAAATAGTAGTATTTGCTTCCTCACCAGCCGATTGTCATTTGTAATAAGGCAATTATCATTAAAAATGCATCACACGGTCATGTCACCACGCAACTCGGTGATACCAGTGTGCAAGTGGTGTGGCGGGGGAGAGGTTGAATCTAATTAGAACGGGTTTTATGTTTCAAAGCACAACGCCACGTGAGTCATCGTGGAAGGAAGGAGTCATTCGTGCACGTGCAATTCATTCAAGACATTGGCGGTGGATTAAAGTGCCGCCTCAGCATCCTGACTTAATCTGGCTGATGGGAAGCGACGTGCATCAGCCAATTGTGGGATGACATAGGAAGGGGGCGGGATGCTACGTGCGGTTTGGCAGAGGGTTCCTGAGAGACAAAGACAACATTTTCTGAATGGCAGCAACATTTTATGATTAAGCCAAGGTGACGAGGCGTAGTGGCCCGTTCATGATCAATAAAGTGTCTGGGTCTGAAGTTGAATGTTGCGATATTTGTGATAAAATGTGGTTTCCCCAGTTTTATTGCAACCAATCCAAATTGCCATTATCACACAAACTCAATAGACGGTGTGCATTGAGAATCGATCAAATACTCCCATACTGTACAATATACACATTTCACTGATCACTCTGGTACAGCTGTTTCACGAGTGGCGTTATTAAAGAGAATTGACGAGGAGCGAGAATGACCTTCTATCCAAGATCTCCGAACGTATTAAAGACTTCAGAATCCTCATCAAGAGTCTGCTATATAATACTTTGATATCAAACGTAAGTTCATACAAGCTGTTTGAATCATATTCTCTGGGAACACCGCCATTTAAAATTGCCATATTCCTGAAAAGATAAATTGCAGTGGTATAATTCCAAAACCATCTGGTTGCATAGTTCCTAAAACTTGAAGTATTCATCCTGTTAATAATTGGGTCATTGAAGGACAACAACAGACATTGTAGATTGAGACAAAAACAGAGCAGAGCATGGCTTCATGCTGCCAGGCATATTCCATAATTTTGTCAGTCTGCATATCAGTCTAGACCTGAAACCATAAACATGAACTTTAATAATGAAAGCCTGCATTGTGCTCCACACACGTATGTGGGTGCAGACTGGCTCACGATTAATGGATTGGACAGCATGCATTAACTGATTAACACAGATTTGGTTATTGTCAGAGTTTCTTTTCAAGCATTAGTCATGTCTGTCTTATAATTTACAACTTGCATGGAATGTGGCGGTCGTTCCATATAGTAAAATATATTAGAAATATGTAATGCATTTAAGTTTAACATACAACCAACTATTGTGAAAAGTGTACTCTATATGCAGATCCATGGAAATAAACTAGTGCTTTATATAATATATACATGAATACAATACGTCACAGAGACTTAAATGCTACACCCACACACAGTACAGGAAAGAAAAGCAGGTGTGTGATGTAATTTTACAAAACCATTTATTCAAAATGCATAACACAGACGTTTAGGCTTAAACAGAGGAAGAGTCGGAAGCACAGACAGCTTTGAGAAGGATGGCACATGTGAAATTTACAGAGAAGGAATGCCCTCGCAAGAGCGATTGATGGCATGTTGGAGAAAAGGCAGTGCTTACTCGGAGAAAGTCGTAGCGATAACTAGAAGTAAGACGAGGAAACATTTTGATGAATCAAAACAATACAATACACAGATAAATGCAACCACATATCAAACTACTGTGCACAACATTGACACATGGACATTACAGGAATAGGAGGCATACTTTTTTATGATGAGGCTTTGAAGCTGATATGCAGACGAACGGTGACATAGAGAATTTGTACGGTAAGTGTACAGTGGTTCCTTTTGGGTTCAAGGTGAGGATCCATTCATGCAACAACATTGTGCATCACCTGACATTTTAAGATTTGGCATGTGGACATAATATTTAGAACAGATATAATAACCGAGGTGCAACAGTCAATAAATGAATGAAGTATGCAATCGACCTTGAAAAAAACCAAGTTGAGTGGGCGAGGGTACGAGGCACTCTGCCAGAGGGAGCAGCCTCTCTAACAGTGCCTTGTTTTTACTAAATATATTTAAATGTAAGAAGCAACAAAGCAGTGCTTTTAAAATGTTAAATGAGAGCATCGGATGCATGTGCGTAAGAATGACCTCTTTGCCCAAGGCAGTGAATAAAACAAGGGAGTCATCTGAGCCAGGTTTTATAATTACATACTGTGCAGTCAGACATGGATAGTGCCAGCTAGTGGCTCAAATCATTGGCGGCTCAGTGCCGAGGCAGCAGAAACCAGGGGCAGGCGGGGGGGGGTAAGATGTCTCAATTGGTCCTGTTTCCACCTCTTCAACAACGCACATTGATCAGCAGAGTGAAATATGGTCAAACAACCCCTCTTCCACTTAGTGAACTTGTACAATCATGATTATTGTTTTTGTAAATGTCATATACTGTATACGTTACGTATAACCAATTAGAAAAACAATAGGACATATTGGTCGGAGGGATTAAACTGGAAAACAGAGCAATTAAAGCCAGACTGGGATCAACATTATGAAATGAGGCAGGTGTGAGCAGGTTGGAGTGCTTTGGGATAGTTGGACTTGATGATGAAAAGTGAACACACCGATATATCTAGGAAATAAATAACTGTTTTACTCATGGCTAAATGCCATGGAAAGGGGAGCAGAGTGATGGATATAATGTATGGTAAAACCAAATGGGAAAGGGAAGAGAGAAGGGAAACCGTGGAAAATGTAGAGGAAAATAATAGAAAAGGAATGAAAAATCAAGAGCAAAGGGTCCGGAAAGATGCGCATCGAGAAAAAAGGCGACACAAGCGGCTCGACGCGGAATGGAGCACATTGCGTAGGTAAATCTAGAATGGAGCACATTGTCTGTGTTCACAGGGACAGGCAGAGTTGAGGGATTCAGATTGGGCGTAGCCACTCAGAAGTCACGTCGCTTACGGGAGGCTTGAGCTGACTTAAACGTAGTGTAGATTTTGCCTTCTTTGAAGCGTTACCTTGGTTTCAATTATCTTTCGTCCATTCTATCTGAATCGATTATCATGTGTGACATCAATTAACAATTTAATAGCGTTTCAGCTGTTTATTTAGAACATTATTTAATTTATAAACAAGTTGTTTTTGCTTTTTAAATAAAATGTTTAGATGATGCGCCAGTCCAACGTCTCATGCAGTCCAGCCGCCACAGAAGGAACCGCAAATGTAATCGTTGTTTATGTGTTGGCAGCGGGTTTTCCAAGAGCCTTCGATGTAACTCATTCAAATGGAATCTCTGGGATTATCTTCAGAAGATTAGCACTCATGGGTATTTTTATTGGCACTCACATATTCCTCAATAAATCCTGGACTTTATCTAAAGGAGGTAAAGACATAGGCTTAAACTACACGGTTACCGCGCAATAATAAAAGTACTTGTAAACATGAGAAGATTAGTTGAAAACATGCCATGCGCTCTTAAATTTGGTACAAATATTTAAGTGAAATTTTAACATGGAATTAACAGAGAATTAATTTGTGCTGCTCAAATAACAAATCTGCCAACACGCTGACACACTGAGTGGGGAGGCCTTCATCCAGCAGTGGGCTGATAAAGGGCTGTGATGTACAATGTTTCACGTTGGTGTCGTTTCAGGGCAGGCGCACCAGAAAACGCTTTCCATAGGGGTGGATTTCATAATGTAGCCCTGACTGTTTGGAAACTAGACCATGGCACTCGCTCATACCTAGTGAGTGCTCATTAAAGGAAGGCAAACACTTGTTGATGATTGAGCGTCACATTCAAATCCACTAGGAGGAGCACTCTATCTTTAAAATGGGATTTTTAAAATCACCTTTACAAAAGTAGTGTACTGTACTGCTTGTCCAAATACTGCAATACATGAATATTGTATACACATTCAGTTTAACACATAGGCTTTCGCGACCAATATTATACATAACAGATGTTTTTTTGGGTTAGATCGCGTAAATATAAATCAGGCTGCCTGATGAGTCTGATTGGAATTATAGGCGAAACGTCGTACTGGAATTGTAAATGTCGTGAATTTACACTCCAACACAACTGTGTGCTGAACTAGTAACTTATTGGCATGTTTTGTCACGTTTATTTTGTGTATCATCTTAATTACATGACAATTGTTATTTTTGTGTTATTGTAAATTGATACACACAATATGCATCATGAGCTGGAGTAGTCATTCAACATCCAGGCTAACAAAACTGATGATGGCCCAACGTTGCCATGTGGTTGGAAGCGCTTTACTGTTGGGTCAACGTTCCATGTTTACTGGGTACTTCATGGCCAAATTGACTGTACAATATTACTAAATCCTACTCATAAAAGCAACGACTGCATAGGCAGAACCTTATTCTGTGACTCCAAATATAAATACAATAATTGTATTCCCACCAGCCACTCGGCTTCCCAGACCAATTACAATATTATCCAGCAGTATTTGTTTCAACAAGCAAACTCTAAACCGGTTTTGACACTCTGGGTCTCATCAGCAGTCAGATTTGTTAAACATGTTGTGAGCAAGGGCACCCCATCTAGACAGGGCAGGTTGTGGACCGTGAGTGTTATTCTACTAAAGGTGTACATACAGGGTAGGATTTACTGTACACAAACCCGACCCTGTACACATTCTACCTGAGTCACGTCTCATGTATTTCTATACATCAGAAATTTATGAACAAACAAGTAGACCTTTTTTTTTACAAAATGCTGGACGATTTGCAAATGCAGAATATATTCAATAGTATTAGTCTCAATACAAACAACATTCTCACAATTAAGATGTGTACACTTAATAGCAATCATAAGTTACAGGCATTTGTCAACCCACTTCTGGATTTAGGACTCCCTACGCCATATTGGGCATGAGGGTTGTTTGACTATACTTTTACCACGCTGGTCAGATATCACGCGCCATAGATGTCAGCCATAGCCGGGAATGAAATGCAGGATGTCGGGTTCACAGTGGCGTGTGCTAACCACTGCACAGCCACTCCAACTGTATTGTCAATTGTTGACCCAGCTGTACCTTGCACAGGAAACTTGTTATCTCATTGGGATCTCACATGGTGAAATAGTCAGTCAATATTTCAGTCGCATGAACGATATCTATTATAGCATTTAAACAATATATGTAAATGGCCCAACTGTTATGTCATGTTACCAAATTACCTAGAATGTGCTGAATATCTTCAGATCTCAAGCTAAGCAGGTTTAATCCTGGATAGTTCTTGGATGGGCCACCACCATCCATAAAATGTGTTTTAGGCTGTGGGGTACGTGGTGGGAAACAGAGGGGAGTAACAGCAAAATGAGTTGTGAATTTATATGCTCCAACACCAGTACTCTCCGTCTTCGCGAACCTGCATTGACCAGCGTGGTGAAGTATGATCACATAAACCATCGAACTGGCACAGCATGGAGAGGCAATCGTATGACCAAGGGGATGTACATATGTATAATAAATTGGTTACACAACACATCAACGTTCTAGCGTGTCCCATGTGACACCATAACATAGGTCAATTGAAAATGATATCACTTTTACAAGAGGCTTCTTAGACGAAGGTCAAACGCACACTCTTTTTGGCAGATGTCCTGTAATGACACGGGCTAGAGGGAAAGGTGAACAATGGTGAGCTCATCGCTGGTTTTGTAACAGGAAATGGACACCCTTCCATCGGGCTTGTGTTCACATGCGAGTCCAGCGCGATGAGATGACACTGGTTGCATTTCCTCTTTCAGCTGCGAATGTGCAATGGGAAGGAAGTGAGTACACTCTAAACAAATAGGCACGCACTATTATGCATCGATGCAATGTCAAATGATGTATTCGTGGTGACGTGCGACTCTGGCACTGCATGAAATAAGAGCTGGCCTCTGATGAAAGAGAAGCAACCGTTTCATAATGCACTTTCATGACAGCGGGGAAATCTGCAGCTTTGGTGGAAATGCGCAATAAAATGGGGCTCCTGTGCAATTGTTAAATTGTGTTTCTCAAAAGCTGAATTGATTAGCAATACGATAGAAACAGCCCAGGCATTGAGATATACAAGCTATAATTCTAACAGGGATTTGTTTTTAAAGTGTAACGTGTCACAGCCACAAACATAAACATGGCCTTTCTCCCATCACTCCTCAGCAGAGGCGGTAAAATACATGGGCAGCGCTATAGAAATCTACTTAAATAGCTCATTCAAATTCAGGGTAAAGAAAGATTCCCTTTGACAGATTTTTTTTTAATTCAGGTCATGGTTCTGTGGATATTTCTGTGTCTAATCCTTGTTCCTGTGGATAACCTGACCCCCACATATTTCCAAGTTGCTCCGGTGTGGGGAGGTCTTTACAGAACTGTGCATTGTTTCCTACTTACCAACGTTTTCAGTTCACACCCAATTTTTTTTCCCTTCTGTATAGGTTTTTTTCACCATGTCAACACGGGGTGTTGGCTGCGTATAGTTCATTTAGGAGACAGCAACATTCTACGAAAACCAAGTTGGTCTGTTTTCTAATGCCTCCCGAGCACATGAAATGGTAAATATATTGTTTTACTGTGACACTACGTTCACAGTGATGCACAAGCACAAATAACAAAAAAAATCTACACATTCTTAAATTAAATTGCACGAGCGGAGGAAACGTATATGGTAAAATGTAAATGGGACATTTTAGGCAATGGCTCTTCACACGAAGAAGGGCACTGAAAAAGAGCCATTTGCCCAAAATGTGACTAATTATATAGTTTCTGTTTTAGGCCATAAAATGATGGTGTCGTTTAGATGATGGTTTACTTTTGTGACAGGAAATCAATGGTATTGGCAGCTGTACAGAATGGTCATGACTCATCCGCATAGAGTACATTTGTCAGCGCTTGTCTGTGTCATAAATCAAATGACCAAGCCCATCTCACTATCATTTGCTTATATCCTGGGGGTGGAAAATACTTTTGATGATGAAATTTATGAAGTTGCACCATCTACTCTTTGGTTCTTTCGGTAAAGTCACGTATATATTTTTTTAATTAAATAATAATAGAATACGACGTTTCGACTGAAACACAAGCAACCATCATCAGGTACAAATGAATGAGAAAACAAACCTAGTAAACTTAGAAATATAATGCGATACAACACAGTCGGCTAACACAACAGTCAACATCCCACCTGGTTGATTAAGTTCTTCCAAAGATTGCTAAATTTGAGAGAGACAAAACATAGACAAAAAGGTATTCTAGATATAAGTCATTATTAGCACTGCCTTATCGTGGAAAATACTGTGTTTATAGGCTGACGTTTCATGCAAGTCCTTCAGAGGAGATAGAAAGGGTGGAGCGAGTAATACACTCTTTACTTGCAGGTTACACTTTACTCTGTAGGGCCCTGAGAAAACAACAGGGAAATGTTGAGGTCAAGGAATTAATAATTTTTATTTAACATGAACTGATTTCGCGAGTAGTGTTCTTCTGAAAACCTTAAACATCTTCAGCTTACTCAGCGCCCTAAAACATAAAGTGGGATTTCAAACTCTAAAGTCAGTAAATCTCATTGCCCCTCTCTGCTCTCAAGAAAAGGCCATTGCCTGAATAAACAAGCCCGCTGTATATTTTCTCTGATACTTATGTTTTACTTTTGCCTATTCACCACTGCCAATGCAGTGAGTGCTTTAATTGTTTTGCTTGAGCGGATCCTAAGTCGCTCTGTTCCACATGCTTCTGCGACAATTCTCCCGTACTTCTGCGTGGGGTGCCTTGTGAAAACGCGGCACCTAAACGCGATAGACGAGGAACACAGCGATGATTGTAAAGATAAACGATGCAACCCTCCTGCCACTGGTGCAAGGCTACAATGCTGAATTGTAGAGGCCAAGTGGTGCCAACACGCTAAACAGTCTTCCATACATGCAGTAGCCGTATGCACACACAGTGCAAGCTTTGAACAGTCAGATGCCATGCCAGTTAATTATAAAAAGGCGCTTGTTTCAGATTGTGTGCAAGTCCTATTGAGGCTGTGTATTTGAATACTGTATGTACTGTTGGGTCCTTTGTGAGTGCTGGCGAGAGGCACAGTGGACGCTGCTGTCCTGCTGCTGCCCAGCAACGAGGTCAACGGATTGGAGTCGGGAAGCTTTTATGCTTAGAAGAATGTTCAGTTTACAAAAGACAATGCTGATTCTCTCCCCCGGAAAATGTTGTAAACAGTTCCCGTATTAAATTTACAACACGAATGAATATGATATATCACCATCGACCATGATCA
Organism: Lethenteron reissneri; assembly: GCF_015708825.2. Taxonomy (NCBI): domain Eukaryota; kingdom Metazoa; phylum Chordata; class Hyperoartia; order Petromyzontiformes; family Petromyzontidae; genus Lethenteron; species Lethenteron reissneri. Next base: position 334,116 of record NC_083787.1, read on the forward strand.
ATTCACTGCTGGGTGAAGGCCTTCACGAGTTATTGCAATCCGTCAGGGCCGTGTGATGCAACACATTAACAATAAATGCCTTTCTTTTTTTTCCAGGAAGGCTTTGCTTCAGCCGTACAATTCTTTGAGGGTCATGCGTTGGGATTTTTGGCCAATTTCCATGATAGTTTGGCTTGTGGGAGGAAACTAAATAACCATAAGAAACACCTCGAACGAAGGATATAACAAATCTCGACAGATGGATTTAAAATCAATTGCTGTCCTGTCAACTCTTGGCCACCTGGCAGGCTTAATGCTCACAAACAAAAGCTGCTATGGCTATTGGCTGCTCAATTAATTGAAAGACTGTAGATGCATTGACAACAAACGATGGGTAAATGTTTCCAGATTTAAAAAAAAGTATTTCTCACAGCGTACAGGAAACCGAAAGGTCACTCGATACCTGGAACGGAGTTTACAACTGAATTCATAAAATAAGTAATCCTGGCTAAATACAGGGCCCAAGTGGGGACACGTGTGAGAGAATTCCTAGCAATAATTACGAGGTATGACTCAGAAGTTGCTTAAGCTGGATGCCAGTTTCATTGGAAAATCTTTAGGAGAGAGTCGATATTGCAAACTCGGCAGGCTGTCAACGCACCGACACAAAAGGTGAAATGAGTGAAACAGATATTCAGGACAAGGGACACATCGACGTTTTTTTGATGACTTTTGCCTTTATTAAAAAGTATGTGCAACATCTAATACCCACACCCACGATTCTACTGAACAAATAATCTGCAGGAAGGTGAAAATGATACATAAAAAACAGCAATAATAGATGAATTTAAAAACAAATGTAGTCCCCAAAGTAGACCATTCCCCAAGAAAATGCATAACGTTATTACAATTAAAACAATTAGTGTTAAAACTCAGACTTGTATTGTTTCATTACTGCAGAAGGGGGGAACAGGGGACTTGCAGCATGCAGCGGCAGTGGCGTACCACGGGCTTTTTACTGCCTCGACCAGAGGTGACCACATCATGGGGCCCTCAACGATGAGACGCGGGGCCAACTCTGGGATCCATCCCCATGCTGGCCCCACCACCTCATTACCCGCGATAGATAATTCCCGTTTTTATTTTCTTAACGCAGGCAAGCCGTACGTAGTGTGAAGGTTAAAGATTCGCATGTTTCTGCATGTTATATGGACAGTCCCATTGTTTACAAGGTCATAGATGAATTTAATATTCTGCGGAGTTAGTAAAAGTGCAACGTTTACAACAACTATGTTTCTGTCGTCACCCATTTCTATTTCCAATTCAATCGTCGAAGTCAGGTTGACCCACGTAAGAGGAACGAAACGGTCCGGGTACAAATACTGCCCAATCTCAAAGGGCAAGGAGTACTTTAATCGGGGAGTGCCGCTAACACGATAACATGTTGGGATCATTAACATTCGTGGTATTAGCTCCACGTAGGAGCACGCTGTTCAACACGAGGAGAGGAGCACAGGAAGGCTCTGAGTTGTATCCAGGAGGGAAGGTGCTGCCCATACCCACGGGACGACGCCGGCTGATGAGACATTAACGACAGAAACCCCACCCTGGCCGAACAAAGCCGAGCGGGACAAAGATGAGGAAAGCCAAAAAAAATGGCCAAACAAAAGCAGACATGGCATACGATCGCTCGCTTGCATAACAAATCACAGGTGTGCTACATTATCCTCATGTTCAGATGCACAGGAGCCCAGCAGTGGCCAGTTGCATACAATTCAGTTAAATTTAGCCTTAGTTCACACTGGTATATATTTAATTTGGAAGCCACTGGAGCTATGCACTTTTAAATCAAGATTGATAACTAATATATTTATAAATGCTTTTTGTATTTAGTTTGTTGTCCTTCCCCCGCACCTCCGATTAGCATGGTTGGCTACGTACAGTGTGGAAGACGTTCAACATACACACACACAGAGCAAACTAAGGGGAAATACTTTGGGTGTTGTATGAAAAAGGCCATAGGGCTTCTCCCGATACCACCCGACACTTGCCCACCCGCACGTACGCAGAGGTGTGTGCCAACCAGATATCAATGAAACATTCAGTCTCTACAAATGCCAATCACGGCAACATGTTACAATATTAGTTTAGTGTATTTATTTCCTCTCACGTCTAAGCTCCCCAACTTCACCAACCCGCACTGACCAGTGTGGTGAAGTATGGGTGAAATAACCCCCGCGACTTGCATGGCTTGGGAAGGCCCTCATCCAGTAGTGGATTGAAAGAAGGGGCTGTTCATGTAGAGTACAGGTTTAAAACAAAATAGCATCGTAACTTGTTTTGTTTCTTCAAGGTAGTGCTTCGGTGGATTTATATTGCTCCAGCTCATTGTGTCGTTGCCCAAGAGTGTGGCTGGTTGGGTGGTTTACGGCCTCATAGAAACGCAGCCACCTCACTCGCCTGCCCCCCACACCAGACAGCCTGCTGCCTCCTGACCCTCCAGGCTTGCGCATCGCCACGTCACTGCCGCCTGTTTTAGCTCGGAGCTTCTGCAGACCCGGCCATGCTTCCAGTTTCTCCAGAGGTTAGGTCCGTCGACCCCAAAATTGGAGATCTGCACGGCCGCGGATTTCTGACGACCGTGGACCATTGTATCGGCACAGAGACCCAGCGGGTGATAACGCACGGCTGTGCCGACGACGGGGCACGTAATTGTGCAGTGCAGTACACAGGAACTCCAATATCCCAACAGTGCAAGGCTAACCACAAACAAAAAGCTCGCCTGTCCTGCAGACAAAGCAATTCCATTTCCTAAGTAATCACCGTAAAAGCACGATCCGCGAGGGTCAGCCACCGGTACTCCAGAGCATTAGTACAGCATTCATTAGCCAAGGAGGACGAGCATTTCATTACGGGGATCTGGGTCAAGACGGCCTCTTGGTCGGGGGCAATTTTAGGGGATTCGGCACTTAACGTATTCGATGCATGACTCTGATCGCATTTTCATTAATCATGCCATCCAAGGGTTGTGAACAAAGATGAGCTTACTGGAGCCCTTTTAAAAAAAATGCCTCTCGTACAACGCAGGCAGTGATCCTGTACGGAAGACCCCGGGCACTTTGGACTGACGCTCGCAGCTCTTGGCAGTTCCTCCTTAGTTGGGCCCTCAGCCATTTGGCGTACACTGTATGCTGTAATCTAAACGTCAAGTGTTCTGTTTTAAAAGCCTGTAAAACATGGTCATACAATACAACACATGACCAGCATGAAATTTGAGCTCATTTCATTTACATCAACAAGACAAATACAAAATTAAAGTAATAGTGGAAAAAAATGATACATAGCAATTAAATTGATTTCGGATTGAATGCTTATGCTAACATATATCATTACACCTATTGTTAATCACAAATTGGCAAAGAAATAACCCAACCTGTAAAAAGAAAACACACGTAAAGAAAAAAAAAACTATGAGACATGAGACGCATGAAACAAAAATGTGTCGTATATAAATCATTATATTCCCTTGGCTGAGAAACAATTTGTTAATTCATTGATGTAATCCCAAGTGATGTGATGTTATAGTGTATTAAAAAAAGGCAAAAGGCACAACTGCAATACAATTTTAAAACAGCACAATTTTCGAACCATTTCAGATATCAAGTGGTTGTTTATCTTCATGAGCACACCAACGATGAAATTTGCATTGATTTGAGAATGGTCATCGGGAATCTACTGTGTGTGCTTTAAGAATGGTCACTTCGTTTAAAGAAAAAATAAGTCAAAACAAGAGCTGTTAATTTTAATTACTGACATTTTTTATAATTTATTTACGTTGGTAAAAAGTGACTCAAAAATCTGCTAGTTTCCCTTTTTGCCGAGGCAACTGCCTATCAGCAAGCGTGACGACGGTTTAAAAATAAAAAAAATACTGAGTGCTGCACACTGCTCTGCAGGAGCAAACATAATTGACGATAACAACTTAAAGAAAACCCCAAAACTCACAAAAATCAGGCCACTTTGATGTGTATTTTAGCACCATAAATTAAAAGGCGGCAAAGCAGCTGATGAACCCACAGCCAGCACACTCAACCCAAGCACGAGTAATTAGCTTAATCCCTGCAACGCAGATTTTAAGTGCAATTGTCTGGTAAGCATTGGGGTCCAAGCGTGAAAAGCCGACCCAGGGAGTCCTCGAGCAGAATGAGACCATCAGAGAGGTATTGGGGCTGCTCGATGCTCCGGTGGATAAACGAGAACCAGAGTTCAGTGACCACGTGGCCAATTGGCAACAAGCATTCACAGCTTGGCGAGGCATGTCTACTTATATATTTATATATAAAAAAGAAACCTGTTTTCACTTTCAAAAAGCCTACATTTTATTGCAAGAGACACGTGACAAAGCTAACGCAGACGCCCTGAGGCTGCCGACGGGTGTGTTGTGTTTTTTCTGGGCCTCCATCGCTAACCTAAGTGCGAGCACCCATAGCAGGCGGCCAACTTGTGAGAACCCAATCCGAGCGGCCCACCCGTCACACCCACTGCTGCATCGAGCGCTTGCAGTAGCGGATGGGCTTGGGGGCGCCGCGCCTCCTGATGAAGAGCACGGCAAGCAGCGCGATGACGACGCAAAGCAGCAGCAGCAGGCAGATGATTAGAGCCACGTGGTTGAAGCCACCTTCCACCTCCTCCACCACCACGTCCACCTCATCCTCCACCTTGTTCTTGGTCACGTCTTGGTCATAGTAGTCATACACGTCGTCCTGTCCCGTGCCCTTGCCCCGATCTGCATCTCTATCCCTGTCGGTGCCTTTCTTCCGCTCCCTCTCCCGCTCCCTCTCCCGCTCCCTCTCCCTCGCACGCTCCCTCTCCTGCTCCCTCTCTAGCTCCCTCTCCTTCTTCTTTTCTCGTTCGCGTTCCCGCTCTCTCTCTCGCTCTTGCTCCCGTTCTTTCTGACGTTTCTTCTCCCGCTCCCTCTCCTCCTCCTCCTCTTCCTCCTCGCGTGCCCGCTCCCTCTCTCTGTCGCTATCTTCCTCCCTCTCTTTGTCACGCTCTCTCTCCCGTTCTCTCTCTCGCTCCCTCTCCCTCTCTTGCTCCCTTTCCTTCTCTTCCTCCCTCTCGCGTTCTTCTTCTCTTTCCCTCTCTTCTTCCTCCTCCTCCTTCCGTCTCTCTTCCTCCTCACGTTCCCTCTCCCGTTCCCTCTCCGTCTCCCTGTCCCTCTCCCGATCTCTCTCCCTGTCTGCGTCTTTCCCTGTGTCCGGACATCCCAGCCAGTCGGAGAGCACTGAGCGCGGGTAGCCGGGCTCCACCCTGAGCTTCTGATTGTGGAACTTCCAGTAGAGGTTGCCTTTCACGAAGTACGTGTACACTGCAATGAAACACAGCGTATTGCCGTTAAATACAGTGCCGGTGATTTGCTGAATGTTCCAATTTCAGTGCCACAATTTAATAAAACATTTTTTTAAATGTTTTAACAATGCGGTGATTGGTAGCACCTCTCGTGGCTGCAGGGGCAACATAAACCCAAGATAAAAATATACAGATACTGTTTGAAAGACATTCTTTCTGACATGTGTGAATCAATGCATGTATCCCGACTTTAAGCAGTGGGTGAGTCTATGCATCGTCTCACCAATAGGACGGACCCACAAACAAGCAGAACCTCATGTAGAATGTTCTGTTGTTGCCTCGTACTCTGCCCTCTGTGTGTATTTTTTTGTAATTTAATGTATTGATTCGAAGCAAGCGATCACAATAAAAACCACTCAACCGTTAAATGCTGCCTGTCGAGGCCACAGTGACAGTCAGCAATACGCAGGCACACACACACACATACACGCACACATACACGCACACACATACACACACGCACACACATACACACACACACAAACACATACACACACACACAAACACACACACATACACACACACATACACAAACCTGTTTGCGCATACTCTGTGCCTTTTATGGCCTTGAATGGCATTCTGGGTCTCCGGAGAGACCAGCATGAATATTTGATTGTAAAGTGGCCATCATAAATATTTAAGAAACAGTTTGTACCCTAATGGAAGGCATGATCCATTGTGGCATTAGACGATAAGTGATAGCATGTACATACAGGGCTAATGTTGCGTGAAAAACTACTACAAGCCAATGACGCTCAATAACGTCCTAGAGCCACTGAAGAAACTCCTCCATGCCTTTGCAAGGAAGTAAAACGTGGAATGTTTTGTGAATCGCAGAATACAAGGCGCAAATGGCAGTTGTGATGTGCAATTACTAGCACTATGAACTTGGCATCCTGAGTTTGATTCCTGGGCATGGCTAACATCAGAAGCAAATGGTATCAGAACCAGTCCAGGGCCACCCCTTTCACCAACTCACACTGACCACAGCGTGGCGAATTATGGTCAAACAACCCCATGACCGACACGACGGGGTGCAGGGCTTCATGCAGCAGTAAATTGACAAAGAGCTGTACATTATTAACATGCACTATTTATGCAGCATCATAACGATGATACCATTGACAACAATAACATTTACAAGAGCCTTACCAATCACACTGCAATTATAATGACCACACCAGTGAAATACGAATAATACAGGGCGGCCAATTTATAGATACCCCACTGATTTCTAATTCACCTCTTACTTTCTTCTCAACAGCAGGAGATTGTGACAGTGATGGCTCCACGTCTTGCAGAGGGGAGTGTTAGAATATGTAATGAGTGCATTCAGATCAGTGGAAGACGTGCAGAGGCTTCGAAATAAAAATGCTATTTCACTGTAATTTCTCCCAATTATTTTCGTTGGATATCCATAAATGGATCATATTGTACTAATAATATTGAATTAGTGCAGTGATTATATTACTATCCGTTAACATTGATGATGTAACATTGATGAAGATGATGGTAATAGCAGACTAATTCCCATTTGCAGGCTGCTACATCCACCATACATGACCATATACTGGGCCAGCCACCACTGGAGGTCCCCTCGGCTCAGAATCAGCTTGTATTTATCCCGGAGATATTGTATTAGCTATGAAGCTGTTTTTTTACAGATGTCCAGTGGGACTTTAGCAGGGTATTGGAATGGATTGAGCCGAGATGTGAGACCATTTGATTTGCTCAGGCGTTCAAGTGTCATATCTATGCAGATCTTAAATAATCATGAGGGTGATAACGTACTGCTCTCCGAGCCGAGGAAGGCGGCTTGCGGCGACGATGGTATCCCTTCCCACACGCTGATGGACTTGGGGTAGCCGGACTCAGCTGTCAGACTCTCCTCGTTGAACCTCCAGTACCTGTGAACGTCACAAGCAAGGATGGTCAGCGTGTGCCATGTCTCTCCGGTCCACAGCAACCCACGCCCCCCACGAGACCACGAGTACCGACGCCATCATCCATCATATTAACACTTGGCAGGATCCTTCTGAACAAAAAGTCTTGAGGCTCAGTGAGGCTTTCCTGGACAATTAAGCTAATCGTCTCTGTCATTTCCCAGTATTCTGATTGGCTGGAGGCTGCGGGTGGGCACGCGGGTGGGGGGGGTAGCCCCTGCGGGGAGGATTGCACGAGGGGAGGGGGCGCGCTGATGGCCGTGATGCGTATGGGGGCACTGGGGTGAGGGGGGTCGTTGTGGGGTGCGCGGGTTGGAGGGTGCACGGTGGGGCGGTGCGCACGGGGTGTGGGTTGGGGGACGCAGGCAGAGAGACTGGGGAAGGGCGTGCAAGAGGGGGGGGTTAGTGGGTGGACCAGGGCTGGGGGGGGCTTGGGGATGTATGCGCGGAGGGGATGGCACCCAGGGGTGGGGAGGGGGGACATTGTGGGTGGAGGTGTGGATCATCGTTCAACGATGGACATAGGCCTCGGCAAGGTAAGGTAATAAGGTAAAAACAACGAGCCTACCTTTACCCTACCTTTTACCTTACCACAATACAATCACTGTACCCTACCTTTTACCCTTTAGCAAGGTAAGGTAAAATGTCAAAAGCAACGAGCCTACCTTTACCCTTACCCCATACAAATTACCCGATTATAGGGTAATTATTGGGATACTACACATGAAAAAGGTTTATAACAGGTAAATGCTAGGTAGAGCGCTTTATTCATATAAAATACTCTCGAATCGGGCGTTGAGGCTGTCGACGACACCGTCCTCCATAACCTCCTCGTCCCAGTCGTCTTGGTCGATGACGATCTCATCAACAACCTGATCAAGTTCGTCATTGCCGTCGTCCTCGGATGAACGACGGGCAATAAGATCCTGCGCCGCTCTGGCTCGGTTAGACGGGACCTTCAGGCAGCCGGCCGCGATCCACAAGCACAAGCACGTGGACTTGATGAAGAGCGTCGACAACAGCGACTGGCGAACGCAAGTGAACTCCCGCCCGGCTCCGCTATTCGCGGGTTCGCAGGGAGTTGACGTCGCCGGCACTCCCAAATAATCGCAGGCCATCTTGTAGTGGGCGGGGAGCAGCTGTTTGCGGGGAGACCGCCACTGCATTACGTCGATGAAGGCGCTGGCGGTCGTGACGCCCGTGCTCAGAAAACGATCGACTTCATCGCCGTCGTCGATGGAGCTGCCGACGTTGCTGAACAGGGTGCTGAACAGCGACCGCTCCTCCATATGGGCAGCGACGGCCGTCGTCGGGATTGTGTGCATGTCCGAGTAGCGATGCTGCAGGACAGAGCGGATCGTGGCCTTCAGTGTAGCCAGCTCATCTTGGTCTGACGTTTTCGGCAGCTGTGGATTCAAGTAGGATGCCACAATGGCGGGTTCCTGAACCAGGAAGTCGTGGTACCGCACCAGCTCGGCCTTCATCCCCATCGTGGTCAAGGACTCATCGATCGCCCTAAGAACGGCTTCACCGTGATCGCAATGACGGATCAGGTGCTCCATCGTCACTGGCACGAGATCCAATGTCGACTTGCGGTCCGCCGTCAACGAGGTCATGACCTGGCGCGGCATTCGCAGGAATGCTGTCACGCCCACGATATTTGCCCACTGCAGTTCAGAGAAAGCACCGACGCCGATCACATCCTGGAAGCGCGCCATGATAATGTCCAATGGGACGCGCTTTTTGATGGCGTCGTTGCCCATGTCAAACGTCGAATTCCATCTGGTTGGCGAGTTCTGGTGCGTCGGCTCCTTGCTGGTGAGCTTGGCGATCTCGGCCTCGCGGCGGTACGACTGCCGGACGACCTTGCTGCGCATGATATTAACGAGCGCCTCGCGCAGTTCGGCTTTGGTCGACTTGATCAGTTTGAGAACTTGAACGACGCCGATCTGGACGGAATGATCCGCGCAGCGAATATGGTGGCAAGCCCGCAACTGCTCATATCCGGCGTCCGCGTTGACCAGGGCGAACAACGTCTTGACAGCACTGATCTCATCGGAGCCATTGTCGCTGGTGACAGCGAGCAGCTTGGTCGAGACATTGTGCCCGAAGGCTTTGGAGGTGCTCAAACAGAGCGGTGCCAACGCGCTTGCCGACACCCCTTCCGGACTGCACATCGAGGATCGTCAGTAGCATGGATTTCGACGCACCAGATTTGGTGTCGATCCAGTGCACCGTGACCATCCAAAATCCCTTCAGGTTGCGGTTCGACCACCCGTCGATGGTGAGCGAGATGGTGACATCCAGGTTGGAGAAGAACGCCCCGACGATGGGCAGCGTGATCGCGTGATGCTCGACAATCCTGTGAATGATGGTACGGGTCGACGGGCCCTCGTATCCCTGCGTCAATGTGTGGACCAAGGTCTTCAACTTGTCGCTGCCGGCGGCTTGCAAAGAGATTGCAGTTTTGATAACAAAATCAACCACCACGTTCTCAAACTTTACCAGGAGGCGATCCGGGATTGCTGGCCGGCTCAGTGTTTGCTGTATTAGGCGGCTCGCCAACGCCGATGTCCCGACCTCGCTGCCTGGGGCAAGCACGTTGTAAAGGTACAGGGTAAAGGTGTCGACCATGCTTCTTGAGGTGGGCTTTCCACCCCGACGCGTTCATGTGGGAGGAAAACCACTTGCAGCAGTGCACGCACTGCTGCTTTCCTTGCTGCACATGAAGATCACCCTCCATCCAATCATGCGTGTGCTCCCACGGGAACGCATGCCGCTGCCTCTTTCGATTGCTGTTCGCAGCGACCCCGAAAATGCCGTTGCTGGCATCCTCGACCTCGTCCTCTACCTCAAGAACGTGGCCCGTCTCCATCTGGTCCGACATCAATGATCGCAATTTAAAATGGAGGCCATGGACTGCACCACGGAGATTTTCGCGGTAAACAAGGTATTTACCGGGTAATATTTCACGCTACCTTTACCCTACCGGTTCATTCTTCCGCGCTACCTTTACCCTGTTACCCTTTACCCTGTTACCCTTTACCCTGTTACCCTTTACCCTACCCTTTACCCTGTTACCCTTTACCCTGTTACCCTTTACCTCACCCCCCTTGGCATGGTCGACACCTTTTCCCTTTACCTTGACCCTTTTACCCGGTAAAAGTGTAAATTACTTTACCTTGCCGAGGCCGAGATGGACACTTCCACTAATAAATAATTAATATAATCACCCAGGAATGTCGTTAACGCTCGTGACGTCACTCTACGTCGACCAGCCCCCCTCATTAATAATCATGAACAGGTTACATCCTCCACATGGACCTGCCCCTCGTTAATAATCTTGAGCGGGTGACATCACTCCGCATGGAGAACCCCCCCCCCCCTCATTAATAATCATGAACAGGTGACGTCCTCCCTCCATTAACGTCACTCCACATGGGGGGGGCGAGGCGCCTCCTTCCCCCTCCTCGGCATCAACTTACAACCCTCACTACAAAGGCAGAACCCTCATGTCACGTGATCTCCGTGACGTTCTTGAGACATCAAAGTGAAAAGGACGTCGTGATGAACAAGGGATTATAACCTTAAAATGTAATAAGTCTGTGTCACCGCGGCCTTACAAATTGCACACGCATTGATGCAATGAATATCACGTCGCGGTTTGCTTTTCGCTTGCAAGTTTCAGATTTACTGCAATACACCCGTCCTTGGACGGGCAAAAGGATAGTAATATATATTCATATACATTTACGTAAGATCTTATAAGCTAAAGCAGATTTGAGTCCAGCGCATGGATGGGTGATCACCATACACCAACAGGTTGTCATAGGGCTCATAAGGCTGCATGTTGGGCAGCAGATGGCAGTGCAGTAAAATCCCTTGTCATCCAGTGCCTCTGTGTCCACATGTACAGTATTCTCCCCACTTTCATTAGCCTGAACTGGCCAGTGTAGTGCAGTGTCATCACATAACTCCTAGCACTCGAATGCCACTGGAACGGCTTCATCCAGCAGTGGAATGACAAAATGGCTGCACTTCAGAATCTTTATTTATACTGGAGCAATCTGATGAGCTATAAAGCTCTTTTTCATAGGTGTCCAGGAGTGCATTTACACATGTACACCCAGGAAAGCCGCAATGAGCCTCAAGATTCTATTTTGAGGGTCGGAAACTGAGATGTTTGGCCAATCCCGTTATGAATAAACGTTTCGCTACGTAACGTGATGCGGCCCTCCCGTAGCGCCCGCCACCGCCCCCGTGAACCCGAACCCACTCACTTGTCTCCGCGGAAAATGTAAGTCTTGCCCGAGGGCTCCCACCACACGGCCGCGTCAATCTGATCGTTGGGGATGCCGCTGCCGAGCTCCGAGAGGCTGCGGGGGTATCCCGACTCCGCCACGGACTCGTCAAACACCCAGAATTTGCTGCCTGCGGCAGGGATTATGGCGGGTGGGGGAGGGGGTGGAACAGAGGGGTGGGGGGCAGGGTGAGTATGCCAGCTTGGTTCTGTAAGCGCGGTGGTGGGTAAGGCGAAAGGCCGCCGGGAGGACGCTGCGTTCTGTGTCCTGTTGTACCAGGGGTCAGGATCTGACGTGACCCACAGGAGGTCTGTGGGTCACGAGGGTGACATTTAAGGGTCAGTGGAGTTTCCTGGCCCTGCATCCTGCCCTGGCTCAGCGCTGTGCAGCGTCGCATGTCGGTATTGGATTGCTTGGTGCGGACAGTCGTGTCTTTGGCTTTTGCATGCGATGTCCGTTTATGATTGTAAGCAATGGCATGTGTTTAATTGAAGTTTAAATGGGTACTTAAAAAAGACACCGCATGTTGGTATGGAGGCGCCTAATGAGAGCCTGTTAGATGAGATTGCCATGTTAAAGGTTCAAGGTGCCGAGAGGAAGACTTGTCATAGCGAATACGGCGTTACACATGGTACACAGGTTACACCATACGACCACGAGCTGCGTATTAGCCTGGAGCACAGAGATGCATTTTCAAACTATGGAAAATGTTATCAAGTGCGTGTTCTCAATGAATAAACTGCTTTGTTCAGAGCACGTTCGCTTGCCAATGATGCACTGATTCAATTAAAGGAATCGATTCCTAATCTTATGATACAAACATTGAGTCGTATGTGGGGATCGATTATTTATATTTTATACAACATTTTAAACAAAGTAAGCGTGAATGATACATATCCGCTCGCGGAGCGAACAAGATTGTGCGAACGAGAAACAAAGCAAACGATTCTGTCCAAATCAGATGTAAAAAGAACGATTCACGAATTGGATCGTTAGCTTCCCTGTGAAATGTCTTCATATGGCTGCGAGGGCGATCCAATATGCGCCTACTGTAATCCTTGATATTTACTTATGTTTGTTTTATTCCTGTTGTTACTCTGTTGTCATAGAGTTGTCCATTCTCAGCCCTGAGAAGCTGAAAGTTATTTCCATCGACGGTCATAGACAACATGTTGCAAGACAGGAAAGCTATGATGGACATTCCGATATCCATCTTAAACCCCAAGCTGTGGGGGCTCAAGGACATCTTGAATTCTAAAATTCTAAAAAAAAACATTCTGCTGCCGCATGTGAAAGTGAAGATTGCGATTGTAAAGTGTAATACTTGAGGATGAGTCTTTGTGATGAAAGGGAAACAGAAGTACCCATAATCGCGGATGAACAAGAGGGACTCGTGGAGTGAATATGTCACCTTTACACACAAGAGGGATAAGGACAGTGGATTAAAAATAACGCAAAGCATCTCTTTCAGCTGCACATCCATCTGAACCCCAAGACGCTAAATCCCTTTGAAGCGTCCCGCGAGAAATGTTAATGCAGCAGCCGAATGGAAGGACGTCACCGAGGGCCATGGCAACATGCGGCTGAGGGCCGTCGTGTAGGTATGATGCCAGCTGGGCGCATTCCCCCCGCCTTACATCACAGGGGCGAACACAAGTAGCTGGGGCCATCGTCTCTACAGAGGCATCATCGCTGGCAGGTGCGTTCACAGACGCGAAAATAAAAACACCCGGCAAATCCGGTACCTTTAAAGAAGACGAACTTTCCGTCGCCCCTCTCATACGCCGACTCCACGTTATTGGGCAGGCCCAGCCAAAAGTGGCCAATCGGCATGGGGTAGTTTTCTGGAACGCGCTTGTCCTTGACACGCCAGAACCACTGGTCCTGCAGCGGCCGAGGTTCGGAGGAGGTGAAGGCGAGTGAGAAGAAGAAGAAGACATTAAGACAGTGTTGAGACGAGGTGGGGGGGGGAGGTGGGGGTGGATAGCGGAACCCCTTCCCGCTGTCGGACCACCCCAGCTACGCAGTATGCAACATCCTGGAGGCCTCCTGGGCAAATAAACAATGCAACATGGTTTTGGCAACTCCGTTTTCATTTTTTGAATAAAACAACATTCCAAAGAGTGAGCGCGGCGTAGAGTGCGACACTGAGAGCATGCCGAAACACGGTGGTGAGGAGCCTGTTGGGTGGTGCGGAGATGTGCGGTGAGTGGTGGGGATGAAGGCCGTCCATGAGCTGCAAGAATCATAAATCTCCAAAAGCACAATGTGCATAATTGACAGTTCACCTCTTTACGAATCAAACAGCTTTGGCAGAGGTTTCAGAGCTGTCATGTTACCTTGGCCATGTCCGAGTTGCCACCTGTCTGCACCAATAGACAATGCCTGCCATGCAATCCACAATCTCTCCCTTTGATTTTTCCAAGCACGCACTGTCACACGGACTCTGGTATTCGCTAAATATCTATTGCTTTGTGACTCGCAGATGGCAGTGAGGCGCTGGTTGCCCGGTGTATGCCGAACTGTTCGTTCCCTCCATTAAATGTTTTTCTATGTTCTCCAGATAGGGTCACGGCCTCTCAAAAAAGACAAACCTGAGTTTGGCAGACGTTTAGTATATTGCACATCCCCGAACTAACTTTGGTTCTCAAATTACAAATGGAATGAATAAAAAACATAAAAACTAAAATGTTTATATAAAGCAATAGAATGGCAATGAAGAATGCATTTGTGTTCATTAGCGACAGTTCATATCCATACACATTAATTAATTCATATCTTTAGAATCAGGCGAGCATCTGATTCATGTTATAACGTGTGTTGTAGTACATTTTGTGGGATGAAATATAGCCAGTATTTTTTGTCGGTTCGAGATGTTAAAAATAACTATGCTTTGTACAGCTGCTCAACCAACGAATACAATGCTGCTATTTAATGTTGGCACTTCTGAAGATATTTGTTTTCATTGTTCAGCCAAAGGTATGTCCGCCTACACAAATTTAAATTTTCTTTGTGTTTGTAAAGCTAGGATATTTTTTTTTTTTTTACAATAAAAGGTGCTGCAGTATCGTGAACTGGAGTTTCATGGAATTAACAAAACTGGCAGTTGGGGGCTGCAACCGGATTTACAAGAAACTCCCCCAATATTTCTGTCACATTGCTAAACATAGGGTTAGGGAGTCACACGGGGCATCGAGCACGCACATGAGTGAGGGACGTGCCAATTTTTCAGCATCTGAAACGTTGACCAGGACGGCTTGTGAGAGGAAAGGAGGTTCCACGTTCAGCGGAACGCAGCTGCATTAAAGAATGTAAAAAATACCACTTGCACCACCTGCTTGTGTGGGCGGTGTTTGGGAGGGCGGTGCATTGCTGGGATGGAGAGGAGTACAATGGTGTGGCGGAGGGGAGAGCAAAAGGAACCCAAGGCGCTGGAAAAATTATTGAGATCATAAACGCAGCGCATAAAGCCACCGCACCACACGTCCCTTTCACCTGAGCAAACAGGCCGACTGCTTGAGCTCGGTCTTGTAAAATTGCCGCTTTGATTGAGGTCCCTTTGGATCTCGTGGCAAGTCCGCAACATCTGTGCGGAAGCATTATGAATGAGAAATCCCCATAAAGTGCAAACCTCACTACATCTACGAATGAATTCAAGGGTTCAACTCAGTCCGATGCTGCCTGTATTGGGTTTCACGACGTTGCCCGTCTGTCGGATTGTTAAACTGTGGACTGTTGGCAGTGGCGAAGCTATCGAGTGTGTGCAGGCAGGGCAACTGCACCAGGGGTCCAGACTTCAGGCTACAAAGAGAGGGGAAGTTGGTCAGAGGCCCAATTTAATATCTTGTGCCAGGGCCCATTCCTGCCACACTACGCCTCTGGCTGTTGGATTGTCGAGGGAAGGGCTGTGGGATAAATCAGTTCAGGTGGTATGGCCATTTTCCGTCTCTTTCCAAGCAAACTCAAATTTGTACCTTTCTGGATTAATATTTAGGAAATGTACCAACGTTATGCACACTATCAAGCCTCACTTTATGTAATTAATGATAGATTCAGAACTCTCACAGAGCAGCGCTATCCCATGTGTTTGTGAGCAGCCTATAGAAGTGGGGTTTACAGAACTTCCTGTGACATCTATTTCAGCGACCTTGTTTTGTCATGCGAATATTCTTAGATACCTTGCTGAGAGTCAAATAAATATAATTCGCAGAGCTGGAATTTAGGCAATGATAAAAGATAAACCAAGTCAACCTGATTTAAGCGTGAGCCCATAAAACTCAGATTTTAACCCTGGATTTCAGCAGTGCCATGCTCACAGTGCTCTGACCACTAAGCCACCTGGCCACCTGTTCAGACACAATTTGGAAAATAACATCCAGCATTCCACTTATGATTCACAGCACGACAGCATCCATAACTGCATTTTATGGGGGAAAAATTTGCATTGTATTTAATGTCATCGCCGCGTGTTGCACAACTGCGGGCGGGTAGGATAAATAAACCCTGGCAACGTGGCAAGGCGAGAGGCGCACCTTGAACACAAACATCTCCCCGCGCAGCATGGCGATCGTGTCGAAGCCGCCCTTGCAGATGTCGGGCGGCGAGCCGGGTCGCGGCACGTCCTCTCCCGGTTTCGTTTTGGGCGGTTTGGGTTTGTTGGGCTTATTGGGTTTGCCCGGAGACACTGATGGACGCGGGTGGGTCGGGGGACCTGGTTCGCACGACCAGAGAAAAAAAACACACAAACATATAAATACACGCGCACACAAAGATACAGGCGTACACACACGGCCCACACGTAAAGCCTCACACACTCTTGCAGCAAAGTGCCGTGAGTGAACACCTATTAAGGCTGGCATGGTGCACAAGGGGGTTTTTAATGGCCAGCACCATGCCTGGCCATACATATTGGACTCCCCAGTGATGATGTTGACACACTGCACAAGGTACTAATTATAATCCTGAGTTGACCCAAAGAAGGCGCAGATCAAGTTCAGATAACACTGATATTATTGGTCACCTGGATAATATCACAATGCGCTATCTATTGCATCACCGCTTGACAGACACACACACACATGCTCACGAGTTAAAACATGCACACACGCTCACATGCACACACATGTAAACACTAACACATGCTAAGACATGCACTCATGCGCACAACTGCACACACGCTCAAAATGCACACACATGCTCACAACAAGACAAAGATCCCCCATATAGCCTAAACAGACTTTAAAGGGCAAGTGCTGTAAGCAAGCATCGATGATATATATACACACACAGGCATTTATGCACATGCTCACACATGGACACGCCGTTCCGCATGACCACAAATGCTGTCCACAACAAATTGTCTTTCCCCCACGATGTGGTAGAGGCCTGCCATCCTCCCTCTCAGGATCACCGCTTTGTCTGCAGTAGTTCAAGTTGGGATTCAATCAGTGAATTAATTTAGAGAAAGGATTGTATTTTTTCAACCTTTTTCTGTGCGACTTTGTATAATGGTTAGGAAGACTCCAAAAGTCCCCTCCCACCGGAAAAGCCCTCACGCCTTATTCCCATTACGCTCCGTGAAGCCGGAGAAATAACGACCACAGAGGCGCTTTCTATGGAGCAAGGGCCCCCGACATCAAATCCGCCTCACCCCCCTCTGGTAAACATGGTACGCTCCACCACTAATCAAAAGCACGTGTTCGCCTTTAACAAACGCAGCTGCGTGCGGAGGGCACAGGTGAAAGCGGTGACTGCAGAGAGGGTTTCCCTGTTGAATGTGCACCCGGGCCGCAGAACACTTGAAACGGAGAACAAATACAAATTAAAAGGGCAGGAGACAATGTATTTTTTCACGAGTATCTTATTTTGATATAAAAAGAGAGAGCGCCTTAGCGCCAGGCGTTTTACATCGTTAAAAAGCGGGAACAAAAATCGAGTGCTTTAGATGGCAGCAGCATGCAAGGGCCGAGGAATGAGTGACCGCAACAGAGGGCATGTGGGGTCACGAAGGAGCATGGGAGGGACGGGACTGAGAGTAAGGGAATGGGCAATGGAGAGGAGGTGAGGCTTTGAGAGAGGATCGGAAGGAGGTTCAGGGGAGGACCGCTTCATATACAGGGGAAGTTTATTCCGGTGGAGGAAGAAGGATAAAACATGAGACTGGGCACAGGGAGAAGGAGAGACAGAAAGAGAAGATTGGGAATGAAGAGTACGAGACGGGGCATAAAAGAGATGAGGCCAAAATGAGATTTAGACTTTCACAGCGAGCAGTACACCAACTTAATGATGCCATATCACGACTTCTGAAGTCACTGCAAGAGGCTCTTATTCAAACAAGAGGCACACCTTTTATGTGCCATATAAAGAGTGTTTTTTCACATCTCTAAAAATATATATATTCTGAGAGATTAATCTGACGTGCTCTTTTGTATGGTCATTGGGTGGCTGAGCCAAGAATATTATCTCACTACAGTAAATCCGGTCTAATTACAGGTGGTTGAAACTTGGAATGAAACCCAGAACCTCAGCAGCACAGCTCAGCGGTCTGACACAGTATTAACCCACTCAGCCACCCAATTCGTTCTGGTAGACTGTACATCTATTCTCATAGCACTGATATCCCAATGGGTTATAGTTATGACTAAGGTCAGGGTTAAGGTTAGGGCTAAAGTTACAACTTGGGATATAGGGTTAAATTAACTAGCGTTAGGGCTCCATCTCATCTTAGAATGTGCTTGGGCATGCTATTGTGCCCTGAGAATTCCACGTGTTGAGAGGGGCCACTGTGTATAGGGAGGCACGGTTCTCCGACTCCAGAAGTCAACAGAGATGTGTCAGTGTAAGGGTGGAGAGAGCGGCCAGGGGAACATGAATATTTCCAGTTGTGTGGTCGAAGCCTGCTTCACTGCTCCCTCTTTCTGTACCACTTCTCTGGTCAGATCACCCACCCAGGCAGGATCTCCCTCCTACGAAGCCAAAACAAATTGCTCATCAATCGCAGGAGCTTCCTGGTGTCGGAAGCGCCATCTATATCAGTCACTGTGGAACGGGCTCGGTGGGTTGTGTTTTGTGTGACAGGACCGAGCGTATTAAATTGGCGGGTTCTGGAGGGCTAGGCAAGGGCAAGGACGACGAGGCCTTATCGACCTACCGTAAATCTGCTGGATGCCCAGCAAATCGTCGTAGGGCAGCTGGAAGTCATCCGTGTCCATGTATTGGTAGAAGGGCGCCATGATGGCCGACGGGTCGTTGGAGTGCTCCAGGCCCAACGCGTGGCCCAGCTCGTGCACGGCGACGATAAAAAGGTCGTTACCTGATTCCGCGGGGGTGGGGGTGCAGTGGGGGTTGTGGGGAGAGGGTGTAACAACAGGGGAGAGGCCAGAGGGTGAGACAAGAGAAGGGAGGGTCAGCGACATTCGGCCTGCAGTGGTCACTGGCCATGGGGTCAACGCGTCCTCCTTGCGGTGTTGGCGCTGGTGCCAACACAAGCGTCGCAAGCGGAGACGCTGCCAAATGTAACAAAAACAATTCAGGGGACGCCCATTCATATCACTGCCAGGCGCTCGGCAACAAATGCTGTCAACACCCATCCACGTACACACACACACACAGTCCCCTGTAACTTACCAACTGCACATTCAGCAGGTTTCTTTTTTTCTCCTCATTTCCCTGCTGGGAATATTTTACTCAAAAATATTGGAGTTTTCTGAGATCTGGGAGGTACGGGAAATATCACGCGCAGCACACAAAAGCAGGACGGCTGCACATGCCTTGGACTGCGGCTAAGGTGTAATTTACTTTGAAAAACTTGCAATGGATTTGTTTTCATCCCCTCTGTAAACCGAGCAGCAACCGAAACAATCGGTCAGTGAAGGGTTCGTGGTATTATGTCTGCGAGCGCTTTGTCATCATCGCGGGAGGTCGCTGGCGAGTGTAATGACCGGGTTATGCGGTGTGGCCAGTTTAAAGGCTGCCCTTCTAGAGGATGGCGGCTTCCACTAAGACACAACCATGGGGGTTCATTGTACATGCCAAGATTTTTCTTTGGTCTCCGAGTCATTAAAACCTAAGCCTGACGAATCTGGAAACATTACCCTCCTGAGTGGTGAAACCAGATGTCGTGCGATGGGATCGAGGTCGGCTGTCGGTAGTCTTATACCAAGAACCCATTTCTGTTTATTGTAAATTCACAGAGCCTAATAGGAATATGCATGAGGTAGGTTACGTGTAACCGCCAAAAATCAACTGCTCTTCAAGGTTCATGACCACATCTGTCTTGTTCAATCATGTCAAACTCTCACACTGATTAAAGGTCAAGTTCCCTTTAATGTTTTTGTCTGGGTTTTTTTACCTCTACCAGTTCACACGCAGTCGCAGCAATGCAACACTCAACAGAAGCTGCTCACCTCCCTAAAAGTTTTTTTTTCGTTTGTCACCAAGCGAGGGAGGAAAAGATGGTGGGAGGTCTGTGTGTTTCTAGGGCCCTTCGTGTCTTTTCACAGAAGGCCGCAGCTGACGAGGTGCGTGCGGCATTGTGCGGTGAATGGATCCGCTCCCCCCCTCCCCCGTGCTTACATAAGAAAACATTCGACTGGTTTGTTGGGTTTCCCAGCTTTCTGCGTCACCGAGTGCGCTTTCTTGCATTTGTGGCGAGGCCATCGCATTCGCGCCTTACTTGAGCAAAAAAAAAATCGACACGAACCACATCAAGAGCGTCTTTGTGGAGAGCTGTGAACACAAACGAGTGGCAGCTTGTCGGGCGGGCCCTTTCGTCACGGGAGAATTCCACCGAGGGGGGTTCGAAGCCTCGCCTGTCACCGAGAGGCCTGCGTTTGGTGAAACGCGAAGCGGAGGGTGCACTTTGCCGTCGTTGGTGTTCCTTAAGCCGACGAGCACTCCACACTCCCTCGCTGTCAGTGAGTGATGGGGTGTTCATTGAGAGGGTGGAGGGGTTTCTATAGGGAGTGGTGGTACAGCGATTAGCACGCTGCGCTATGAATGCGGCGCCCCGAGTTCGACTCCCGCTTACGGCCAACACCAGTGATGATTATCTGAACCAGTCCTGGGCCTCCCCTAGGTCGACTCAGCCCCAAACGAGTACCTGGTATGGTGTGTAAAAACATCGCCACTGGGGAGACAAAAGGGGTCGGGCATGGCGTTGGCCACCCACCCCACTCTGTATCGTGCCTGCCTTCATAGGTGCTCGCTAAAAGCACTTGCCTTTAACAGTCTGTTAAGGCTACGCGGGGATCTTTGTCTTTGGGGTTTCTACACTTGTGAGAAGAGCTTGTAGGCAGAGACCTCTCTCCGTTGGCATCCCTTCACCAGAAAAATTATTTGTGGGAGCGGTAAGGGAGCATTGTTCTTTTAAGCTCTTATTGTCCTCAACCACATCCTCCTTCTCTCGCCCCATCAAGACATCCATGTGATTTATATGCTGACCACTGCCATTGGCCATTTGCAATGTTTAACCAAAAATCTCATAAGACGTATCTTTTATGATGCACATTTTTTTAGACCATAAAACACAATTCCCCAAAATACAAAGTACGACACCAGGGGCTGTAAAATGCAAATGTGCATCAGAATAAATCTATTGAGATATAAATTGCATGAAGATTTGTGGCCATAACTCGATAAATTCCTGCTGCGCCCAGCTCCAGCCCAGGCAAGTGAAGAGTCTCGTGGCTCTTGTGATAAAGGCAGCCAACGTCAGTGGCCAAAACAAACGTCCAGTGGCTATCTTCCAGAATGCCTCACTGATGATTTAATTTTCCATGCTTTGCATGGCAAAATATGCTGAGACGCTTAAACGTCGAGGTGGTCAAGGTTAACGTACGGAGTGGCAGCCAAAGAAGGCAACAAACCTGAGAGCACGTTCACGGCAAAGATGGAGTGATAAACCAGCTTGTGTCCGCGTGCTGAATGCATTGATGCATTGCAAGGCTGTGGTAGATGGTGATGGCTCGGGGGAGGCCTTCATCCAGCAGTGGATTCACCATAGCTGATGATAATGATCATGATACATATAAGAATTAACCAGTTACTCCAAATGCACCAGTTTGCAAGAACTAGGAGATTATTCATTGTCCACTGAATGCAATGTGCTTTGTTCAATTTGCACATTATGGCATATTTGTGCAACTTTAAATCTGAAATATTCTATCCACTTGGAAAAATGAAGAGGCACTGCACACTGAGTAAAAAAAATCTCTCACTGCAAACGATATTCACTGCAAGGCAGTTAATCGCTCTCCATCCGGAGAGGCCAAGATGTGCGAGATTATAATTTCCAGCCAAGACAAATATTCCACATATCTTAGAGCCTTTCCAGGTTTCCAAAGCCATGTGGGGTCTCTAAGCAAGCATTGCCCTGTGGAACAATGCCTGCTCTGGGGCTGGCAGTGCAGACCACTCAGAAAAGCCTCAACGTGGTCAAATGACAAGCGGTGCTAAGAGGCGCGATCACAGAAATACTGACAAAAGACTGTCCAAAATATTGGTTTGCAGTCACCATAAGTGGTGGGATATTGCTATATGCTTCGCAAGATCATGTGATGCACGCAGAAAAAAACGAATATAGTACTCAACGAGCCCAACAAACACAACACAACAGGGTTCCTTGAGTTTTACGAGCACACTAAAACATCACATATTCGGAGAGGTCTGATATGTGAACATCCTTTGAAAAATATAGAAACACCACGCACAAATATTGCACTGGGAGTGGGTAGTTAATTCATCAGGGTGGATATTTGGTGATTAGAAATGCAACGCTGTACTGTGGCTTTGACATTTAATTCACTACTGGTAGGGCCCAATTTGATCTGAGTCTGTCTGGATTGGCGACCCAAAAATATTTCTGCACCCAGCACACCATTTGCTATAGTTCCCTCTATAGTTGTGGCTACTAGCCACGCGCTACCAAATCCAGACTACCAGTGACCCGGTAAATATAAATGGGAATTTAAGCCCTGACTCAGGGCACATGAAAGAGGTGAACGATTACAAGGTGAAAGGGTGCACAACCGCACCTAAATACAGATTGCAGGGATCCATACTCTTTCATGAGAGCCCACAGCGTTTTTCCGAGACCAAGGTACTCTGCAAACCTTCGGGCTACTATCAAAGGTTTGCTCATGAAGCCATCCAGATATATAAACATAGACATAACTTCAACCGAGAAGATGGATACAAATTGAGCAATCATTGGAAGATTTTTTTTTTCTTGGTGGTGTTCATTCAGACGCTGTCTTTCCGACAGACCTGTTCTTCACGTGAGGACGGCTGCTTGTGTTGTGGCCGAAACGTCGTGAGAATTGTATTTTATTATGTTTAATTTTTATTATTTTATTATTTCCCTTCTACGTGACTTTACCGAAAGAACCAAGAAGAAGACATTGGAAAGGATGTTATTAACCAGGTAAAACCTTAACTAATTTATGGTGTTGCCTTCATATCCACATCTACAGTTTCTTCAGCCTCCTACTCCCAGCCCTGCTCACCCCCCCCCTGCACATTTTGCCGTACTCGCCCTTTCTCCCTACCACCCGCCCTTTTCTCCCTACCCCTCACCCCCCTCTCTATCGCTCCTCCCTGGCTCCTCCCCCCTCTCTTACCTAAATAACCTCTTGTTACAGTAGCCCTTTTGCCCACTTCAGCAATTGTTTCTTGCTGTGGTTGTTCCACCTGATGACGGATGCTTGTATTGCGCCCGAAACGTCGTGATTTAATTTATTTTATTTGATACCTACGTGACTTTACCGAAAGAACCAAAGAACATACCCTCCATAGAGAAAATAGACATTTCAAATGCAGGATTGAGCATTGGAAGCTGGGCTCCCAATAAGCGGCCTCCCCGCTTTCAAGCTGTGCTCACCGATAACAAATAAGGTGCCACCCGATTTCATCGCCACGTCGCTTGCAACAGGATGTATCGCCCGGAGCAAACGGTCGGCGCAGGAAGTGTGAGACGCCCTGCAGAGCGGAAACCCGACTCAGTGGTCCTCGCTGCCGAAACAATACCGTTATTGGCCAACAAAACTTGCCCAGTCGTCACTCTCAGCTGGTGCCCCAACCGCTGTTGTTTGATGATGCCCTCCCAGGACTGTTGGCATAGGTGGCAACGACTTTTGAACATCCAAGGATATTTTCAATGATTGGCGTTTTCTCATCATTGTTAAGGAACATCGTCGGACCCCCATGTCTGGGTTTGGAGTCTGGCTGTACAGAGTGCCAAGGACAAGAGGCTATCAACACAAGATATGTGTGTTTTGTTTTTGCTTTAAATAATTCAGAGCGATGGTAAATATTAACACGTGCCTTTTTGTCAGGGTATTCTTAATTCAAGATATTGGAAAGGGCGTCTGTTTCTAAATGTGTTATAGGTTTCATGTTTGTTTACTACAGAATTAACTGTTAGATCACACAAGAGGCTTCAAATGTGGTCAACATGTGAATGAAAAGCCACTTAAGAGACCCACAGTGTGCCTGCACTCCCATGGCAAACTTTGATTGTATACCGCAGACTAAAGTGCAACCACACTCAATGCAAATGAGCTTCAGCAGTACCACTATGACATTTTTGTAAGTTTTTTAACTGAGCAAAATAAACGGATGGTTTTCTAAGTTAAAGTAGGCCAAAGAGCAGAGCAGTTTTGTGGTCTAAGTTATGAGTTTTTTTCAAAGTAGTTATAGTCAGGAATTTAGTTTGTTCTGGACTCAGGCGTGATGGTTCTGGTGGTATTCATGGGCTACTGCCAGAGGCATGAGCCCCCCTTTCTGTCATGAAACATCTTTTGTGCAGTGCCCGGTTTTATTCATTCATCAAATTCCAAGAGGTTCTGGGGGCCAAGGCAGGACACATTGATAAGCCCAAAACAACAGGAATCATATTTACAGGAACCAAGGACACATGCTGATGTGCTCCAAATAAACCAAAAGCTATTTAAATAATCTTCACTGGTTAATTCGGTGAGGAAAACAACCAAGGCTAAGGAGCAATGAGATCAGCTAATGGACAGGATGGATAGTGACGTTGGAGGATTGTAAGAGATGGTGGGAGCGTGGTGACGCCTTCACCTACCAACATATGATGATGATGATTGATGATCGTGATGAATTGTTAATATTCATAATAACCTCCTGGCATGGTGCCCCGAGGGGAGCCACTCCCCAAGCAGTGTCCCCCATGAACCTCCCGACATTAGATTCAGCCCCTTCAGGGAGGCTCCGGAAGCACTGAAGTTCAAATTAAAGAGATCGTCATGTTCTATTGTACTTTTAAGCTTCCATGTCCAAAATTTCCACCTTCACCACCCTGCACTTACCAGGGTGGTAGAGTATGGTCAAATGACCGGTGTTACTTCGGTGGTGTGGGGAAACCCTCATCCTGCAGTAGAGTTATCGTGGATTTGCTTTCCTAGGAAAGCCGACCTGAATCTCATGATTCTTTTTCAGGAGGGTTTTGCCAGGTTTTTGCATTAGGGGCGATGATTGTTAAGCATAAACCAAATAGAATAATTTTCAGCTAATTTTTCAAATTTGCCAAACTTGGATTGTGACGCTGGCACAACATGGCTTTCTTTTACGAATGATGTCACGTGACTTTTAACGTTTGCTGTGAAGCAGACAGCATGTATATATTTCTTATCGTTAAAAAACCCACAGTAATAACCAGAGCGACTGCTGCATTCAAACCGTGAACCTCTGCAACACACAGCAAATGCACTAGCGCTTGTCCACATCACCACCGGATGATGACGAGGATGACAATGATGACGATGATGATGATAATAACAACGATCTCTACAGACGCCCAACACCACTTCCACCCACCGGTGTAGTCGAGCCCCCCCAGCGTCCACGGCTCGTCGGCGTCGAAGTGGGTGTCCCCTCCGATGCCCTTCCCGGGGAAGTAGGCGTGCGCCAGGAACCCGCCCACGCCGTCGAAGGGCGAGCGGTCGCCGTGGTAACCCGACGCGAAGAAGATGATGATGTCGGCGTCGTTGCCCGAACCGTCGCGACCAGACACCTGTGTGAAGGTGAGCGGCGTCACCGCCTGCCACACGGCGAAGGCGTTCCGGATTGCCTGGTGGGTCTCGTACTCGCCGACTTTGGGCGTGTAGTTCTGGATGCTGTGGAAGGGAAAAAAAACCCGGGAGAGTAAATGCAAGGACGTCAAGCAGAGAGGGCAAAGCTAGGGCACTCAAGCAGAGCGTAGAGATGGACTAGTTGACCTGTGGCCGTATCTGCGGGACCAAAGGTATTGCTGCCTGCTGCACGAATGTTATTCTATGGGTGTATTACCTGAAATACACCTCTTGTTGATTTCCTCTTTAAGACCTGGCTCTTCCTCTTATGACTCAACTCCTTCATTTGTATGCCCCGCCACCTTACTCCTTAAGCCCCACCCCCCCTTCCTGATTCCACCTCCTCCTCTTCCTATTTTGGCTTTGCCCTTTCTTCTGTAGGCCTCACCCCTTCCCCCAGACACAGGTTGGCTGCTATGGAATTTGGTTGGGGGTGTATAAGAGGGGGGTAGCAGTGGTAGTGGGGTGTGACGGCTTCAGAATGACTACCAAGGTACCTTGATTAGCACTGTTGCCGACGTACGGTGTGAAATAGGTTCAGCATACATATAATAAATTGACTTAACATTTGTCGGGTCGCATTATATATACTCCAGGGCCCTGATAATTTTTGAAAGTTTTAAGTTGCAAAATTAATTGGCATATTAGCAGTGTTCTATTCATAGCCAATGGACATCAAACAAATGCTTAGAAAGATGAACATCCCTGTATAAACGTATTGAATGTGGGACTACTTGGTAAGCACAGCAAGCTTTTGCTGCAATTCGAGTTTTGTACAAAAACATTCTTGCTTTTCAGGAAAGCCTTGGCAAGTCTTCAAGACGTTTTTTCTCGAGGTTCCTGCTGGGATTGTTGCCGAACTCCGCGTGATTTTATTGTTGAGTGTGGGAGGCAACCTCGGAGAGATCCCAAGAATATGAGGAAAAAACAAATTCCGCAAGGATAGCCAACTATCTATCACGAAAGTACATTATTATAGAATACAAAATACACTTTTGCTCATTTTTTCCAAGGTAAAATACAAAAAACGTGATGAAATACTGGTTATAATAATTTTACCTGCCACGATCCAATCGCCGTAATTCAGGGTTACACTTTCATTAAATAAGTTTTTTTAAACATTGGGGTGAATGTAGCAGCCTCTGGTGGCTGGATGAGTTGCTTTACCCAATCCATCACAACATAGAACAATGTATTCTTGCATGCACTATTCAGTGGGTGTAGAATGAGCATCATAATCTATGAATCAATGAATTGATCTTTGCAACCCTTTAACTGGTAAACACGGGACCGAGCCCCATGCTGGATGCCAGTCAGTGCCGAGCTAATAACGATATCGAACCGAGTGACATTGGACTTTGCTCTTAAACATGATCTCAATCTGATTTAGAGGTAATGCCTTCACTATCCCATGCTTTATTTCACAAGTATACTGCAGTAGTGAATTGTAAACGTGGCGACCAGAATTAAGATTTATGGTCAAAGCTAACATCGCTGGCGAATTATCTCTCAATACAGCTCTGGGCCACCTCCTTCACCAATACGCACTGTCCAGCATGGTGGAGCATGGTCAAACAACCCCCATGATCGATAGGCAAGAGAAAGCCATCATCCAGGAGTTATTGGTAAACTGTGACGTAGTGGCTTCATGTGAGTGCGGTGATAGCTTTGCTCACTCGTAGGTGATGTGCTGATGATGCCACTTGAGGTGGTTGATGGCATAGCGCTTGTGCCGGGACCCGGCCGTTACGGTGGTTCCGTATCGATCCGGTACTCCACACCGTGGCTTCTGCATCCATCTGTACGGCACACAATGACACGCTACTACGTCACGAAAATATAGTTGAGTTATCTTCTGTTTTATTATTATCATCTGCCTCCCAGAATGCCGTGTTGGCCACGTGTGGCAGGCGGCCCACAAGTGAAAGACGGCATTGGACCACAGCACGCCCAACACGGTTGTTCTGCGCGTGATGTGGCGTGCCAAAAAAATGGTTTCTTACAAAGCTTACTTTCATTTTACAACGCTTTGCAGTGCAGCATTGTGCCTTCTCGTAGAACAACTGCACAGCGGCATTCGGGAACCCCCCCCCCGTCGCAGCAAGAGCGCTCACACTCGAGAGCGTGAACTGAACGCACGTGTCCAGGCCATCTGCCACCCCCGCCATGTGCTGCCCATTGCCTCACCCCACACTACTCCCAGGGGCTTCTCGCCGCCGCTCACAGCCGCTGCCGTCTGGGTTTGCCAAGCGTCGCGCTCTGGCAGCGAAGCAATGCCACGTGATGTATTCAGCCCCGAGCCACGCTGACGCCAGCCGTGGCACATTGGAGACTGCGAGAGAGCACGAGTCCACCGGCTCAGGGGACACCCGACTTCTGGGAAGCCCTTGGGAATCACGTGCTCACTCGCGTGTACTCGTTGGAACGCGAGGCCAGACTTGTTACCATTCTTTTACGTTGGTGGAAATGTTGTTTATTTATTTCTGTTATATATGGTTAGGAAATCAATCTTGTGAATGTTAACGACAGCTGAACTCAATTGACCGCATGTGAAATCCCATAGCCAACAAATACAGCACACTAATTAACACAAGTATGGGATATTTATACTCCTCAAAATGCTTAGCATGTCTCTTTTTTTATTGATGCAAAACACAGATGTGAAAAAGACAGTTAAAAGTGAGTGGAAAAAAACACAGCCTTGTTTTGAAAAGTAGAGCTCTTCAAAGGAGCCTAATTTAAGCAAATCCCAAATGAATTCTGACTTCAATAACTGGTCGGGAATGAGGATTCTTCCAGTGGGGTAATGCATTCACTCTTACAGCCTCGGTAGGGTCTGCCCAGGATCAAAGATCAACGTACGATCAATGGGCACTCACGATCGTATGTAAACAATGTGTTTCCATTGGCCCGTGAGAATCATAATTTTGAGCGCCAAGAGGAGGGGTTCTTCTGCCTGGCTTACATGTTTTGTTATAACAATATTAAATGTAACGCAGGTGGCAAAAAAAAATGCTTGTAAACATTTTCACAAGCACTGGAACGAAGATTGTAATCTTGAATGCAAACGGAATGTGCCCGATGGGTGAAAAGGCAGTAAATGCCTGAAGCAGGGAATGTGGGATCGCCAGGCCACAGCGAGGTCGTGGTGGCACGCCCACACACATCACTCACGGGACCGCTGAGGCCTGGAGCTCACCTGACTCACACAGCTGAGGTAAACAGCTCATAAATGATGACTGTACAAAGCGTCAACTTAGGCATAGCCTAGACAAGATAAAAGCTTAAAATAGAACATGAATTATAAGTACATATTTTCCGTTAATTAATTATGCAACATTAATTTCCTAATTAATGAGAGTTTTGGAAATGGATTCCGAATTTCTATGAGAGTTACGGCATGCGACATCGCCTCACCAGTAACAGTCACCAAGATGTGGGATTGTGATACGATTCAGGACTAAATATATGAATTATATCATTTGTATTATTTCTGATTTGTTCTGCCTTGTTTATACAGTTTATTTTTACATTTAAGACATTATTTACACAAATTGGACATAATCGAATTATATAAATGACCAATGTCAATGGACTGATAGACTATGCTTGAGGTGCCTATTCACTAAAACCCAGGAACTCCTGGCAATCCTCAAGGTGCCCTGGCAAGTTGCACACAACCAGTTACACCCGAGTTACACACAACCATCTTCATCAGACTTACACACAACCATCTTCACCTGACTTACACACAACCATCTTCACCTGAGTTACACACAACCATCTTCACCTGAGTCATACACAACCAGCTACACCTGACTTACACTCAACCATCTTCACCTGACTTACACACAACCATCTTCACCTGACTTACACACAACCATCTTCATCTGACTTACACACAACCATCTTCACCTGACTTACACACAACCATCTACATGCAGCTGAGTGAAATCCTTACAGTGTGTTGTGTCAATGGGTATTCTGTTACTTTATTATGAAATCTACTCTTAGTAACGTGGCAAATACAATTCTGGTTTACGGCCCAATAGCACCATCAGGGTCATGAAGTCCACACAGGATTACATTACAACTGCACACACATTGTTCTCACTGCAAGCTTAATATAAAGAATGTGTGTCATCACTTTATCAAACGACATGGAAAGCCAAAGCACCTCTAGAAGCAGCATTAGAGCCACACAATGCAATTCATGCTTTGCAATGAATAACAGTTAAAACATAAATATTCTAAAGTTGTGTTCATGGTTATCAGAATACTATCCAACTTCACACACAGTGGCAATTGGCTCCAGAAATCAGGGATTTTAAGGCAGATCTCCAGTTTTTCAATTAAAGCGTCAAGTTACAGCACACAAAACAAGCGAGGTTCCTCCCAAAATCAGGTTTATTCCCATCTTTTTCTCAATTCTTTCACTTTTTTATCTCCATTTTTATTAATCATTTAAATCCATGTGACATGTTAATATTTAAAAATACGAAGGGTGCACGTACAACTTATTCTGTAATTTCAATTTTATTTGAAAGTGATTTTTATTTTCTTAGCTATGAGATTGTAATGCATAAAAAAGCAGAGTGATGATAACAGTGCTGATATGGGCGTGAGCCTTACTGCCTGGTGAGCTCGTCCATCGTGCCGGTGACTGGGATGCCGTAGAAGGCCTGCATGGAGGACACGGCCTCCGACAGCATCTGTCCCGAGCGGTACGTGGCCATCTGCAGGTCGCCCGCCGGAAGGTACCCATACTGCTGCAACCACGTCTGGTGGACGGCACGTTGGGGGGGGGGGGGGGCATAGGGCAGTAGGTCAGGCGGGAGGAAAGGCGTCAAGAGAAAAAGGTTTTAAGCAAACAATAGCAAACATACAGGAAGGTTACTGGGGGGGGGGGGGGGGGGGGGGGCTCGACTGGGAGGTCAGGTGCCCGTTCGTTTTCAAGCGTTCTCCGGCCTCCAGGTTTAGGAAATCCAACCGTGACCTCGGGGGTGACATGGTCAGTGAACTTCAGCAAAACTCAGCGAGGTCACCTTAACGTGGAGGAAGTGAGGTGCGTGTCTCCCATGCATTTTAAACAGAGGGTCTGTCTTCATGGAAAATTTTATCTGCGTGTCCTGTGTTGTGGCCAAATAAATAATCACAAAACGTGATTAATGAACGAAGTCAAATTAGCATGAATATTTATCAAAAATCATCATTTACAGCCCTTTGTCAGTTCACTGCTGGATGAAAGTCGGCCCACTGCATATTGGTGATGGAGTTTGCTAGCCCATACTTTACCACGCTGGTCAATGCAGGTTAGTGAAGGGGAGGGCCAGGATCAGTTTAGATATCACTCTTCAATAACGCTACCTTTTGATGGAATCGAACTCAGGCTTCCACGATCATAGCGCAGCATGTGAGCCACTGTGTGCCACTGTGTGCCACTGTGCTAGTAATTTATTTACTTGCAGCAGTAATTAATTGTAAACACTGATTGCATTTGCTGTGATGAGAGATGGCGGGTGGATTGGGGAGGACTTCGTCCAGCAGTGGATTGACCATAGGAGATGATGATTAAATAATGAAGATGATTAAAATTTTCATGGATGAGTGGATCCCAGTCACAGAAGACATCCAGTCCCCCAAAGGGAATGTCTTTATTATTTGTGAATGATGGAGCTCGGGGGAATGTGGGTCATGCTGGAAAGTTATTGAACTCCGTGTGAGGTTTCTTCCATGAGTTTTGCTGAAACTAAAATTAATATATTTTACGCGCTGGGAAGAAGCATATTGCAACAACTATCGAAAAATCGTCTAATAACATTATTATGAAATATAAATACACAAACATTAACAGTGATCACCATGAAGACAGGAAAAAAGATATGACGGAACTTTTTAAAAAGGAATCAAACTGTCAAATAAAACACACGGGGATTACTTATGCACTGTGATTGGAAAAAACGAGGCAGTGTGAATTTTCCATAAATCCCACATTATTTTAAGCGAGGCCAACAAAATTACAGCCACGTGAAGCTAATTTTCCATGCAGTTTGGTTGCTAAGCGTTACCCATTGCGGGTGCTCTGACAAGCCCAAGCCGTCTCAGCCTGCCACAGACACTCTGAAAAATCTCTTTACTGAGAAGAGACCAATTGACTAAGCTTCCAACGTCTCACCAACATCTCACCAACGTGCCATCACTAGCCAACACAACACTCAAGCGCATACTCCTTTTACATTTTTTAAGCAACTGAAAAACCACACTGCGCTCATTTGCCTTTACTTAAAACTCTTTCAAGGAAAAGTTTTTTTTTCGTGAACGGTTTAACTTGATTGACTCCAGAAACACGTCGGCACAAAGGTGAGTTCCGAGCAAAGAGACCTGCAGCCAGTAGTAGGACAGCGACCAGCCACAACATGCGACCGTTTTCCGGCGGGGATTTTTCAAGTTGCGCCACAAGTTGAACTTTTCAGTTCAGTTCCCGAAGAAGAAGATCCTACCCGGTACGTGGAGCGAAACGTCGGACATTATGTCAAGCAACATTAAAATACATTGGGCAGCTCTACAGAACAACTGTGAAGACCTACAGAGTAGCAATCGTTTTGTCCAGCGAAGGGTGTGAAGGCGTTGCCATGTATGGAGCTTGGGAGTGAGTGTGTGTGTGTAGCGGCATGTTTACAAGAGAGTGCCGGGGCTGTCAACTCCAAGGTACGCCAATGTGAGCGAGTGTGTGGGAGTTGTGTGAGTCTCCATGTGGCTGTGGGGAGCGAGCAGGGCGGTGAAGCAGTGAATTAAGTGGTGAGCGCACTGCGCTAAACCCCCAGCGAACCTGAGTTTGAGTCGCGGCCACAGCTAACACATCAGTGCCAAGTGAAATCTGCACCAGTGCTGGGCCTCCCCAACAACAACAACAGCCGTGACGGCACCACGGCAGGAGGTCACGGGGACAGACCCAGGTGCCCCCACCACACACTCGGCTGACTCAGCCTAAAAATGAGTATCTGCAGGTGCGGTGTGTAAACATCAGGCCTTAATAGGTGTTCGCTAATGGGACTTGCGCACCAGTCTGGTAAATGCAATAAAGGGGGCAAAGGGGGTATGGGGATGAGGTGTACTGGGTGTGCACTCGTGTGGAAGTTCCTTACGAGGCTTGAATGCACACAAAAGGTGTGACACTTCGCAGTACTAAATTTGCCTGGTTGAAAAACAAAGACCCTAACACCTGTGTCTGGATGATTACATTGGTTGTAATGTTTAAAATCATCTCAATTCCTTAGTTTTCATGACAGACAAAGAATCCAGAAAGTAAAAAAAATACAAAAGTTTTCCCATACTAGTTCATGGTTTTTCTTGAGAAAAATATGTATTACTTTGCAACAAAAATAAAATGTATAAAATGAAAAACTGTAATGCCGTCAAATAAAATAAAACACACACACACAGGCCAAAATATGATGCAATGCTCACAGCCCCATGTCTGGGGGGTGGTGAATCGAGGCCAGGCCCATTATCGCACACACACACGTGTTATTCGTTACACTGAAGGCACACAGCTTGGTGCAAACTCACAATGCTCTCCAGCTACGTTTTAACAAAAAACTAACTACGAAGCAGCAGCATCCACTTTTGGTGCAAGAACGGGATGGCTTCTGCAGGGCCATGAGGGATGCGACCTTTTGTAAACAAAGGCAAGCGCTGGGCCTGCATTGTTTGGATAACCTTATCTTAAAGATGTTTCTACCAGTGTTGGGAGAGAATGGAATCGGTTGTTCTGTACAGCTTCTTTCATACATTTCGGGTTGTACCGCGTGTTGTTCGACACGGTGTCTAATGTTTTGCTCCACCACGTGCTGGTGGTGGTGGCTTCTTCAACTGAATATTCAGTTCCAGAAGCACCGTGTTGGAACGTCAGACATTGGGCCGAACAATACACACGCACGATACAAGCCGGAAACACATTGGAGAGTTTGGGATCACGTTTTGGCAGTTTTGTTTACAAGTAGCTGTGTACAAAAACAAGTTGTCAAAACCTACCCAGTGATTACGAGCACATGCAATCATCAAATGATGTATTGTATGTAGGAGGTGTGGCAGAAGTGCACCTCTGCAGGCATTTGCGTCCCTCCACCAGACCAAACAATTAAACTACATACTATTTACATTTTACAAGATTAGGTCCACCGAACTATATAGCTGTTTTTTAGAAGCGACCTGGCCACAAATGATAGCTCAACTAAGTGGTTTATAATGCAGAAATTAAAAAAGCCAAATACTCTAAATGCATGTTTCTAAATGTTGAGGGAAAAACCGGAGGACCTGAAGAAATATCCACGCGACCAGGACGGGGTTAGCATGCAAACTCCAAAAATACCAGCTGTCAGGGTCGGGATTGAAGCCATGCCCTCCGCTATACTAGACAATGGAGGTAACATCTCACCACCGCCTGTTTGCGACCGGTGCACTGAAGCTTGTAATGCTCTTGGATTTTATTACGAGAACAGAGGCCATAAAAATTGTAACATTGCTAATAAACCTCCTACAAGGGTGTGTGGGTTTTGTGAGGCCAAAGTAAATGAGTTTCCTCTTTTTGGAAGTCACTCCTTTAACAAAGACAAAGATCCCCCGTTTAGCCTGAACAGACTGTTGGGGCAAGTGCTGTTAGCGAGCACCTATGAAGACCGGCACGGCTCACGAGGGGATGGGTGGCCTGCACCACGCCCGGCCGCCTTTGTCTCCCTAGTGATGTTTACACACCGCACCAAGTACTCATTTGAGGCTGAGTCGACCTAGGGGAGGCCCAGGACCGGTTCAGATAATCGTCACTGGTGTTGGCCTTGAGCGGGAATCGAACTCGGGTGGCCGGGTTCATAGCGCAGCGCGCTAACCACTACACTACCGCTCCCCATCTACACACACAGACATACACACAAAACTCCACTTCAGGTACAACTCTACCGCAAACATCTGTGTGGAACAGCGGCGGTCAAGTGACGAACAAGCCACGTTAGGGCACGTGACACGTCAAATCCTAAAAACAGCGTGGCATTTGGGATTCGGTATTGGGACGCGATCCAGCCATAATCAGTGCAGCGGCAGATGGAAAACATCTCGCATGCAGCAGTTGTTTCATTTGGCAAGGCACCGGGGCTCCGAGGACGGTGCTGGCTCCGTTCTCCCCATTACGGAGCCTCTGAGCAGCAGAGTCCAGATATTTGAAAAAAATATCTGCACTGCACTTTTAATCGTTACGAGCCTCGCTTTGGTTCTTAGAAAAAAAAATTCTCGTTTATTTTCGTCTCTAGAAAGGGGACTGGGTACAACTGCGGCGTCGGTGAGTTGACCCCCGCTCCCACCCAAAGTGAACGATCGCGGCTCAATGAGCCTCAGTTGGCCCAATGACGGCTCGTTGCTCTGGGAACGCAAAGAGAGGCGATTAATGTGTTCAAAATTAATCTCAAATCGTGCGTAAAATTGCGGGCTTGATGAGGGATAAAATGTGGTGTTAGAAAAACGTCTCTGTTCGCATGATCCAGATGTAGACGGGTTGCGAGTTCATTTGTTTTATTGGTACTGTTCAAAATTAAAACCCGAAACAGGCAGACGTATGATATGAGGGGTGGTGCTGCTTGCAAATTGGGCACACATTGTTCTGGATAAATGTCGAGCTTAAGCGGAAGATCTCTATTAATGGTGCAGGAATTTGCCCTCACGGTGATCCAATGATTTGCCAAAATTCAAGGTCATGATTCAATTGAAAAAGTTATTTATTTTCATAACATTGTGGTGAATGTAGCTTGTCGTGAATTAGAAAATATTGATCCTTTTTCACGCCAACCAATGCATCTATCGTGAGCATAAAAAGTGACATCAATAAATTAATCGATGCATCGTTACACTCTTGATATTGATAATGACGAGTAATGTACAGTCCTTTGTCAACTCACTGCTGAATGATGCCTCACCACTGTTGGTCACGGTGTGTTTCTTAACCAAATGTTTCCACACTGATGAGGCACACGTGAGTGAAGTGGAGGCCCAGGAAGAATTCAGATATCACTCACAACTGATGTCAAATGTGACCAGGATTCTAACTTAGACCCACTCGGTCCATAGCGCGGTGCACTAACCCAATGTGTTACCGCTCTCCCCCATGACTGAACACCTACGAGTGATAACTGAAATGTTGAAAACAGGCAACTCATATTATGGCGCATGCCTTGCACGTGTGTATGAGTATTGGAGGGAAAGAACACCGTGAAAAAAATATCAATTAAAAGTTACAAAAAAGTTACAAAAAAGTAGGTCAGCGTTATTGCTTTAAGAAGCCCAAGGAAGCATGAAGAGTGACACTGTACCACGCAAAGCTGCAGCAGATTCACGTTGTATTGCCATCAGGACACTTTATTTAAACTTTATTTAAAATTATGCAACTCGCCACTGCCTCTCCCCCTGACTCGGTCGCCCACATCCTGTGAATGTGGTGAATTAACGACTGTGTCACGAATCAAGGGCAGTGCCAGTGGTCAGTGGTAGCATTGCTTGGGATTGGGAGGATGCGAGTTCAGATCTCCTTTGGAGATGTTAAGTCACATCATCGGCGTCTCTCTTGGGGCATTAAAAAGAGTATGACTTTGAAGGAAATTAATAATGTTGTATGTATGTTGAACTGCTTTCCCACCATACCGTACATAGCCAACCATGAACAGGTCAATAGGCAGGAGAGGAGTGTTGATGCAGTGGTTAGTGCACTGCACTATGAACCCGGCTACCTGAGTTTGACTCATGGCCATGGTTAACATGAGCAGAGAGTGATGTGTGAACCGGCCCTGGGTCCTCCTCTCATTCCTCCTTCACCAATCCACACTGACTCGCACGGCAAAGTATGGACAAAAAACCCCATGGCACTGTGTGGGGGAGGACTTCATCCAGCGCTGGCTTGACAACGGGCTGTACTGTATATGGACAGCTATGCCTTGGCCATAGGAATGTAGCCATTCCAACACTGGCTCAGAGCTGTAAACGAAGGATGAGCACAGCCCCACAATCATCGCAGGAATGGGAAACTACTTAACTTTTTTTATTTCATAAAAAAGCCCCATGTCTTGCTCAGCTCCTCTGCATCCAAGTGGCTCACCAGAGCGTATTGGCACAAGGGCACCTTTTGTCTTGAGCCACTGGCCTCACACAGAGCTAGGGCATTTCCCAATGCCCAGGGCATGCCTCAGTGGCTGTACATCCACATCTGAATTTCAATTAATGTCAGCAGACTCGGTGGGACCCGGTACACAATGGTGGCATTCTAGTGCACCTAAATGCATCCGTGCATACGCAGGGTAATAATTTACAGCCGCCGTTACCCATCTACCAGTGGATGAAGGCCTCCCCCATGCCGTGTAGGTCATCATGGGGGCTGTTTCGCCATACTTCACCACGCTTGTCAGTGCGGGTTAGTGAAAGAGGAGTGCACAGAATGGCTTCAAACATCGATTGACAATTGTTAACCACAGCTGGGAATCGAACGCAGGTAGCAAGAATCATCGTGGAGAACGCAGTGAATGGCTGCACCAACGCACCACTGAACAAACGTGTACAGTATTTAGCGATTAGGTGGAGCGGTGACACAGTGGTTTGCACTCTGCATTATGAACCCACGGATATTGATCGCCGACCATGGTCCTGGCCCCCTCACCAACCTCTAATGTCCAGCGTCGTTGATAAAATACAAATACCTCACCCCCCCAAAGTGCCTTTAACAGACCGTAGGGGCAAGTGCTGTTCGCGAGCACCTATGAAGGCCGGCACAGCACTCGAGGGGGTGGGTGGCCAGCACGACTCCTGGTCGCCTTTGTCTCCCGAGTGGCGAAGTTTACATATCCCACTAGGTACTCATTTGAGACAGAATCCACGTAGGGGAGGCCCAGGACCGGTTCTGGTGTTGGCCGTGAGCGGGAATCGAACTCGTGTCGCCGGGTTCGCAGCACGCTGACCGTTGCACTACCACTCCCCATGGTCATTGAACAACCTCCATGACCAACACAATGTGTGGAGGGCCTTCATCCAGCATTAGACTGGCATTGTAAGCCAAGAGTTACTACTCACTGTGTAAGCAATGCCAACGGTTGCAGAATATTGCTCATGCATTTGTTTAAACCTTGCATATAAAATGGATGACGAATGGATGGAAAACATCCGTTTCCTCTCCGAGTCATCTCTTGAGTCAGCCAGCTTGAAGGACAACCTCGTTTACCAAAGCTAATAGGATCAGCAGCATCTGCTACTGAGAAAGCCATTTCTGATCAATAGAATGCAATTTTTGAGGATCCATTTAGCTCCCTGCAGAAACCACAGCGCTTGGTAACTCCATCTGTAGTCTGCCTCCCACCCCCATCGCCGTGCTGCCACTTAGCTAAGTGGCCTCGTGCACTGTACTGTGTGCTGGGTCGGTGTCCCCGATGATCTCGCCATGAATGTAGCACGGAGGACGGTGCCAGAGAATCTTGCTGCACTACACTGACCACCACCACTTGGATAAAAATATCATCGGGAAACAGAAAAAAACATTTACAGGGACTGCCTTGACAACAACATGCAGAATTCTGCCTCTGCGTGCCAATTGTGTTATAGTTTATTTCTGAAATGCATCACATTATTAATATTATTATTGTGATGACAATTATAAATCATCACGAATCTATTTGTCTAGCCGGGCTCCCGATGAACACGATGCTTTTAGGCGCCACAAGCACGAATGACGGGTGCATTTCTCATCGCAGAGCTAACGAGGAATGCGAGCCGAGGCTTATTTTAGTAATTGCGGTCATTAGCTGGGGATTTGAGTGCACAGCGTGCGGCGGCGATGTCTACGAAGCGCTTTTTAAAGTGCGAGTGAAAGCGATGCTGGCTGCGCCCTCCCCCAGCCGCAATCCCGGTCACCTCGGGCGCTCCACAGGGACAGAGCAAGCAACACTTCCTCCTCCGCTGCGCTAGAGTGGCGTGGAAAGAGAGCGAGCAAACGACGGATCGTGCCCGCGACACCAGCCGCCACCTGGAGCCACATCTCTGTGCCTCCTCTCGGGGCAATTGTCCAGCACGAACCGCCACGCCAGGAACGAGACGGCTCCCTTCCTGCTCCTCCCTATTCCTCGACGGCGTGCGCTCTCACTCCCAGCGTCCCCACAATTCCACCGGCCAACGCCACCAGTGTATGTTCCATTTCGTCTTGCCTTCCATTATTGACTTTTTCTCCGCCAGGGACTGGGACATGCACAGACGTTTCCTCAATGTACGCGATTTTTGTTAAACGTGCCAACGTCAATACTGTAGCGCTATCTTAATGCTGCTTGAAAAGGCAGCGCTTCAAGAAAATATTGCCCAAATGTGGGAACAACACGCATCAAACTTGACACATATTTTAAAATTAATTTATGTTGGCAATGGAAAATGTGTTTTTTTGCCCTTTCAAGCAAAAACACGCCTTCACAATTTCCTTTACATATCATAATTGCGCTCCTCGTCAATCATATTTCTATTGTGCGTTTCCCGTGGAATACGCCCCACACTCCACCTTTACCATCACAACGCTCCGTCAACAAACGCGTCGCATTTTATACAAAACCAAGAAATAGCAATGCCCGAGGTCACATAAACGTGTCACTTTAAACGCTGGAAGAGAATATGTTCCAAAAACATGTTCGTAATGCCTGTATTCACTAGACTAAATGAAACCTTACATGATTGGATATATTTTAAAGTTGAAATTCTTTTCCCCAGAACC
This sequence comes from Lethenteron reissneri, assembly GCF_015708825.2. Classification (NCBI taxonomy): domain Eukaryota; kingdom Metazoa; phylum Chordata; class Hyperoartia; order Petromyzontiformes; family Petromyzontidae; genus Lethenteron; species Lethenteron reissneri. The sequence goes on from NC_083787.1 coordinate 373,612, forward strand.
CAATTTTTAATTAATGACCCAACGGAATCACAAACACAGGTCATTTACAGTACAGGTGCGTCAATTTGGGAATTTTCCACTGACGAGGAAACGCCTTGCATTGCAGGAGTGATTGTGCGGTCAAGTCACGATTTGACACTTGCACCGACAGGAATTGCCTGAAGTCCTGTCATGGCAGGTGCATTCGTGCGCATCATGTTGTTTGTTAAAGTCTTCCCAAAAAGAAACGAACTGAAGCTCCCCCATCATGCATCATGCATATTCATAAGCGGCTCAAACCTCCACAATTAATCATAGCCACGTGCTGGCCAATTCGGAACATCTGGCCTTGTACTTGGGAGAAGGCACGTGATATTATTGTAAGTTTGGGTGCAATACTTTTATTTTTTGCTTTCACAACATATTTTTGAACTAAACAAACGCTACTAAGACACAAACAGGAACCGCTTACAACATTCTGGGATGATCGTTAGTCACACCTTTGTAATTATTTGCTTGCCAGCCGTGTGCGATGGACTCCATTGCTGCCCTCTTAAGCCAATGCATAAAGAATAATAATCTTCCCTGCTAAAAACAGCAAGGGTATGCTCATCTCCGTAGAAAACTAGAGCTGTAAATGGAAATTCTATATTCCTATGGTGGGGTCAAGTTTATTCATAGGACAACCACTGTTGACATTCAGTAACATGGTACTCACTTTGGAGGAATGATGATACTGACAGGAGGGGTTTTAACTCGCCACCTTGTGACAAAAAACATGGGACAAAAGCTGAAAAGTGTGCAAAGAAGCATGGAGATGATAGGCTTGAAATGCTACTGGAAGAGGAATATGTGGCTTAGAGAACATACACAAGTTAGACGCATTATATTACGTGTTAAGAAAAGTGTGCTTGAGCTCGCCACCGCTCCTGGGCATCTGTGAAAATGAGCTTCATAGCTCATCGGATTTCTTCAGTCCACATAACAATTTTGATAAATAAAGTTAAATATTCTGACCGCTGGAAAAGACGATGACCATTGATGGAGACCAATGGCACTGTGCTGGAACAAAGAATTTGGTTAGTGTGCAAGTGCTAGATGGATTGCTGCACACAAGACCATGAGAGATGATGAGAGCTTGAGGGAGGTCTTCATGCAGCAGTGAATATATCATGGATGATGATGACCTTGTGACTTTTGCATTTTGACTCCACACAAACATTGCCCCAGGTCACTCTTACAAATAAGACTACCCTGGTCTCTTAAGTTCTCAGGTGGTTAAACAAAACAAATGTTTACTTTGTTTTTTGCTCTACACGTTGTAATTAAAATGTAATTGTTTAACTGAGCTCTCTGTTAAAACAATAACTTTGGTTGCAGTAGATGCTGACCTGGTTATAATGGACATGTAAAGAATTCATAATATATTTACACATTTAATCCACTAATGAAATTTACCCAAACATATCAATGCAAGGACTCCTAAAAACAAGTATTGAGACTCAATCTTGACTTGAAGCTTTCGTGACTGCAGGAATCCATACGCTTTGGTTCTTACGGTAAAGTAACGCTTGTGTTGCGATCGAAACGTCGTGATTTGTTTTATTTTATTTCTAACTACGTGACTTAACCGAAAGAACCAAAGAGTATTGAGACTCCGTCAGGCTATCCTGGACATATAAGGTCCATTATTATTATGATTATACAAAAGTGGTATGTGTGTGTTAACTAAATGGTCAAACAATGGAAAAACAAGCATCTGCATTGAACTTTTTGCGGCTTGCAATGGAGGTGTGGGGGTCAATTTCTGATGTGTTTCTCACAGCTAATTTTAAGTATCCCTATGCCTCAAGAACTGAGTGGAACATTATCTGCAGAGGTGTGGTGGTGATCTGTGCTGAAGCCCCATTTGGGGCATTGCAGAAGTCTGCCCAGCCCAAAACAAATGAGCAAGATGCTGTACGGAGCAGTAAATTAGGAGTTGATACAGACACCTTGCTTACATTAATTGATTAATCTCTCATTGAAATATTTAAGGTTGTTGGTAGATAGGAGTAGGCTCGTGACTACTAAATTTTGGTTCTGGAGGGTCCTGCTATATTGCGATGTTTGGCCAATTCCAATCATGAGTATTTGGCCTTGCGTAGGATAATTTTCAGCACACGGAGAAAAATCCACCATGGAATAGAACAGGAAAACACTGAAACGCTCCGCACAGATAGATTTAACATTCCACTGCTTGCCCTGTCATCTCCTGGCCACCTGGCAGCGTTAAGCCGACAACATTGAAGTTTCCCTGGACAGGGGACATGGCTTGGGCGTCCTGGCAGGATAGCTGTGCATTCAAGATGATGTGGCCGGGTTAAGCAATCGCAATGCAATGAGCGCGCAGACAACGGCAGGTTACATAGAGTCTCGCTGCGCCGACACTAACACTGCGACGTGACACGACTCGGTTCCTGCAACTAAAGTTGCAAGTCGCAAAGTAACGCGCGCCACGAGCCGCGATGAAGCTCCCTTCGCCTCCTCATTTCCCGTTCCTCGTCCCTCCGCGTGTTCCGTGTTGGGTGCCGCGTTGGAGGTTACATCTCAGAGTTGACAACTTCTAAAACTATCAACACCATCACCACCAACACAACCACCACCATCACCAGCACCACAACCACCAACAACAACATAAGCATCACGACACCAGCACCGTCACTGTGACGACGATAAGACGAACATCCCCTGATTAGCCTGTTTAGCCTTCGCAGACTGCTGGGGCAAGTGCTCTTAGCGAGCATCTACGACGGCCGGCGCGGTACACGCGGCTGTGGGTGGATAGCACCACTCCCGGCCGCCTTTGTCTTCTCGGTGTTGATGTTTGCACACAGCATCAGGCGGGCACTCGTTTATGGCCGAGTCAACCTAGGGGAAGCCCAGAATCGGTGTCACTACCGCCACCACCACCACCGACCCTACCTCTGCGCTTAACGAGCTGTTGCTGCTGCTGCCGCTGGCCTCACTGGCGACTTGCAGGAGGCACGTGCTGATGATGATGAGGAGGAGGTGGAGGAGGAGGTGGTGGTGGTGGCGGTGGCGGAGCCGGTGTCCGGCACCCTTCTTCGTGTCTGCCCGGGACGAGCGACCCATCGCTGCGGCAGGGCCAGGCAGGCGGCCGTCGCGGCGTTCTCGGGACCCGGGGAGGGAGAGAGAGAGGGGAGAGTGCAGGCGGCGGCGGTGGCGGTGAGGGCAGCAGCAGACGAACAAAGCCAAGCGCCGAGCGAACTCCACGGGGTTTTTTCAATTTCCCTCCTCCCCTATTTTTGGCCCGAGACTATGGAAAACGCCCCCAACCCTCCAAACTCTTGCTGGACGACGACGCCACCTACCGCAGGGGATGATGCTCTTCCCGTTCTCTCTTCGACGGCACTCTCCAGACTCGCTCCACCTTCATTCTTTCGTGGGACACCGAACCAAAAAAACACACGTGGGGCCCTTTCTTCATCCAGCGGTGGATTGATCATGGCTGTTGATGTTGTTGATCTCATGTGTGTGCGCGCATCCGAAGCGATACGCTGCTCCGGACGGACTTGGTGCCGTCAAAGTATATTTTATTTTAATCCACCATCGCGTTCTCTCTTCGCCCACTGCGTGTGCCACGACTCAAACCCGCGACGCTCAGGTTCACTCCGCCGGCTCAGACAACTGACGGGGTGCAGCGTCGATATTTTGACTTGTCGCCTCTTCAGTTTATTTGGTTTACGTTGATGTCCGTCACTTAACCGTCTGTTTAACTTGGTTTTATTTCATTTTTAATAGTGTTCCGTTAATGTGTTAATTATTGTATTTATTGGAGTGGCTTTTGGTCAATTAAAAAAACACCGCTGCATCGTCCCAACCTTGCCGCGCAACACGGGTCGCTGAGCACACGATCAAACACTCAGGCATGAACCACAGGACGACACCAGACACGTGTCAAGTTAAGCTCCAATTTGCTTTCAAGTTCCAAAATGTTAAACAAGGATTCGACAAAGTTACCATGACGTCTTTAATAATTACTTTTTATTCAACCGCTTGTTTAATTTGACGCGTTTTAAATGTGTAAAAAAATGTACAATTGGCGGCTGCTTATTGAATTACATAAAACTGACAAATTTGGGCAGTTGTAAAAATATGAAAATGTGCATTACTTCTTGGAAAAATTTTTAGTCCATGTTTATTTGGGGTGGATCACTTCACCCCCCCCCCCCCCCCCACGTGATTTCATGAATTTTGATTCAGGGTCACAGAGCTCAAGAATTGATACCTTTTTCATTACTGCGCATAAAGTCTACCATGAGTGCCGTTTGCATTCGGAAGCAACACTTTGTTGTAAACTCATTTTTATTCAAACTCATCGATGCATCAGTTAAGCAATTTACACATGCTCTGTACATGGTCACCAGGCGTATCAATGGATATACTTAAGTGTGGTGGAATACATTGTGGCGACTCGCTTCAGATGTCTGGTCTGCGTGGATTAAGCAAAAACTATTAACTGTCCCTAAATTTGGTCAACTATTTCTGAAAATCCCTGCTAAACAATTTAACTACTTTCAGTATCTTACAAGGATATACAAGAACCTACAAGTGTTTAAGCAGTCATGCATACAGTGAAAGCTATCTCTCGTCTTTGGTGATGGTACTCCCGTCAGCAACAAAGTAAATTATAAACCAAATTTTTCAAGAATGTGTAAACTCCAAAACACCCTTAACCAGAAGCACGTGTGCTGCCTGTTTATCAATGGTAAAGGTTTACATTTCTTACATTAACCCTGTTACGTGTTTTGAATAAGTATTTTTGGAATTGTAATTTCCCACAAAGGATAAACAAAGGCTTCCAAAATGAATTATGATCCAAATGGTATAAACATCTAATGGCCGCAAGGGTGATGCCATCCTATTTAACCATTTTACTGTGAAGTACAATCAAATGTAGATACAAATGCAATTTAAGACATCAATCACAAGCTCCAGAATCGATAGTTATATCAGTGCTTCGATTGACTGGTGTAATCTAGTGTAGAACTGTATTTACGAATTCAAACCAACAGCATAGTTTGGTAAATTTATTTTCAACAGCTGTAAAAACAATTGTACATCGGATTCTTCCACTGCTTTGCATGAAACATTATTTACAAAAAATCTACTACAAATCCCACCAGCTCCATGAAAACTATCAATAAATTACTTTGTACGTAATCCCATTCCTTACAAGGTTTGTGTACAAAGTAGTGAACAAAAAATATCCATCACATTGAACAAATGCGATCGTCCACCATACCTTATGAAAATATTACATGTAATTCTTTACGCTGTATAACAGATACGCTTTATGTCACAACCAAGCGCTACTTTAAGTAAAAAAACAGATTCAACCAGGTGAAGCGTGTGGACCGTGCAGTAACAATAAGCACCGTCCCTCTAAAAAGCATATCGAGTGCGAATGTCCTCCAGCTTCTTGGAGACTTCAGCTGGTGTCCGGTCCAGTTCCTCAGCCACACTGCGCTGCTTTGCAGGGTCCATCGAGTTAAACTGTTCACAGAGGTCCCCGTCGATCACATTCTGTTGGGAGGTGGGTGAAGAGAACAAAGTATGGGGGTAAAAACTTCACCTACAATTCAAAAACCAAGACAAGTTTTTTCCTATTTACACACTGTTCAGGTCTACACTTTCAAAGTGTGAATTTGTATTAGTGTACGTACTTTTTTTCTACTTAAGTATTGGTTTGAGTGGATGTTCACTTTGCGTAAGCATGTTACAGCATGTGCTCACGTACGTAGGTGTGCATTTCTTGTACATGTAGAATTATTAGTGCACTCGAGCACGTGAAGAGCACCTACCTTCACAGGGAAGTAGTAGGAGCGGTAGCTCAGGTGGTCACGGCCACACAGGGGCGGGTGTTCTGCCCTCATGTGCATTTCCAGATGTTGGAAAAAGTCATGGTCCTAAGGCAAATATGGAGAGAAGAGATCTCATTTCAATCAAGCCATGTTCAATTTCATTTGTTAGCATATGGTAGCGAGGAAATGAATTGTGATGCGAGCAAGCTGGGTTCAATTAAGGACCCAAAGACCTTACCTCGTGCGAGGTGAAGGGCACCAGGATGCCCACCCCACCCGACAGAGTCGTGTATACCAGGGACTCAGAACCGCCTGGAATGAGTGTAGCCTTCTGCAGCGAAAGGCATGTCTCTCCCACGTGGTAGTTCATTATGATTTCAGCCTGAAACAGAGGACAGCTTTCAGCACAGCTGATACCAGAAGTGCATTTTAACATGCACCTTTAGCGCAACTTTAATCATTCCTGAGATGACATTAAGATGGTGTTCAAAGTGAAGTGGGATAATTTAAATTCCTCAAAGCCACGGTGACATTTTAAACAGGGGGTACTCACCTTTTGCGAGGCGCCATTGAGAATTCCTCTGTCCCACAACGCCTTGTTTCCCGTGGGATCCTCATCCACGTCATCGTTGATATTTGGAGGAAGTCGTACCTGAAACCATAATAAGCACTTTACCACTTGACATGATCACAATGCAGGTTTAGCGCCACGACAACCACAAGCCAAGAGCGACATTGGGAACGACAACTGGGTGAGTCAACAAGGCCAACTCATCTCATCTCTATTTCTTCAATGTTTTTTAACATGAACCCATTAAGTTACCTAAAGTACCGTCATTAAGCCTTAGGTTGTCATTAAGGTTTCAGCGATTATAGACATTTGCTGCACGCACCACAGCGATGTTGCCAAACTTGTCTGCGGCAGCCATGGTGTCGTAGTCGAGCTGCCAGGCAGTGGTGATCCACCGAGGCATCGTGTCGTCGGCAAAGATGATGAGCTGGTTCTCATTTCGCTTGTAGCGCACCCAAAAGAAGCTCTCTTGGATATCCGACACAATCACACGCTGCCCCACCGTGTGGATGCCCACAATGAAGTTGGCGACGTGCTGAAAGCCACAAACACAAGTGTCAATACAAGTATTCTACTCAGGATAGAAACACCCACATTAGTATTTGCAATGCCCCGTTACCTTGTTCTCACACTTCCTGAGCAGTTTCTTCTTTCCCAGGTCGTACAGGCGAAGCAGTTTCCCTACCCCGATGAGTACTCTGCCTTGAAAGGGTGCAATGGCCGCTGGTACATCCTCAACTGGTGTCTGCAGGCGAGTGGACATGGTCAGCAAAGTATCGTATAAACAATTTACAATGTATTTTGATTACAACAATCAAATGTGTTGCAAAGACAGAAATACATCGCTTGAACCAAATGTGGTATTTATTGTGCACGTGTAGTTTGTTGTTAAGTAACTTGTCATTTCAGGCTGCACACCTTATGAACAAATTGAAATTTCTCTCCGTCCTCCACAAGCTTGTACGTGTAGATGAATCCACCAGCCACAGAACGTGGTGCGAGGATCAAATCCTTGGCCACACCCACCAGCACGTACCAATCGTCTCCACCATTTGAAAATTTCAGCACGGCCACGCTGCAGACACGCACACGTTAAATTAAACCAAGTGTCCTTTTACCAACTAATACAATTTTGTACTAATTACAGCATATTATTAAGCAGCAATGTGCGAAATTACCATGATGGAACAATCAATACGTCTTCCCACACTAGGATTCCTAGTTTTACTCTTTGGGTCTTTCGGTAAAGTCACGTAGATAGAAAATAAAAAAAATCACGTTTCGATCGTAACACAGGCCATTGTATTTTTAAATCCTTTATATTAAGTTCACTTGCTTGCTTGCGTGCTTACGACCGTGCAAATCTTTCGGTCGTTTTTTAACCCACTTCCCATGATCCAATCGAGCTGACATTTTGCACACAGACTCGTTGTGCGTGACAATTTATTTGCGTGAAATTTTTTTTCCAAAATTTTCCACTTTTTAGGAAAAAATAAATTTTATATTTAATTTAAAATACCAATGTGATAAAAATGAAACTCTTACTCAAGAAAAACAGAAATGAATAATAAAATAAAACCGATGCCACGCATATAAAGGATTTATAGTGGAAAACTTTGTTTTTACGGGTTAATTTTTTTCACCTGAAGACGATTGCTTGTGTTGCGATCGAAACGTCGTGATTTTTTAATTATTTTTCTATCTACGTGACTTTACCAAAAGACCCAAAGAGTATGAATTCCTGCAGTCACGGAAGCCTTAAGTCAAGATTTATTCCTATTTTGTTATCAGCATCATGTCGTGACACATACGTTCAGCACTCTTGCACAATGTCCTATACATATCATCCCATATTAAAGTCCTTCTGACATCATATGACTACTTCTGATGTCCCTGAAACTGCCTGCTATCCACAAACATGGTGGTGGTGCACCCTCACATATGCCCCTAGAGGGAATTGGCACATTGCAATCAAACCAAACGTGTTTTAGCTCCGAGTGAAAATGTGCCGAATAAAAAAAAAACAAAGTAAACAAAAGATTATTTTGTGTGCGTTCACAGAGGAGTTGGCTGGATCTATCAACTCACTCCCCTTGAGAAACAGACTTCAAGAGGGGTTGGTTGCCTGGATTTGAACCCAGGATCACAGCAGTGCCAGCTTGGTGCTCTGATGCAGTAATTTAGCCCCTTGAGAAATCCAGCCAACCTAAATGACAATATATGTTGAATGACTGGTGACATTCTGTACCTGAAGGCAGCCTCATTTTGTTCCAGTTGGACAAGCTCTAACGTGTTGCCTTGGATGGGGTTGAGGGCCCTCACCACAGAGGCCCACTGGCCGCTGCCTGCCTTGGGCGCGCCAAACGTGGTCTCAGGTAGGTTCTCGTTGAGGAAGGCAGCAGCCATCTCTGCTGCCAGCTCCCGCTCTTCCTCACCTGCTGCCTCCACCATTTCCTGAAGAAAAAAGTATTGTAGTAACCACAATTAATGTAAGCAAACACAAGAGGAATATTTAAGCATTTATTTCATTCACAAGATGGACCAGCCTAGGTTATATTTATTAAGTGCCTCCCATAATTATCACAAATAGATTAAAGTGAAATCCAACACAATATAGGTGTAATAAATATGCAGCAGAGGATAAGTCATGGATGCAAGAGGTCTCAATAGCCATTAAGAATTAGCCGATTCTTCCCTTCCTTTTTGTAAATTTTACAATCATTCCATAGCAGAGCTTTTTGGTATGCCAAGGCTGGCTAACTTTTATCGTTCCAATCCATATTTAATTTTGCTTTTACTTTTTCACACCTCTGCCATTTGTTGTTTGCGCTGAGCCTTGGTGGCCTCTGTGTAAGCGTTGTGGTCCGTCTCGATGATAATGAGGTTGTTGCTGTCAGGATGGATGACGAACTTGCGTGGCGTGTACTGCAGTGGCGTCGACACCTGGTTAAACACCGCACCAAGCTTCTCCAAAGCCAAAATCCTGCATATCGGTAAGGTAAATCACAATTAATTCACCAAGATATAATTCATTCTACAATTGTTACAACACAAACTAGAAAAAGTGATAAGTTGTGTAAAATATATTACAAGCGCCTGACCTCAGGGTGTTTGTAGAAATAGCCACAATGCCCTCAGGGCACTGCTCGGATGCAAAGCAAGAGGCATACTCCAGCGTCTCATAGGACAACGGGGTGAGATGGAAGCGCGACTGGTACGAGTAGCTGAGCCAGGAACGGCTGGACATGGCCAACACCTGCCAAGTAGGAGATACGATGCAAGATATTCAGTGTCACAAAGTCAGAAATACATATCCATTAAAACAACCCATGTTAAACACTAACTTCCGTGTAAGGCAACTTACGGCCTCTTGTCCCTGCATGAGGACACGGAAGAGCTTAACGGGTCGGGAGCCCAGATATCGTGTCCTGGTGTCGGACAAGTCCCCTGTCACCGTGTCCAAAACTGTCCGCAACAGGACACCGTTCTGTGGAGCACAAAATTGACGATCGACCACAGTGGTTATTTAGTAAGTAACGAGCAATGCGAATACAATTACGTGCTAAAAATAATATTTGCAGATGCATGCATCACTGCTAGATTCCATACCTGTAGGCCAATGTTGAGGTAGAGTCCTCCAAGAGAACCCTTTTCTCCCGACTCGTCTTGCTTCTCAGCACCACCCATCTCCACAATGCAAAGTGCCTCCGGCTGGGCTGGGAGAGCCTGCATGCTCAGCGGCTGCAGGCAGTCCTGTAAAGAGCGTACGAGGGAGCAAGCCACGTCAGATGTCATGTTACCTGGACTTCCAAACCCATTCACACCCCGGAAATATTAATCAATGCGAGATAACCGTGCATATGCGAAAGATGTTACTTTAGAATAGTAATAATTTTAGAACTCGGGTTACCGAAGGGTCCAGAGAGATGATGCGCACGGTGTTGTCCACCAGACCAACGGCCAAGAAGCGCGAGCGCTGCTCCCCGGATGGGACATTTGCCAGGCTCATGCAGACGACGTCCGCAGACATCTCCTTCCGCTCCGTGTACTCATTCAGCTGTCCAGACTTTACAATACACAGATAGGACAGTTATTTTTTGCACTTACATTTTTGGTAGATTGTGTTTGCAGTGATCTAATTCTTAACCAAATCACATGTAGATCGAATGTAAGTGTAATTTGTAATTAACTGCAATAAAAATGCTATTTCATCGGAAAAACCTGCTATAATTGTAATGTATTGATCCCAGGTATGCACTGAAGATGCTCCTTTAACTTGTTCTAGTAATAGATGTTAATGCGTTTGGAATACTAAATACACCCTCTTAGTTACACTAGCATAACAAATTATGCACTGCAGTCCAACTCACCGGGTCCATTTCAAAGTAGACGAGCTCTCCACCACTGAGAGCGATCACCACTTGCCGCTGGTTCACTGCACACTTCACAATCGCCTTCTTCCCTGGCGTTTTCCACTCATTGACTCGCTTGTCTGCACGAATGTGACGAATGCCATCTGGGTACACCTGAACGGAAAAGCACCAGAGGATGTTAAAAAAATACTCACCTAACCTTTTCTTCTTCCAAGTCACAAGTCCCAAGTCCCATTGCATCTGGGATAGCTGTTCAGATTTTATTTCTCCATACTTATATTCTGTGCCTCTTTCATAGTCACCTCCACTCTATCCCTTCATACCTCGTCCCACCATACCCCTCCATCTCACCCTCACTCTTCGAAGTGCACCCCAATATACGTCAATTAGATTTACTGTGATTTGTTAATACGTTCGTCGTAAATTAACACTTTAGTTTATCACATTTTTATATTTTTCAAAAAATGTTTTGGTGGAGAAAAAAAATCTAAATACTTATAGTAAATGCATGTTATATAATTAGCCTGTGTGCATTTTATACTGTCCCAAACAATCAAAGTTAAGCAAAATCCTTTCCCTGAAGAAATATTTGCAATGTAAATTTTAACAAGATAGGATCAACCTGACCCGCGATGGGATTTTTTCTCGGTGCACTTGCATTACTTATTTCACATGCAACCGTAAAAGCCAGCCTCTCCGCACACACCTGTACGAGGGCATCTTCGCCAAGCAGCGAGCACGATAACGTGGGTGTCGTGCCCAGGAAACCAGAGTCTGTGACTTCCTCCACAGTCTCTCCAATGGACAGCACCAGCGTGGCGTTTACGAAAGACACGATGATGTACGCGTCGTATTCCTCTGTTGTGGACACAAAAGCACCATATCCAAGAGGCGTGTGTTGAAAAATTCAACATCCCCCATTGCATAAATACACAAGTGCTTTCAGACAATTGTATGAGACCGACTATAAAGTTAAAGATATAACATAACATCTTTTTAAGATCATCATAATATGCACAATAGAAAATGTCAATATGCATTTGGCATTAGTTTTATGACAATGCATTTTAAAACACCAACATCCACACTCAATGCCACTTACCTGGCATAATAATTACAAGAGGAAAAAATGAAAAATAAATAGCTCCCTGGATATCAGTAATGCAAAAGAAATAATTTTACATCAAATATGTAACGTATGCCAACAATTTTGCTAGCCTTTTTCCATTTAAAATATAAATCCAGTCTTTGGAAAACGTTCTGGGACAAACTTAAAGAGCTCTATGACGTACAACATTTTAATGTACAAGAGGCAACTGGATAGAAGCTGGACATATTTCTGGAGTGGACGCTTCAGACTTATGGATAAAACTCCCTCATGTTTAAATTGGCTTGCCATTCACGACTGGAAATATACATACCTATATTGCAGAGTGGCAGTCAGGGCAACCTACAGGAAAGAAACAAAGGCTTGGTAGGGGGGGGGACCAAGTGCCAGCCATAATGCGTCTGGCAGATACTAAAAACACCCAACGGCAACACCAGCCACAGCTTGGAAACCGAATGGTGTTTTGCAGTCCAACTTTTAGATGCATTTTAAATCAAAAGAAACTTTAAAACTATTTTAGCTTATACTTTTTGGACTGTTCAATCACCCAGGGATTTGCTGAACGAATTTTGAAATATCACACTGCCTAAAAAGCTCACTTTTGCTTAAGAATAAAGCATAATGTGCACTTCTAGTTTGCAAATGTTGGCTATTTTCTGCTCAACTTACCCTCAATGTGCTTCCTGACGGTCCACACGGCATTTGGGTTACCAGGTAGTTCGGACACAGCCATCTCAGACACCTGTGAGCAGAAACGATAAGATTGTCATGTACTGATTTAAAATTTTAAAATTAAAAAAAGCTCCTTCAAGCTATATAAACACAGTCCAATACGAATGAGCCTACAGGGGCATACTTGTGCAAGCTCATTAAAATCATACACAATGCTGTCAAGTCTTAAATGCAAAATAACAAAACATTTTACTTGGATAAAATATATGTAATATTAACTACTTATAACTCCATTCTGCTTTATGTTGATGCGAAACACTCAAAAGACAAGTGGAAAAGCCAGCCAGGAGGTGAGCTGTTGCCAATAATTGTCCAAACTCTGCAGTTATCTATATATTAAGATGTGTCCAGCAAATTCATGTGTATAGTCACTTGGGAGAAAGCCAGAGAAAACCCACACATGCAAAGGGGAAACACTATCCCACAGAGATGGAACATTAGAATAGTTCATGGCACCTCACCACCCACAGGAAGGGGAGTTGACAATGTGTGTGTTCTGGAACTATAACCACCAGTATTGGATTAAAAGCATGTGCCACCACCGCACGGCTAATTGTGATTACCTCAAGCCCATGCCTAAGCACACGCAAGGAAGAACGTGGTCCGCGCCCACAGGCAACATACATCTGAGGTGTATCCTCGTTCGCCAAATCCGCGATCTGTAGACAAATATTTTATTGATTAAATCTACAAAAGTACACAACGAAGCATAAAGAGAAGCAAAAAAGGTCAGGGAACAAACAAAAATCAAAGACACGACATTCACAATGATAAGTAAATGGGCTAGGGCAAGACATCACTTGATGAGATCACAGCCGATAGAAGACACTGGTGACAGGGAATGCCAGTCAACAGAATGCATCCAAGAGCACAACCACCTCAGAAATGGAGCCATGAGCTCAGTTCATGATAGGAGACAGATGGTAGCACTGTACCATGAGGGATGGTGACAATATGGGAAGATCTTCATCCACAAGTGGCTACACAATGTCTGAATATGATTGCACAACTCGAGGGGCTAAATTTAAAACAATGTTTGTAAAGACCAGTGCAATAAGTCACCTGGCAGGCCATGATCGGAGAGAGGCTGTCCAGCTCATCCACTAACACCAGGTTCTTGAGAAGTCGTACTTGGAAGAAAAAAGTGTCGCCTTCTTCCAGCGGCATGGCCGAAGAGAACTCTGGCTCTTCGTCATCATCTCCCAGGTGGGCAATCTGATACAGGTAACTGGAGAAAAAACATAACTCGTAAATGAGTGAGCTGTAATTCATGTGTACATTGTTATGTAGTAGCTCTGGTATAAATGGAAAATGCTATGACAGCTGAAACAGTCAAAATGTAAGGTTCTTTATTAAGATGCCAGTTATATAAACACGAACTGAATATTTTCAGCAGGTGACGCAAAACAAGCAATATTTAAGGGTAATGTGCCTTTATGGACAGTGCTATGTAATTTTCTGAGAATATTCACACATTTATGGGTCCCTGCAATAAGCCATTGAAGTATATCTTTAAAAGTTGGCTGTTATAATCATGTTGTTTATCCCAATATAAATCAACTGAGTCAGAAGCAATTCACTCTTCAGCAGGCATAGCCTGATCAGAGAAAAGGCATGAATGTATACAAATCATCATTCTCAGTTGCAAAGTTGAATTTTGAGTTCAGTGACGTTTTGTTCACATTGGACCATCTTTGGTAGCGTTAAGATGCCACCCTCTTGTTACAACCACAGACGGACAACACTAGCGCAAAGCAATCTCCTCTTAAGGACATTAAAGTACAAATAATAATTTGTGAATGACATGTTTATGTTGGTCCAAAGCACAAATAATAGTATGGTAATAAAGTTGACACTGAATTTAGCACCAAAATATGAAATATTGATTTGAAGGTTTCGTGACTGTAGGGATCCATACTCTTTGGTTCTTTCGGTAAAGTCGCGTTATTTATTTTATTCTATACCTACGTGATTTTACCGAAAAAACCAGAACATATGAAATGGTACTCACTGATTTCCAAACTCGGAGGCCACAAAGAGAAAACCGGTTTTAAGAACACACATGGCAGTTGCCACAGGCACCGTGTCAAAATACTTCATCCTGATCTCAGTCACCTGTAACAAGAGAGAAAAACCTAATTCACATCACACGGACCCTTTACTGCTTGTACCGAGTAGAAAACATGAACATGTTTTTGTGTTTATACTTGGCCAGATTTTCTTACCATGTCCTCATCAGTCTCCAGCGTAACTTTAAAGATGTCACCCTGCTCAGTTTGGACCAAGAAAAAAAACATGGACTTTGTCTTGTGAGTGGCAGCGCAGACAAAGATCATTCCACGCTCTGGATCATCCAGGTCATTCTGCAGAGAAAATTCATTCACAGATTGAAAATTTTTTTTTTTAATGGTGTCACACTACGCCCAAAATATTTAGCTATTAAAGAATTCAGAAACAAATGAAAATGGCACCTATTAACTATTACATATTGTTCACGTTAAAAGTTAACTCCATATAATTTTGTTAGAATATAATTACACAAGCTGAATCAGATAAAAAGGTTTTTTTTCATGGCAGTGCCAGTCATAGAAAAGGCATGAAACTAAGACTCATCATATTCAGCTTAATGCAACTATTTGTTTTGTCGTTAAGATATTTATATGTTAATAGTTATATCCCACAACCGCTCAAAAGTTTGCTGCTGAGATTCATTGTTTAATTGTAGCTCCTTCAATCTAAAATTCAGATGAACTCACCCGTCTCCTCGGAATGGGACATCTGATGTCAGGCTGGTCTCCAAAATTTTTGTAAGTGATGTAGTTTTCTGAGCAGATCAATACACCACTGGGTCCATCCGCACCACCAGGAACTACAGTCAAAAAAACAGCCTATAGTCAAATATCTTTTATAAATACTGTTTTTGTGTCAAGACATTAACTAAATCACAGAAGCAATTCCCTTATCAGCAGGCATATAGCCTGATCAGAGAAAAGGCATGAATTATAAAAATCTAACTTGGTTGCAATGTTGCATTTTTATGTATTTCAGAGTTTAATTGTACTATTAAACACCAGTTATTGTACATTTTCATTTTAAAAATCCAGTGTGCTTTAAGAAATTCATGAAAAATCCACACTTTGGTCACACCTGACAAATGCCGAGGCAATGGGTGAACATTTTCGGGTAATGGGCATGTAGTTTGGGTGTTATGCTGATGTAAAAAAGAGGGTATGTGGTGCGGGCCTTGCCAGGGATTAAGAAATTTCCATGCTCCTCCAAGGGTTCGCTGTACTTCCGCACCACATGGTTCAGACCCAGATCCAGCTCGTAGAAGGTTAAAGTCTGCTGGGTGTTGGCAGCGGCCTCTCCAGAGGGATCGACATCTGCCTCCTAAAAATGTATTAAGACAGACTCAATCGTACCCGAACTGCTGAGACCTTCAATTGCAATGCTCACTGCATTACTGTCCACAAATAGCAGTAAAATGACAATATATCAATCTTAATGGTCCATATGAGGCAAATACATTTCGTTGCATGTGTAAAATTCATATTCTGCGGTGCATGAGCACCTACTTCATAATCCATCTCCAGACAGGCAAACATAGGGTTTTCAAAGCCCACATCAACGCCCACGACGTGGTACACCAGTGTGTTGGCCTTGTGAGCCTCCAGAGGAGACGAGATGGTCAGTCTGGCAGCAGCATCACGATTCAGGATATACACCAGCTTCTGTTTCTCAATAGCGCCTGGCACACACAAGGCACATTATTTAGATCCCTCGACAAGAAGAAAAAAAATCATGAATACGCATAAAGTACCATTTTTTACATGCATTTGTCTTTGAAAGTAATGAACTAGCAGTTTGGAAGCCGATGGGTAGCTAGAATGGGAAAAATGCGCTTGCGTATTTTTAAAAAGCCATTTTTTGACTGGTCATTTGTCTCTCAAGTTTTAAATAGTCCCTGATAACAACACAACTTTAAAATAAAATGTATTCACATTGGATCACGTTTGCGAGTTATAGTGCTGCCCCTCCTGTTGCAACCAAACAGGTGGATAGTGCCAATGTAGTTGTCTCAGCAGATGAGTACATCATTGGGTCCCCCCCCCCAACCAGTCTATCGTCAAAAGCCTATGTTATTTATGATGTTGTTTATCCTAATATAAATGAACTGAGTCAGAAGCAATTCACTCTTCAGCAGGCATAGCCTGTTCAGAGAAAAGGCATGAATGTATACAAATCATCATTCTCAGTTGCAAAGTTGTATCTTAATGTTTTTTAAAGTTTCGTTCCTATTCGATCTTAACGAGCGTTATGACACCCTCTTGTTACAGCCATAGAGACAACACTAATGTAGAAGTGCTTTCAACCTGAAATTGTAAAGTGTTGAAATTACCTATTAGGCAAGACGAAGCATGCCAAACTAATTGAGTATGTGACCATCTTTATTCCCATTAGTTCCTTCACTCACCAATCATGACGGCCCTGCCCTTGGGATCGACGGCAAGGAATTGGCCTGGCACAATGCGTCGGCAACCACTCTTGCCAAAGGTCTCCTGGTGCACCTTATCGAAGGCATTCTTTGATGGCTGGTACTCCAGAATGACGATCCTGCCCGAATCGGTCCCCACCACGACGTAGTCTGCCACAACACAATACAGCCGTCACTTTTACCGTGCCAGACACTTCAGTTTGGCAAACCGCAACAACTTTTTTACGCTGAATCAGATAAGAATAATACACTTCATGGCTGAGCCAATCAGTGAAAAGGCATGAATATTTGTGCATCATTTTCAGCATAAAAGATGTATTCTCCAGCTATGCAAGTAACTTCCAATAATTAAAAGGTTGCTTATGGCTACATAACACTAAATCGCACACGTAATAACACGTACCTTTGGTGCCACCAGTAAGCCTGAATGCCATTAGGGAGCGGATGACCCCAAAGATCTCCACCGTGAGCAGGGTGTGCACCTTCCCCGTGTTGGGGTCAGGCCGCAACAACTCCAAAATCTTGCCATGGGAGATGACAATCTCCTGCTGCTTGGTCCCTGAAGACAAATAATAGATTTTCATAATGTATTCTTCAAATGTATGCTAACACCAGTGTGTTTAAAACTGATGTTACACCAAGGGGTTAACATATGAACCTTATGGCGGTACTCCAGCAAAATTTTTTATTTAAAGCTTTCGTGACTGCTGGCATTCATATTCTTGGTTCTTTCGGTAAAGTCACGTAGAAGGGAAATAATAATAAAAATAAGAGGAAATTGTTTTTATTTTTATTACTTCATTATTTCCCCTCTACGCGACTTTACCGAAAGAACCAAGAATATGGTACCCCGGCTCTCACATAATGTCCGTGATGCAGTCATTTTTAGTCTGTTGATGGTCGACGATGCGGAAATCGACTCCTCTCGACGAACTGTACATGATGCACTATTCAAAGTAGAATTTTTCAATAACGGATTTTTTATGCTGTTTGGCGCTTCGACATCGCGGCGTAGCACTGATGTCGGATTGATTGGCACCCCAGTCGCGGAGTTAAGTACACCCCTGGAAAAAAGTGTCCCAGAAATAAAATATTTAATTGCCTCGGCCATTTTGTATTATTTGGTATTCCGGGGTACCACCATAAGGATCACATATCCATTGCCTCCAGAGGATGCATTGGAACTCAACGGTGCTGCCCTGGCTGTCACCGAGGCTCATTGTTGATGCTGAGCCCTGGTTGCTTCGCCCTGGGTGATACCAGTGTTAGTCTCTCCTCTCTCTAACGTACCCTACCCACCCCCCATTAACTTAATTATTTGCAAAGCGCCTTGAGATGCAACTAAAATTACACCATATGTACATTTCAATATATGTTGATTGATCCAAATGCACAGCTCAAAATACATTCGCTCATGCAAGCATGCTGATGTTTTAATATAACAATTCCAAATGAACATTGCTTTCACAATGCAATGTGGAGCAGATACTACACCAAGGTTGTGGAGCTGCACTTTCAGTGTCTCGTACCAGAGAAGTTCCCATGAATGGCGTGTGTGATGCCGCTTGCTCTCTGCAGGGTCAGATTGTAGAGAAACATCTTGGATGACCACTTGTCACGGCAACACCAACGCAATTACAGCACTGTGGACACATGACCCACACAAAGTTATGTCCAACTCCAGCATAAGCATTGTATATATGTTGAACTTCTTTCACACCGTACGTAGCCAACCGTGCTGATCGGATGTGCATCACCTATGCCTAGATGAAGAAAACATTTTCAGGTGATCTGCATGTCTCGAATGGCGACGCTCAACACATTCTCACGAGTAGTTTGAAAATATATTGGTAGTTTGTTTCATTCATGTGCAACTTATATATTTGACCAATTTTATACACTTGTAGACATTTAAAGGTCCGAGCATCACTATGCTGTAAAACACTTTGATCGCATAATTGACCCAAATTACTTGCGCTGTAGTAATTTAAAATAACTGTTACACAAGTGCAATTCCCAGTTGCTCAACGCAACTTAGCGAAGGGGAATAATGTTGATGAGGTCATGTAAATCGGTACAATGAAAGCTAAAGTTACGATGCGAGCTATACATTTGACCACAGGTTTAAAACATAAATTAGACCCACACATTGTGAAAGAAGATTAACAACTTCACATTTTGAATCTGCTGGTTGATAAACTCAAAAAGGCAATCTGCTCTAGCTGACAATTCAATACAGGACATCACGACCACCAACGGTGAAAAGTTCTACATACAGTACATACGACTAGCTGTGGCTTGACAAAAGGGTTGTTGTACAATATGCGGAGTGTATGAGTGTGTTTAATGTTGAATCACGATGTGAATTTACCTGAACAACAGTTTCTTAAAACCCACCCGTGTGCCTAGTTACTATGGGGCCTCCATCAGCTTCAATAACCGTGGGCTCCACGACCACGTGACCCTCGCGCGGCTCAGCTAGTTGATACAGCTAGGCCCGTAAACCACTTACACAAGAGCTCTAAACGTGCATGGATTTAAAAATCGAAAAACCGTAACTAAAAAGGTTACCGCAACTTTACACGGTAACATTTTCATACATTTAGAAACGTAACTGCTCATGTCGCATAACACGAAGACAGCGCTCGGCGCGTGTTGCCTAATGAATGACGGGAGGCGATGGCGCGGTTGGGCCGGCACTCGACTCTCGTGTAAATGCATCGTAGGACAATCGCTTGCATCGTCGCTCGTAATGTTTCCGCAGAGCTTCAATTACCTTCCCGTGTCGATCATGGACGGCGCGAGGCGATGTAGGCGCGGATGTTTGTGGATTGCGCCGGTTCCCGCGTAACCACCACACTCGACGCGTCTCGCCCGTACCTCCTGCTCACAAGGCCGCACGGCGGGACCGAGCACGCATGCGCAGAAGCTGCCACGCAGGGGGGGGGGCGGGGCTTACTTCCCACGTGCATTGCGGCAACGTGGGCGGAGCGGTCTTGCGATGCGACGTCTGCAGCCGCGTGCTCGATCCGCTGCTGCATGGAGCAGTGGGGCTCTATCAACTTGGGAGTTGAGCAGTGAGGCTTCATCCACAGCTGGAGGGTGCGGCCATATTAAATTAGGCAAGCTCTATCCACTGCTGGGTGGAGTCAGGTACTAGTCAATGCTGTGGAGCAATCAAGCTGTATGAGGCATGCTCTATCAACTACTAAATGCTCGAAATCCACTGTTGAATGGAGTAGTTAGGATCTGTCCTCTGCTGGGTGGAGGTGTCGGGCTTCATCCACTGCTGGATTGGACAGTCATGCTGTCCACTGCTGGATGTATAAGCCGTGACCTATCCATTGGTGAATGTTTATGTGCATTCATGAATGGATGTATAATGCATGGCCCATAAACTGATCAATGACGAGCGATGCTCTATCCACTGATGAGTAGCTTAATAACACGTGCCATATTTGCTTCGGATGAACCATCCAATGCCCACATCGGCTGGATTTGGAGTCGGGGACTCTTCACTGCTGAGCTGATTCGCAATGCTTGTTAGTTTTACCCACTGTTAAGATGGTGTACAATTCAGTTTATAATGCACAAAGTGTGGTTCACGTACATTTGGGTACCAACACACGGCACAGTGGAATGAAATCAACACCCTTAGTCGTTAAATTTACATTTTTAAATGCCTCATCAAGCTGACACCTGCTGTGACATGTAAAGGGCATTGGTTACCATAGCAGGATCGCGCGTTCAATTCACACCAAGTCAAAACCGCTTCAGCAAACACCCCACGCTGTATTTTGTAGTACACATTTCTGTATTCTTTTAGTGCAACGCTTTTCACGACAGAAAAAATGTAAATGTCACTCCACACTTTGATAATTATATATTGTTGGCCTCGTGCAGGGTAGGGAACCTATAACCCATGGCCCCGAGTCGGCCCAAGACGTCATTTCGTGCAACTTCATAATTGCCCACAAACAACACGTGTCCTGCACTGCAAGCGTTTGAGCCACACGAATCTTGTCTTAGAGGGGAACATTTTATCCTTGTTAACACTTTATAATGTAATGCGTATTCACTTCTGGCCCTGCAGTAACAGAAGTGACTGAGGTGTTTGTTAATGCATGCCCCGTCAAAGGTATTTGAAAGTCCAATTTGCCCTGAGCAAGGAAAATGTTCCCCACCACTGGCCTATTGCAATGGTCACACTTCACAGATTCACAAGCGCGTTGGAGGAGATATAAATTATTCTCCACAGGTCATAGTACACTTATTTATATTCGTCAAAATATAGCTTCCTTTAAATATGCCTACAGTAAGTCACGCAAAAGTTCTACTTTATATCATAGCTAATGTAAAGTAAAAAAAAGAACTCATCGGTCCAAACGAGGAGTTATCCCTTCCCTCCTTGCTGCATCTCTCCCTCAATCCACGCCACGTAGTTGGACACATTGGTGTAGACACCGTAGTGGCCTTTCTGGCCGCAACCAACACCCCAGGACGTGATGCCAGCCGCCACCCAGCGCTGCGAGCGCGGCTCCCTGTAGGCGAAGGGCCCCCCACTATCGCCCTTGCAGGCGTCACGCCCCCCTCCCGGAACACCGGCGCAGAACATGTTATCGGTGTACGTCAGCGTCCTGCCCGCAAACTCCATGCCCGCGTACGTGCGGCGACACTTGTCCTGGGCAACCACGGGCAACGCCACGTAGCGCTGCCAGCGCGGCGTGGCGCCGTGCAGCTTCGTGGTGGTGATGCGGCCCCATCCGGCCACGTAGCCCACGTGCCCGGGCCCCGGTGGCTGATCGCTGACCCCGCCACCCTCGTCACGACCGGGCAGGCAGATGGGGCTGATGTCCTTCCTCAGCGGCACAGGCTCGGTGAGACGCAGCAGGGCTACGTCGTGGTCGTGAGCATCCTCCTCGTCCCTGCTGAAATTCGGGTGGAGGACGACGCTCTCCACGTGCACCTTCATCACCGCGCTGTCGTTGGCGAGGACCCCGCGGCGGTCTACCAGCCCGAGGTAGACGTCAACCTGGCCGTAGTCCTGCGTGAAGATCTCGGCTGCCGTAAGAATCCAGCTGTCACCCAGCAGGGCGCCCGCGCCCATGAAGTGGTTGTCTAGAAGCAGCATTGCCAGCCATGGGAAGTCACCGCGGTGCGAGAAGCGTCCTCCGATGATGCGTTTGCTGCGTGCATGCCGAACCAGGCCACACACTGCCACCCGCAGAGGTTGGGTCAGTCGGTCACAAAATCACACCGTTTCATGGCACAACGAGAATTGTACGGTGTGAGAATTGGGCCTCCCACTTTTTCTCACCTGGCTTGCAGCCTGGCAGGTTGGGACTTCCCATCTCATCCACCCATTGTCCAGTCTCATTGCAGATTAATTGCCCTTCATAGTGTATTGCATAGAACAAAACATTAAACACAAACAGTAACAATTTATTGCCTTTTTACAATTCTGCTGAATATGGGTTATATGAAACTTAAAGACATACTGAACTCTTAATTAGCAGTGAGCAACAACCTGTCAGGATATGAAGAACTGTGGAGTGGACGTAGAGGTGGCCCAGAAAAGGAACGAGTGAAGAAAGAGGATCAGGAGGGCATACCCCACATACGCGGGAATAATTCCAGGAAAATAGACTACCAGCAGTTCAAAGAGGCTGTACCCAATCACGACAAGATACTTTCTTAATGGTGCATAAAAATTGTCAAGAGGTTTTCGTGACTTTGTGTGGAGTGATGGTGTAGTTATTAGTGCACTTCGTTATGAATCCAGAGACATTTTCTTTAAAACTGCTTTCGTGTTTAGTTTGTTGTCCTTGCCCCGCACCTCTGATTAGTATGGTTGGCTACGTACGGTGCGAAATAAATCCAACATACAGTACATACATACAGACCTGGGATTGATTCCCGGCCATGGCCAACATCAACGGAGAATGCATCTGAACCAGTCCTGAACCCCTACTTCACCAACACGTGCTAACCAGTGTGGTGAAATATGGTCAAATAGCCCCCTTGACCAACACGGTGTAGCGAGGCTTCATCCAGCAGTGGATTGATCATGGTCCGTAGAGTGTTATTTTGTTATTATAATACGTAAATACACGTGTGTATGTGAAATGGAACATACCATTCCCACTGGCCATGCTGTAGTAGGGCTCATTGCATGTGTAGCGGACGCTGGAGTATTGATCCATCTCCATCCTCCCATTGGCGATGGGCAGGGGTTGGCCACATGGTAGACCTGCAGCAATCATGTAACTCATCATTCAATCACCGCAATAGAATATTACAAACATTACAATTATAGCCTTTAATGCTTGGGCGTATAATGATGGATATTTGTTCCATCCAGGGTGTCATTGTCTTGAACGGCATGTGCCTGCCGGCACCTGTAGTCCTATAGTGAACGCAGAAGCCTGTGAATCGACCGCGGTTGCCACCAGACGCGGTGAAGGTGACCATGGCCTCGTGACCGAGCACGCGGATGACACCAGCGGCACGTTGGCCACGCTCTGCCCTCAGCTCGCCTCCGCATAGAGTCTTCACCAGCTGGCCTCCTGCATGCACCTGCATCCAAGGGTGGTTTGGGGTTTTGGAGAAAGAAAATCATCATGGAGGGACTAAGATGATGCGTTTGCTGAGTGGAGGCCAATCCAAGGAGAACACTGAAAATAATAATGCTTAACTATTATTATTTTGTAAGTATGTTATGTTTTATATTTATGTTTGGATGTATTTTATTGTACATTTCTGTTCAATTCCATGTTACATCTATATTGCTACATTTTAAATATTATATTAAATATATATTTGGGTAATTTACTGTATACATTACTGCGGAATGCTCAATGTCAGGATTGGTTTTAAGAACAATGTTTTTTTAGGAAATATATGCATTGCCACTTGGAGCCATCGTTTATATGTCTTAGTCTGTAGGAAAACAAAACATCTTAACCAACCCTTATTAAATTGGCTAAGCTAATTTATTTTTTCATTCCTTCCATGGTTTGGGGGGGGGGGGTGTTGGGTCTTCTCAACCATGCATGGTGACCCAATTCAGATTGGGTCACCATGAATTTTAAATTAGAGTTGCTTCTCCTAGACCAGGGGTCAGCAACCAAATTAACAAGAGCCATTTTTCGAATTCGGTAAACAAAACTCAATGTTTAAAGAGCCACATGCGGCACCGTAGTCGCAGGTGGCCGACCTCTGTCCAAAGCGATTTAGCCAAATCTGCCTGGCTTTTGAAATCAGAGATTAGAAAAAGAAGAAAACAACGAAATGGATTAAGAAAATATGGGAGACCTTTGCATAGCAGTGGGAAGTTTCAGGCCGACACCAAGAACAATTTATTAATAAATAATGCATGGAACAAAAGAACACGTAGATCATCTTGGAAGCTACTTTGACTTACCTTGATGTGAATGAACCTGCACAGGCGCAGGGGGGGCAGGTGGACGTGGGTGAAGTTGAAGAGGATGGCATGGCTTGGAGACACTCGCACCTGCCAGACGCGCGTCTCATTCCCAGGATAGGGCCCAGGAAACCCCGGCGAGCAGAACTCGCCCTGAGGGGCCGAGAGCTCGACCGGCGAGCCGCAGGCCCACGCGGCCAGCAGACACAAGAGCAGTGGCACGGGCCTGCAAGGACACACACAGACCGGCAGACGCAGGGTTAATCCGACACGACCCATCGCAGTCCCAACATAAACCTCGCAGACATGCGGCACGTGGCTAAGCTGAGCACAAGGCAAGCTGGCGGCGCAACTCACATTTTACATTGTTTGCGGCTAATGACAGAGCGTCTATTGTTTAACAAGCTCCCAACAAAGGCTGCCCTGACCCAACACGTCACAGGAAGCCACTTTATATGTAAGCCTGATGGGTTTTTTTTTCAAACATGTGGGAGTGGCCATGTTAGCGTCGTGATTTTGGCATGAATGCAGTCTTTAGAATCCCTTGACATCTGAAACTGAATCTGATGTTACGTAAAGCAAAGTGAAGTCCGATGCATATAACACACGGCGCTGCTGAATGAGAACATGCCACAACATTCCTGTGGTTTACGGGATAACTGCAAACATCACGACACACACAGTTACAGTGTGATGGTGTGTCGTGAATCCATGCAAGAGAAAGGTCGAAAATAGACAATATGGATGATGCTTCATTGTGAAACTGAGAACATGGGCTGCTCACATTCCGGGGTACAGGCTGACCTGTGCTCGTGGTGTTGTATGACTGCATTGTTTTCCGTGATCGATTTTATAGCCTCCCTTTCTGACACAATCTTGGACATGAAGTCATGACCTCCCTCCAACCTGCTGTGCTTTTTACTAATTGTAGAGGAGTGTCATGGTAACAGAGCCCTGCCTTTGAATATTAAGAAAGTACTGTAGTTTTCATGACAAAAGATAAAAAATAATATTAAGCATCACATGGTAATGAAATGGTTTGATAAACAAAGCCCCGAACAAACTATTTGCAGGAACTGTGAGTGTCCCGGACTGTCGAGATGAAGGTTTATCCAGTTCTCGTGAGTTTTACTTTTCAACCAAGCATCGCCGCGCGTCTAGATAGTTCCATCATCACAGTTATAAACAATATTACACTGGCATAAATATTCCATCGTGAAAGTACAACATAATACAACAATAATATTCGTCATTTATGAAACATGGATAGATTCCACTACAAGGACCCTGCATATCCCAATACTAGTAACCAGTAGAGGGCTTCAGCTGATTTCAATCACGAGTCAATTACTCCCTTTTCGGTGAGATTGTGTATGTGGATTTTTTGAACGACTGTGGAGTGGTGACCCAGGACAGGAACGAGTGGAGAAAGACGAGGCCACATGAATGGGGACAAGTGCATGTGTCCAGTCTGTCATCATGTCGCTTGACTTACAACGCTCCGGTTTGCTGAAAAACCACATCAACTGGAATATATGTCCACGTGATAACTTGATTTGATTGGCTCATTGGGTGGTGAAGGGTTTTAGTTAAAATATTACATTATACCCTCACGGTTTAACCTAAACTAAATTAATAATTAAGCATAACACTATAACAAAAAATTACAAAAAAACTACGACGTTTCGATCGCAACACAAGCAATGATGACGATTGTTATTTTTTCTTATTTTCTTTGAACCTATCTACGTGACTTTACCGAAAGACCCAAGAATATGAATTCCTGCAGTCACGAAAGCTTTAAGTCAAGATTTAAGCATAACACTGTTTTCTATCAGTTTTAGCATCATGCTGCAGAGAAAGGCAAATGACTTAGTTTACTGATGAGGATTGTTTTTGCTAAAATGTTTAGCATGAACGGTAAAACAATATAGAACCTTAGGCTGACCCTGCAAAATAATTAAAGTAATTTTCTCAGTCACGAGGTTAAGAGCTCAAATCAGAAATTTAAGTGTTCTGGAGTTTTAGAGTTACACGCGTGGTGTTGACTACAACGCGTTTGCTAAATTTCAGCATTTTTTCCCGTCCAGAACGACATTGTAATTTACATCAGCCGGCCAAAATCGCCAATAATATTTGTCCTGTCGAAAAACAATGCTGGAATGTGTTGAACTACTATACGTACCACACTTGTAAAGCCTTCCTAGCTGTATACAACGCCCCCTAGTGACCGAGAGTGTGACACCACAGGCAAGGCTGAGGCAAAGTCCATATTAATAAACGAACGGATGGGACGTCTAAAGAAACACATTGATATATCGAACACTCGATGCACTACGGGCTGCTGGAGTGGGTCTCCATGGACCATATCAGATGAAAACTCTCCACTGATGTTAGCCGTGCATGGGAATCGATAGTCGGGTTCATAGCTCAACCTTATTATAGCTCAACCCTGCTTAGCTTCAGAGATCTGACAAGTTTGAACGCATTCCCGGTTGATTTGGTCATAAAGTAGAAACAAGAGAATTGTCGCTCTGGCTAACAATTGAAGGGTTAACTCAATATGTTTCTGCATCGCCACAAACACTTGCGGTATGACACCCGATTCGTTCACAGAAAGTTGCAGCAACAAATACGAAAAAAACAAACCTCAGCCTTAACTGAATCAACCATGCTTCCAAAATCTGATGAGATTGGACACATTCAGCGATGTGGTTGTGGTGTAATTTCAGGCCCCTTCATAGGCTGCATGGTTTGGCAAAACTTGCGTTTGGATGAAATCCAGCAAACGCAGGCAAACTAGTAGAGTAGTGTTATTATCCCTTTGATGTTGAGCTAAGAGACATTGGAGTCTATTATTGCCTACAGAGTCAGTTTGTTTAAACATTCATTTGAACCTTTTTCTGTTTATTTTAGCAACGATTATTCACACTATTAACGTGTTATGGTAGTTGCCGTGTACATGGCATTTGAGCAAATACAACAAACATGTGGCATAACGGATTACTGGCAAATATTTTTTCTTACATAGAGTATGCTGTCATAGGTATGTCATGGAGGCCCTTTGCAAATACAACAGCAGTGCAGGGTCTCGAGCAGGGTTGCTCAACTCCAGTCAATGATTACAAAGATTTTGTATTTCGTGCACTACACTGTTGTCTGCCAATCTGAGTTCGATTCCCAACGCAAGGCTAAAAGTAGCAACGAGACTAATCTGAACCAGTCATGGACACTCCCTTTCATCAACCCATATTGACCAGCGAGGTGAAGTATGGTTAAACGAATTCCCCAACTCTGACGGGGCATGGGGAGGCCTTCATCCACCAGTGGATTGATAGAGGCATGTACATTAAATGATGCATATTTTCTATATGTGGGAAAATTAAGCCACTGCACACTGCATGCACCTGATGATTGGTAATGGAAAGTTGTGCCGTGGGGAGGTCACAAGGACTGGCGTTGAGAAATACTGCACTCGAGTGCTGTTTCTTCGACTCCAGTGCTCATGGCCCGCATTGGTAAACTCTTCTGTGCTCAGCAACCCTGTGTGAGCAACACACATTTTTATTAGAATATAAAAGATTGGTACATGTGAAAATACACTTAATGGTGTGTGTATGTTGAATTTGCACCGTGCGTAGCCAACCACGCTAATCGGAGGTGCGGGGGAAGGACGCCAAACTAAACAAAAAGCAGTTCTAAATAAATTAGTTTCCAATGTAGATTATTTAAAAGTGCACAGCTCCAGTGGCTTCCTAATATTGGAAGGAAGAACGTTCCAGACGACCACAGAAGGGCATCTGAAAGCGCGCAACATAGTGACAATCTTTAAACTGTGGGTGATGATCAGGACGTAGAATCTCACTGAATATTTTCCAGGTCGCTGGTAACTTGGAGTAGGTAACACATGACGAGTAGCCATCGCGAGATGTAGACTGGATGTGGTTTCCGGGTAGGGAAATGTTTTCCAGTTTTCTGGTATACTGAAGTAAATATGTGACTAGTAGCCACAGCCATAACAACAGGTATACTGGATGTGATGTGGGAGGTGCGGAAATATTCTCCAGGTTGCTAACCAGACTGACGGAGCTGAAATTAAGCCCTGTGCCATGAAACATGGAGTTTTAGAAGCCCTGCTTTCGGTAGGAGCATTATTAAAACGTGGCATCTCCAGATGACTTTGTTCAGCTACAGTCTAAACACGTGCAAAACTAAGTGCAAGCCCTGTATATCTCCTAGATATCTTTCACAGCCAGCGTAGCGCTGTGTATTTAATGACCGTGTGGTGTGATGTTTTGGGCGACGATCCATGCATACCTACCAGCGCCTTTATTTTAATAGCGGCAGAGATGGAACATTGTCCACGCAATTTGTTCACCGCTTTACCCCATTTTACAATTCTTCGTTGCACATTTTTTAATAAATGCATTTGTCATCATAATGCATTGCGACATGTGCATTCTTGGAAAGAGTTCAGTGCCAAAGCTGATTCCAGTGGTGTGTGTATGAGTTCTTGCATATACAGTCTATCATAAATAACTGTGATCAAGCGTATATGTCATCTATTCATCATGGCCAATCGTCATCAATCAGAAACAACGTCATAAAAGCGGAGCAGTTGAATTCCTAGAGCCAAATGTAAACTTTCGTAATTTTCTTTATTAAAATTTGCATACTTCAGCAGCCTCCTAATAGTGTTTTTTATTTAACGTATGTACTGTTTATTTAACTTTTCTATTTATATAGAAGTTACATTTTAGACGCATGGGTATTTAGGTTGTGGCCAAAATATGTTTTTTTAAATAGTTGTGTGCATTTTATTTAAAATCCTACATTTATTTTGTTAAAAAAATGGTGGCACAGTTATTAGTGCAGTGAGCTATGAACCCCATGAACTGGGTGATATGAGTCAGTTTCGGCCCTCTCTCGACTTTACAAAGCTGCTCAAACCAGCGTGGTGAAGTATGATCATACAATGTCTATGCCACAATGTGGGGAGACTTTCATACAGCAGTGATTTTGCTTCACTGTGCTTGAGCCTCAAGGCTATATTTTAACAAGGTCTTGCCAAGTTATCACAGTAGGAGGCGATGTTGATGTGTGCAATCGTAATTGAGTAATTTGCAGATCATTTTCAGCACTGGTATGTTTGACCAATAACAGGTACATTGTCAGTTTTTTTTATGACTCCAATTTATTATTTTATGATCAATTATGGTATGGATGCTGCCGTGGTGTGGTAGTTCGCACACTAGACTTGTAACACAGAGGTGTCCAGTCCTGTTCTCCGGGTGGGGCGGTTGAAAAAATTGGCAAGTTTCTTCAATTCCTCTGCCTCTGTTAACCCAGCAGTAAAGATAGGTACACCACAGTCAATCGGCAGGTCACGTCACGTGTGGTAGGGTAAAGTGTGGATACTCCCATCACTCCCAAAACGTCTGGCCAGCATTGAATAATAGGCCAAATACCCTCTAGTGATGCTCTCTAGAGCTCCCTGCAGTGGAGACCCTTCCTCGATCAATGTCGTGAGCAGGGCTGCACCTTTACCTTCGCCTCCTGAATTGACGCCACTTACTAAAACTATTTTTTATTTTATCAGGAAAGGCCCACTGAGCTATATAGATACTTTTCAGAAGCGATCTGGACACAGATGATAGCGCAACGAAGTGGCTTTTGACGTGTAAATTTATAGCAGCCAAATACTGTAAATACGTGTTTCCAAATGTGGAGGGAAAACCAGAAGATAAAGAGAAAAATCCACACGACCACAGGGAGAACACGCAAACTCCAAATATACAGGCGTCAAGGTCGGGATCGGGATCTTGTACACCAGGCGAGGTAGCTAACATCATGCCACCGCGGCGCGCTTACGAATGTACCACAGTGCAGTGGAGTCTCATGGCCCTGAAATTCCACCCAGAGGCCTCCTGCATCGCGGGGCGTGACTCGAGGGCCTGACGGGTGCAGCGGTGAATGGCCACTATCAGCCGCAATTCATCACAGCGTCTGCCAGCAGTGCATACCAGGGCACGACACACAAATCATGTATTTAAGTTTTCCAATGGGAATACTTAGGCGTAAACGTTTCTATCAAAAGTACATTCAAGTTGAAAAAGATCTAGAAAAATATCCTAAGCCTCATGCTATAGAACGGCATGAAACAATAAGCCTCGCATATGGAATGTTTATTGGAAGCAGACCCATTGGCTCCAACCACAATTTCATTAAATCCAGAAATGGGAAGGAGAACTAGCTGCCAATATATATTTCCATGAGGTATGTATGCACATATGTATGACGATGTGTTCGTGTGTGTATGTAATTATAATTAAATTCTGCATGCCACGTAAACATTTACCAGCGTTAACTTTACCTCCATGTAATATTCACACCGGCGCCGGGTTTATCACTGATGTAAGGTTAATATTATATCTGTGTAAATTATACATAAAAGATTAAACAAGGAAGATTTCTAAAGCATAATTCAGGAACTTAGAACCAGAATACAGTCTAATCAATTTGCAATGTTTTTTTAGTGACAAGCCCGTTCTGATAGCGATTAAACTAAAGCCTTAGAAAAATGTAACCTTTACCTGAACCAGGTGCGCAAGAACATCCCACAGTCATCCAAACGAAAATGTAATTTAGTTATTTTAGTCTTAATATTCAATGCACCAGCTGTGCGAAAGAGTCGGAGACGAAGGGGAATTGTGTTCACATTGTATTAAAGAGGGGAATTGTATTTAAATTGCATTAAATAGGGGAATTGTATTCAAATGTGTTAAAAAGGGGAATTGTATTCACATTGTATTAAAGAGGAGAATTGTATTCACATTGTATTAAAGAGGGGAATTGTATTCAAATGAATTCACAATAACCACACTGAGAACAATCCGAAGCACAGCAAGGCATTCGAGGTGGTGCTTAACATTACAAAAAAAAGTCTTAATTTGAAGCTTTCGTGACTGCAGGAATCCATACGCTTTGGTTCTTTCGGTAAAGTCACGTGGGTATACACATAATAATAACAGACCACGACGTTTCAATCGCCACGCAAGCAACCGTCTTCACTCCCACCTGAAGACGGTTGCTTGTGGGGCGATCTAAACGTCGTTATTTATTATTAATTTTCTACCTAAATGACTTTACCAAAAGAACCAAAGAGTATAAAACAAAAGTCTTCCCTCATTGGCCCTAAAGATTCAGTGAAATAACAATTGTTTCCACTGATAGAAAGCCCTGTTATTCTGATGTTCTCTAAATTTGTATTTGGATCACCTATCCACTATTCAGTATATCTGTAAATATGGCCACATTTAGATGCGTTATACATGTGCTTTGTATTGTGGTTGCGATTCTTTGTACAGTATCTCATAGTTTCAACGTAATTCTATTGTCTCTCTCTCTGTGCCATGTCCTTTTTCAAAGACGTCGGTGCCCATGGCCTTCCATGTAGATGTTCACAATGTTACTCAAGATCTTTGCACGATATTATACTCCCAGTTGCATGCAATTATTAAAATGTGAAATGTTCTTAATTTTCAGCTTTTTCTGGCTTCTTGTACCTATAATTTTCCCAGTCAAACCATATTCAGTTTAGCCCTATTTAATTACGGTCTACCGATGGGCCAATATTCTACTGAAAAATTATATTTTAATTGGGCATACCGTGTTCGTAGTTGTGTGCATACATAGGTATTCAAATGAATATTTTCCACGTACGATTTTGCATAGCTTTATTTAACACATAATGATTCACATAAACCCGTGACAAAATATTAATGAGCCTGTTTGCGCAGGCATTGAAAATGATACCCCTTGCTTAGCAGTGACTCGCCCAATACAATTATTATTCCGCAGCTGATACATTATTTGTAGAAGGCCGACAAAAAGCTGCAATGCCATATTGTAATACTACTTACAACTACACAGAGGGCAAAATCAATTTCAAGGCGTCCAATGACACAGATCCATAAGACAGAGATGCAGGTGTAGAACCTATATGGAAGATATTAAAGTACGTAGTAGAATTTATTTATTTATTTTCTTTATTGCCGTCTTATTTCAGAGCAGAAAAGTTGATTTGCAGCCAAAAAAGAGTAAGAGGAGAGAGGGCTGGGGATGAAATTCTGCCTCTCTCCGCTCGAGATGAACCCGGGGTATCGACCACTGCTGCTGCTCCTCCGCTAATGAGATGCCGCTATCGTTGGCAAAACTTCAAAGCACGAACCGAATGCATTTGTATAATGAGCAACATGCTTTGTATGTGGTAGGGAAAGTCTATATTTGGTGACATTTATTCTGTATGCTGTAGTGAAGGTAGACATTATTCTCAGATCCACACCGCATTACGTTTCTGTAATGTACATAAACTTTACAGGGAAATTACGGTGGGTTAGTTTTGATTTTCCTTTTCGTAGGAATGAACACGATGGGCATGACTATTAATCCACTCGTGCAAATATTGGTTTTAAGACATTTTAAGGAAATTGACAGGCCAACAAAAACACGTCAACAGACATATTTTAAGAGAGAACGATAAAGCCTAAGGTACAATATTACATATTAGGAGACAATTTCAAATCTACAAACTTGTAAAATTACGAGAAAACCCACTACAACAGAAAAACGAGTGCCGGCTGGCAAACACTACATTTCAACAACACGCAACAACGCACCAGGTGTGTACAAACAGCTCTCAGCATAACACATGAAATGGTCACAATGCAGTTCTTGTGAACTGGTGGTTTCCTGCCTTGTTTGATGTAGAAATTTCAAATCTGCTCAAACAGTTTTAACAGATTCCAATGTATACGCAATTGCAAAGTGGTCTAACGTACAAAGCATTGATGCACTGCCAATACCTTCCTTTCTAAAATGTGAAAAGTCTTATTCTCTATTTGCATTTAAACATATGTGATCTGATGTTATACCCACACCAGTACTGCAGATTTACTCAAATTCCCGGCACCTCCGATTAACACTGTTGGTTACGTATGGTGCAAAAGAAGTTGAACATATATACACACTCAAATGAGAAAAGTTCAGATCGCTGTGAAAGTTCAGATCGCTGTGAAAGGGCAGCTGACTCGAAAACTGCTTTATGATATGGCATGAGGCTACATCTGGGGGAACTGGTCCAGAAAATAAATGTATTTCAGCTGCATCTGGACACACACGTTGCCCCATGAATTAAAAGTCCCATGGAAGATTTACGATACAATGTGGACGTGCAAAGTTACGGCATAATTACTAAAGCGCTTTAAAATAGGCCGTCCCAGTGTTTCTTCCACAACACCGGCGACTGATCGAGGGATGCATTAGCGTAACCGTAATGAGTAATTTATACCGAGGACTATTCATTTAATTGCATAAAGTTCAATACATTACAGGAGAGCCGTCACATAAAGAAGCCCAAACTTGGCTTCAAATTCCAGTTAATTCCAAGCAGGTTTGCATTAAAAAAAGTCAGCAGGGATTTTTTCCCCCCCTTCGACTCTCCACGAGACAGAGCAATATCTGGTGGCCAAGTCTGCTGGCTGGATCCTCATGAGCTTGGCATAGCATGTCCACTACACTTATTAAAACACTTCTCTTTACCTGCCGCTGTCAAAAACTGTGGACATATTACACCGGGGAGATACAATGGACATTTTTAACCACTGACCGTATTTGAAGAAGCCAAGGTAAGTAATTTTTTTAAATTCTTTTTTTAAGCTATACCTTACGTTTCATACGGAAACTGATTAAAATTACGTGGTCAAGATAAATGTTTAGGACACTGTTTTCACATTTTTCATTGTATTGCTTCTTGGGCATCCTAATCTGCTGTTGTGTTGTGTCCTGGCTTCACCCAGGGATGTCTTTACTAATTGGGATGATACATTTGCCAGGTAAATAGCAAAGCAGCAGCAGCATACCCAGCTAGCGCTATCAGAGCAAGCATAAATCTGTCTCTATTCATGACAGCTTCGGGCAATTACGAACACGGTATGCCCAATTAAAATATCATCCTGCTTTGATGTATCACCACAAGTGAACGATATGCAAGCAATAATATAAATTGACTGCAAATGTATGTAACATGGTTTAGCATGAATAACGAATCACTCCGCGTGTATATATTACTGTGTTCATATTATAATTTCCAAGCATGTAATTGTCGTTCAACAGAGGTTGTGGAATTTCAGTACAGTACTATAGTTATTGACTTATTCTGGATTTCACATTGCATTAGTATAACTGCGATACAGTGAAAATATACAGACATTTTCCAATCCACTGCTGGATGAAGGCCTGAATGCTATTTGGGTCATAGGGGGTTTGACCATACTTCACACGTGCAGGCTCGTGAAGGTGGGGTGCCCAGGTTCCATTTAGATATCACTCGCCACTGGAGTTAGCCGTGACAAAGAATCAACCCCAAGTCACTGGGTTTATGGTGCAGTGCGCTAAGCAATGTGCCACTGTTCATTCTATCTGTCACCCACAGTGGAACAAATCGTACAGTTGATGTGTTTCAATGATATTGCCGATATTTATTAAACTCAACCTGTCCCTCACTTGACCTTCGGCACCAGGTGGATTGACGTTTAAATGTAGAGGCCCTAATGGACGGATGGCTCGGGCTTAGAGCACCGAATTGGTATTACAATTCTGAGATACTGAATTAAAAACTAGGCTTCAGCCACCCATGATTAAACCAGGTTCTAAAGCATCGCGAGTTTACGGTCTCGGTTGGTCACCGATGGCTGAACCTTTAAAAACAAGTCGAAGGAATGTCCTGCTCAAATAAGCATTAAGGTGGTGGTCTCCTTCCGATTACTGCCCTGAGCCAGTGGTGAAAATTGCACATTCTTATGGCGGGGGAGACCCTATCCATCGGACGACCACCGTTGACTTTCCCACAAATTTGGTACCGCTTTTATGTACATCGAACGGATTATTGTCTGAGCCAACCTCCAAACCAGGTTTTTAACACTTGGAAATTGATGCGATGAGTATTGCCACCGTAGTCTCGTTGTTCCTCACTATTACTGTTGTTTGTTCCGATGTGTAGGCGTGCGCTCATTGTCGGTTTACGTTGCGGCTCTACCGGCCGGCCGATCGGTCGGCTCGCTGAGGATTCACTGGGCGGCGGTGGCGGCGGTGGCAGCAGCAGCAGCAGCAGCACGATGCCGCAGGAGCGGCAGCAGCAGCAGCAGCGTGCGGTGCGCGTCGCGGCCCTGCTGCTGCTGCTGTGCTGCTGCCTCGCTTCCCGCACGGGTGGCGAGTGGAGCGCCCCGTACACCGAGTCCGAGTGCTGGGACCTCGAGGCGCTCAATTCCGAGCTGCATCGCTCCAACCGCTTGAGATACAAGGCAGGGGAGAAGCGTCACGTGGGGGTGCGGGTGGGGGTGGCCGGTTCCTGATCATTTGCAGTCAAATCCACCCTCCTCTGTCTGTTATATTTTCGGGATCTTATTTTAATGCAGGGCACCTGGGTTGGTTGCACAGCCGTGTGTGTGTGTCATGCTCAGTCGGTTGCCTTGGTGATGTCGAACACTTTGAACTCCTGACCGTGAAATATTGGTTATAGTTTGGGTTGTTCGCCACGAGGTAGACCTTTGACCCTTGGGATCTCTCATCTCTGGGTAACAGATTAAGCCTCAGGCCATCAGCAACGGTCACCTATCATTCTCAATAAGTTGATGTCCTCGAGATGTTAAATTGCATCCGGTGAATGTGATGGTGTCACCTTAAAAATATCAGAAGCCCAGAACAGTACAGAGTGTGGTGCTTGGAGGCGAAGAGTGATTGGATGAGATTGAAAGCACTTGAGTCAAGGACCGACCCTTGGGCAAAGAACTTCGGAAGTTGTTTGGCAGGGAAATAGTGTTCGGTCCCCCGCCCCCTGTACCATGGGAAATTGCTGCTGAGATACGGCCGCGGTGTAATGGTTAACATGTTGGACTTTTAAGGTGACCAGCTCCATCTCTTTGTTTGGCATTTAAACACAATAGTTCACGTTTCTTAAATCCCTCCGCGTATGTTCACCCAGCAGTATGAACGAGTGCACCACAGTTGGTTGATTGACAGATCGTGTGCTGTGGGGTGACGTGGGAGTAACTCCCACCCCTTCCAAGACATCTGACCGGCATGAAAGAGTCGGCCAAATATCCTCTCAAAATATCTCTCTAGAGCTCTCTAGAGCTCCTCCTCGAGTGCAGGCCCAGCCGTCGGCAGTGGCAAGACATTGGACTCGGGGTGACATGGGGATACGAGGCCAGTTAAGCGAGCAAGTTGGGTTTTTTTCTGAAACCTTGGGCAAAATCCATTTTAATCCGGAATGCTCTAGCAGGAAATAAGAGTGTATTATAGCCACATGATGCAGCCACATTGTTAAATTACACTCGAGGGATGATCTTCACATGTGTGCCAGATACTCTGGTCACATTCACGTGATCTTTACAAAAGACTGTGACTGTGTAATTGTTTATGGAGCAAAGCGTGGTTTTGTGTTTCTACATTTGCCCTATGAATCCAAGGTGCTGATTTTGTAAAATAAAAATAGTAGTAGGAGTAAAATGTGGCCATCAGTTTACATAAACTAAGAGTGAAGTTGTTTGTTTTGCAGGAGCACTATTTCCCCAAAAATTACAAGCTCTTCATCAGGCACATCACCAAACTCAACTTGAAGAAACTGGTCAGTTGCATAAATTTAATTCCATCTTTTATTTGATTAATTATAGCTTGAGTCCTTTGTCAATCCACTGCCAGATAAAGGCCTCCCCTATCATGGAAGTTGTTTTCATCATACTGGTGAAGGTGGGGAGCATATAATTGGAATTAATGTACAATACAACAATGTGAGTTTCTATCCTATCCTCTGCTGATAAAGGGTCTCAAAAGCAATGGCTCCAATTTTGTATTCTCACGAACTGCTCTATAAACTTATTTTTCGACTTTACATATTAATTCATGGGAGTCTCATAAACATTTGACTCGTTTATAACATATTTTTCTGTATACTTTTACCCACGTAGAACCAGGGCTAGTAATCCACACAGCCTCGAAGCAGTATAACAACAGGTGTTTTTTTCATGGCAATCGAACCATATAAGCAATATCCAGGCTCGCCTCGACTTAACCCCACAATCAGAAAATAATTGGCCCGTTGCTGGTGCTGTAACATTGACTTAGCTGCACAATTTACATTAAATGCAATTCATTAAACTGCAAAGTAAATACACTAAAACATATAAAAAAACAAAGCACAGTCGCATTACCTGGAATTAAGACGAGGTATACACACACACACACATACTGAGGACACAAATAGTGGTGACGAGACCACACGAAGCACCGACCAAAAGCGAACGTCATTTTACTTTGCACCTGCGCCTCTTCCTTCCGTACGTGCCAACCGTGGCCTGCGTGATCCCGGGCGGCGGCGACCGGACGCCAGAGGATGCGGGGCTGCGACGAGAAGCTGGCTTGGGCCTCGGCCAGCGTGTCGGGCCTCGAGCAACTCATGGGGCAGCTGCACCGGCAGCACCCGTCGTGGGACTACACCCGGCGCCTACAACTGCTCATCCTGGGCATGCGGCACCAGCTGCTGCTGCGCCCCCACCTGCTCACGGTACCGCGATTCACAGCTGCGGTGGAAATGCACCGCGGTTCAACGCAATGCAATTGGGCGGGACCAGCGGCGTAGCGTGGTCGACGTGGGCCTTCCAATACAATGCAATAAGTGCACACTGCCATGCAAATGAATGCCACCCACGTCCGTGCAATAGAATACAATGTAATGTAATGCAGAGCAACTAAATCCCATTCAAATAAATTGGAATATAATCGAATATTATGCAATGAAACGAAGTACTATCATGCAATGCACATCCAATGGGAAGAACCATCCAATGCAATCCAATAATATGCAGTGCGATTCAATACAATGCAATGGATCTAAATCCAATACAGTCGAATGGAAATTAATTCAATTGCGAGAAAATGCAATATCAATTCATAAGGGAAAACAGTCCAATACAATGACATTATATATAATAGAAACACAATATCATAGCTGTGGCAGGATTATAATGATGAATGTCTAACAAATGGATATGTGTGTGGGTGCGTGCAGAAGGAAGATGAGGTGGAGGAGTGTATCCGGTCGTTAAGCTGGTCATTCAGAACCCCAAAGAATATGATCGACAACATCTACTTCACAATGAAATCCACATTTAACTGTGAGTAGCAGACACCCATCGATTCTGTCCGGCGAGATTGAAAACGACGTGCGCGTGAATTGCAGGGCACGCAGCTGCGTTGCGTTAAAGTACAAAAGTACTTTACTGGTGAGCGGCTGCTGTAGGCAAGAACATTCTCAATTTCTTTTTCCACAAAGTGGTGAGCAAAGGCTGCAGCGGAAATCAAATCAAAGAATCCCATTTGCCAAAGACAATGAATGATGAGAAACATCGGATGAAAATGTCACCACGAGAGGAATACTAATTACACAAAAATCCCAATATTAGCTTAACCACCGACCACAATTAACACCGACCTAATCGATTCCATAAATTGTAGGCCTCTCGAATTAAATACAATTACAAGTACTGCAAATCGTAGTTATTTATAAATAATTATTGCTATTGAGTTCTCTCTTTATCTTTCGACACGTGTATTCCAATTGTGGTCTCGGTATTTTCTCACGAGATAAATAATCTATTCGGAACATTCACAAAGTAGTGTGCCAGAATGGCCGAGGAAGGAAATGTTTCACATTAACCACAACAATGATCACAAATAGCATTTTTATATGTGCTGAACAGCATAGCTATCCCGAGATTTGAATACTGCTCATTGAGAGTCTCTCCATCCACTCTTCCACTGTCAATGTTGCTGTATTCGTATTATTTTGTAACAGAGGATGGTGCCTAAAAGTTGTAAAGTTATTTTAAGTGGCATAAACAAGCTTTGCTCACTAGAATGCAAGGCTTCTCTTAAATCACTAAATTTCTCGCAACTAAAAATCTCGCTCTTCAAAAAAAATGTTTTTATGGAGTTGGTGTCTTGCTTGCTTGAACTATCTGAATCGAACTGAAATCAGTTTCTGTGAATTGATCCGAACAGAGACCCCTCAGTCTCTGAGGTGATCGCTTAAGGCAGTGGTCGTCTGAAACCAAACTCGAGTACTGCACAAGTGTTGGTGGTAATGCCTGCGTTGTTTTACAGGCAGCTGGGATCCCTGATATTACTTTTTGTACGATGCCTCCAAACTTCGAGACCTACTTGGTGTTCAACATCACAAAGGAAAATACACACGGCTGGAAAATGTTTTCCAAATAATCAAAACCACGCTGCAGTGAATATGAGTGAATGTTTATGTAATTGTGCCGGTTGTCTAGTAACAGTTAACCAAGAGGCACAGCGGTGGCCAACCCGTGGCTTGCAAGCCACTTGTGGCTCTCCGACAGTTCAAGTGCAGCTCAATAGAGATTGGAATATTTTTCTTTTTCAATATAGTTCCATTTGAAACTGGAAAAAGCTGCCGAAGGTGGACATTTTCCCCTGACAGCAGAGCCAGACGTGAGTACTCCCAGGGCGCTCCTGCAGATTTCTAAATTCAAAACTGCACAGCCAACCAGCACGAGCGAACCGGCCGTGCGTCTTGTGGCTCATGGCAATATACATATTCTATTATGTGGCTGGTAGAGTCAGGACATTTAGCCACCCCTATCATAGTATAGAATGTGATGTGCTGCAAATGTGTAATGCTTTGTTTCCTTTAAGCTTTTAACTTATTTCAACACGATTTAAGTAAACTTAATTTCTATCAAGTGTTTGAATTTCTAGTTCCTCAATACTGATCTCCAACTCAGACTCAAATTTGGAGTCTGCAATACAAGTTTTGTTGCATTTTGAGATTACATCTACACACACACAGACATGCATAGACTATTGGGGCACGTTATGTGAGCGAGCATCCATACAGGCAGCACGGTGCACGTTGGGTGTGGCCAGAACCACACCCAGAACCACACCC
Source organism: Lethenteron reissneri (assembly GCF_015708825.2). Lineage (NCBI taxonomy): Eukaryota > Metazoa > Chordata > Hyperoartia > Petromyzontiformes > Petromyzontidae > Lethenteron > Lethenteron reissneri. The sequence continues at coordinate 414,190 of NC_083787.1, forward strand.
GGCCGCCTTTGTATCTCAAGTGCTGATGTTTACATATTGCACCAGGTACTCATTTACTTTCGAGTCGGCCTGAGAGAGACTGTGTTCTGATATCACTCGCTACCGATTTTAACCGTGGAAAGGAATTGAACTCAGGTTGCCAGGTTCGTTTCGAAGCTCATTAACCACTCATTAACCACTACGCCAATGGTTCCCAAACACACATACACGGGTGACATTCGTGCGATTTCAAAAGTAAGATAGCCCACGTAGTAATGTGTGCAATAGTAGCGCTTTATTTCTTGGGTTTGAATATTTGGCCAACAATTGAGTGCGTCATACAAAAGCACTATTTTCACAAACACACTAGAGACTTGCCTTTTAAATACAAGCACGTGTGAGCCTGGGAACACTGTGTTAACATCAATCACGATGGAAATGCACACGACAGGACCCCGCACTTCACCTCCGAGTGGAACTTGCTTCGGTCACTCCCGAAGTTGACGCAACACACCCGAGGTGACGACACTTTCTGGACTGTACACTTAAAAGCGGTTATCACAATTATTTCATAATGCAGGCAACTTTAAAGCATTTTTTTCCTTAATGTTACTTCCTTCTAGTTATACATTTAGTTAGAGAATTAATTAAATTGAAACCATTACTTTTTTCTATTTTACTTATTACATATATACAATTCACTGCAACTGTTTGAGGTGACACTGGTATTCGCCGCTCGCCGCTCAGCAGATCGTAACGGCAAACGACGAAGTGGCATATCCTACGAGGGGGGCCCTTTCTTTCCCTTCACCCCCAACCTGCCCCCTTCCCCTTCTTGCTGCGGCTGGCCCCCTCAACCCACGCGGTACATTCCACACCTGGGACAAGTTGCATTCTGCTGCATTACCAAAATCGGTATTATCAATTGTGTGCTTGAGATTTGCCTTTCCCAAGCCGACAGCTTCTCCGCGCTCATTCCCATGTTCACACAGCATACCGGCATTAGCCGTTTGAACACCACTGGATATGCCACTGGCAAAAGGGCGTTTTTTTGTTCGAGGTACAGGACCGTTTGCGTGGACCCTGCCGTGTCGGATGGCACACGAGCCGATGGGTGAAGTGTACGGGGCGAGCAGTCTGATTTCTGGGACTTGGCTCTTAACTGGGGGCAGCGGTGGGCCGCACCACGCAACGATGCCAATCGCGAGGAAATTTACGCAACGAAAAACAATAGATTGTGCATTCGTGTCATTACGTTGAAAAAAGGGTGACGAAAATGAGAACTGTCTTTAACGTGTCAAGGCGTCTGGCCACTGACAAATTGCCATCGGCGATTTGTGGTATTTGCTATCGGCCTATAATTAGGGTATTCCCAAAAATCAGACTGTGCCAATCTCTAGGCTACCGTGAAAATCAATTTAACAAATGGGGCCATACATGACACACATCAAAATGAAGGGACGACTACTTGGAGCTGTGACGTTTACTAAATTGGCTGTTATAACACAGGCTCTGGTTATACATTTAAAAATACGATATTCTTAGTTATTAACGCGAGTACATTTGTAAGACAATTCTATATGTTCGTAAGTCACTTATGTATCGAATGAAGCCTGAAAAAAGAACCATGTGTTAATATATTAGCTCTTCCGATAAAGTTACAGCTAAAGCCCAATAGGTTAAATGCCACACAGTATTTCAACAGGCAACTCAAGTTAAGGCTCAGAGGAGGGACAATGTAGTGCAGTTTTTTTCTTCTTCGGAAGATGTGTTCGTGAAAAACTTGCAGGCTCACAGCACGCACACGGGCCCCCCCCTGGGGGTTAGTCCGCGTGTTCCTCTGGGGCTATGTACGGAGCATGTGACAACGCGCAAACACAATTCTGGCTCATAGAAGAGGATGGCAGAGTCTACTTACATGTCCAAGGTGATCCAGCACTAACCAACGTAAATGTACACACGAGAGACAAATTCCTAAACGATATACTGTATGCATATGTATTAACAAATACATATATGCACGCGTACATGTAACAAATATACACGCAAGAGGTGGTCAAAGTGTTTTCAGAACAATGTTCAAAATAAACGTTTAAGGGTATTTGTCTTAGAGATTTTTTTTACTAAACATTTTAAAAATATATCTATACCATGTATAATTATATAATGATTCATCTAACCGATTTGATGCCGAGATACACGAAGACAGATATTAATGCTAAATGCTGCTGTCAAAGCAGTTTTATCTGACCCCAGTAATTTTTTGCATTTCGTTCTTAAAACATTTTGACCACCCTTTTATTATTATTATATACGTGTGTGTGTCCATAAAATGCCAAAACAGAAAAGAAATATACCGAGGCCTGTTTTCAGTGACACATTAGCCACACGTGTTTTTATATGCAATAAAAAGTATCTCAGTTGTGTGCCAGAGAAAATAGAAAAACCGTCATCATTTTTTACGAAAATAAAATCACTAGAGTAGAATCCCTGAACAAAAATTTTAAGTTATTTTCAAAATATTTGTGCTAACCGCCACAAGGAGTGAGATTTGTGCAATTCACTTTACAAACACCAACCGATTGCATTCGTAAAGAGTTAAACCTAGGAATACTCAACCTTTGTCAATTTATAATACTGAGACAGCATCAACACACGTAACTGTTATTTCAGGCTATTACAGGAACGGTCATCGCATGCTGTTACTCGGCGCACGCTATCCGTGTGTTTATCGCCGTGGTTTGTCACGGGCGACATCCGGCCAGCACACAACACCTCAGCCACTGCGCGTGGTCCCCATTTAAAAAATAACGAGCAACAAAATGAATAAATAAATCATGCTTGAGAAGAACGTTCGCTTTTGGCATAATATTCACACCGAAACTCTACATCATTGATGAAATGCACATATTTCAGCCATTCCCTATGCACGTTTGCATTAACTTGACTGACCGGCTGACATTTATTAGGTCATTTTCGAGAATCCACAAGGTACTATCGATGAAATTCCACTATTTGTCTCACACACACATATACACAGTCAATCCAATCTCTCCTCAATTTCCCAATATCTGAATCGCCCACTACGATGTGCACCTTCGTCGTTTAAACTGTACAAGGCGTACGCGGAGCTATGTTGTTGGCAGCAGAGGGCAGTGAAGTAAATTCAATTGTTCCACTGCACTTCAATGCTCCCTGCCTTCACCAACCCACAGTGACCGGCATGCGCTGAAGTACGGTTAACCCTAACCCCCAAGAGTCTCACGGCGCAGAGAGACCCTCGTCCTGCAGTGGATCGACCGAGGGCTGCACACCAATGTGTATGTGCCCGTTCAGCACCGAGTCTCTGCAAGGGGTCATGAAGGTTCGCTGGGTGGAGTCGGAGGGGAAAAATGGAGGTGGTTGCAAACACTACTGGGATTGGGAATGCTGCGGTAATTTGACGGCACGTCAATATTGAAGTAATAAAGCCATTTACTCTCGATGCAATTTCATTTCCAGACGTGCCGCGAGTATTTTCAGCTGTCCGTTGACATTTGAAAAATCGTGATTCATGCCACTGCAATAATTATTTTAATAGTGCGCATGAGGTTGTGGTGTTAGATTACGTGCGCTTCCGAAGCCACGTTCACTCATTTTATATATCTACATCGCTTGTATTTGCTGCATTACATTGTTGTATTAATATAGTTTTAAATCACGAAAAAAACTAACAATACAAAATTCATGCCTCCATTTTGGAGACGCTGTCTATGGATACTTGGCCTCAATGAAAGTAAACTCCACTCGTTAATAATTAGCCACCTCAAGTAAATCGGTCAGAATTTTGGCTTCTAAAACCCACTCCTATGGCTTTCATTTTCAACAGACCTCCCTCTCTAGGAGGATAAAACTTTAGGAGCTGTCTCGCCACAAATTTAAAAGTAAAAAATATTGAAAGCCGTAAAATGCATGTTGCTCAAAATCACGTGGGTTAAGTTATGCAAGACAGGATGAATGTTCACACGCTAACAAATTTGATGGGTAACCCCAGTGCAGGCCTTTTTCAGGGTCCTTCCTTAAAACACTGCACAAAAGTGCACAAAAGGGGCCTCTACAAAGTTTCACCGACATACCCGTCGCTTGGAAACATCTTCCGCATATCCGCTCAATTCCTCCTCCAGTAACAATCTCTTTCTGTGCCTCTCTCTCCTTCACATCATGTCTTGCCTTCGTTAAACTCTTCATCCGATCTGTCCACCCCATCTGCTCGTTTAGCCCCCGCTTTCCCTACCACTGTCACTTTATCCGCTTCTCCCCCTGCAGCAGGGCATAGTAAGCGAACATTGGCGCCGAGCGGTCGCTCCTGGAGCCCGTCTGCCGTAGCCTCACGCCACGCCGGATTGTGCCCAGCGTGTCCGTCTCCTCGGAGAGGGAGCTGGGCAGAGCACCGGGCGGCGGCACGGTAGGCGGAAATTGCTCCTCGGCCAGGGCGTGCGCTCCGGCCGTGAGTGCCTCCAGCTTCTCGGCGATGCTCTGGTAGTTCTGCGCCATGCGCTGCTCCTCCTCGGCCTGCGCATAGTACGAGCCCTGCGATCCGCCCCGCTGGAGACCGCCGCCGCCGCCGCCGCCGCCGCCGCCGCCGCCGCCGCCGCCGCCGCCGCCGCCACCGCCGCCTCCCCCTCCCTGCACGGCCGCTATCACCGCGGCCGATGGTTTCATCAAGGTCGGGGGCGGCCCGGCTGACCAGCCGCCCCGCGCGGGCCCGTGCGAGCCGCGCCGGGGAGAAAGACTCCGCTCCTCCAGACGCTCCTCGCTGCCACTCCTGCTGCCACCGCTGCCGCCCTGCCAGCCGCGTGGCCCCGGGGTGCCGGGGGTGCCCGGCGTGCTGCTGCTGCTGCCGCTGGGGGTGCTGCGCTTCGGCGAGAGGCTCCGCTCCAGGGCCTCCTCGCTGCCGCTGCGCGACCACGACCTGCCGGGCGGCGCCACGTGCCGGGGGCTGCCGCCGCTGTCCGTTCGCTCCTCGCTGCCGCTGCGGCTGGAGGCGCTGGCGCGCGCTGCTCCACGCGCAGGGGACACGTGGCACGAGCGGGGGATTTAGCGGGATGCACACACGAAGCGCACTCGGTCGTGTGGCGCACGAGCTGCGTGCACAAAAACGTACACGTGTGGGACACCGCGTGCGGTTGCTTTGTACAAAAAAAACTAAAAGTGCCATTTCAATGAAAGCTTGGTGGGCTGCAAAATGTCTAAGAAACAGTGGCACAGCAAATGGATTAAATCCATCTGTATAGAGCTTTGAATGTTATCTCTGTAAACTCCCAGGGTTTTCTCTAGGTGAACACCCATGAACGGATTGGTCAAAATGAAGGCCCTTCTTGAAAAAGAGTCTTGAGACTCAGTGAGGCTTTCCAGCTTTCCAGCATAAGAATAACAATGATGACGCCCTCTGGAAAAAGAATAACAGTTATGGTGACAATACTTTCACATCTACTTTAGTCGGTACTATATTTTTTACACTTGTTCTTGTAACGTTCTTACCCGCCCCAACTGAACATCTGTCAAAAAGAGCTTTATAGCTCATCGGATTTCTCCAGAATAATATAAATTCAGATTGTGATAATGTATTGTGTAGATTCAGACAGTCGTTTGCTGCCACCTTGTGAGAGCCTTTACTTTTGAAGGAAAATTGTCTTAACATTGGGCAACAGCAATTCAGAACTCTCCACAGTCCATACTTCCGCTATTACCAATACTTACGATATAATGATGCACTAATAAATGATTTATTCATGCGTAGAAGCGTGCCAATTATTAAAAATTCGTAAACAATATAAAAAATAAGTAGTTGATTTAAGTGACCCCTGTAGCCACTGGAGGCGATATATTCACCACATGGTTAACAAAAATGCATCAATTCTTAAACCCTATGGCAACCTCGAATCGTTACAATTACAGAATTGCGGGGGAGTGTGCGATACGTGACACGCAGTCATTCCGATTCGCAACATTCATCACAATGGGGAGAGCCAAAACCTGCCTTGGTCTCAGCCTCACGGAGTGGCGTTTTGGCAACGTTGCTTTCACCAACAAAACCATTGGTCATCATGATCAATGGTATATATTGCCACAAGCCAGCTGTTACTGTGTGACATCACGCACTTCACAAAGGAAAGAGGTGGGGGGGGGGGGGGGCGTGTCCCTTACCGGGCAGCATGCCGTGCTTAGGCGACATCAAACCACCACCACCACCATCATGTTGCTGCTCCCGGCCTCCACGACCACCGCCGCCGCCGCCCCGACCCGTCGTGCCGCCCCCGTGAACGGGCGGCACGACGGGGCCTCGCACGAGGGGGATCATTGGCGTCTGGATAGGGATGGGGCCGCCGCTGGAGGCGGTGCGGCGCAGCGTGGGGGTACGGCGGATCGTGGCGACGCCGCACGCCGCCAGCCCCGCCGCGGCGGCCGAGTCGGCGGCAGCGCTCGACACGGAGCCGCCGCGCTTGTTCTGGAACATGTGGCGGTACGCTCGCGCGATGTCGCTGCTGCGCGAGATGGTGGCGCACTTGTCAAAGTCGGACTGCGCTGCCCGGTCCATCTCGCCATTCATCGTGTAGTAGCCATAGTCTCCACCTTGCGGATTACAGAAACGCACGTGCCCTCCGTCAATCCCACTGCTGGATGAGGGCTTCACCATGCTATATGGGTCGTGGGATTGTTTTAGTTTGTGGGCGCCACGGTGGCGAGATGTTGACTACCTTGCCTGGTATACAGAAGGTCGTGGGTTCGTTCCTGACCCTGATACCTGTATATTTGGAGTTTGTATGTTCTCCTCGTGGTGGCGTGGATTTTTCTCCAGATCCTAACGTTTTTCCCTCCACATTTAGAAACATACATTTGGAGTATTTGGCTGCTATAAATTTCCACATAAGCTACTTTATTGGGCTATCATTTGTGGCCAGGTCACTTCTAAAAAAGAGCTATATAGCTCAGTAGGCCTTACCATGTCAAATAAAAATAGTTTTACAAAATAGTTTTAGTGTCATCATACTTCACTACACTGATCACTGCTGGTTGGTGAAGGAAGAGAGCATAGATCATTCATTCACATGTAACAGAACACACATTTTGAGGCTTTCACACTACACTGTATCTCAGATATGTAGCGACGGTTTCTTTTTTTTACATGAATGTTGCGACATAGGAAGGAGGGAGATTTGGAAGTGAGAGAGGCAGGGAACATGGGAGGGGAGGGAGATATGGAGGTAGTGTATGTGCAGGAGGGAGGATCTATGTATGAATGTAGAAAATTTGTTCACACCGTACATAGCCAACCGTGGTAATCGGAGGTGCGGGGCAAGGACAACAAACGAAACATAAAAAGCAGTTAGAAAGAAATGAGTTTTCAATCTAGATTTAAAAGTCCACAGCTGCAGTGGCTTCCCAATAACGGAAGGAAGACCGCTCCAGACGACCGCGGTAAGCGCATCTGAACGCGTGCGATGCGGTGACCGCCTTTGTTCGATGGCTAGCCCCCTACCGTGCATGGAGATGGAGTCGTCAGACCGCGGAGTGGAGGCCTGGCTGCCGTAGCCGCTGGAGCAGGGCAGCGTCTCCTGGCTGCTCTTCTGGGAGCCCCCCGAGAGGAGGCTCTGGGCCAGCATCGCCCGCGCCATGTCCCCCGGTGCCTGGAGGCCACGCAGCAGCACGGGAGGCAACCGCGCTCCCAGTCATTTGAGGAATTGGAACAATTCAGGGTCCTCACTTGATTCAACAATCGGATCTCTGTCCCATTTTTATAGTCGAGTATGTATTGTTATCATTTTTTTCTCAGTCTCGTTTGCACAGTTTTGTTCGCTTCATTTAGCCAAAAATGTGACGTTAGAAAATATGCTAATTTCATCAATAATTATCTCACATATTTTAGTAAAGTATGACAAGCGTATCAATAATTTTAGCAATCACAGGGGAATGAGCCGGAGAGACTTGAGGTTTGTTCTGGGCAGAAGGATGAGTCTCACCCACTCCACATCCCCTGGCTTCTATTGCTGCGGTCCATCTATGACCACAAGCTGGTTAAGGATGGCTTTTCTGGCACAAGCCTGAGTAAGTCATCTCATGCAGTGTGGGAAGTGGAGAAAATGTAAAAACTTAATATTTCCATCTGTATGAAAACCTTAAGATACCTCTGTTCACACACGCATGTTTACTTATTGACTTGTATAAACTTTGACACATTAGCCCGGGAAGGACCTTGGCCCATGAGGTGGACAGCACCTTGTGGAGTGGACAAGAGCTCATGTAGTGGTTAATAGCTCATGGGGTGGACAATAGCTCATGGGGTGGACAATAAATCATGGGGTGGACACCACCTCGTTGGGTGGACAATAGGTGATGGGGTGGACACTGTACCTTGTGGACAGGCCCTGGCATGATTGGCCCAGCGGACACTCCTGGTGTGGGCGGTGCCACCATCTCTGCTGGCATGGTCATCGGCGCGGGCCTCTCGTTGGATTCGCTCCGCCGCGCCAGAGTGTTTGCCACCTGCAGGTCGTAGGGTCCCGGCTTCACCCAGTCCTGCACAGCGTGGATGCAGGAGGACGAGCACAATATTGGCATCTGCTACCGGCTTAATAATCCAGGACATAACTAAACATACTGTGCTTGCTTTAATCATAGGTTTTAGTTGAAGAGTATCTCTCATAATTTGCGTGAAACATTTTGAAATGAACTTACAAAGAAATGGTACAGTAATTAACAAACAAATTGGATGTGAAAAATGAATATTTAAATCGTGCAATATTAAGGCCTAGCAGAAATCTAGTTCGAGCAGGAGACTTCCACAATGCAAATTAATGTCGTGCTTGCAATATGGTTAGTTTCGTGTCGTTTGCATGCTACTACTTTCGAAAAATGCACTTAGTTTGTTGGAGGAAACACTGGAGAAAAAGGATGATGTGTTAGGTGGTGAAGTTAGGCTGGAGGGTCGAGTAAGTGGTGGAGTGGCGGGTCTGGATGGCAGGATTAGGGGGCAAGGCAAGATTAACGCTGGGTCGACTACAGGACACGATGTTACGCCCTCGACTGCGGTGAAGCAGGAATGTCCAATGGACACTGGGTATTATACCGTATCACTGTTACAGATGCCTCCTTCTTGTTAATTAAATGTGGCGAGAGACTTATTAGGAGCGATCAATCTGTTGTCACTCCCACCATACAAGCCCTGCAACAGCCTGGCGTGGTGGCTCGGATGAGGCTTATATGCCAGATGTTTATATATATTTTAGCTCAGAGATCTAGAACATTTCAATTTAAGCGGCATTAATAAAAAAGAACATCTATGACTCAGCTTAATGCCCAGTTGGCGTGGAACAAGGCGGTGCTTGGTCACTTATTGTTACGGCTGCTGAGCAAACCGGGCCAAAGGTAAAATGCGGCGAGGTGTCAAAGTGACTTTTCCGTTTAGACAGCCGGTAGGAGATGCGGAAAACTTTCACGTTATGATTCTACATCGGCCACGGGTGAGTGGGTGGGTGGGTGGGAGTAGGGTTGGGTAGGGCTGCCTCCCGTACCATATGAAGCAGTGACCTTCCTTTGCAGCAAGTCAATACGAAATTGCTATCAGCAATGATGCCAAGACAAACATTCACTGTAAGTGAACATCCCATCCAAATCAAAAACACACCAGCCCACCCCTGGAGAGCTTGATTGTTCAGCAGCACTAACAAAACCTGGCATGGTGGCTAATCAAGGGAGGCTTGGTTGTCGAGTAGCGAAGCGATTGAATCCGACGAGCGGCGATGGGCAGATTCTACGAAATACGGAACGGGAGGCAGCCCTCGGTTGGGACGTGGAACGGGGGGGACGGGGGGGTTAGGACCAACCTTCCAGCTGGGGACCTGGGAGGAGAGGGGGAGAGGGGAGAGCGGCGGGGAGTCGTTGAGCCGTGGGGGTGGGTGCTTATTAGCGGTGGGGTTATGGGGGTGACAGGCACGGGCAGGGCTGGAGGGGTGGGGGGTCGGCCTGAGGTTAGTGACCGGGAGGGCGTCACACGGGAGTGGAGGGAAGGAGAAGCAGGCACTGTGGGATGAGCGCGGAGGATCATGGCATGAGAGCTGCTGTCCACGAAAACACAACAAAAACACCGGGGGGGGGAAAACAAAAACAATAAGACAAACACACAAATCAAACAGAAACCAAAACCAACGACGCTGAAAGCGACACATTCACTTTGACGTAACGTCCCTCGGAGCTCAAGCAGCCGACAGTGGAAATAACCAAGCGTTGGTGCATTTGTTACAGTTGACTATACAATTCTGTAAACTTGCACCAACTTCTAAAATATCAATTCAGAGCTGACTGCAGAATGCACTTTGATCAATAACAATGTCTGTTATAGCCTATGGGAAACAATTACATTTTTTAAAAATCAGACTCTAAAATATATGAAAAATGTTCAGAATCTCACGAAGAAATTTCCAAACAATATCTACTGCAATAACAAAACAATCAAATTCCACGAGCAGCCTTTCAATGCTCTCTGTCGGCAGACGCGAAGACCTTGACAAAAAGCAACAGGTTCATTAGAGCCAGCAAGTCAATGTCAGCAAGGGACAACATTTCACAACATCACAAGACTTGCAAAGTCATCGCAAGCGGCCGTAGTTCAGGTCAATCCGAAAACACCTTCAGCACCTGAAAGCTTGCAATAGAACATAGGATACCCTCTGACAGTTACCCTTACGAAATGCCACGATATAATTACAGGATTTAAATGTAATGGGGTGGCGGTATTCACCTAACACGGGAGAATGCGATGCACTAAACGAGGGCAGCTTACCTGCTGGGGCAGTGCCGAGGCCGGTAAACTGCCCTCATTGGCAGAAGACTCCGCGGCCAGGCTCATGGACTTCTGGGCCAGCTGAAAGGAGTGCAATGAATAAGAATGGCAAGGAATTCCGTATGAACTGTCAGGAAGTCCGTATCTCTTCTGGTCCAATTTGGCTGGGCATGACGCTGATGATGAGACCCCGAGTCTCAACTAATCGAGAGTTTACTTGCTTAATCAAACTATTGTATGGTGAACTTCTTTTGCACTGTACATAACCAAACGTGCTAATCGTAGGTGCCAGATAACATTGGTCCAGAATGCCCATAGATCAATGGAAAACATTTTCCTAATTTATTTTACGTAAGAAGATGATATTTCTCTCCGTACATTTATAAACAAAATTGTAGAACCCTTTGTCAAACCACTGCTATCTGTCATGGAGTTTGCTTGACTGTACTTTACCATACCATTGAAGGGGGGTTTGATTGATGCAGATATCACTCATCACCGAAGATAGCCGTGGCCAGGAATCGAGCGCAGGTCTTTAGATTCACAGGTGATAACCATTATGTGCCAACCATTATGCCGCCGATTTACCCCATTTATTCTGCCAATTAAGTAAAAATAAAATAGCAAATTTACATTCTTTATAGCCCAGTTTATGATAATTTTCATTCTATATAGCCCAGTTCATGATTATCAATGAGGTAAATTAACAAATAAAGAACAGATAGTAAACCCATTTGTTAGGAGCTCATTTACAAACTCAAATAGGCAAGCAGATGCTATGAAGGGCCTATGTGAATCTAAAACACACCTCACCACAATGACTATTTACTGCTTTTTCTTATAATTTTTTACTTTTACCAGATTCGGCCCACCAATCTATATAGCAGCTAAATGTGGAGGGGAAACCCCGCAGACCCGGGGGAAATCCACGCGACCACAGGGAGAACATGCAAACAGGCGTCAGGGTCGGGATCGAACCCACGACCTCTTGCATACCAGGCGAGGTGGTTAACATCTCGCCACCACGGCACCCTAATTGATTTTAGATTTTTAGCTGCTCCAGCCACGGCACTTTCTACCAACAGGGAAAGAAGCATTCACATATAACATCAATAAACAGGCTGCACTAGCAGCACGCGCGCTGCCTATCAATACAGAACACGCACACAAGAGACCGGTGGTGGACCCATCGTCGCAAACCGACCTGGCCAAACATGGGCGAGGGCGGCTTCGAGTAGACGGTGTCCTGGGAGGTAAATCCCGAGTCTGACGAGACGGAGGAGAGGCGCAACGGCGCCTGCGCCGGCGGCGCCAGTCCACCCGTGCGGTAGTGCGCGCTCGGCGAGTGTGCGTGCGAGCCGCTGGAGCGCGAGTCGCTGCTCGTCACGCTGTTCAGGCTGCTGAGGACGCGACACGCGCGGAACACGACACGCCGAGGAAGTCAGACGCCCCGGACCAAACCGCGGCCAGGTCACAACTCGGGCACTCGATGCATTAGCGATCGTTTTGGCGATAAAAGTGTATCGATTTAGACAGGTAAAGTCATTATTGCGAGGTGCGGGCCCCTGAAACGCAACCTCCGATTTTTGCCTCGAGTGGCCTGCACGTCATCGAGGCCGTCTTTCGAAGCAGACGAGATGAATGTCACCTCTCTGTCGTGGCTCTGTTCGTTTGGAATTCACTCCCCCCCCCTCCTCTCTCACTGCAGCCACACAATAGCGTCGGTGTCGACCTTTTGTCAGAATCTTTAATTTATTCTTCGTTTTTTACGAATGAATAAAACAATTAAAGGAAGGCAAAATGTGCATGCATGAACTCAAGGTGTCACCTGCAGTGGGGATCGGTAGTACAACGGTTAGTGCGCTGCCAACACCAGTGACGATTTTATGAATCGGTGCTGGGCCTCCCCTGGGTCGACTCGGCCTCAAATGAGTACCTGTCACGATGTGTAAATATCGCCACTGGGTTGACAGACTGCCAGACGTGGTGCTGGCCACCCACCCCCTCGTGTACTGTGCCGACCTTCATAGGTGCTCGCTAACTGCACTTGCCCCAAGAGTATGTTAAAGGCTATACAGGGGTCTTTGTCTTTGGTGTCACCTGCACATGCTGGACTTGCGAGAGCCAGACGTGCTAGGGGAGGAGGGTGGCGTCTGGTAGCTCCAGTTGTAGTCCGAGCCCTTCAGGTCCAGGATGAGCTGCAGGCAAGGACACCAGAAACATTAACCATGTATTAACTTATCGATAAATATAGATTCCTCTAGTGGTGGGCAAGAGCCTTTTAGTTGTTGTGCTCCATGCCTCTCACTGGAAATCTGTTTCAAGTCATATCAGGAATTGCTGCTGGCACAATCGAATCTTTAAAATCAACTTTAAAAACTCATTGCTTATTTTTCAGCTGGAATAGACAATGGCTTAATGACTTTTTTTAATTATAAAGCTCCCTGGGTTGCTCCGCAGGAAGATTGCTATATAATTCCACGTAAAATTGTAAATTGTACGTTTGGAATATTATTATTTACTATGTATTACATGCAAATTATTTATTGATATCACAATCTGGGCTATAGAGAGGACACAACCAATACAAAGGAGATGGTAAGGAGATGGTAAGAACAAGACAAAATGTTACCAATATAAGGCTGTAATGAATTATGACTCTAAATGTTGACAATGAATCAACTCGAAAAGAGACCAGATGGCTCAATGGGACACTGTCTACAGGAACGCCACCCATACAGATGCCTACCTAAAACCTGACTCCCGCCACCATCCATCCCAGAAGAATTTCCTCATCAAAACTCTACACCATAGAGCTCGATTTATTTTCGACCGTCATCACCTAGCCAGTGAACTGGAACACGTACACCAATCTCTCAAGACGAATGGATATTCAGACTACACAATCCGTAAAGCTATCACCTCAACCGTTGGGAAAGAACCATCTGAGTGGCCAATCAAAACTATCACCTTGCTATACATAGCAGGGGTCACTAAAAAGAATTCCAAAATAATGTGCAAACACAAGATCCAGGTTCGATTTAACACAGTACATAAGATTCGTGATCTGATCCCATCTGTGAAGGATGTGATCCCTGACATGCAATACACCAGCGTCTACAAACTAAGTTGTGTCTGCGGCAGTAGTTGCATTGGGGAAACTAAGCGACATGTCTCCGACCGTGTTCGTGAACACAAGGAAGATCTGAAACACGGTAGGACCAATACCTCGGCCGTGGCTGATCATTGTTTTAATGCAGCTGGCTCACAAGAAATGTAATTCTCGAAGACGATGGTACTTTGCAAGCCCACTGGCTATCAACAAAGATTCGTTCATGAAGCCATCCATATTTATAGACACAGACACAATTTCAACCGAGAAGATGGGTTTTGTTATTTTTTGTTATTTTCTATGAACCTATCTACGTGACTTTACCAAAAGACCCAATAATATGAATTCCTGCAATTGTTCATCCTCAATCTTTACCCTATAACTTGCTATTTTAACAATTGGCAATTGCTATTAAAGACTTAAAGCTTTCGTGACTGCAGAAATTAATATTCTTGGGTCTTTCGGTATAGTCACGTAGATGGGTTCAAAGAAAATAACAAATAAAACATTTTGTTATTCTTGTTACTTTCTTTGAACCTATCTACGTGACTTTACCGAAAGACCCAAAAATAGACTATTATAGACTCGCTCAGCCACAGCACCAGAACAACATTGAAAACGGTGGATTTCTCACTCTGGAAATACATTTCCTCACACCGCGACATTCTGCTCTGATCGACAACAACAAGCGTGCAGCCGTACCTGCTCGCTGGCGGGCGGCAGGGCGTGCGGGTCCTTGGTCAGCGAGCTTAGGTCGTCCAGGATGGCCTGGAGGTGCGTCACGTCCCCCAGCATGGCCACCTCATGGGTCTGGGGGAAACGTCACTCCGGCTCGTGAAATGGATTCATTGTTTTGCTCGTTGGGTTTATTTTCGGTGGGTACGACCGTCGTGATGGCCGGATCACGCAGAGAGAGCGAGTGAGTGAGCGGGAATGGGTGAAAGGCTCTGGGTGGGGGGAAGAGTTGGTGCTCAGGTGTGTGCTGGATGTGATCTATTGTTATATTGCTGCTCTAGGAGGGATATTGGTCATGGTCATGAAGCCGCCCCACCCCTACCCCTACTGCCCTTCCATAACCACCACCAAAACCCTGTGGAGGGGGGGCTGAGGAGTAAGGGGGCAGGGCATAAAGAGGAAGGATGAGGAGCCTACAGAAATGGAGCTTTCCTGTTGATTTAAGGTAAAAGAAGCATACAATCAAATACTGGCCGCCAGCAGCATACCTTGAGTTCCGCAGATGTATCCCACGGGCTCACGAGTAAAAATAATTTGGCATTTAATGATGTATTGATTCATGGATTCAAATTGATTGTTACACTTACAAAACATGCATGGAGATAGATAATTTGTAAATTCGTATTCAAGTTTCAAATAGTTGATATTTGATTTGAATCAGGGGAGTGGATAATTGTTTACTTTCCTAACAATAATTCCATGTATTTACCCAAGAATCCTCAAAGTCTTCAAAACTCTTTTCAAGAAGGTCCCATTATATCGGGATGTTTGACCAATTTCATTAATTGGCATTTGGCATAAGGAAGGATAGCAGAGTTCCCAAAAAGTGTCCACGAATTTGTGGGATTAACAATCAGTCCTCTGTACGAAATAGATGCAACAATGCATCGTTATACTGCCATCTCCTGGTCAAACAATCCGGTATTCCTCGGCAATCTCCTACCCAAGTACAAACCCGGTAAAACCCTGCTGCTTCACTTCCAGGATCAGGCACAGTGAGATTTGGTGACAGGCCATCATAGGCGTGCGCGCGTGTGCGTACGTGTGCGCGTACGTGTGTGCGTACGTGTGTGCGGTTCGTGGAGAGCAGAAATTTTGTGCCGAGTGCACTCCGTTAGAAACTCGGCGACTCAAGTTCGATTACCGCTCACGGCCAACACTGGTGGCGAATATCAGAACCGGTCCTAGACCGTCCTTTGACCGCCTCAGTCCTTAATGAGTTATCGGTGCAGTGTGTAAACATCGGCACTGGGGAGAGAAAGGCAGCCGCGAGTGGTGCTATCCACACCACCTCCTCGTGCGCCGTGCCGGCCTTCATTGGTGCCCGCTAACAGCTCTTGCCTGGCAATCACTTTATTGTACGTGGGGGGAATTTCGTCTGTGTGGTTCGTACCAGCACGTCGCGCAGCATGTACGTGAATGTGCAGTAGCGGCTGCGCTCCTCCAGCAGGGCGCGCCGCACCGCCTGCTTCTCCTCCTCCTGCAGCAGGAGGTACGTGTCCGTCACTTCCTGCAGTGCCGAGTCGAGTGCCGGCTGCACCTCCCTGTTGCCTGCGAGCGGCCGCCAGGTAACCGCGAGGGAGGGAGCGCGAGGGACGGGAGAGGGGGGGTGTTTGTCGTTGCACAGAGAGGAAGGGAAAGGTCGGAGAGAAGGGACAAAGGACAACAGTAAATTGTCAGCGCCGGACAGCGCAACCCGAACAGATCGATACGTCGATCCGTACGTGGCACTATGCTATTACAACTTTCGTAGCGCAACGTTGTAAATCATAACCAAGAAATAAAAACAAAGCTCCGCTCAGGTATTGATCACTATCTTAATTCCATTACTGTTATAAAATGAATGAAACTCGTAAATAAAATATAATCAATGAAAAACTACAATGATAAATATTCATATTTCATTTAGAAGTAATCCGCTAATCGAGGTAAAAAAAAATCTGACTTGGCACGTGCAGAGCCGATGTGCTTACAATCTGGGTGCGAGCGACGTGGAGCTAACAGTGGCAAACGTGCTAGCGCTGTGCGATTCACCATTATGTCCTTAACTCAAGGTTGGTTTATTTACCCTGGAGCTTTCTCACCATTACACTCTTTACCCTAGGGCTTTTAGCCATAGTACAGGCTTCACCATCACGTCACTCTCCACCCCAAGGCTTTCCACCGCGATGAGCCCTCCCACCCCAAGGCTCTCCAACATGACCGTTCCGCATGCACAACCTGCGCCCTCTCGCACGAGCCCGGCTACGAGGCGGCTGCACGCGACCGAATGCCCCCCCCCCCCCTCCTCGCGAGCTCAGGCCCCTCGTGCCCGAGAAGGCTTTTACTTTTGTTTTTACTCCGTTGGTTTTGAATTAGTTGCAGCCATTCGCCGGAGGGCGATGGGCACGATGAGGGGCATCGGGGGACTGTGGCGTTCACCACTCTCATTCATCAGCACCGCTGCTGTAAATTTACTTTGTCATTTTATTTTTACCAGGTAAGGCCCACTGAGCTATATAGTTATTTTTCATAAGCGACCTGGCCACAAATGATAGCTCAACGAAGTGGCTTATCGTGCGGAAATGTATAGCAGCCAAATGTGGAGGGGAAAACCGGAGGACGCGGAGCAAATTGAATGTGCAAACTCTAAATATAGAGGCGTCAGGGCAGGGACTGAGAACCCAATGCCCTCCTGTATACTAGACGCGGTAGTTAACATCTCACAACCATGGCGCCCTGCACTTGTAAGCAAGTTTTTATTTTTATTTGCCGAGGTTGTAACGGGTTATTAAATGTCAAGCCATTCTGGTCCACAGCTTCGATCACATGTCACTGTAGTTTTAAAAAGCCACTACATACCCTCTCCTGACCAAGTTTTCAGCACCTCAAAAGTATTCCATATCGGATATGAATGTAACTATTAATCTGTTGGTAAGATTAAAGCCACTGGCAATGCTTAATTAGCGTGGGTTTGTGAATAACGTTAGTCTTGTTTATTCAAAGGCTTTTTCGTCTTCAAGTAAAATATTCACTGCAGCTCCAAATTTTAAATATTTACCACTAAGGCAGCAGAGCCGGAGGAGGAATGAAGGGTGCAGTAATTAATTTTGCAAACCTATTGCATTGCACCATTGACTAGGGCAGCGTCTCTCAAACTCCGATGCCTGCAACCCCCACATTACCATCTCTCCACGGATCACCAACCACCAGGTGAGTGCAACATGTAGCGGCTTAATTAGCTTACGAATAGAAAAATAATAACAAGTCTAATTCTGTTGATGAGATCCCAATAGGACGAAAACTGGTTCAAAGTTGGCTTGTTTAAACAAATACTGCTGGATAATATTGGTGTGGGAAGCCAATAGGACGATGGACTAACGTGAAGATACAGAACCAAGTCCTGCTTATCTGTGGACATGATTATGAATAGAAAAGATCTGCAATCACTGACAACCTGACCCATGGGGAAGTCATGAGTACCGGAATTTGAGCAGCACTGCTGTAGAGACAGGCACCATCTCAAGGGTGGACAATGGAGAGCCAAGCAATCAACACGATGAACGCTGAAATGGCTTCCCCCGACCGAGGGGGCTGCCACCTCTAAGGAAACCAAGGCCGAGATGATAGCGCATTGGCAGCAGTGTGTAGGCTGCTGATGAGAGTGCGAGACACCGCATGCAGCAGAGGGCAGTGCGGACACACGCAGCTCCACCCGCCGCCAGGCGCACCGTGACACGGAGAAACGCTCATGCAGTGGAGTGGGGAGAGGGTTAAGAAGTGGGATCACGGGGGAAAGAAGGGGGAGAGAGCTCAGGGAAAGGTGGCACTGGTGCCGTGACCAGAACTTACCTATTATCTCTACTGGGAAGAGAGTGGAATGAAGGAGAGGGGGGGAGGAAAAAAGGGGGAAGAATTAGGTCAGCTCCATAACGGCTCTTCTGCTAAGGGGGTTCGGCGCATGAGCTCGCGACAGGCACACACAGACGCCCTTGTCGCGCACTTCTCCAAACCAAAACGCCCCGTGCGAGCCATGCAGCTGTCATAGTTTTCATGGGTATTTTGGGTCAAAGTTGGAAACGGAACGGAGAATGTATACAGTACAATGTCGCATATCCGGCCGTCATGTATCCGACTCATTAGCCAGCCACGCCCGGCGCAGTGTGTCCGTCATTCGCTAGCGATGTTCCCAAATCTGACTTTTTAAAATCGACTAATATATTGTCACTCTCTTGTATATTCGTTTATGTCTAAAGTACATGAAGGCAATTTCCCACGTTTAAATCTGCTCATTTTGAGCTTCATTTTTGTCTGATAACCTATTTGCGAATGGCATAACCGTAATTTCCCACCTTCACTAATCCGGACATTTTGCATATCCGTGAGTTGGATATGCAGCATTGTACTGTATATATAAATGTGTATATGAGACCAGCGGCAGTAATGTTCTTATTTTCCATAGAGAACAACTGCACCATTGTTTTCTTTTTGTGTTAAGACGCGGGGGGGGGGGGGGGGGGAAGAAAACACGCTGTCCTTAAGGGAAGAAGCCAAGAAAGAGTGGGGCACCCTGAGACACACTGCCCCTCCCACACCTCACCTCTCTTGTTTATGCCCCTGGGTTCCTCTCGACAGCAGGTTTCTGAAATTGATAAATGGTTCCAATCCAGTGTGTTGCTATTAGGCAAAGCAAAGAATAATTTGCGCTCAGATCGAGCGATGGATGACACCGAAAGGCAATGCCATGACTGCAAATGGCAACAGATATCCATTGGTCGTGCTACGTTGATCCGATTAATCATCGATTGAAACAGATTCTTATGCTGAAGATACACACTTACAATCGTGTGTGAGAACCGATTTTAGTATTTTTTTTCTCCAATGGGTGCATGCGACCGCTGCAGTCACTGGATGCGCTATGCGTTTTTTTGTTTCTTTATATATATAAAAAAATAATGTGTTCTCGAATTGGGAGCCAAACCGATGTTGTTGTTGCTGTCAGAACATAACTTCCCACTCCCGGGAAAAGGCCTCCCCCATTTTCTTCTTAGATGCCTGTTGTTGTCCAATAGTGGCCTCTACTTCATCTTGCCATCACTTCCGTCAAAAACTATCAAATCACAAGGAGAGTGAATAATATCATGGCCGTTATTTATATGCACGGAAAGTATACGCAAACATACATCGGAGCTAGCTTTGGGTGCCCCGTTATTTACTGAATCCTGGCTTTGTCCCCTTTGGAGCATGGTGCCAACAGCTTGCCTGCCCCCCCTCACCCTCGCCCCCCTCCCCGTTCACCATCGTGTTACCTTTCTTGGCTTTCTTCTGCAGTCGGATGGTGTCTGTCGATTTCTTTTTGATCTCCTGCCGCGCTTTCTTGTACTCTGTGGCGAGGAAGCAGAGAGCGTGCGCGCTTCATTTTACAATCCTGGCCCTGCTTTCGCTGCCGTACTGCGGCAAGACATGTCACTCGAAATTACCCCTGCCTCACAGCAACATTTATTAATTATGGTGCTGTGCAGTGTGGTTGCATCACAAGGCGGGCAGGAGTAAGGCACTGCCAATAACCCTTGTGCTTGCAGCAAACTCCAGTAGGATCAGTTTAAATATTTTGACATTGGGGCTCAGGGAATTGTTTCATACTGGATAAATAAATGATGTTGATTACAACGATAACTTACCCTTTTTAACCTCGTCACATATTCACAACTATTTTGTTTGTTAATCCAGGAAAGGTTACATTTGGGAATGTCTGCCCAATTCATACTTGAGTAATTATTTAAATTATCTGTGACATGGAAACCACTGGGAGAGTAAATGAGAAATATTCAGTAGGTAGGCCAGCTTTGTTAGTAACCCACTAAGACCCCGTGTCATTTTTACAACAGACACCCCCCACACTCTTCCGCAACCCCCCGAAGAGGAAAATGTCAATTTGAAGGGGCAAAACAAAGGAGTGAGAAAAACTTGGTGCAAAATTCATTACAATGCCCAGCACGGCTCATGGCACAAGGAACCTGGCCCTGAGCTTCTCCTTGGTCGAATCAGCCTAAAAAAGTATTTAAGTTAACATGTTGTATACAATGGGTTCACGTGACCCCGGCAGCCACTAGATAATCCTAACATCAACCGCAATGTAAAAAAAAATTCATCGTTTCTTGAATCGACACATGACACTGCATCGTGACAATTCGTTACGCCTCTACTGCTACGACTAAAGCAGCCTGGCATAATTCTAGCAACAATGCCCACTATTGTACCATGCTGGTCTTAATAGGCAATCGCTAATGGCAACTTGTTCCAACAGACGTTTGGTCCAGAGAACAAACGGCTTACCCTTGGCGTGGTCCTTGTCCAATTGAGCCGCTGTTTTCTTCCACTCCTCCAGCTTCTCCTGCAGGGGGCCCAGCAGGTTGCTGGCGAGTGCTCTGTGGGGCCACACGGGAGCCGCCGCAAGGTGATGTCTCACTTTCGAGTCACACGCATATGCACAGCCTATTTCGTCTACGCACTGTATATATGTATGTAGAACTTCTTTCGCACCATACGTAGCCAATTGCACTAATCAGAGGTGCGGGGGAAGGACAACAAACTAAACACAAAAAGCAGTTCTAAAGAAATTTGTTTTAAATGAGTATTTAAAAGTGCCCAGCTCCAGTGGCTTCCTAATATTGGAAGGAAGCGTTTTTCTAGACGGCTGCAGAAGCGCATCTGAATGTGCGCGATGCGGCGACCGTCTTTGTTCGATGGCCAGCCGAAATCTGCTGCGAGCATGACCGGAGTTCGCGTGATGGGTTATGCTGCTTGACCAGATCAGCAACGTATTGTGGTTCATTTGTTGCAAGCACTTTGTGTGTAGTGAGTGCGACCGCTGCTGGATGAGGGCCTCCCTGTGCCGTGCAGGCTGTGGGTGTTGTTTGATGGCACTACCAATACACTGGCCAGTGTGGGTTAATGGAGGTTTGTGCGTGGTGTTAACCCATTCATGCACCATCCAAGCTCAACCCTGCTTATCTGATGAGATCTGATGAGATCAGATGCATTCTGGGTGATTTGGTCATAATTTACAATTCACAGAGAGAAATACCCAATCCCAAGCCAAGCAGCAGTATCCTTTCATCTACCGAAACACCAATGCATTTATTTTATCTATCTCTATGTCGATCTATTTCTGTGTATAGATATATCAATACGTTTCCGGAGGCTTAGCTTTCCGGATATTTAATATATCTGCTCCGTATTTGGATAGAAGTTATACTTATGGAAAAAAAAACTATTTGATATCTACTCAGTGTCTACATAAATACATTCCAATTTGAATCTATATACCATCGTGCCTAAATGTGACTGTTCACAAAATATTGTACAGAAACGGTGGGAATGGTTATTTTTTAGAAGGAAGCATCCAGTCTTAGGCAGAGAAAAGGGAATGTCTTGAGCTTGGAGTTAAATGCCTGGGGGACGGGAGGTTCAAGCTATTTGGGCAGTTTAGGAGAATGAATAATGCCCCACATCGGTTGAGTAGAGGCTTTGACAAAAAGCCTCGGTTGCTGAAGCAAAGAGTATGGAAGAAAGGTGAGAGGTGAGAGATAGGCAAACTCATCTCTTTAGAACTGCTTTTTATGTTTAGTTTGTTGTCCTTCCCCCGCACCTCCGATTAGCACGGTTGGCAACGTAGACTGCTGAAGAAGTTCAAAATACTTACTTACATACATGGGCGAGTCCATGAAAAATCTTAAAGAGAGACCTTGAACTCCAACTAAAATTGAGTTGCCAGCCAGTGGGGGGAGGGGATTGGAAAATTGGGTTTCTGTGGTCATGTTAATAAGTGCGGTTGAGAGGTCTGGCCAGTAGCATTTAGATCATGTGGAGTTTGGAGATGAGGGAATTCAGGAGGCTATTTTGCATCAAAGATGAATTTGCCGAACGGAGATTTCTGGACGAGGCGGTCAATCCGCTTTTTGACGGCAGAAGCACAGGGAGCGCAGCTAGGAGACAGTGTCTGTCCTTCAGCTCGTGTCCCAGGCAGCTAGGAGACAGTGTCTGTCCTTCAGCTCGTGTCCCAGGCAGCTGAGAGACAGTGCCTGTCCTTCAGCTCGTGTCCCAGGCAGCTGAGAGACAGTGCCTGTCCTTCAGCTCGTGTCCCTGGCAGCTGAGAGACAGTGTCTGTCCTTCAGCTCATGTCCCAGGCAGCTGAGAGACAGTGTCTGTCCTTCAGCTCGTGTCCCAGGCAGCTGAGAGACAGTGCCTGTCCTTCAGCTCGTGTCCCAGGCAGCTGAGAGACAGTGCCTGTCCTTCAGCTCGTGTCCCAGGCAGCTGAGAGACAGTGCCTGTCCTTCAGCTCGTGTCCCAGGCAGCTGAGAGACAGTGCCTCTCCTTCAGCTCGTGTCCCAGGCAGCTGAGAGACAGTGCCTGTCCTTCAGCTCGTGTCCCAGGCAGCTGAGAGACAGTGCCTGTCCTTCAGCTCGTGTCCCAGGCAGCTGAGAGACAGTGCCTGTCCTTCAGCTCGTGTCCCAGGCAGCTGAGAGACAGTGCCTGTCCTTCAGCTCGTGTCCCAGGCAGCTGAGAGACAGTGCCTGTCCTTCAGCTCGTGTCCCAAGCAGCTGAGAGACAGTGCCTGTCCTTCAGCTCGTGTCCCAGGCAGCTGAGAGACAGTGCCTGTCCTTCAGCTCGTGTCCCAGGCAGCTGAGAGACAGTGCCTGTCCTTCAGCTCGTGTCCCTGGCAGCTGAGAGACAGTGTCTGTCCTTCAGCTCATGTCCCAGGCAGCTGAGAGACAGTGTCTGTCCTTCAGCTCGTGTCCCAGGCAGCTGAGAGACAGTGCCTGTCCTTCAGCTCGTGTCCCAGGCAGCTGAGAGACAGTGCCTGTCCTTCAGCTCGTGTCCCAGGCAGCTGAGAGACAGTGCCTGTCCTTCAGCTCGTGTCCCAGGCAGCTGAGAGACAGTGCCTCTCCTTCAGCTCGTGTCCCAGGCAGCTGAGAGACAGTGCCTGTCCTTCAGCTCGTGTCCCAGGCAGCTGAGAGACAGTGCCTGTCCTTCAGCTCGTGTCCCAGGCAGCTGAGAGACAGTGCCTGTCCTTCAGCTCGTGTCCCAGGCAGCTGAGAGACAGTGCCTGTCCTTCAGCTCGTGTCCCAGGCAGCTGAGAGACAGTGCCTGTCCTTCAGCTCGTGTCCCAAGCAGCTGAGAGACAGTGCCTGTCCTTCAGCTCGTGTCCCAGGCAGCTGAGAGACAGTGCCTGTCCTTCAGCTCGTGTCCCAGGCAGCTGAGAGACAGTGCCTGTCCTTCAGCTCGTGTCCCATCCCAGGCAGCTGAGAGACAGTGCCTGTCCTTCAGCTCGTGTCCCAGGCAGCTGAGAGACAGTGCCTGTCCTTCAGCTCGTGTCCCAGGCAGCTGAGAGACAGTGCCTCTCCTTCAGCTCGTGTCCCAGGCAGCTGAGAGACAGTGCCTGTCCTTCAGCTCGTGTCCCAGGCAGCTGAGAGACAGTGCCTGTCCTTCAGCTCGTGTCCCAGGCAGCTGAGAGACAGTGCCTGTCCTTCAGCTCGTGTCCCAGGCAGCTGAGAGACAGTGCCTGTCCTTCAGCTCGTGTCCCAGGCAGCTGAGAGACAGTGCCTGTCCTTCAGCTCGTGTCCCAAGCAGCTGAGAGACAGTGCCTGTCCTTCAGCTCGTGTCCCAGGCAGCTGAGAGACAGTGCCTGTCCTTCAGCTCGTGTCCCAGGCAGCTGAGAGACAGTGCCTGTCCTTCAGCTCGTGTCCCAGGCAGCTGAGAGACAGTGCCTGTCCTTCAGCTCGTGTCCCAGGCAAGCGAGTGGCGCATGGCGACACCGACAGTCGCCACGACAAACGGACGCCTGCGGACACGACAGCAGGGCCAGGGATCGCTGCCCCTACCCGTCTCAATGCCTCTGGTCAAAGGAAAAAAAAAACCTCTCCACAACGAACGTCAGTGCACGTCGTCATGTCAGGTTTCCACCCCCAGGTGCGATTGAGAATAATGAGCTTTATTTTCCAGTGACAGTGAGGCGCGGTTATTTTCTTGCCGTTTGTTGGGTTTAAAATGAGAGGATCCTGCGTAACTCTTCTTACAAACCTTGCTTAGTTCAAGAAATGTATTCACGTTTAATCTCTTACACCCTTCAATAGCGACGTTTGCTACTTACTGCTTTAGGGCATTTTGGTGTCCCTTTGGACCTGTGCTCAGAAAGAGTGAAGGCATCGTGAAACTCACTGTGTGAAGTGCGCCAACTTGGTCTCGATGCTGCGATGCCGCATGCACATGCGCGTGAGGGCCGAACCGATCTCCCTCGTGGCTCCTGCGACGCGCACAGAGACACAGGGCGACACACAAACATCAGCAACATGACAAGAACCTTGAGACCATTCAAGCATTTTTAGTTTCTTCTCGCAAGACGGAACTTCCTCCAAACTTCCTGTTTGTGGGGCAATTTACTAGGCAAGAAGTACATCTGATGAAATGTAATATGTCCGAACAATGTGCATGTAAAAGTGTGTAACGGTGCATCGATTAATTGGTTAATATCATTGTTAATATCACAATAATGTTTTACAATTCGTATATGTTGCATGTAATAGGTTAACATGACCCCTGCAGCTACAGATAACCGAGTGTTTGAATTGATTCGTGACCCTAAAATCATGCCAATTTATCACATCAGAAAGCAGGGTTCATTACACGTCGAGTAAGCAACGCGAGTGTGGGAGATACGTAACTCCGGCACTTTCTGTTGCATGCACTTGTGCCGCACAAGGCAACAACAGTCCACAAAACACCTCCGTGAACCCCCCAGTGACGTTCAGAACAACATGATAATATTTGTAAACACTACACCTAAGCAGCTATGGAAAACGGCAGTAGAAACCAACCCAGCGCACAACACCACAGGGCAAACATTGAAACTACTTTTCATAAAGCAAGCCACCCCCAGCATAAACGTGGGGGGGGGGGGGGGGGGGTTACATTAACTGACCACTGTGTAAGTAGTGAAGGCAAACTGCCCAGGGATGGGGGGGGGGGCAGGGGGATTGGGGGGGGCGGCAGGAGGACGGGGGGAGGCGTCTCAACGCCAGCAGCTGTGCTGAGCCACTCGGCCGGCAGGGGCAGCTTAACCCAGCTGTTCGGCATTGCCGAGGACTAACAACGGGCACAACTCGGAGAACCTCCCAACCGCCGCGGCCTCACCGCGCGATCCATCTCGAGCGCGCAGATGTCCCATCGCGCATCTTAACCTTTAATGTGGCGGGGAGATGAGGCCCACTGGGGAAATCAGCGTAAGGTCCTAGAGCAGAGCGAATCCGTATTGCGCGGGGGTGAGCTATGAATGGAGCCTACCCTGACGCAGACATTTCTCTCGAGTTGGTATTTTCTTTTCTTTTTTCTTCTATTCGTAATAAAGCACTACGTTCGTGGGGATTGTTTGAGAATCAGTGGCTGTGCTGTCGTGATTAAGAGCATATTTGATGAGGGCCTTGCAGGCATCTGGATCTGATCGAGGGTTAAAGACCGCATAACTTTGAAACGTATTTTTTTCGGCGGAAGCCACAGGGTGATTGGCCACAACTCACATGAGGCTAGATCCGCTCCCAATGTCCTTTCAGCAGGAAATGCCTTCCATCACTCTGGAGGGAAGCTCCCTTACAGAGCTCTGGGAAAAACAGTCCTCGCTTAAATTGCCATGAATCATAGCCAGAAAAGTTCTACACTTAAAGAAAATACACACAAACAAGCACGTAAATAATTGAAATGAACTTAACATAAAACCTAGTCGTTGCAAGGCAGCGCCTCGCACAAATTAACGTGAAATGGCATTCACTTTCCTTTCCTGGAAACACATTTATATCCTGTGCGTTCATTTTCCACGGTTTGGAATTTATTTCATAAAACTGAAAGAATAAAAAAAACCTAAACTAGAAGCTGCATTTTCAATATTAAATTGGCAAAACTCCACCGATGTGTTAAATATCAGAAAACATTCCTATAATTTCTGCCTAACTATGAATCAAGGCGACACAAAACATGCCAGTGAAACCCTGCAAAATAACCAACCAAACAAGAACCGAAAGGGAGTGCATGTTGGATGTGCTAACATGCTCACTTTGTGAAAAGCCTCCCGCACCACAACACCCCAAATATTGCTGCCGTAATCTCATCGGACTGCCACGAGATCTTGCGGTGGCTGCTCATCGTGGTAACCACTGCGTGTCTCCACCCATGAGTGTATGTTTATAATTTCCTTGCTCTGGGGAGATTCGCAAAAGTCACATTTTCCTTTCACGATTTAATCAAACAAATAACGCGCTGCCCTTGAACTGTAAACATCTACGGAAGCTGCGACCCTCCCCTCAATTTACGCATTCCTAAATGACACCGGGGTAATGGGCATTCGGCAGCCTCTCAATACCCCAACCATTGGGCAGAGACTCAAGACAAACACGTTTTAAAATATTCACATGGAGGTGAAGCCGAAGCCTCTCCATGCTGTTGTGCTGTACGGCTCGCCGGCGAGTTTGTGGTTGTGCCGCGTGTCATCCTGCACGATGTCAGACGTTTCGCTCCCAGTGCTGAACGGCGTTCCCGAAGAAGATCTTCCCAGCACTCGGGAGCGAAACGTCGGACATCGTGACAAACAACGCATAGCACAACCCAAAGGTTCATCAGAGCGTGATAGAGCACAACCTCGAAAACAAAACATATGCAAGTTGCAAGGTCGTCTTTCTGCGTAACAAGGCGAAGTGAAACGCCCCACTGGTCCATCTTAAAGAGCAGCGCTCACGGAATGCGGGAGAGGATGACTTTTCTCAGCTAAGTGGCACGAGCAGCTGAATCCATTGCCTCCTGTTCGCTTGTTTATTCAGCCAAGGAAGAAGTAAAACACACGCCCGGTGCCTTTACTAGCTCACGAGAATGATGGCAGCGTATCCATAGGTGATTTCAAAAGCTGGTGGTTCTTTTCAGATTAACAATGAGCAAAGCGTACACACTGTACCCTGCATTGTACGAGAGGTGGTAAAGAACTTCTATTTATACATTTGTTTACTGTAATTTAACATGCACGTTTGAATATGGAAATTAACCGGTCTACCAACAGAAATGTCACATTTATTCAAATGTGTGGTGAAAAACAAGACAAAGTGTTTCAAGGCGCGGAAAAAACCAGCAGAGCACCGCCAGAACTGACCGTGCTCCTGTGAAAATTTAGAACTTTCTTTGACAATGCCGGCTGTGCGAGCATTACTGTGGACTACATAACCGAGGCCCGGTATCTGGGGATTGAACCTGGCCCAGCTTACAGTGGCAGTAATTAAAGCCCCGACCTGGTCAGGGAAAAGTGATCTTTTGTGTTGTGTTAAACCAATAAACTCCCAAACTCAACAAAGGAGTCCATAAAAGGGTTTTTTTGGGGTTAGATCGCGTAAATATAGAAATGTGTCATTAAAACCCCCCACCACCCGACACGGCCAACTAGTAAGGGTGGTCACGTAAAAGAACATGCGAATTCGTCACTCGTACAGCACACGGAGTGTGATTGCTTTATAAACACGACAATGAACCTGAGAGCTCGTGGAAGCCGTTCGGACTGCGAGGCAAACGAGGGCATGTGCACGATACTCTGAATACTCTCACCCAGCCTGCAACTTGAATATGAATAATAATCATACTATCAATGAGTAAATGTTCCAGTGGTTCATGCAACACGTAGTAATACACGAGCTCTTTTAAAATAATTAACTAATTGCATTGCAATAAAGTGTGCTAAATGTGGAGAGCAGTGCGGTGCTGTAGCCGTCTGAAGCCAAGGCACGAGTAGAGAGTTGGGGACAGGCGGAAGGGCCAGGTGCCCTGACTAATACATCAATGTGCCCTCCCCCATTCGTGTGGCCTTGACAGTGCAAGGCTGTCTCCAGTTTTATTTTATTTTTAAACGGGCCTTTAGGAATAATTCCACGCTCTCTGCTGCACTGTCCTTGCCAGCAGCAGCCATAGTTATAATATTGCAATGCCGGTTTCTAGGCCAAACCCTAAACGCGTTTTTATCAAAAATATATTTCTTTTTAAGTAGACATCGATTAATTAAATAAGGCAAATGCACTACGCCTGCCAAAGCATCCCCGAGGGCTGATGATGCATATCAGTAATTATCAGAAAATTGTAATGTATAAAACGAAGCCCCATTTAACCTGCATTTATCCACTTCCTCCAAAAGTAATTGCAGTCGAAGCTCATCGCATCGCGCGATACGCGCTCCGTCCAGAGGCTGTGTCTCATTTTGCAAAAACTTTCAGCCAATTCACCCATTGACAGGACCGACACGTCGAAAAATATCCAAGATGTCAAGTCAAGTTGCGCCAAGAAACCCGACGTGGAAATTCAATTTGAGCATCATTAACTTTTATAAACCTTGACTTTCAACACCGTGAAATGCACACCTTTTGAAATGTAAAACCATTTGCGTGAGTCACAAACCTGTCATGTTACGTAAAAAAAAGCCAGGAGCGCGAGCCGTGGCCAGTGTGCATCCCGAGCAACATGTGCTCTTTATATTACACCGCCGTCATCTGAGACAGAGCTGAAGACAAGCGCAGTGACGAGTGTGATAGCAGTGTGAATGGCGGTGTTGAGGATGGTGTTGTGGTCAATGTTGAGGATAGCGTTGGGGATGGCGTTGGGGTCGGCATTGAGGATGGCGTTGGAGCTAACGATTGTGTTGAAGATGTAACAGTTGTACCAAGCTGTCAGCCCACGTGGCGTGACGGACACACGAGCCCGCCCTGGCTAATAGCTCATTTTGTTTCTCTTGTCCAGCTTCTCCATCCGTGTCCGCATGCAACTCTAACTTACCGGCAGCCTCCTGCTCCCCCCCCTCACCCCCCTAACGCCCCCCCCCCCAACCCCCTCTGAACCCATCACATCGATCGAACGCTGCCTGCCACGGCATCGAACGCTTCTCCGCTTCAGAGGTCCTCTACAAGTACCCAGGATTCATTACTGTACAGAGACAGAGCACTACGCTATCAAATGTTAAACAAGCAAGCTATTAAGAGTTGTTTACATACATATGGACTGGACCTATCAAATTCGTGTTAAACATTTTTTTATAGAAAATTATATCTCAATGTTCTGCTTTTCCTTGTACAATTTTTTTAAAAGAGTAATGTGACTGGTGTTCACAGACATACATAGGGAAAGCTGAATTGTGGCAATTAGATTTTCTTTCCACCAATGTAGTTTATGCTAGATTGTTTGTTATTACAAAGTTATGCAAAAACAATTGGTTGAGTCATCTTTAACCTTGATTTAAAATTGTATTTATTCATTAAAATATGAAAGAAAATAGCAAAAACCAATACTAATTTTATAATAAATAAGACAAAACAGAATCATATTGCTGAAGGCATTTTCATCAACAGATCACGATCCCTATACCGAGTTTTATTTCGGAGGACCGACGTTTCAAGCCCGGCGTTCGATACCCCCGATTGTCAGGTCATGGCTCTGGCCGAGCGCGACACTCGACCAGAGCAAGGGCAGCCCCGGTCCTTGGCTCAAAGGCTGGGTCAGGACCCTGCGTCTGCAATGACAATTTGGCAAGGGGTATCGTGACCCGGGTCCCTGTGATCTCCCGCACTGGGGTGGCGCCTTGGCTGGGAATCCTCTGCCTAAGAAAATATCTCCATGGTTTGAGCAGCCAGCAAATGATCCGCGCATAAGTCAACTGGGTGTCTGTCCAATACAAGGCAGGAAGTGTGAACCCGGTCTGGCATCTAAGCCTGGGAAGGAAACCTTTTCCTTGCCGAGGGCCGAATAGAATGTTCAAATACTGTTTTGGGGGCCCCACATTTGTTGACACTTAGCTTCATCATGCTCGGACTGTATGCATTGGCCGTGTGTTCAGAACTACTTGGAAGACAATAGGTGACCCAGCATGCTAATCTTAGAAACACGTTGTTGTCACAGGTCGACACTATTCCCCTCGAGTAGCCAATTAAGTGTGGCTAAGATGCTAGCAGGGACGGATTAGTGGTTGATCCATTGTGGCCGAGAGCTCTATGGAATTAAGTCATGGGCTGGTGTTGTGAGCCGTTCCCTTGGGCTCAAGAGTAAGTCACTGTACGTGTGTATGTTGAACTTCTTTCGCACTATACGTAGCCAACTGTGCTAATCGGAGGTTAGCACTAGCTTTGGACTCTAAGTCCACAGCTGGTGGATTGTGGTTAGAAAGTAGCAGGCAATAGTGATGCCTGTGCACTGGTGAACATATACGGTGGCTTTATGGCAGTGAAGACGAGACAGGGTTAGTGCGTGGCACTCAGACAGCTTGCTTCATTTTAAACATAACCCAAGAAGGGCGAGCTGCTTTTAAAGTTTAAATGCGGAATACCGCCGTACATGGAATCAGTCAGGAGGCTCAAAGTGGCTGTGTGTTCACGACGCATACGCACACCGAATGCAGCCACTCGCAATGCCATATTTAGTGCCATGCACCAGATGCACGAGGTGATTCGTATTCATCACGAGTAAGGAAGGCAAACGGATGTGTGGTAGATTCATTCATATTTAATGGCCAGCCAATAACTAATCCAATAATCTATCTCCTTGATTATTGGGTATACAAGGTGTCCATCATGGTATCATCTATTGTTGAAGAATTATAATTGGACAGCAGTTTGAGCTGCTAGTTGAAATATTGCCAACATATTCCTTATATTATTGCATTTGTTTGTTTTAATCGAAAAGCTTGGACGATCGTTGATCCAGCGCGTGACAGAAGCATTGGAAATGAATGAGAACCGAGAAGTTGGAGAAGACGTGGGGAACTCAAATCTAAATGCGACGTGCGTCGCCAACGCCGCGACAAGCGCGCGGAGGTGAAGAGGGACGAGACTCGTTCGATACAATCGTACGATACAACCTTCATACTACCAAGTGTGTGGCTTCTGTGTGTGTGTGGAATGTGTGTGTAGTTTTATCGACCTCGCTGAAACTGTTGCCTAATTATCATTATTTAATAAAGGATGATACCTTCATGGACAGTCTGTACTATTGGGGTGAAGGACACCAGCGAAGCAATGCATCAATCATAAGCAGCCCATTCCGGAGAAGTGCTTCTCTTATGTGGAGCCTTCACATTCAATGCACCGCCGATCTCATGACAAATTATTAACATATTCCATGGGTTTCCAAACGTGAATTTTTTTAGTTTTTTTTATTACACAACTGTGATTTTTATTACTATATATATTGCCCCGGAGAAAGGCTTCCACTGTGGTAATGCTGAAATGTTCATAACTTGGCATAGCCTCAAGAGAAGAGAAAGAAATAAAGGCCTCCGAGTAACGCAAACGCGTTCACGTCTCAACGCACCCCGCGCTCGCTCGACAAAGGGCACGGCGAATATCAGATTTTTATTTTTCAGTTTGTCAATTTCAAGGTCACGCCTGGGCAGTGAAATATGATGAACACCAGAATGCACACAAAAGATGGAATTTCCTGCATTCAACAATACTCTCAGTGACTATAAAGCCAACATTTAGCGTGCATAAGGAAATGACGTTGACGAGCAACAGAAGACTGCACCTGTGCCAGATCTTAAGGGGCGTCTTTCAGTAGAGCCGTGGCTTTTAGCAGGACAGGTGAGACTCGACAAGCAACCGAGAGGTGTTGACCCATCAGAAGCCCCTGGGTGCCACTAAACATAATTATTTATCAATACCAGCCATGGTGTATCCAGTGCTGGATGAAGGGCTCCCCCAAGCCATCATTGATAATTATCAATATATATAACTAATCATCTTGTAGCTGCAAATTAATTGATGTCAATATTACATTTTCACGGTGGACATCCTCTTGGGTGCGTTTCCTCGTTTGTATGTATGTTTGTTGAACTTCTTTCACACCGTACGTAGCCCACCATGCTAATCGGAAGTGTGGGGGAAGGACAACTAAACACAAAAAGCAGTTGTAAAAATAAATTACTTTTCAATCTCGATAATGCATAGCTCCAGTGGCTTCCTAATATCGGAAGAATGTCCAGATGGCCGCAGAAGCGCATCTGAAAGCGTGCGATGCGGTGGTCGTCTTTGTTCGATGGTCAGCCAAAAGCCACTGCGAGGATGACCAGAGTTTGCGTGATGGTTTATGCTCCTTGACGAGATCAGCAAGGTATTGTGGTTCATTTGTTTGCCTGCCAATCTGTCATTAGCCAAGCCCATCAGCCATCACGTGCCCTCTCATGCGCATGCTGCTCCTCCTTTTGTCTCACAGGGTAACTCTGAGCACTTACCTCGCCATGCTTCTCAGTGCACTCAAATATGTTTTTGCATTCTTTTGGTTATTCAATGTCAATGTTTGTGATCCATAAATCATAGCAGATAATATACACCGATGTAATACGTTAGTGTCCTATTCTGTAAATCACATTATATTAAAATAGCCTTGCCATACATTTCATTCAAAAATAATTTTTCATTTTTTAAGATGTCAAAACTATGATCATAACCAGATGATAACGAAGATGCATGCCTTGCCTTTGCGATTTTAAATAATTATCGTGATATAAAATGAAACCAGTTGTAACTCGACTTGACTGAATGTTTTGGTGACACTAAAAGGACGGCCTGCGTTGTGCCATTCCCCGTTCCAGACAGTCGGAGTAAATTCCAGATGCGTAGATTATTCAAAGAAGAGTTCAGGGGAGAAGACTCGGCGATTACACAGTGGCGATAACGTTAAGTCGAAATTATATTCTTGCCCGAGGCGCCGGAGGGCTCCCGCTGAGCGGCGGCTCCGAGGGCCTCGTGATCCCCAGCAGGGGCGACATGCACGGCGAGTTCCGTGGCGGAATTGAAATATCTAAATATTCTCTATGTTGTTTAATAGTGGGAGTAGTAAGGAACTGTGCTGCAGACACGCAATTGGATCTCATTTCCACAATTGGGTAGGAGGTCCCACCAGGCTTCCCGGATAAACATCTTGCGGGAAATGGGAAAGTGCGTTGACGCATGGCCATGACTGGGAATGCTGCTCCTCCTTTCTGCTCGCAGGGAACAGAGAGAGCTTGAAACCAGAGTGTTCACACGCACAGACGGCAGAAGCCGCTGTTAGCGAGCACCTATTAAGGCTGGCATATGGCACGTGGGAATGGTGTGGCCAAGAGCACCATACCAGACCGCCTTTGCCTCCCATGTACCGATTTTGATAGAATGCAATAGATACTCATTTCAGGTTGAGTAAAACTAAGTGGGGGGGGGGGGGGGGGGGGCTTGCAGTGCACTGCACCACCCACTGCTGTAGCACTGCTCCTTACACATGAGCATGCGCAAAAACACAAATTCAAGCCTGCTGTTCAGCATTTGTATTAAATGTGACTTTAATAGAAAGCATGGGACACAAAGACAAAGATCTCCCATTTAAATTTAAACAGACCATTTGGGCAAGTGCTGTTCACGAGCACCTTTGAAGGCCGGTACAGTACCATGCCTAGCCACCTTTGTCTCCCCAGAGCTGATCATTACACACTGCCCCGGGAATCAAACTTGGGTTGGCAGGTTCGCAGTGCAGTGCGCTAATCATTACACGACCCCTCTCCATGGCAAAGACAAAGACCCCCGTATAGCCTTAACAGACTTTCGGGGCAAGTGCTGTTAGCGAGCACCTATAAAGGCCAGCACAGCACACGAGGGGGTGAGTGGCCAGCACCACGCCCAGCCGCCTTTGTCTCCCTCGATGTGACGTTTACACATCGCACCAGGACCGGTTCAAGAAAATTGTCACTGGTTTTGGCCGTGAGCGGGAATCGAACGAACCTGGGTCATCGGATTCGTAGCGCAGCGTGCTAACTGCGACACGACACACAAGCTAACACACTTTTGCACACACACAATGAATGGCAATATATAAAACCCTTGTAAAAACCGAAAGCAATAGCCTAGTTGCCCATCCCTGGTCTCCCTTCCCAAGCTTAACTAAATTTGCTGCTCTGAACACTGTGCAAGAGGAAATGCCTAAAGTGTGACTCAGCGCACCACTCATCACATCTCCTCATCTCTCCCGAGAAATTCAACGGGGCACCGAGGAGCGTGACCGCTGGTCGTGGCCACGTTGTGGTTACAGGGCGGTGGTGCGTCACGGACGCGTTTGAGACCGTGCGGCGGTGCCAAACCCCAGCCCTGATGTCTGGCTGTCAACGTGCCTGCAGCGTAATTTGCGAAAGGATCGTTTTCCCCACTCGACCACCACCTTGTCCCCCCCCCACCCCTTAGCTCTCGAAGCGCATTTCTCGAAGAGAGTGAAAGGAATAAAAGACAAAACCTGTTGTGTCGAGACAGAGAGGTATTGCACAAACTGCCGACCTTTGTCCTGTTAGTGCCAAGCCCTTCCCTCTTCCCCACACACGCTCCTCGCCACAAACCCGAAAATAATAAAAACAAAAACCGTCTCTTGCATCAACCTGAGGGCAATAACCTGGGCTCAGATAGACACGGCTGAGATGCATCAAGTTTAATCGCTTCGGAACTTGCCTGCGAGCAGAGTGGCACTGTGTAATGCTCATGAAAACTCCGCGCATTCAGACAAGCCATTTATCATTAAGAAGTGACTCATGGGCAGAAGACGACGACTGGGACTTTCAATTGATTTCGATTTGTGCCGAGCTGCTGCCATGGGGCAGCACGGAAAATGGGAGAAATCATTTGATCGACGTCACTTAAGAATTCCCAACACCGCAAAATTATTTTTACAATTGTATTTTGTAAAAAACATGACTTGTAATGCTCCCTTGTCTTGTGTGAGAGCTGGGCAGGCTTCATTAATTTACTCCAGACCTCTTTGGGGGCTGGGCCCCCCCTTCAATATTGCTAAAGGTAAGTCAAAAACTGTGGGTTAAATATCTATACACCACCATGTGCAGCTGTGGTGATGTCTGTGCTTCACACGCTGCAATGACTTCTCACACACAGACACACGCTGGCTGATCTGAAGTATTCTTGACATTTTCAAGCTTCAATCGATGATCTACAAAGTGTTTGCAGTAGTTCGCGGGAGGCCGGACAAAAGCAAGCAGAACTTAGCGAAGGCCGTCAACATCCTATCGTGAAACACGTCAGGCGCGAGAACAAGAGAGGAGAACGGCAAGACAGACAAAAACAGATTGTATCCGTTTCGCTTTTAACATTTGTTTAAAGTTTGTTTAACATTGATTGGGCTCGCCCTGTGCCCAGAGTTTGTATGCCTCCCCTTAAAACAAGGTCACGCGGCCCCGCGCAGGGTTGGGGCTGCGGTCGTGACCCTGACACGAGGGCCCCAGGGGGAAGGGATCCGTGGGCTCGTCCGGCGGGGCCAGGGGAGCGGCGACAGTCAGCAGTGGAGTGCAGCGCTCCGTTTCATAAATCAGAGGCCACGTGTGGGCGGGCTTGTTTGAATGAAAAAAGGTGTCCTCTGCACAGGGCCCGGCCAGCGTTAATTCACCGCAAAGCGCCGATGCGTTTCGTATGGAGACACCAGATGGAGCAAATATTCGATGTTTGCACCTGGGTTCTGTGCTTAAGATCCGTGCTCGTGCTAATGCACTCGCCAATGCACCCGTGGGCAACGTTCACCCCCCCCCCGCCCAGGCACGGGGTGACTCGAGAATTGCAACAGTAAAAGGGGAGTGGCTTTGATTGGAACAAGCAGGGCTTATCTCAACTGGCTGGGCAAGCCGAGAGCACAGTCGCTCCTTTGATTCGCTGAAATATGCATGGGCTTCCTTCACACCGCTTGGAGGATAATTACGCACAGTGGTGCAGGCAGTTGATGGGACTGTGGCCCTGAATTGAGAATGAACTGGACTCTGTTCTAAAAAAACACACACAATGAGTTATAATATGAGCCACAATAAGCATGGACAGATTTGATGCATTCCAATGCCCAACCCCCCTACAGGGCCCAGCACAGAGCAACTCAAGTCTGAGCCATGCATCAGTGCTCACAGCTGCTGGCCACATAGCACAGCGAGCGAACCACTATGCCACCACTCGGCCACATATGCAGTGTAAGCAAGCAAACTGCATATCTAGCAAACAGAATATGTAATCTGGAATATATAAACGTACGCCTGTGCATTTTTTATGTTTGTGCACACATAACATTTGTAGAATTGGGGATGAACTGGACTTTGTTCTACAAGGAACGATGACGTGAAACACGAGTCAAATGAAGCATGGACAGAGTTTCTGCATTCCAACGCTGAACCCCCCTGCAGGGCAAAGCGCAGAGCAACTCAAGTCCGAGCCACGCATCAGCGCTCGAGCTGCTGCTGCACGTGTCGCGCCGTGAGCCACACCTGCTGGAAATAGGCCTTAGAATGGTCTCGGTTTTTATTAGGGGGCTATTAAATACCGCACCCTCGCTCTGGATAATCCTCCGACCCATCACACCGTCATTTCAAGCCGAGACGCTGTATAACATGTCAAAGGGCTTTAAAAATGTTTTATGGTTCCCCCTAAACCGCTGTAAAATTCACGAGGAATTCATAACCAGCAGACAGACACTGCAATGTCATGGCTTACCAGTTGCAACTTGATACATCCCAGTTCTGAGCTTTGGGCTCCTTCAATGTGGAACTGCAAATCGCGGTGACGCCGGCACAACAATCCATTGCCCAAGTGGCTTCACGGTGCCTGCCGTCGATGCGCGCGACACCACCACCGGGGTGCCGACCTCCTTCTCTCTGCCGGAGAAGTTCAGTTTCCAGCGCAAGTATGGCTGGCTGCCCACCATGGTGGTGCTGCTGCTGCGTAATTGTGTACGTGTATACGCGCGCGTCGTGCAGCGGGGCGATAGCCGAGTGATTGATGACGGCTGAACGAGACCGCCGGGCGGGGGGGGGCTTAACGACGTCGATCCATTTGCACCAACGGCCGAGCAAACCCCCACTCTGGGTTAAAAAACCTTTTAAATTACCCAGCAGTAATCTTGAACTCTCAACAAGTCAATTGTGTAAAACAATTACTGGGGAGGAATTAAAATAAACTGTAAGAAAATGGTGCCCCCTTGTCAGAGCCGAAGAATGATTGCCAGGACTTGGCCCCTGCCCTTCACCATGAATAAACAGGGAAGCGCGTTGAGAAAAAAACTAAATGAGACAAAAAGTTAACCTGATACCCCAATATGACTCATTTGACTTCACTTCACCAAAAATGTTTATCAGTTAAATTTGTTTATACTTGGTTGCAATCCCGTACAAACCACGAGAGAAGCAGAAGCATCAGATGGCATTATGTTGAGTCATTTTAGGTAGGCGCCTCAAGTCTGCGAACATATAAAAGCACTGGCATTGTCATGTGGGTGGCTCTCGAACGCCACAAATGCACAGCACAACCCTCCTGTCGGGTGCTTGATGAGCTGCAATCAGGAGGGAGCGAAGATTGCAAGCAACAAGCAAGCAGCGGCCTCTCGCTCGTCACAACCGATGCAGAGAGATGCATCATCCATCTGTCTTCCACACACTCAAGAGACCACGCGGCCAAGCATAATTGGCGGGGAGGGGGAAGTGCATAATTGATTTCCTTCATTTGGGGAAGTTATAATGTTTGCGTGGATGTTGATAATGAGGCCCGCTGGGCACAGAGCTGTCTCACGGGTGGCTGAGGCTCCAGAGTTGGAGTCAGACAGTGGAGGCGCTGGCATTAACCTGAGCAGATACCTCCATCAACATTTATTTAGCACATAGCCACCGTCCCTTATAAATAACACCAGATAAACGTCATGTGATGCAAAGCCCTCAGTCGATACCCTGCTGGGTGAAGGCCTCCGCACACCATGGGGATCATTGGCGGGTGTTTTGCGCACACAATACTTCACTAAACTTTGACCATACTTTACCATGCTGCTCAGCGCGTATTGGTGAACGAGGTAATCCAGGACCGATTTGGATATCACTCGCCACCGATGGCAGCCGTGGCTGGGAATCAAACTCGCAGGTTGCTGCTGGGTTCCAAGCGGATTGCCCAAGCCACCGTGAGCCACCCATTCGCACCCGACGTCCAGGGTAATTGTTATGAATGTGGAGTGGAAAACTAAAGAGCCCTAAAATATTAATGATGACCACCCTTAAAACATTTATTTCTGCTGCCCGATTACAAATAAATAAACACACACACGAAGTGGAATAATGCGATTTAAAGAAACAAAATAGGTAGGTCGTGTTTTTTTCTTCTTTTCTCGGGATCCTGTAGCAGTTTGGCAATGAAGTGACTAATTGTCCCAAGTGCAATCTATCACAATTCGTGGCGCTGAGCTGCTTTCCCAAGTGGGCGCCGTTTCCCGCCTCGGACAAGGAGCCCGTCCCTTTCCCCACAGAAAGGAAGTCTCGGTGTGCACTTCCTGGAGAACACGCACACGCACGTCGTCGGGCAAGAAACAACAATAGCTGTGAAGGCCAATTTAACGTCACCAGCCCCCTTCTTCACACCGGACCCAGCTCGCAGCACACGAGAGAGGCAGCAGCGTTGCCAACTCGGCGGTGTTGCCGATCAAGCAAAATGTTGTCTCAGTGACGAGCGACGAATCTTGCGTCAATCTGGGACGAGGACTAAATACAAATTCACGTGCAATTCCAGGTATGTAATCAGAACCCTGTCTCTACCAGTTTACTCTGTGTAATACTTTGTAAGCTTTCCAGTGACATTTTATTTCACGACTTGAGGTGTATCTCGCGACATCTGGTGACCTTTTGCAGTTCGTTTGGTGAATTTCGGCTGTAATTATTAGGCTGGGCACACAGAGAGAGGGCTTCCACACGGACACAGCCAGAGCATCTCACGGTGGTGGCACGAACGCTGCACATCTACGGCCGTACCAGCGCTTTCCAGCACATGCGGTTGGGGGGGGGGGCGTGGAGGGTCTATGTTTGAGTAAATGAAGTGTGAAGTGTTTCATTTTTTCTGCAGGGATTACACAGTAATCTGAGCCCCCCCTCCCACCATGGAAGTGCTACCGCTGAAACTAATACGATAAACAAGCACAATGGAGGGGCGCGAGTGAGTGACATCTCTGGGTCCCCCGGCCACGCCGTGGCTCGGGGCGTCACCCCCCTGAGCAAACTCGGGACATCGCTCATGCCCCCCCACCTCCCCCTCTCCGGCTTGCACCTCCCCGCTACCACCACCACGTCTGCGCTCCCACCCAGCTGCTGTCAATGCTGGGAACATGTGGATCGAGAGGAAGGCGACCGCGTGGGAGCCCCACCCTGGGAGGCGCCTTCCCGAGGCGTGTAAACACCGGCACGGAGGAAGTCGCGCACTGTACCGCGGCGTGGGCTGCGCACGCTTTTGCATCAAATGCACATCCTGGGAGGGGGGCGAGTGGAATTGTTTTTTAAACTTTCTACTGAATGCAACTTTGGTGGCTTTTCTGCGCGCAGAGTTCACGGAGATGACTCGGAAATGAGGGCAGCTCCCTGCCCGGAGCTCGCCGCTATGGAGGGCAGGGAAATGCAGTTGCCACCTGGTCTCGGCTTTGTCCCATTCAAGAGGATTGGCACCTGTGTGGGACTACGATGCCCAATCTGATTTAGCATCAAAACTCCGAGATGTTACCAAAGTCTGCTTCACGGCCTCCCCCACGACGTGTAACGCAACAATCCAATCGCGATCATGGAACCGATTTTTTGTGTCGTTTGCTTCTTTTCCAAGTTCCGCTTCTGCTCCCCGATTGATTATTTGAGAACTGTTGTACTTTAGGGCATGAAGTCACAACTGTACGATCGCAAATGTCCATACTGAGCAATATCCTTTTACTGTAGGCAAGCAGTTTGGAGTGAACTGCACAGCGATGCTTCTCAGGCGATGATGGGTGAACTATGCCTGCTCGTCAATGATGTTCACATACCAACAAAAACCATTACCAATTGTGGGTAGCACCCACGCATTTTCGTTGAGCCTAGAAAAAAACGAAAATTTTTTCTCCACATAGCTGGCACGTCCAAAATAATTACATTTTAATGGCACGAACTTGTGTTGACACTCGTAACTAAATTACCGCATTAGGTTTGCGCTCGGCCTATTTTTTACAGTTTGTGGCAGGCAGAATGGTCAGCGTTAAGCCGACTTGGTCAGTGTGTAATCTACATCCGGTCGGTAGAAAATAAGAATGGTAACTAAAGCAGCTCTTTATTCAATATAGCAGCTCTTGTAACTGTTGCTTTGTGCAGTGTAAAACTATGCTGTATATGTCCTTAAAATATACCCTGGGGTGGGTTAACTGCTCACCTGAACAATGAGCCCTGAACCTGCTCCCTCCATCTGGTGGGCAATGGGGTCAAACCGAGAGATAAAACATGTTCCTGGGAAGGCAGCAGCTGCTGCCTCACCGTGCCTCCTCCTGCTCCCCCGTAGCTGCTGTCTGGTGGTGGCAGGCTGGCCGGCTGGCCCGTAGTGGTAAAACCACGACTCAAGTTCTCACTGAACATCTTCCACACTTAATTTTGGTGATTAATTATTATTGCTATTCATCATTATTTGGTAATATTAATTATTGAAAAAATTTGCAGATTTTTATAACAATAATTTCCAGGTCGATGGTCGACTAGAGTACGACTAAACTAAACAATTTTGAATTTTACCAGGTAAGGCCCACTGAGCTACATACAGGAATACCTCGCACTTTCGTCTGGTTAGGGACCAGAGCATGGACGCATGTCAAAAATGGACGAATGTCAAAGCAGAGCCTTTATTTAGCTTGCACATTTGTTTTGGCCGGCGAAAAACGTACATGCAGATAACTACAGTAAATATAAGTCGCAAGCTAGGCGAGGTACGGCGAGCTTGCGACTTCTATCAGCATGGGACATGCCTTGCTCTTTAAGTTTGGCTATGTCAAGTTTTTCTTGCAAATTGAGATCCTCATGGGTTCTTTTAGCTGTACTATTACCACACTTAGGACCCATTATAAATATTTTAAAGCACAAAAATAAGCACAGTATGAATACTGTACACGTGTTTTATAATCACGAAAATAACTATGAACACTGTAGTATTATACTGTTATCACAAAAAATAACGATGAATTGTTGACAGTATAATCACAGAAACAAGTACAGTATTAATAATATATGAATAAACACAAATAAGATATGCTCACCGAACGACTTCTATTCAAAGACTGAACGAAAAATGTGGTGCGTGGCGTGACCGGCGCGGAAGGTTTGGGATGAAATCAGACGAAAGAGGAAAGCGCGTGGACGAAATTTGTAATGTGGTTAGAATTGAAAACGGCCGAGAGAGCGAAGCGACTAGTAGCCACATCCATGGCAATAAGTAACTGGACGTTGTATGCCGGGTGCGGAAATACACTTGCATTCATCGACCAGGACAGACCCGACTGATATAAAGCCCCGAGTAGGACATAATGCAATCGTTCTCCCACGCATCACGCGCACGACTTGAGACTACCGTGTCACTTGTTTCATTAAACGCCATCACTCAAAGGCAAACGTCCACACAGCAAGCGGGAGAGTTCAGGGAATGCAGTCATTTTTCCTAGAAAATAAGCGGTGCCCTCTACCCACCTGCTCATCAATTGATGATTTTTGTTGTTTTTTGCCACCAGGGGAAAATGAGAAAAAGGGCAATGTTCCCCCCACTATCGCTGGATTAATTCCCTACGTTTAAAACTCCACCAACGTTGAGCAGCAATCTGCTCTGCTCCATTGGCCTGCTATGAAAATTACACATTAATGTTAACTTTTAAACCGATAAGGCATTCATTAGGACTATCGTATAATCTCATGTGGCGTGAGAATACTTAAAATCCACCAAGCTGGGATTAAAAAGATTAAACACATCCCCTACCCACGATTGAGCCCTGCTCAATTGTGTATTGTTTCCCTTTAATTCACACACAGCTCTGCGTTCTTGGCATCTCATTCGAACGGAAAAATTAAGGTTTTGGGTCAAGTGAAATTAATTTCTATATAGGTTCATCTTACCCCATTGAAGCCGCCAACGTTCTGCTGCAGATGTAGCCCACAATGCAATGGTAGGCAAAGCTTGTAAGCTGCACGTATGTTCCCATGTCTATCTGACGCTGTCTGCAATGAGCTTGAAAAATTAACCAGGGGCTGTTTGAAACCTATTATAATATCGCAGCTCAACTTCTCATCATTCTCTTTGAAGTTGACGCTTGAAAGCTCAGCCTCTCCACCACGTCAAAATGGAAGGCCCAGGAATCAACCCTGGAATAATGCTGACATCATAGCGCAGGCTGACATAAATGCTAGTCAGGAGTATCACAGTAGCAGGATTGGGTTACATAGAGCAGCACTGTTGTTGTTTTTTTGCACGCTGCTATGGAATACGAGAGCCCTGCGTAGTACATTGACATTTCACGTGTATACAGTTGATACGCATAGTACGCGCAACACGCAAAGTACGTCGCACACGCATCTGGTAGAATGGAAATAAGGGAGCGGTTTTGTTTAGGCCACAAAATTGTCCACCCGCCTTAAACCCGCCTAATAATGTCACACGTTGCGAACGATGAGGTTGGAATTCCAAAAACTGATCAATGCGCAGTTCTCCTGTCACCAGTACATTTTATCACTTAAAGACATCAAATTCAGGAAACCTTAGCCTTAAATGATGCCAACTATCCACGAATGAGGGAGTGGAAAGGATACCACTAGTTTACGACATGAGTCGACTGTTTTTGGATTTCTCTTTGCGCATTTCAGGCTCTGAAGCGCACATGCTTGCGGCCGAGATGTCGCAAGGCATCGTGTCTGGACAGGGGAGATCAACATTCC
The DNA here is from genome assembly GCF_015708825.2 of Lethenteron reissneri. Classification (NCBI taxonomy): domain Eukaryota; kingdom Metazoa; phylum Chordata; class Hyperoartia; order Petromyzontiformes; family Petromyzontidae; genus Lethenteron; species Lethenteron reissneri. The sequence goes on from NC_083787.1 coordinate 457,606, forward strand.
TCCACCGCTGTGCCACTACATGGCATCCCCAGCACTTACTCATCCCGTCCTTCATGATGATCAATGTCAAAAGCGTTTCGTTGCGAAACATGCAGAGACTTTTCACCATTCTATTTTTTTTCCAAAGAGAAGTTGAAAACGTCATCCACCATCTCACAACAAAATAACGTTTCATTTGAACAAAACAAGGAACACGGTAAATCTGGAAGAAATCGTAAATAAACAACAAAGCGGGGGAAAAAAAGCTTAAAAAAGAAAACGTATTTGATCCGTATTTGCATTGTGTCTGGGCTGGTGGATAGAAAGTGCATTCACACGATCCTGTATAGGCCAGTTTTCTCCGAGAACAATACCCAATGTCAGGACAGCCATTCCTCATGTAATTGCCAAGGATACCAGGGAAGGGAGCAGGGCTAAGAGATGGGGGAGGGGGGGCAGCTCCAGGCTTGATGGAATCACACTTACGGCAAGTCGGAACACATTTGTGTGTCTGCAGCACAACTGTGCAGTGTGTGGGTGCGTGCGCATGCTCATGCGTGCGTGCGTGCTTGCATGTGTGCGTGTGCAGTAGAGTGTGCCATGAAAGTGTCGTTTCATGAAAAGTGACTTAATTACCAAAACAAAAACAAGCACACACGCACATTAATATTCTGTCAACCCTGGCATTGAAACATAATTTACTTTCGCTGTGCTACAGCACTTGCCCAACGATTTTTTCCCCCATCTAACTGTAGTTTGTTGTAACAATAATTATAATAATTTACAACTCCTCGCGAATCCAATGCTCGGTGAAGGCCTCCCCATTACAATTGTGGCTCCAGACTGAAGTACATGGAGGGGAGTGGTGGCATAGTGGTAGGCACACTGCACTACGAACCAAGCAACCTGAGTAGGCTTTCGCTGCTAACATCAATGGCGAGTAATATCTGAGCAGGTCATCCCCCATCACAAACCCCTTCACAATTCCACACTGACCAACGTGCTAGAGAATTGATCAAATAACACGAATGACCACAAGGCATGAGGAGGCCTTTATCCAGCAGTGGATTGACAAAGGGATGTAAGTTAGTATTGTTACGTATTATTGCTTAAGTACACAGCTCACCTGCTTCATCTCGACTGGCTACAGGGCTGTCGTTAATACCTGGCTGCAGCTGGGGGATCAGTTTTGGCAAATATGCATTCAAGGCGTGGTCCAAACGATTCAATTTCATTTATTTTCCTTCCAGTTTATCACAAGTGATCGTTCTTTTCTAAAATTAGCACCCAGGCCGAGATCAGTAATGCATAGCAGTGCTGCCTGCGGGGGGTATAGGGAGCGATTGGACCCAAGATCATTGTGCCTTATTCGAGCCAGCGCCACTGAGGCATGATAATCTTAGCCCAACAACTGTTTGCTTAAGGGTCGTGCATGATGGACAAGAGTCTGACAGCTGTTGCCGCGTTTTATTTAGGAAGACGTTAACCCCTTCGAGGGGAGCACATATCTCGGGATATGCGGAGAACGTCAGCAATGCTGAGCTTGCACGGAGGAATGGGTCACTCGGCAAATTAGTTTCTCTTGTTTGCGTAGGCACAAACGCCAACAACCAGCGCTGCTAATCATCCCTCCACGCCCACTGGGCATAACCCTATCAATCGATATTTTGGAGGGAATTCGGCAAGGGAGCACTAGTGTCTGCTGCTTCCATTCCGGCAAAGTGACGATGTGCCACATGTGCAATTTGAGGAACAAAAACGAGGGCTGTCAGGTGGTGAACATGTTTCATTGCTGATGCAGTGATTATATTGCCGAGGTACACAATATTTTTAGAGATATATAATAAAACCTTTACTTCACATGACCACATATTGTTCACTGCAGGAGCTAAGTTTGCTGTTTCCAATGTCGAGAAACAGAGCTCTCTCCCGCCATCTCACGATGGCACGTTAAGGGCCGAAGTTGAGAAGTTCAATGCAGAGCAAGCACAAATGCCATGGCTATCATAAGGTGAAACTCACTTTCCTCCAGGCAGAAAGCGAGGCTAGGCTACCTGACGTCAAGCAGCATCGGGCAACGCCCACAACTCACTTGACATCAATAAATATGACATTCGCTCGTGGTAGTGACCTGTCCAGTGGAACATTATGCCTGCAGCGAGCGTAGTTGGCACATTGCTTTGACGTAGATTCACGGATGTTGAGGCAACGACATTTCCTACTTACCCCATGGCATTGAGGCCACAGAGGTCAAGACTGTGGTGCCATCATTGCTGTGCAACTGAGTCAGAGGCCAAAAGTAATTCGTCCACAATGTATTCTGGGTGGAGACCTCGATGCTGAGGCACTGAAGAAAATGGTCCGTGTGTGGTCAATTCGTTATAGTCAATGGAATCTCCCTAGGCCATCCTTGTAATATCCATATAATTAGAATTACAATTTGGAATTGTACAGCACGCCAATGCTGGAGCACACAATTGTCATAATCCATGATGTATCCCTGCTCTGGCCTTGCGTTTGTGTCGCAGCGGGGGGGGGGGGGGGGGTAAATCGCTCCACGGAAACCCCTTCAACATTTCCTACTGAGAAATATGGAGGACCACTGCGCGTAAGCCAAACGGTGAAAGTGTCACGCGAATCAGCACTCGCGGTTAAATAAAGGTGCTAAAAATGCATTACTCAGCCGATTAGAGAAGGTGGTTGAAAATGATAACGCGGGGAATGAGCGGCACTCGTGCGGCTAACGAAAGCGCATACGGAAGAGTAAGTTTAAATAACGGGCCCACGAGGTGTGAGGAATTAAGCGATGTGCGTGATTAATGACATTGAACAATTACAGTGTTGAACATCGTATAGCACTGTAAACTGATTTATCATTCAAACTAACGCTCTCGCAGGAATTGAAAAAAATAAAATATAATTGCTCGAGGTTTGACAGCGGGCACCGTGGGAAGTGCAGGGATTGTAATGAAAAGTGTTGGATGCATTAGGGGTAATTTTCACCCTCAAACGGCACAAATTTAATCCATCAGTGTCACGGGGAGAGCCTCTGCTTGGCCGCGTTGCTTTAACTGCGCTGGATGTGAATCGGCCTCCCAGCAATTTCCATGGCAACCGGAGGCACGAGGCAACGAAAGGAAAAAGGGCACAATTTTCCTCTCTCTCTTGTTCGCTGCTTTCTCTCCCAGCTCTGCTCCTCTCCACACTGCCTCACCCTCCCTCCCTCCCGTTTATTTCTCAGTCTGGGGTTTTGAAGCTAAGGGGCGGGAGGGGCAGCAATGCGCCCTTCTTCCTCGTAGCACGCACATCGTAGTCTAGCGGCTTGCGGTGGTGGCAGCAGGTTGAGCAACATCCAAGATAGGATGGCAGTGGCACAGAGGTGGCTGGCAGCCATAAGAGCGGCTGCAAACCGCAACAGCAAAGCAGATGAGCACGGCTCCTCCCCCAAACATACAGCAAATTAATCTCGAGATCCACCACATTAAAGGAGATCTGTTACAAAACACCAACAATGAGTCTGCTTGGCAAGCATATATTTCCACATTACTTATCCATGCGTGTACCCAATAAGATTCTGTACGGTTCATTCGTTTTAGTTTGGCCACGTTGTTTGAGCGGCGGTTTTAGTTTTACTCGTGATGCTTGTACTTTCTAAGGAGCGTTAATTTGCACGCCGTGGCGGTACAGTAACCATATTCTTGTAATTCGGTTGTTCTTGCAGTTCACTACTTATTTAAATACTGCAACCCTGCGATAGTAGATTACACTGGTAGCATTTTTTATAAGAAAAAAAGCAGCTGGGAATAAAGCAGCAATCCTCCAAAGTGACAATTAAATGGAAATAGAATAGAACATCTATAATGACCGTGTAATATTTAATGCCCCGTTGTAAAATAACCAAGATGAACACCGAGAGCGCTAAAGCAGCAGAAGCAATTGTGCACATGCGCCGCGATGCTGCACACACGGACCAGTGGACATCCGGGTCAGGGGTCAGAGGTCCCAACCTTCAAAGTGCCCTTTGGGGTATTATGGCCACTCTCTCGGGATATCATTACAAGCGTGGCTTTCAGGAAAGGAAATTAGCGATCGGTTGCAAAAGGTTATTAAACTCGAAACAAGGGGATAGCACCAGTGGCAGGTGCAGTGGCCATTGCGACGTCTGGCCTGCAATTCCACTTTCTTAAGAGGAATGCCACCTGACCCAAAACCATCAAAAGGAAGGCGCTCGCATCGCCAGAGTATATTGTTACAAGAAGCACAGACCACGGTCACCAGGGGTGTAACGAGTCGCATCTTCACCCTCCCCATCCCAATAACGTCCCCCCCACCCCTCCCTCTGAAGTGACCAAACGAAAGCTTCTCACTTTAGCATTGCCAGCTCTCAATGTGACAAAGCTCCGTGCTGTCACCGTCTGCAATGAAAGGGCCTTCGGAAAGTAAAGCGTATTTGGACACAGTCTGCTCAACTGGTGAAAGCGCCAGGCGGTGGAAAATACCACTGCAAGTCACTCCTGCCTAATGATTTCCTGCCCAAAGTCAAACCACTGTACCAAGATGGGCAGACAAAGATAAGGCGAATATGGGCATTACAGCCATCGGAAAGTTACACGAAGGACTTGGGACGCTGTGCCCCCAGACAACCATTAACAGGCTCACGTTATCCGCAGTCAAACAAACGTCTACAACACACTTGGTGGCCACATTTAGACAGTCAACAGTTGTGTGTGCGTAAATCCTTTGATTGTCATACAAGTGAATCGGTTTAATGATTTGTTTGGGTTGATATTACGTTTTCGTTACTATTATCGTGCAATAACGTGCCATTCAGGTGTACGAACCTGCTGATGTAAGATCTCTGAAGAATACGTCACGGTTTTATTTTTTGATCCTGCAAAAGAGTACCCAGGCGTCAATCACTTGCGGGCAAATATTATTTACCAGCGTAATACAAACCGCGGGGACCAGACTACACACAGCTGGGCTTGTACACCTCCGTACGCTACCCGTAGCAAACCGCTGCGTAGGTTTTTGTGTGTGCAGTTGTGCTGTATTAGCTCTGCGATCCGTTTTTTGGTTGTGACCGCTTGGCACGGTGTCCCAACGTTTCACTTCCACGTGCTGGGACCTTCTTCGAGCAAGAAGCGAAACGTGATGAATCACGTCGAGCGACACGTGGTACAATACCAGAGAAACAGCACATCGGAAGGGGCTCTCGCTGTCAAGCGCTTCCCAGCTCCTCGGAGTGTTGTATCACGGACGGGATACACAGAGCGCGTCTGGTTACAGCACACTTTAACAATACCGTTCGATTTCTCATTTGGCGGAGTTAAATGTTTGATTCATGGCAATCCAATATCCTTTGTCACATAAAGACTTTCTCGTAAGGAAATGGTAAGAGTTCTAATACAGGTGCTAAAAAACCATTACGCTCATTCAATGCACACATAGGCAGCAAATTGGTTTCTCGCGGCCCACCTGTTTCGCGTTTTCATGTAACTTTAAACATAGCTAATACCCTCATCTAGGTAAACCATTATGTGAGCGACCACAACACATAGTCATGTGAATAAAGCCCTGGAACGTATCATATTAGAGTAATACAAAGTGCAGTCTGCTAAAATCTGGATGTTTATCACCAAGATCAACCAAGAATGTACACAGAGCTGGGTGGGTGGTGGTGGTGGGGCAAGCAGAACTTAATGTTCCACATTGCGAATGACCTAGGAAGAGAAATGTGTTTTTCTTGAATTTCAGAGCCAGCAGCTTTGCTCAGAGGCCCCTTTATTCATCCATTCGCATAACAGTGTGACAGCAGATAAAGGTCACACGTAAGATTTAAACTTCTCGTGGTACGCTCACATTTAAGCATGACACTTTGTGTGCTGTACTTCAGTCATAATGAAAAAAAAACTGCTCCGTGTGTAAGATAATATAGGTGAAGTCTGAGCCAACACTTTGCTGAAGCTGACGTAAGAACGGTAAGATATCGGTGGCGAGGTGGATTCGAATGGGGAGTTCAAGCCCCTCGTGATTAAACCGGATGTGATGGTTCCAGCCTGGTTATCAATGACTGTACACACCAAGAAACTCATCCTGTTCAATTAGATTTTAGTTATATTTTCTTTACTGCTTTGATAACTTCGGTGACTGAGGTAACTTATGAAAATGACGGCATCCTGGTCTCTTGAGGTCTCATCTGGTTAAAAAAAAAAAACCGTGAAAGTTAAATTTTATGTTGCATGTAATTTGGCGAAAACTCCCAGCTATGAGACTTAAAAAAAATCAGTTTCACTGTCATGCAGGGCACGCATGGAAAAGTCCAATCCACACGATTGGCTACGTACGGTGTAAAAGAAGTTCAACATACATACATGCAACCCCTAGAGTGTAAAGGATAACAAGGCCACTTGAAGGATTTTTAGGAGGAAGCTGCCTGAAAAATCCCTGCTGCAGCCGTGCTGATGCAGTTCGGTGAAAAATTTTCAGCTCACAACTCGAAACCAACAGTCCAAGCAGAATAAATTGTGAAGATATTCCAAAAATAACCATGAGATGGTAAAGAGAGCACAGCCAAAGGGCACCATTGCTTAAACTGTACATTACAGTATAAAATCCACATACACAGCATTACAGTGCACACCGCATCACATAACATTTGCGCAAGCACAATCAATGCAAACTATCGCATTTTGATAAAATATGCATTTACTGCACTGATGTGGAATGCAACAGCTCAAGATGGAACCAAACAAAATGTCTCCATTAAATGTGGACGCCTCACTGGGAAATGTCTTGCGTGGTCCTGATTTTACATGCCAAATGTTAATGTCAAAAGCAGCGAATTGGAACAAATAAATCGCAAGCCGCAGTCAAATGGAATGGGTACGTGGTCCTGTCTTGTACTCTTTACACTCGAGTAAAAACACATCAAGGCCTTCCAACAAAAATACACGGCAGACTCACATGCGGCGATTTTAAACAGCAGCAATAACATCGAACATAGCACGGCTGTCGTAAACACCGTGGCAAACTTAACAATAAAACGGCGTCTAAGTGCAATACCTGAGAAGACGGGAGTGTGATGGAGGAGTGGTTTGTGCAGTGCTATGAACCCGGCGACCTGCGAGTTTTATTCCTAGCGACGGCTAACATCAGTGGCAAGTGATACCGTAGCCGGTCTCGGGGTCTTTCTCCTCACTAACTCGGACTGACCATGGTGACAAGTATGGGCAAACAACCTCAATGACCGGCAACATCACGGGAGAGGCCTTCATCCATTAGTGGAATATCAAAAGGCTGCATTACTACCTTTTTATTTTCCATTAAATGCTGTACAAACGTAAAAGAATGTGTACATACTGTATAAATACAACACTCGTGGAGCCACAAGGATGTTGGAAATGTCTCATGTTAAAATTTGGCTTCGAATCCATGAAGTACTGTACATGCTTTCGCGTGAGTGAATGCGCACTGCGAGTCAGCCCTTAAATATTAGAGAACATTATTATGAAAAAATGTTGAAGTGTGTGTGGGGGGAGAGAACTGGAGGTGGGTTTGAGGGGAGTAGCGAGGCTGGGTGGAGGAAGAGGTTGAAAGCAAGGGTGGCCGATGATTCTTACAAACGCGACAGTGCAGCCTCATAAATAGAGGGGACGCGTTTATAGGAGGAGGTCTGCACCTTACACCTGGGCGCAGCAACCCCACACATCAGGGATAATTCATGGGAGCGAAATTGGAAACGGCCTTTCTTCAATACTTCTGCTGTCACCCTCCCCTCTCCGCCATTGTGCGCTTTTGAATACATTACGGGGTACCTGACAGCGCAAATGAAATTACTTTCTGCAGAAATGTATGCGCAGGATCATTAGGCTGATGTCCTGGCTACCGGGCGGAGAGAAATGACCACTAACCTAACGAAGAGGATAAAGGCAACAAAAAACCACGGTGCCACGATCCATCGAGCTCCTGCACTATAAATTTCAGAGCTCCATCTCTGGTTGGGCGTTCCCTCCTGAGGCTGCCACTGTCGTTCGTCTCAGCCTCCGTGCATCATCTCTTCGAGCGACGTATCCTGCCCAAGCCCATTCACTTATCTCCATACTCGAATGATGTGTCTCTCTGGCTTCCGTCTTTTCTCTAATCCACGTGTTCGTCTGTCTCTCGGTGCAATTCCACGAATGCATGTACCTCCCCATGCTTCTTTGCACACGTTTCAGCTATTTGTTACATTATGTTAACAATTATTTATTACAGGTGTACACAATACAATACAGAAAATCAGAAGTGGTGAAAGTTTAAACCACAAGCTGGAATGAATAATTTCTTTATACAAGGTCTGAACTTTATACTTGAGCATAAAATTAAGATGTTCGAAATGAAAAACATAAAAATTGGATATCGAAGAAGTGCCAAAGAAATATATTATTTTAACACTCTTCATCCAGTAAACCACATGATTTTATTTTAACTTTGGTTCAAAATTTCCACATGTGGCAGCAGTAAGGATGTGATGAAATGTCTGAACAATGGCCCAGACAGTTTATGTGTCCCACATCTGCAGGGCCAAGTGCCCTCCCAAACTTTGCAATCCTTTTTTTTACTTCTCAGCATTACTTATTTTTACTTCTCCGCTCCAGTGAAAAAAAAGAAAGTGAAATAAAACTTTCAATAAATTCAGGCCACCTCTGAAGAGGCAATTGACAACCTCAATTACTCCAGCATTACATCTCAATACAGTAAATAATGATAAAGGTGCAGCAGCCCTGCCATTGTTTGCTTGTGCCACTGCTGGCTGAAAGGGCCTCCCCATTATGGCGGCATTCTACAGAACCCCTGTAGAGGATATTTTGGCCAACTCTTTCACACTGCCCAAACGCCTTGGTGGCAGTTCTCACACAGACTAACTTGCGGTGTACCTATTTCTACTGTTGGGTAGACCAGAGGCAGCGCGGGGGATTTACGAAACTTGCCGCATCATTTGAACTGCCGCGCAGGGAGATCGAGTCCTGATTGAGAGTCCAGTGCGCTAACAATTACGCTGTGGCGATAAGCGTTTAATAGGAATACAAATTTGAGGATTTATTATAGTAAAAATTTCCACGTACAGTTGCATGCCTCGCATTAAAATGCAATAACAAATTTCCATGACATACAACAATAACAATTGAGAGTTAATAGCAGCAAATTCATTAAAATGACTCTACGCAGCTCTTACAGGCACGCCACGTCTGGAATAACAAAACAACAACAACGACACAGGCGTATAGTTATTACTTGTCTTGTGTGCCAAACCCTGCATTAAAGGGCATTGGCGAGGAGACCATGTAAAAGCCAAGACTTATTCTCAAGGTTCGTCCAAAAGGCATCTGGGTGTACAAGAGCGTTATTAAAATTTCCTTGGGTTGCAGCTGTGTAATACTGATGAGAGGAAGCCCACAGAGGTATAATCCCGTGCTAACTGCCACTGCCGCTGAATGCGTGTTCGATGCCGACTGGGTCAACATGGCGAAAACGTGAGCATGTCTGGACTTGGCAGCGTTTCGCGTGCTCTCATTGGGAATTCGGCACATTTAAAAGGTGGCCCTGAAGCCACAGAGAGAAAAGTAGAAAAGGCTTTTGAACAAGAAGATCAGAATAAATAAAAAATACCGCACAGGCCATTTTCGCGCGTGCTTTGAGACCCACGGTCAACTGAAAGGGTTCGGGATAAACTTTAACCAGTTCATTGCCATTACCACAAGGGCCAATTTTGCTCACGCTTTCAAAGTTTGATTCAATTCACGGTTGGCGGCTGATTTGTTTAGAATAGACCCCCCCCCCCGCCACCCCCCAGAGTGGAAAGAGCCTTTTGCCCCCGAGTGTTAGATTTCAACACACTTCTCTTGAGTCATCGCCATGACACCTTCCTACTTTGTTAAACACTCGAGTGGTAAAGCGTATGTAATAAAGGTCTTTAAATTGTTTACGTTAGGGACATAGCAATTTTAAAGCAGTACAACCTCGCCTGTAGTGGCATCAAGGGTAGGAGTACATTACTATAATGCGAGCCCTTGTGGCATTTCACAGAAAGAATCCCCAACACGCACCATAACACAAGAGGCAGTGTTAAGAGCTATACCCTGGATTAAGACCAAAATCTAAAAAATGTGAAGTGTTTATACAATACACAATACTGTAGTCTTTAAATGACTGTCCTCAATGAATTATTTAAAAAATTTAACCACTCCTTATGCCAACATAGAAAAGGGGGGGGGTGTGTGTATTTTTTTAAACAAACATGTGATAAATGCTTTAAACATGTTTTTACATACTTTGGCATCTCATTATTAGCAGCAGCAGCAGCCATGATCAATCCACTGCTGGATGAAAGCCTCCCCAAGCTGTCGCCTTCCTAACGATCCTGCGATGCAACAATCCACCGAGTACGCTGCATACGAGACGATTTCAAAGCTCCGTCTTGTTGGTGGTGGCGGCACGTCCTCTCAGACGAATTCCATTAAGAAAAGTTTTAATGGGCCTCCCGAAAAACTAGGCACTGCATATCGACGCTAATGTAACAGAGAGGTCAGTCCCAGCAGAGGAAATGCGCTGGGCATGCACAATGACCGCATCGCCCGTGCAACGACTCCTCCAAAGCGTTTTCCACTGCAGCAACGTGTGCAGGGGATACAAATTAAAAGCATCGCCTCTTGGCGCTGAGCCCTTGAGCCCTTGGTAAGAGTGCAGACAGGAGTGGCTGAGATGTGGGAGCTGGCCCTGTTCTTGGCCGTGCGGAAACAGCTTCCATTTACGACCTCGGCCAGAACGGAACGCCAGAGCGCCTCACAGCACAAACATGTGGTCCCGTTCGCTTCCTACCCACGAGGCATGCAGGAGTAATTTAACAGTGCTCAAGGGCCACTACAATCCACATCCAGTGAGTCGATGGATTTCCAGGATCCATATACCACGATTCCATAAAAAAATTAACAATGTCTTGTTTTTTACCAACTTGTTTGTATTGTTTCTCATTGATTTCCCATCTGTAACGTCACCATTGAAAGCCACGAGTTCAGAGGTCGTGACTGGACAGCGACTGATGAAAGGAAGGAACAGAAGAACACTGAGGAATCATTTCTCCAGCAGGTGGGAAGGTACAGGCCAACAACAGCAACAACTTCACCGTCTCATTTGCATATAATCTTCAGAAACCGAGATGCGCAGTTTGACGTATGTATCGTGACCATGATAATTTTGTAATTGATGGTTCGATGCATCGTTCCACGTACACTCATCACATCTGATCTGCTCTGAGACTATCTCAGAACGTACGGTTGTGTATGCCGCACTCAAGACTATGAAACACCACTGCCTCTTCATGCGAAGAAATACAGAGGTGTTGCTATCTTTAAGATAAATAATGAGACTAGTTTGAAAAAATAATCATACGTGGCACCAGATACCAACGTATGCTTTATTAATAATTTATTAATACATTTTCCAAAAATAAATACAAATGTTGCTGTCGTATGATAATGCGCCCACGTATTGTGTTAATATTGACAGCAGATTTTAAGAATACAATTGCTGCTACTGCACAGAGAGGTGACACAGCAGTTCACACACTGCTCTCTGAGCTCGGCGACCGAAGTTTCATTCCCGTTCAAAGCTAAAATCAGTGGTGTGTGATGTATAAACCGTTGCTATGGCGCCATTCCTTCACCAACCTGCACTCACCAGCTTGGTGAAGTTTGTCCAAAGGAAACAATCACTAACAGAGCATTTGGGAGGCTTTCATCCAGCAGTAGATTCGAAAAGGTTTGTCAATTACTATATTAGAGGGGATTGAGGTCACTGGCACTCAAATCAATGCGATATCTTGACAGTCTAGGTTAGAGCTGTCAGGTGTCACGATGTTTGAAATTCACGACGGATTGACACTTGAACATCTCGCGATTGTTTGACTCGAGAAGTGAGCGCAGATGTCAGTGGCCTTTCGTTCCACTCTGCGGTGGCGTAGCCTGCACTCTGAACGGTTCGCTGCAAGGCATTTTAATATTTTTACAAAGGCCAAATTGTGTGGAATCATGAAGCGATCAGTGAGAAGGGTGGAACGTGGGGTCGAGGGGGAGGGCTGGTGTGTCTGGATTTATTCCCCGGCCGCTACCATCACCCCACTGCCTGTGTGGTCGTCATGTGCCCTTTGCAAGTGGCCACGTAAATAATAGTGAAATACACAACGGCCAGCATGAAAAGCCACTGTGTAATTTGTTCAACGTAAGCTAACATATGCATTGTATGTGTTCAACCCTTTTGTCAATCCAATGTTGTACGGGGGGGCCTCCATGCGCTGTATGGGTCATGGGAGGTTATTTGATAATACTTCACCACACTGGTCAGTACAGGTTGGTGAAAGCAGGGAGCGCAGGCAATTGTAGTACAACAATGGATTTTTGCTTCCCTGCCCCCTGCGGACAGAGTAACCCGGCAGCAGTAGCATGGTTGTCGTTCATCCAAGCACTGTCCAGGCTTAAATCTGCTGCTTAGCTTCTGAGATCTGATGATATTGGACTACATTGAGGGTTGATGTGGTCGTAGCTCAACAATACCTGAGTGGCCAATGTGGAGTCGGTGCAGACATTGGCAATACATTTAACTTGAATTACGTTGCCGCCTCACATGAGCTGAGCAATGATACAGAAGTACTCGACACACCCCCACTCTTCCAAGAAAGTATTCTGCTTTGAGATGCCACTTGGAGATACATTTTAAATAAACCTGCAGCTCAAAGGGTACACGTAAATTACACCCAGATTCAGCAGCCAGATTTCTCTTCATTCTAAATTGTGCATAGCACGTCAACTTAACATCAGACACAAAGCTTGCTGAAACGCTAATTTCACATTCGTCTGCAGCTGAATGAACTGCACCGAGTAAGATTGCATCTCGGTATTTTGCTCTTTTAAATAACCTAAACATCGGGTTCCTTTGTTACTGCTCAACTGGTAAACACCATTTGGGTATTTACTCGTAGCAGGGGATGACAACAAGGCCCGAAAGCTGATCTCGGTGTCCTGGAACCACAGGTTTCAAGCAGCGGCCTCCTGATCTCACAGTCGTAAACTTACACCCGTCCCATTTATTTACGCTTGAAATCCCAGGAAAGCCTTAATGAGTCTCAAGATTCTCTTTCAGGAGGGTCCTGCCAAGTTTTCACAGTAAGAGGGGGATGTCGCAATGTGGAATCCCAATTAAGAGTAATTTTAAGATAATTTTTCAGCATTGCAATTTCTGGCCAATACCGACAACCGGAGAGAAGCTGGCGGAAATCCAAGCGGAACAAACACGGAGGGCTCGGCGCTGCACCGCCGTGAAATGGGGCAAATTTCCTGCTTACTTGTCACCAATGCACATGCGCGCTCATTAAAACTGCAAGTCGTGGCACGCGACCCCACGTTAAGAAGGCACCAACGGGATCGTACCAATAATGAAACGTCAAATCTCGTCAGGGCATCCCGTGGAGGAATACAAAAAAAGCAAAGCAATTCCCATCTCAAAAAACAAAATCAAAGCTGACAAGAACGCACGCAGGCACGCATGTAACTACAGCGAGCACGAGCACACACACAGGCGCATTAAGTTACACAGCACATACGTGCTCAAATATTAATGGGGGACCTTTTCAATGCAATTGGGGAGCTGAACATGAAGTAAACTTGCTTTCTTAACTATAATAGCCCAGAAATGTGTGTAACGCGTGTGACGTCACTCCACATGCCGCATCCACCCCCCCCTCATTAATAATACAATAATCATGGGCGGGTGGATTTTTACACTCACGCAAAAGGAGGTCGAGCGGAAAAGATATTTTTTTTCGCAAAGTCGCTTCAAATATGACGTTTCTTTACAGAAAGAGCCCCCCCCCACCGTCATTACTATCACAAGCAAGACATTTTTTACACAAATTCGCTTTAAATTTGACGTTTCTTTATTTAAAGTTAATCAAATAATTATTCGCAGCAACAAAGTGTATTTGGTGTCTTTATTTATTTCTTCAGCACTTGAAACAAAAGCTAGGTCAAATTTTTGCTCCTAAATTATGATAACATTTCTACATTTCTCCGTGATTTTCCAGACATTGTATCGAATTCAAATTGATTACAACCCCGGCGAGTGAAAGCAGAAGAAAATAAAGTATCAGAGCAGTGATTTAGAAATAATTGAAGGTGAATTAAATGCAGTGCTACAGTGACATTGAGTTAAGTGTTTGATGACGTAGTTTGTGCAAGATTCACTGCCATTAAATTTACACAAGATACAATTATACTCTGCTACATTTTTTCGTAAATATTACAGCTTCCGTCCTAGGACGGGCAAAAGGCTAGTCTATTATAAATGTACAGAGAGTATTTTTCAAAAAAATTATTTCCGCGTGTCAGGAGATAGAGGAAAGCACGCAAGCGTCGTTAGCCAGCGCGAGCCATCAACATCCCCCAGCAGCGCCGAGCGTGCGACGACTCCGAGCGTGCGACGACGCCGCGCATGTAACGATGCAGCTCGCTCGTTTGTTGCAATTTCTATCCCTGGTGTAAAGACTCCGGCGTGGACGTGCAGCGTCGGAGAGGTACAGTGCGCACGCACGTGTGTGCAAATAGCAAACACGCACGCAAACATGAGCCAAGCACAGGCTGTGCACGATGCCCATGTGTTTGTGTTCCGGATAACGTCACTAAGCCTGCACTGGCATATTGAGCAGAGTCATGGGACAGTGCAGTGGTCAGCGTGCCGGCGCTCTGAATCCAGAGCCCGAGTTCGATTCCTGGCCAGGGCTAACACCGGTGGTGCGTGGCTACCTGAACCAATCCTTGGCAGCACACTTCCACAGACGCGTACCGATTAGCTTTGTGGTTTATGGTCAAACAACTCCAATTACCTGAGAGGCTTCATCCAGCAGTGAGTTGACACAGGGCTGAAAATCTCCGTTTCAGATTTTTATCGAAATAAGTATACTAAACATGCATGGGAATGTAACAATTCAGCCCTCCTATTATTTGATCAACGGTGATTATATTGTATCACGATTTTATTCACGAATTGATCAAATCTTTACCTTTGTGGTTCATAAAAAATCTGCAAACATATGAATTGGAAATAAAGTAAATAAATTCGTGAGCGTATGGGTTTTAATAACAAAATTAATTAGCTGACAAATCAACTCCATCGCATATTCGTCTCTCCATGTATTTCTTAACACAATGCATCAGCCGCACGGCCTTCTTGGAGTGCATCATTTTAGCAGCATTGATTCATGGCCAGCACATTTCTGGACCGGTTTCAACACACAGTGTCTAATCATCAGAGTCAGGCTTGCTTGAATCAATGCTGGTAAACTGCCGGTCTTCAGAGGGTGGGCCAATATGGGCCCTAGTTCGACGCAAAATTATATAATACGTACCGAGAGAGTTTTGATCAATTAAAATTGTGCTTAAAGTATGGCAAGAACGTGTAGGTACAGACAGGTATGATGCACTTATGTTTCAGTCACTTAACATATCCCCATAGCCACGTGAAATTTAACAACACTAAGAAACATAATAAGTCAGAGATTCAAGGCGCAAATAGGTTTTCTAAGAGAATGAAAAATGTACAAATCATTGCACCTACCGTAGAATAACAGCAATTTCTGTAACAGCAATAAATTGGACATCATGGAGAATTATTATTTTTTCCCACAGAAACAAATGATGCTTTAAGAGACCATAATGCAATTTTACTTCCCAATTTGAATAATCCATGTCGGAGCTTCCCATAAACGTGTTACTCCAGATGATCTTTATAACCCCTCTGCTGATAAACGTATTAATGCTGCAATTGTAAATTTAGATAGCTCATTGCCCGTATTCGCAGTAATTACTATGCTCAAACATTTTAATAGCCGCAAAATATTTAAGTGGCATAACAGATTTCTTTCCTTTTTGCGTTCTATTTGTAATGTTCACATTAGTTCAGCTATTACTGCTGACAATCACGCATATGCGATAACGTTTCACGATTATGAATTTGCTGAAAAGAATCAGGATCTGAGAATAAGTTTTCCCCTTTAATCTGGCAACAAAACAGGTGTTAAGTTGTTAAAACACCAAACTGAAACCTTTTACAAGGAATCATGTCTGCATTAACCACAATACTTGTGGTAAAAATGCAAACAAAAAACACTCTGAATCAGGATCTATTAGGGGACATCCCATGGACGTTGGGACATCCGAACATGGGAGCTCAGGCAACGTGCCGTCGGTTGGAGTACACAAATATTAAAATCACAGATAAACGGCCAGGGATAGCCGGATTCAAAGCACGCAGGGCGATATGTGTTGGGTTACGACCACATGGCAAAGGGTTTCAGTTTAATAACAAACAATAACAAGCTTGTCCATTTGTTGTTCATCTGACTTTCACTTAAGGGTTTCTCTAACTCCAGTCCTTGCACCCCATCACGGTCTGCATGATGATTTCTAAACACCAATCACGTGAGGTTTAAATTAAAGATCGAGATTGTGTGTGTCTATGTGTGTAGGGGGCACAGGTGGTGCATCTGCCAATCATCTCAGTCAGTCAACCCACGGCACCCGAGCCTGTCCTGTGACCTCCTGCCAGCTAACCTTCGACACTTTGCGTGGCCTCAAGGTACACCTAGCCTGGCACAAGCGCCGTAGTGATGTCACCACCACTTAGTGGCGAACAGAGTTGTGTGTATGCGTGTCCCTCTATTCGTGAGTGGTAGCATAGTGGTTAGCGCACTCTACTACGAAGCTGGACACTTGAGTTAGATCCCCGACCATGGTGTTCAAACATCAGCAGTGGCGAGACAAAGGCGGGTACGGTGGTCACCATGCCGCCTCGTTGTGTGCTGTTGCGGCCTAGAAAGGGGCTTGCTAACAGCACTTGTTCCAATAGCCTGTGTAGACTATACAGATGGATCCGTGTCTCACGTAAAATAGAGACTGCTCTTAAGTTGATCAACATGGGACTTGTTTAGCAATCATTAGACACATGCAGTGTTTAAATAATGAATCTGTATTTGAAACGAGAATATTAGCAAATATCAAAAGATGCACAAGGGTGGAGTTACGAGTAGCAGAGTTTGGGCAGAGCAGAAACAAAAAACAAAACTTCACATTAAGCCTAAAAATAGTATAGTACACATCTTTAAAACGACAATTACTGCTAAAAATACAAATATTTAAAATCATTACATGCTAAATATGGTACGTGGAAATAACAACCTGTTCAAGAGCTGCAACCACTTTCCAATATACGGCCTGTTTGACAGGCCTGTCAAACAGGCCGTCAAACAGGCCTGTCAAACAGGCAGTCAAACAGGCCGTCCCCTTAACACGCCGAGGTGTCTCATCACACTGACAGGTGGGGCTTAAATTCCAATTCAAGAAAATACCCTCCTACTGGCCACGACTCAGACAAAGCCTAAATCTTGTCTGCTTGCATCACCCACTTTTAAAACCCTGCAGCTGTGCGACGCTATCTCATCCTCACCATCATCAATCATCATCATTCGTATCATCAGTATCTTCTCCAACAGCTCAAGGTTGCAGTGTTTTGGGCCACCTCAGGCCAATATCAACACCGATCAAAGGCCACAGAGTCGCTCGTCTTTCCCTTTAAAAGGTCACTGGCTTCACCAAGGCCAGAGTGGGGGTTTTCATCCATCTGGTTAACGATGCAAAGGAGGCTCAGAGGCACATCCATAAACCTCCCAAGGGAACGCGGTCCCAAAATGTCAGGCTTTTAAAATACAGGAGGGCCCTACAATAAAATACCAATTTAGGGTCTCAATGGGGGGGGGGGGGGGGGGGGGGTCTCACCCGCATCTCCCCCCCTTGGCTCCGCCACGGAGTTGGCTGCAATGAGTCGTTCACGTGGATACTGCTCTCGGCCTCCCGCCAATCACAGAAAACGGGCAGTGGCATTACCGTGTGGTCCATAGGCCACTTTAGTTGCACTTTGCTATTATTAATTTCCCCACTGGTGCGAGAGATAGCCGTGTCTGCCTTGCAATATTCTGCTGTGCTTCATCACAGGCACTTGTTTTGGGCATTACATTTAAATGAGGTTCTTCTTGTGGGGTCTGCCATTAAGTACATGTAAGGGATTAAAATCCCATCAGAAAACAGTGGCGTGGCAGAATTTTCTACAGGGTCATTGATTACGTGCCTCCTTACACAGTGGAAGTTGGCGTGGAGGTTGTAAGTCTGACAGCTGTGGGCACTAAACGTGAATCATTGACTCGCCCCATATTGACACCTGCGAGCAGAGACCAGCACAGCTGCGTGGGCAGTTCAGACGCGTTCAGATTAAGACCCACTTGCAGGGCCGTGCCAGTGAAATCAGCCAGGTGCAAGAGCAGACTTTAATCAATTCCTATACTTAATAATGGATCGTTATCAGCCATTCACACTGCTCATGTTAACCATTTACTGTATATATTATCTTTGAATGATGGCAGAACAGTGACGCAGTTTGTTAGTACACTGTGTTGTGAAACCAGCGACTGGAATGGTAATCGTGGCCATGGCTAACATCAGTGGCGAGTGATCTCTGAACCGATCAAACCCTTCACTAACACTGGCCAGCGTGGTGAAGTTATGGTCAAACAAACCTCATGACTGGCAGTGTGGTGAGGCCTTCATCCCGCAGTTGATTGAAATTGGGCTGAAATGTATGATTTTATCGTTATTATATTTGAATACTCCCGAGTACCACTTTGTGGGAAGTCAAGAGTGATTGACCCATGAATAGACTGGTGCCCGCCAAGTAAATGTGGAATTTCCAGTGCTGCCAATGGAGCCGAGCGCTGTCGTGCTGCTGGTTTAAGCCGAGAGGTTTCAACTTCAGAAGCCTTACCGTGAAACTCTTTTACACAAGCCTCCCTCACACAGCGTAAACGACGACTCTGTAATGTGCGTCAAGACGGTCCCTCACGCGGCGGCGCTAAATCAAGGAATGCGTTCACTCGCTGCTCATCTTTGGCATCGCGTCTCCCCAACACAGCATTATTGTACTGTAGTGCCCTAATTCTTGAGTTCTTATCACACTATTACACTAAGTAGGATCTGCTTTGATCTATTATAGAACTAATCACTTGATACACGGCTCTTACCAATACATTTAAGCATTTCTAAATGCGGGGCCTTTGAAAAGGGGGGATTCCTTTGTGTCTGTCCTAAATACTACTCGCACCAGCAGCATCGGACTCTATGTCTGGCTACAGACGTGTGGCAGATAAATAATATTCCAGTCTTGGCCTGCAAACTGATGTTTTGTTAATCCAGATATTGGCCGGTCAATTACATAAATCTAACAGCGACACTTTTCCAATGCAAAGCATTAACTCATACTGAGCCAAGTCTCATGGCACGACTGTACAAGGATGTTTGGCAAAGGGAATGATTTACTCACTATCAAAGAACATGCACCGCGACCAACAACAACATATTTAATGTTGCCACGAGTGTATATATGAACTAATAAGCCGTGTAAACATTTCAATTGACCAGGATAAATGGTGATTGTCTGTAAAGGATGGTGATGGAGCACAATAGAAGGCACGAGGGGAAGCGAAAGAGCAGGATCTGAGTGGCCTTCAAGCATCAAACGCTGCACGGGACGGAAGTTGTTTAGTCAAAAGACGTAGCCATGGACGGAGATGTGGAGATGCCACTGCAAGGTGATGTTGGTGAAGGAAACGGCCAAGGAGCTAGATGAAGAATACTAAAGAATAAAAGGAAATGCATTTCCGTGCTGTACTCACGGTGCAGGGCTGCGACAATAAAATTAGCGTGATGAATTCAGCTAGACTTTTTAAAATCACTTAATCAAGTGACAAAAGCGAGAGGTCACGTAAAAATCCTGACCTAATTCATCTCTTGCTCATCAGTTGATTATTTCACAAATCAATGTGTCTTATGGGGTGGGGAGGGGGGGTGAGATTTATCATGCATCGCACGGCGGAGAGATTGCAAAAGGGACCAATAACACGACAAGGGGCAGAGGACGTCCAGTGCGAAGATGCATCCCTCAGCTCAGGCAGGCAGCAGTGTTAATTCAGTCACATTTTTATTCCTTTTAGTCACTTGGTTAGGCGAAGCCAGCTATGAGCACGGTCCCCAGCCACTACAAATTTTTTTATTTTACCAGGTAAGGCCCACTGAGCTGTATAGCTCTTTTTCAGAAGCAACCTGGCCATTCATAACCACCAAATACTCTAAACGCATGTTGATTCTAAATGTGGATGGAAAAAACGGAGGACCCGCAGAATAATCCACGTGACCGCGGGGAGAGAGAGACACGCAAACTCCAAATATACAGCATGCGTGAAGGGTCGGGATCGAGCCCACGACCTCCTGTAGACCAAGCGAGGTAGTCAACATCTGGCCACCGTGGCGCCCAACCGAGCGGCTCAGGCCAGAGCCACGACAAAGAAAATGGCCCCCAGCCTCATCGACAACAACCTGTGGGGTTTTAGTCAAGTCTTGGATTTCATTTAGGCCAAAGCAGTCGTACATCGAGTTGGTTAAATGTTGGGTGGGAGGGGCATTTCCCCCCCCCCCCCCCCCATATTGTTAGGCCAGCCAAGTGGTGAACTCGATAAAGATTTGAATGTAATCTCCACATTAGTCAATCACCTATGCACTGCATTTTCTAATAATGTTGCTTAACTTTCTTAAATCTACATATTCATTCAGACTCGTTCATTTCATCTCACCATAGTTACCAAGGTTGGATATTTGGTGGTTGGTTGTAAATCGTCGGCATGCAAGATGATTTTCGTACACTCGTAGTCAACATTGACTTAAAATAAAATTAAGGAATAACTTTATTGAGGATAATTTTCGTCATTAATTTCAGGAACAAAATTAGAACCAGAACGTAGTGTGGGTTGAGGGTATTGCCACAACAAACTCCTTGGTGCTTCCTTCCTCGTCGTCTCTCGACGGCAGGAAAGGCAGGAGGCTCACGACGTCGCCGCAGGGCCTAATCGGCGGGCGCCAGATTGTGAAGCCGGCTCTCTCGATGTTGTGTGCGTGTGCCCGTTACGGTGATTCTCCGCGAAGTACGGAGTGGAGACGCACGCAATTATAGGATGAGCTCGGGATTTCTGGGGAGGCAGTTGACAATGGCTCTGGCAACCCGGTCACATCTGTCGATCTGTCCTTACCAACTCAGTTACTTTAGTGCCAATGCAAAGCACGAGGGTTTAAGCGAGTCCGAGTCTGCATGGTGATCCATCACGACGTTTGCCCACTCCATTCCCAATGCCAGGTGTGAGTACGAAAGTTCAAGTGGAACGCCAGTTCGCACCGGGTTTTCAATCACCGCGAGCTGGCTACACTTGCCACGGGTGACGCACGTAAACCCACTCTGTATCTCTCCTCCGCATCGACTAAACTTCATTTAAACTTTACCCTTTCGCTGTTTTAATAACCTTATACTGTATCTTGTTTCCTGCCATATCATTTATAAGGCATGCAAATGGTTCACTCAAACCTCCGCACACCCACGATTCAATAAATTGGTTAATCAAAGATTCAGGGTCACAGATTGATTTAAGAACCCATTATTTGTGTCTCAATTATGTCTCGAGTGTGCAGTCTTCTCTTGTTCGGTTCCATTTGGGCCAAGACCATAAATATAATGTGAGAATATTATTTTCACATACGGTAAATGATAAATGTATTTAGTTTGTCAACCCACTGCTGGATGAAGGCCTCCCCTGGCCGAGTCAGTCATGGAGGTTTGACTATACTTCACCACTCTGGCTAGTGCAGGTTGGTGAAGCTGGTGGGAATAGGACTAGTTCAGATATCACTGGTCACTAGCATTTGCTGTGACAGGGAATCGAACTGAGGATGCCGCATTTTTAGTGCAATTCATTAGCCACTACGCCATTGCTGTCAAATTTGCACAAATTAGAAATAAACGCTAATTACATGCATGCTCCAATGCATGTATCATGAGCATCAGCATCTATTTAATCGGAGAACCAATGATGTGTTACATCCCTGATTATTTCTTCTTTATGACCAAATAATAGCCTGAACGGCAGCAAAGAAATACCACACGCCCCAGAGATTTCGGGCACCGTGGAGATGGAGTGATGAAATCAGGTCGGGTGCAGGTTCTGGATTATTACATCACAGAACCATTTGCGATGGCAACGACTTGGGGAGGCATTCATTCATCCAAAAGTAGATTGATCTTGGTGGATAATGATGTTGATACTTCACAGCACAGTGTTGCCAGCTTGGGTGTTTCTCAGAACAACGCCGGTTGTCTTGGCTTCGCATGCGTGCGCATGTGCGTGCGTGAACATGTGCGTGCGTGCGTGCATTTTGCGTGCGAATGAAGGACTCTGCCATCGGCCTTCAACCGCTGTAGGTTTTCACGTGGAGCAGCGCTGTGCGACGTCATTTTCAAAACCTATTTTGTAACGCAGCCACAGCAGCTGGCACGGCGTGAATAGTCACTGCCACCGCCGCCTCTACCACTGCCGCATTTTACCAAGAACACGCAAAAGTGTCGGGGCACCAACATTGCCAAACCTTGCACCCAAGAGTTTCCAAATCTCATTATCCCCAGTGTCGCCATTTCAAAACAATACTCCATTAAATAGCTCTGCAGTGGCCAGATGAGCTCATCAAGTCGCCACAGGGGCTTCTGTTTGCAATAAATTACTCTTGTGCCTCTGTGAAGATCAATTACGGCCCCTCGCGGCGCACGGCTATGACAGACGTCACGCGCAAGGACGCCGAGTTTGGTTCTCCAAATTGGCCGATTCAAAAATGAGATGCGGGCAACCAGTAAATGCTTACACAGCACTGGGCATTATCTTGATTACAAATACTGTATGACAATACTACCAAGCAAAATTTTTAAAAAATAACATGTAAAACACTGTAGGACTAAACAAAGATGGCAATAATAATCTTCTATTCAGAGGCAGAGGTCCTGATGGATCCAACATTTTCATATCCTGCTTGCAATGTAACAATGATTCCCCTTGACGATAAAAAAGGGGCAATGTGTTGATGAGCACAAGCTGAGACGCTGAGTGTGAGTGTTCCCACGAACTGGCCTCACATGGCCGGGCAGGAGTGGACAAGCTTCACAGGTCCCATCCCACAGGGCCCGAGCCATAAATACGTAACCTAGCCAGTGCACAGACAACCGGTCACAGCGATCTGCATCGGCTTCATTCCAGAAGCAGAAAGGCACGTTCCTCCGCTATGCGTGGCTGATATTCAGTGTAATGGCTGAAGGATCCAGCGCTGCAAGCCCACTGCGAATTTCATCACTCAAGCTCAGCGGATAAAGTCCACCCGCACGGAACGGCAGAGTGCACCAACCAATCGCGATGGCATCGCCTCTAGCAATGGCAGATCAGCTCACCGTCCGCCCTTTGATATTTGTCAACTATAAAAACAACCCGGTGCAGCACAGTGACTGTCAGAAAAAAACAACAAGCGGGCAATCGAAACACTCCAGTGGTGAACAATAAATGGGTGCCCGGTGCCAATTCCAGTTATCTGATTCCCAGGGCAGGTGTGCCGGATTGTCGCAGCTGAGTGAGAAACGGCCCGTTGGATTATTTTTTTATGCCGCCGCGCCCCACCACGGCCCATGGCCCGTTTCTTTCTCGGCAGGAAGCTTTTGTGAATAGGTAATTCATTAGGCATGCAACCGCGCCTGCGTGCGTGATTATGAACGCAACGGTCCACTGCGCGCGGCCTCGGAGCGCTGTTACGTCAAGTCCCACCGTGTGCCATTCCGAGACGAACTCTGGCAAGAGCCACCCCTCCTCTCTGTGGTTGTGATCACACGCAGGCCCGGCTTGGTGGTGATAAATATCAACTGTTTATTTTATAGCCTCAAACCAGCTTCATATCACTAAGTGACCTGTGAATTACTGCGCTTGGGACAGTAACTCATCACCTTTGCACGAGGCCAGCCCTCTTCAAGAATGTCACCCCACTTCGTGGACACTGACAAATCTCTTCACAATCACACGGCTACCCGAGCCCTCTATGCCGACACCTAGCGATAATTCGGCTTAAACAGAAACCAATGTAAAGAACAGACGAAATCTAAACACTCGTGTTTATAGATTTTTTAGTGGAGGCTAATTTTGATGAGATGCAGCCGCTGTTTTTTTATATATACTGCCAACATGTCCTTAAATGCAGCCGTAACAGTAGAGCATACAGTTCTCAAGATACATTCTGGGAATGGCGTTAGACGGGACTCTTACGTCACAGCAAGCCTAAGAGGCTTTTCAGTTTTCCAACTGAATTTACGTTGCCAGCGAGAGCTGTGAAATGTAAACAGCAGCTCATTAAAGAGGCTTTACAAACAGCAACCTTATTAGGGCCAGTCCGGACCATTCTACCAGACAACCCTTTGAAATTACATTTTAAACAAAGCACAAGACCTCTTATTGAACTCTAGCTAATGGTTTGTTTCCTGCGTGTTGCTACACATACAAGTTATGGCGAGATTAGGAAATCACCCTCAAAAGCACGCCGCCATCAGATCTCAGAAGCTAAGCAGAGTTCAGCCTGCTAACTAATTGGAGGGCAGGCCACTAAGGTCTTGCTAGATGGGCATTGTAAGCTATGGGATTTAAAGGTGGACACGGGATGGCAGTGTCAATGGTCACACCCCCCCCCCCCCCCCCCCCATACGTGGCAGGTTATCTCCATGTACTCTGCTATCCTCCCTTATGAAGCAAAACATCCATGAATGGTTTGGGGCAAATATCACAATGGAGGACCCTCCTAAAGAAGACTCAACGAAGCTTTCATGGGTAAACAATTTGCATTGGTATTACAATATAAGAAATGGGCACCGTGAATTCTAAGGTCTCGTCTTTTAAATCCATTGTATGCAAGGGGCACCATCAAGCAGGTCAATAAACGCTGCTAAAGGGATCACAGCACCCTACACACACAGCCACACCGCCTCGTACAACCAACTCCCACCAGCCGCCCTGCAGTTACCACGCAATGCACGCACCCACCCACCGATCCATCCACCCACTCACCCAACCCCACACTGTCATCCCCAAACGGGCATGCTAATGTCATGGACTACTGCCCCTGACATGGAGAACCTGGCGAGTTTAATATATGGGCACTCTTTCCATATTGTGTTTCCATTATTAATCAAGGTAACTGCATTTTAAGATTTTTTTTATCATACCGTTTCAGTTTCATTTCAGTTTCATGTATTAGGTATAGCCCTGTGAGCCATGCGGCTCTTGAATCGGGTGCAACCGCAACAAACAAAAACATGAACAAGAACATCTTAAAGTGACGAGGCGCAACAGAAAAATCCAGGGGAAAAACAGCAGCAAAGTCTCCCAGAGAAAGCACCGCGTTTCAACGCTGTGTGCAAAATCCAAGTGGGATGCAAGTCAAACAATAACAACCATAAGACATGATAATTGGTTCTTTACCCTTCTATCTGGCAACAAAACTGACACCTTTTTGCAAGGAGTCATGTTTGCATAGACCGCAATACCTGCAGTCATAATACAAACAAAAGAACATAACTCTGATAATGTGCACTGTCCTTGAAGTTGATTGGTCCACACCCGAGACAGCTTTCCTTCGAGCCTAGTCTCATATGGGTTGGACCAGATGACGCCAAAAGGCGCACAACTCAAGGACAATGCACCATCAGAGTATGAGAGCTCGGGGCAAGCATCTACACTATGGGGACCTCATTTGCCAGTAAAAATATGATAATTGGTTCTTTACCCTTCTATCTGTTGCCCCGAGCTCTCATACTCTGATGGTGCATTGTCCTTGAGTTGTGCGCCTTTTGGCGTCATCTGGTCCAACCCATATGAGACTAGGCTCGAAGGAAAGCTGTCTCGGGTGTGGACCAATCAACTTCAAGGACAGTGCACATTATCAGAGTTATGTTCTTTTGTTTGTATTATGACTGCAGGTATTGCGGTCTATGCAAACATGACTCCTTGCAAAAAGGTGTCAGTTTTGTTGCCAGATAGAAGGGTAAAGAACCAATTATCATATTTTTACTGGCAAATGAGGTCCCCATAGTGTAAAACCATAAGACAATTTAGATTAAAGTTATCAGTCTAACTCTGTACTACCACAAATAAATATGGCGAAACCAAAACGTTTTCGAAATCACCAAAATAAAGCTATAAAAACAATGTAACAGTGATCATAGGAACTGTGATTCAAATGTAAACAATAAACGCTATACATAACATGTACGACCAAACTTTGCAGCCATAGCTGGCAGCATGAGTCACTCCACAACAGCAGGAGTATCAGTAGGAGTACCGCTCCAAAAAATTGCTAATTTTAACAAATCGCCAACTCGCGTACACAAATCGTCTTTGGCAACGGCCATCGACGCAGCTCTGAGCCAGACTGACGTCACAATGAGGCCCCATTCCCAGGTCCCAATCAGCGCATGGACCACGCGCGGGTTCGGCGCCCGTCGAGGGCCACTCGGCAGCGAAGGTCGCCTCGGTGGCTTCGCGACGGCTCTCTTCCTCAGAGCTCTCTTCCTCAGAGCTCTCTTCCTCAGAGCTCTCTTCCTCAGAGCTCTCTTCCTCAGAGCTCTCTTCCTCAGAGCTCTCTTCCTCAGAGCTCTCTTCCTCAGAGCTCTCTTCCTCAGAGCTCTCTTCCTCAGAGCTCTCTTCCTCAGAGCTCTCTTCCTCAGAGCTCTCTTCCTCAGAGCTCTCTTCCTCAGAGCT
This sequence comes from Lethenteron reissneri, assembly GCF_015708825.2. Classification (NCBI taxonomy): domain Eukaryota; kingdom Metazoa; phylum Chordata; class Hyperoartia; order Petromyzontiformes; family Petromyzontidae; genus Lethenteron; species Lethenteron reissneri. The sequence continues at coordinate 484,373 of NC_083787.1, forward strand.
CTCTTCTTCAGAGCTCTCTTCTTCAGAGCTCTCTTCTTCACAGCTCTCTTCTTCAGAGCTCTCTTCTTCAGAGCTCTCTTCTTCAGAGCTCTCTTCTTCAGAGCTCTCTTCCTCAGAGCTCTCTTCCTCAGAGCTCTCTTCCTCAGAGCTCTCTTCTTCAGAGCTCTCTTCCTCAGAGCTCTCTTCCTCAGAGCTCTCTTCCTCAGAGCTCTCTTCCTCAGAGCTCTCTTCCTCAGAGCTCTCTTCCTCAGAGCTCTCTTCCTCAGAGCTCTCTTCCTCAGAGCTCTCTTCCTCAGAGCTCTCTTCCTCAGAGCTCTCTTCTTCAGAGCTCTCTTCTTCAGAGCTCTCTTCTTCAGAGCTCTCTTCTTCAGAGCTCTCTTCTTCAGAGCTCTCTTCTTCAGAGCTCTCTTCCTCAGAGCTCTCTTCTTCAGAGCTCTCTTCCTCAGAGCTCTCTTCTTCAGAGCTCTCTTCTTCAGAGCTCTCTTCTTCAGAGCTCTCTTCTTCAGATCTCTCTTCCTCAGAGCTCTCTTCTTCAGAGCTCTATTCTTCAGAGCTCTCTTCTTCAGAGCTCTCTTCTTCAGAGCTCTCTGCCTCAGAGCTCTCTTCCTCAGAGCTCTCTTCTTCAGAGCTCTCTTCCTCAGAGCTCTCTTCTTCAGATCTCTCTTCTTCAGAGCTCTCTTCCTCAGAGCTCTCTTCCTCAGAGCTCTCTTCCTCAGAGCTCTCTTCCTCAGAGCTCTCTTCCTCAGAGCTCTCTTCCTCAGAGCTCTCTTCCTCAGAGCTCTCTTCTTCAGAGCTCTCTTCCTCAGAGCTCTCTTCCTCAGAGCTCTCTTCCTCAGAGCTCTCTTCCTCAGAGCTCTCTTCCTCAGAGCTCTCTTCTTCAGAGCTCTCTTCCTCAGAGCCGACGCGAAGCAGCTAATGACGGCGATATTTCTAAAAACGCGGTTTTGGCATTGACGGTGCGACCGTACCACTGCCAACGCATCCCGTATCCATAGCAGAGGTTAAACGATGCTGCCCTCCCTTTGACACAGGCAAACACGCCAGCAAACACGCAAGCTTTCAAACCGACATGCACTGGCACACACACACTCATAGATACGTACACACACGTGCACGCACGCACGCAAACAACAATCCACCCCCCCGTGAACTCCAACTAAGCGAGCAACCTCCCACATTCTAAGGCCCCCCCCCCAGCCTCTTTCTCCCCAGCCTCCCTCCGATCCATCCCCCAAACCCAACAAAAGTTGTACAATGCGGGCCGCCAGTGCGCATTCAAAAGCCGCTCTCCCACACCAGCCCACCGGCCCTCCCCTCTTCGCCTTCTTGTTTCTACACTCCCGACAACTGCCAGCATGCACATGGAGATAAGAGTTGAGTGTTTGTAGGGGAAATGGCCGATTATTCTGGCCTGGAGGTAGAAGCTACCTGGAGTGGGAGCTGTGTGGGGGGGGGGGGTTACAGCTGCTCGCTCGCTCGCACTCAGGGGCGCGGACGCGGCGTTGAGGTGTAAAGCAGTGGGCGCGAGTGTGAAGAAGAAGTAGAAGAGGCGATGGCGCTTGCAGCGGACACACTGAAAACTGTGCTCGAGTTGAGCGAGAAGCGAATGCATTGTTTGAACCAGGAAACCACAAACACACACTCAGAGACAAAGGCGCACCGCATGGCCACACAGGCTGATGGGGCCAGCACTTGCCAGTGAGTGAGCGCCTGTTGAGGCCAGAATGGTACCATACACGGGGTGGGGTGAGCACACAACCCTGTCGTCTTTGTCTTCCCCAATGCTGATAGAGTCACACATACAACAGCTACTCACTTCAGGATGGAGGGCCAGGACGGCGTTAACTAGAGTTCGCTACTGTCGATGATGTATGTTGAACTTCTTTCGCACCGCACGTTGCTAACCGTACTAATCGGATATAACCATGGCCAGGAATTAAACCCAGGTCACATGGGTTCATGGCACAGTGCACTAACCACTATGCCACTGCACTCAGCATACACAGACACACATACACACAGTCTCACACAAACCTATGCAGGCTCTAAACTGGGAGAGGGGAGAGAGTGGGGGGTTCGAGGGTGCAGCGATGGAACGGTGGATGGGTGGATGGGTGAGTGTGTGGGTGTGTGAGTGTGTGTGAATGGGTGGGTGGGTGTGTGGATGTGTGTGTGGATGGGTGGGTGTGTGAATGGGTGAGTGTGTGGATGGGTGGGTGTGTGGATGGGTGAGTGTGTGGATGTGTGGGGGTGTGGATGGGTGTGTGGATGTGTGGGTGTATGCAGCCGGCAGCAGGAGCTGGAAGAAAGCCAGCGTACCCATTGCCGCAGTGGTGGCACTTGTGAGAGTTTAAAATGCGCCTCCGAGAGGCAGTCTCACGTCGCTAATGTGTTCTCAGGCACACGGCACCTCCTGCGCTGCCGACTGCGGGCGTGAGGAATTTGATTTGTGGAGAAACCTCCTGTGGGGGGATAGAGGAGTGGATGGGGGTTTTTCTCATCGTAATCGAAAATATACGTTCACAGTTTCATATGTAGGATGCCTTTCTTTAATTATTATTCAAATGTATCGTTACCGCTATTGTTTCGTACAATTTTCATCTAACAGCAGCAGTTTGTGTAACTCTGTCATCGATGACCACATATTTCTTCAGAGACTTACCTTCAAGGAAAGAGACATTGGCAAGAAACTAAATATATATATATTTTAAAATAAAACCACTGTGAATCACCCTTCTGGACTGGAGCTAACAATATATATCTTGATTTGAAGCTTTCGTGACTGCAGGAATCCATACTCTTTGGTTCTTTCGGTAAAGAGTAATAAATAAATAAATATAAATACCAACATTTTAATGGGTCAAGCCCTGCTGATGAGCCTCTGAAATTTAAACTATTCTAAGCGTTTGTATTGTTAAAAGCGGCTACAGATCACTGGTCCAGAAGGTCCATTGACAAATAGGCTTTAATGTATTTAGGTTTCAATTTTTTTTCATGAAACAGACCCTTATCTTTCTCATTTCACGTTTCACCATCAGTATAAATATCATAATAGAGTTTTTTTGGGTTAGATCACGTAAAAATATAAATGTGTCGTTAAACCTGCCACCACCCGACACAGCCAACTAGTAAGGGTTGTCACGTACAGCACTAAACGGTGTGTTGGAGAGCCAAGCCACAACATTTACAATCCGAGTACGACGTTTCGCCAGTAATAACAACTAGCTTCATCAGGCGACAGACAGATTTGTGGAGAAGTCCACCTGTTCGTTCCTTATAGAGGTGTAGACGTGGTGACCACGCTTCTGCGCTCTTGCGCAAAGTGGGGGGGGGATTCATGAGTCAACGTACATTCTTCATGCGCATTATGCGAGCCCTTTGATCTTGTAAATGTTGTGGCTTTGCTCTCCAACACACCGGTGTGTTGTACTAGTGACGAATTGGCACGTTCTGTTTACGTGACAACCCTTACTAGTTGGCTGTGTCGGGTGGTGGTGGGTTTTAATAACACATTTATATATTGACGCGATCTAACCAAAAAACCTCTTATGGATGATATTGGTCGCGAAAGCCTACGTGTTAAACAGTATACATGTCGGTCATTTTGGCATCACGAGAGATGGTGGTGGCTTGGAAAGGCGTTCATCCAGGAGCGAATTGACCATGGCTGATTAAGACGATGATGATTATTTTAGCATTGCCTAAATAAAATATCACTTGGCCATCCGGAGTCACGAGTGATCCTAGGATCTCAGCCTCCCTTTTTTTTTAAAGCCCAAATGCACAAGGCGTGCCGGTTCTTTGTTGTTGTTGTTACCGACCTTGAGACTGAGAATCTGAGAATCTGCCCCACAACAAAGGGATGCAGGCGACTCGGCACGCCGAATCACAACAGCCGCCCTCATCTCTGGGACGATGGCGTTCCGCTGGCCTTACCCCCAGGGGTGCTGTCCCTCGTGGATTCTCGTGCGATCCGCAGCGGCGCTCTTAGCTTTTCACACTCCGACCGAGCGCAAACGCTTCGCAAAAAGTGAGAACCTGTGCAGAGCGCCGTACACCAGGCTCGAGCGGGGATGTCCCATCGGCAACGCACGAAAGTGAAGCCGTGTAGGATTAACAAAGGAGGTAAAGGTGCAGCTCTGCAATTTCTTGCTCATATCACCGCTGGCGTCTACTGCAGGGAGCTCTACAAAAACCCCTCGAGAGGGCACTTGGCCTATTCTTCCACGCTGAACAGACGTCTCAGGAGAGATGAGAGTACCTACGCCATAGCCGACCACATGCACCAATCGAAAAACTGTGGTGTACCCAATTACACCCACTGTGTTAGTCTTTCATGATCGGTTTGAGACCATCAACTAATTTCGCTTGAATATTCGGTTTATTAACAGGCAACCTGCCGACCTGGATATGAGCTCAGGAACTCAGTGGTGCCAGTTCAGCGCTCGGACCTCTGAGCCACCACATGCACGGTTGAACAACCTCTCAGACCATATCCCTGCGTACGTGAAGGTCAGGTCGACCAAAGCAGTGTGTGTGCACACACATTGGACCTCTAGTTTGCTGGCATCAGATCTGTGTCAATAAAAGGTCACACACAGTAGTACACAGCGCATGCTCGGAGATATAACAGCGGTCAGCAAACATTTGCTGAAAAAAAAATCAATGTAAGCAAACGGTTCCGCTTCCTCACAAGCTGCGATGCAAGAGGAGGAAAAACCATTTCGGTTCTATAAATATTCTATTGTATTTGTTAATTCTAAAATTACAGACAGAAATTGCAACTAAATCACCATGAACGTGTCTGATCCTGTCAGATATAAAAAGTCCCACGTGGTTGAACCTGAACACTTCCTGGGAATTTACAGGCTTCCTTGAAAGACATTAAGATTGGGCTTCAACGTGACGAAAATGATGGCAGTACAGCATTGGATGCTTGAATCCATCTGTGTGGAGCTATGAGCGTTACCCCCCTTCTAAGCCTATACCAAACACTCGTTCATGGATTTGATCAAACATCCCACTGCAGGAATATCCTGAAAAAGAGGTCTATGGATGCAGCGAGGCCTTTCTGGGTACAGTTTTTTTATAAATATGATTAAATTCCACGTTTTGCACTTCTATGACATGCAAATTGTATAACTTGGAAATTAATTAATTACTACTTTTTTTTATGAACCTACAACATGGCATTGGAGGTGGGTAGTGAATCCCGGCAAGATAGTTTACAATGATTTTCACAAGCGCTGAAACGCTTTTGGAGCCGCTACCCACCCACACCCCATCCTAAATTTCCAGACACAGCTGTGCGCAGCCCTTCACAGATTTATCTCGGGAGTTGGCATGCTGGAGTTCTGTTTTCTTTAAGGGAAGTATGGAATTTGTCACAGGGTAAAAGCAGGAACAATGAAACGGAGCCCACATGGACAGCGGAGATGCTAGTCATCCGGATTTCAGTCGGAGGTTGATGGCGGAGTCGGATACAAAAACCGCAAAAAATGTAAAACTCCCTTTTTTTGCCCTCTTGCAAGATGTGTAAAGACGATGGGACTTTTGATAAGACATATCTCAAACCCGACACCGTTCATTCTCCGATGGCATGGAAACAATCGGGAGTAAACATTTTTTTATTTTCTTTTTTAAAGCTGGTGCCTCTCTCCTGTTTGGAATGAACTGTTCCACCCAGGGCACAGCCACTGGTGGGTGTCGTGGGCATCCAGACACCCCAGAAGTTTCAGACATGCCTAGGAGAAGACATCCCTTCACCAATCCACGCTGAGCAGCATGGTGAAGTATGGTAAAATAACCCCCATGGCCTTGAGGGCCTGTGGCGATCTTCATCAGACAATGCATTGACAAGAGGATGCAAATTATTAAATTTTATTATTTAAGAGGCACCCACTACAGTTTTGGACAAATCATATTTTTTTATTGGAGTTTTTCTCCATTCAACAAGGTGAATTCATTGCTGATTATGCACAAATCCTGATGAGGGAATCTTTAAATACACAGCAGTGCACAAACTCATGGGCTGAGACAGTAGCCAGTAGTTGTGTAGATTTTATAGAAGTACAGGAGAACTCCTCTTATCATTGACTAAGTAGGGGGCAAACTTCGCCAGATCCTACCAGTAACCTAACGAATAACCACCGGCAAAGCGTTCGCATACAGGTCTCTCACCGGGGGACTCACACCGGGGACTCACGCCGTGAGACTCGCACCGGGGTCTCACACCGGGAACTCACACCGCATCAACTTCCAGAGTGTGGCTGTGTCCCCGTGTGGTGGCTCATTGAGAAGCGGCACAAAGCGCTGGGAGAACCGGGCGGCACAAAGCACGAGCCACCCAGAGCACGTCCTGTCGTGAGCATTTTCACGCCAATGCAATTGTGAGCGGAAGGGCGGTGGCGGCCGCCCACCACCACCACCACCAAATGTACAGAGGAAAGGGCGTGCCGAAGGCAACTTCCTCCAGAGCCACCACAATGCCCCCACTCGGCTCGTGGTACACGTGCACACGAGACAAAGATCCCCCATATAGCCTTGATAGACTTTTGGGGCAAGTGCTATTAACGAGCACCTGTGAAGGCCGGCACGGCACACGAGGGGGTGGGTGGCCAACACCACGCCCGGCCGCCTTTGTCTCCCCAGTGGTGATTTACACACCACACCAGGTACTCATTTGAGGAGAGGCTAGGGCTGCCGTTCAGATAATCGTCACTCGTGTTGGTCGTGAGCAGGAATCAAACTCGGGTGGCCGGGTTCGTAGCGCTACACTAACACTCCCCACATGTGCACACACACACACGTGCACACACACACGTGCACACACGTGCACACACAAGGTCCAGCACTGCCGAGGCCTCCAGGCAAAAAAAAATCCCACTCAGTGAAAAAGGAACCAAACTCATGTCTGTCGCTTGGTATTGTAATAAGAGGGGAAAACAAAATGTCTTAATGTTTGTTTCAAAAAAGAAACTTAGCGTCGAATCTCCTTCCCCATGTTTGACTGCTAAAAATGTATCCGCTTGCCGGTTATGAAAGCAAACACTCAAACTTGGGGCATCACCAGATGGAAACAGTTTCATTCACACTGAAGCAGATAATTGCTTTAGTGCTCGGTCAAACCTGTATTTATACAGCGTTTCATGACAACTGGATCAGCTGCTTTGGCAAAGTTTATCTGAAGCATGAAGTGACACCAGCTCTTCCTACACAAATACAGCCACATGTTCTGTGAATTAAAACAATATTTATTTATACTCTAAGAGTATTTGTCGATAAAGACTAAATATAAATGTCCATGGCAGTGTGGATTGTGTCATTGTCCCAGGCCTCTATCTTCGACATTGAGCAAATACAGTGCCCATTACAAGCTGAATTTACTATTAGTATCATCTATGTTGTGCATCGAGGCTGTGAGAGGTGATCTTGAATTTTCAAACTGTGATCGACGTAAACAAGATGGGCAGTCTGCATTCCTCGGTGAGCATGTGGTCTGGTGATTAAAGACCAGCCCATTAACCACAACTCTGATGTTTGTCATCTGCAAGTCAAAACAGCTTTAATTCCCCAACACTGCGAGTACAAAGGATGACTTTTTTTCTTTCGAAAACCAGAATTATTTCTGTTTCACAAACCGGTGCCCTACGCTGTCAACACTCTCCCAAAGACGCTGCTACTCTCAAGGCTTGAATTGGGAACTTCAGTAGAGGCTGCACAACTGCGTGCGCGAAGGATCAACAACGTGTGGATACGACGCGGTGTTGGGAGTATGATCAATTAAATCTCACGACCCACACAGCACGTGGAGACTCTCATCCAGCAGTGGTCAGGGGTGCCATGGTGGGGAGATGTTAACGACCTTGCTTGGTATACAGGAGGTCATGGGTTCGATCCCGACCCCAATTGCCTGCTGTATATTTGGCGTTTGCAATGTCTCTCTCCCCGTGGTCGCATGGATTTTTCTCCGGGTCCTCCGGTTTTTCCCTCCCCATTTAGAAACAACATGCGTTTAGAGTATTTGGCTGCTATACATTTTCACGTGATAAGCCACTTCGTTGAGCTATCATTTGTGGCCAGGTCGCGTTCTAAAAAATAGCTATATAGCTCAGTGGGCCTTACCTGATGAAATAAATATAGTTTAGAGTTTAGTTTAGCTTGTCGCTTGTTGCTAAGGTTTGCGATTCGAGCCCAGCAGCTACCCTGTTTAATACTGCAGGTGCGTTAATCACTAAATAATCCCCGTCCGCTTCGCAGTGGATGGTAAAGATCCTGTGACGTTATTTGAAAAAGCGTGTGCAGGCGTCGTGGTCCAAATATGTCAAATTTGAAAACGTATCCCAAAAATTACTTAGTCTGGTAAAATCGCATGGCAACACCACCCGCTTCTGGCAAACTACACCCATCCATGATACGCAGCATTTTCATGATAGCCTGGTGCTATTAAAAAAAGAATGCGAAATCCAAACACTCATTATTATAGATATTACACTGACAAAGGGCTGGGTGGCGTGCACGTGCACCGCAGGGCGGAAGTGAGGGGGGCGCGAAAGGGGTCGCTCGGCAGCCCCCGGGGACCCACCTCTCGTGTTTGTAGCCATGTCCGCCACCTTCTGAAAAGCCTCCAGGAAGGCTCCCGCTGCCGTCAGCGTTGTCCTGCAAAAGCCCAAAGTATAAAAAATTAAATAATCGTCCAAATGCCACGCGCGTCGTCCTGTCTGAGCGGCCAATCGTCGGAAAAGCCAGGCGCGCACACACCGGCGCGTACCGTAATCCCCATCACAATGCTTAAACGGCGAAAAGAGCTCATGGGATTTGGGACGAGGATCGCAGAACCGTCCATTAGAATGGCGTTGTCATGAAAACACGGCCTTTGCTGAATGGTGTGTTTGCTTTCCTGGATTTGCTCTGCTGCCAACACCCCAATGTACGCGCTACGACCTGGTGGAAAGGTAATGCGCACAGACAACGACGGGTGGTGGGCCGACGCATGATGCGTGTCAAGTCTGATTTCGTGCTTCTGGGTGTCTATTGAAACAAACAACTTAAAGAATTTGGATACACAAGCCGTAAGACCGCAAGTGAATAGGTAATTAGCCTGTACGGGCGTACACTGTGTTTGCATCTGTTATTATACAGGAGCTTGACACAAATTTAATGAGCTATAAATGAACATTCTCATGTGCGTGTACCCTTGCAAAGACTATTCTGTACTTTATAATGCATTTTATATATGCAAGTCATAAAATGTGCCACCCTAGCAGTTTGAGAAAATGAAAATAATTTTTATTGGACAAAAGGCAAACCTACAGTTAATTTCCATGAAGCATGTCACATTAACTGCTTTTTCAATGAAAAAAATACAGAATGGCATGTTATAAAATAAATCTAAGTCTAAATCAAAATAGCTCCAAGTCCATTGGATTGCACAAATGGCAACTGCAAAAAAATACAGCATTCATTTTTGAAAGTCGACTGATCAAAAAGGTTTATTTGTGTTGATTTTTTTCTCTGTCAGAGGACATTGCTTTTAATGTTTAACCGCGTCTTATTTAACCCGTACTGTATATGCACGCACTCGGTGTTCTCGGTCACAATGCCCATTGTCGTGCTTAGAAACCTGCGTCTGGTCTTATTTAGTGGTGCTTTTACTTATGACTTTCATTTGACCTCAGGCTGCTGCAAACAAGCCAACGACCACACAGCGGCGGCGAGCATGCACGTTGATGCCAATGACGCCAAGTCGTGGCACAAATCGACAAGAAAGGCACACGGATTCCGTGCAAGGATAAGTCCCGAGTAAAAACGAACGTGTGAAAAATGAACTGCGGATTATATTGTGCATAAGCAGCTCAAACCGGCACACTCGTACCTTGCGTAACGACGAGAGAAATTAAGCATATTTCTACCAAGTGGCGTGTTTGCAATAAAAAAAATAGGCCGATTTGGCTGTGAAGAGGCACCCTCCGCCTACGTGAGTTTAATTGTTACCTAAAAGTGCAAACTGAATGTGCAATAAGCGCAACTTTGCAAAGGAATATGACCTTTATATATAATTGTAACCACATAGGAGCCCTTTGCGAAAAGGCGTCCGTTTCCCAAGGGAGGCTTGGGGTCAAAACACTTACACCATTACAAACGCAATGCAGTAAAAGAATGATCATGAAACGTAGCAAACTGCAACACGTGGATCACAGGTATATAAACACACATCTGCAAATTAAGTGACTGTTGCTCATGGCGAGTGGTGCACGCACCAAATCAATCACCACATTCGTCATTAACACTGCCTGAGCACAGAAATTCCAGCCTACCACCAGACATTTTTTCGGATATGAGGCTGTGTTAATAATGGATTTGCTGATTTATTTAACACATATAACACATATGCAGTGATTTATATAACACATATGCCTGCTGCATATATACAGCAAGCAGAAGTAATACGCATGGGCGTTATAATCTGCATAATTTCCACTTCAAGTTGGGGCTAAATCAAAAACTAACCAAGTTGCTTGGCCTCATTATATTGTAAGCATGCATCATAACTGTAGCCAGTAATCAGATCATCGTTTGGTACCAATTAGGCTTTGTCACAAATGTCTGGACCAACGGATTTGTAATTGCGTTCCGCAGCCGGCCAACGCTTTACTCGAGAGCAAAGGCAAAGATTTCGCACGTCGGTGCCTCTGGGAAAATCTGCGCGTAATGAATGCAACCACCGTCGCGTGCAGAGGTTCAGACAGCTCGGGAGTTCGATCGCTGGTCAGCCCGAATCAGGCACAGCAGCAACGACAGCAACGCTCAGCTCCCTGAGGTTAGTCCCGCAGTCATGCACTGTCAGCACCAACCACGGTCCTCTCACGGGCCACAACCTCTAACCGTTCATCTGACTCTGTACTCAGCGAGGCAGCATTCTGGCAGGGACTCGAGAGCAACGTCTGCTGAATTCTAAGTGCCCCAAAAAACCGCATGGTGACAGAGCCCCATGCACACACGCGGGAGTGTATGCGTGTGCGTGCGCGTGTGTGTGCGCGTGTGTGTGCGCGAGTGTGTGTGCGAGTGTGTGTGCGAGTGTGTGTGCGTGCGTGTGCGTGCACGTGTGTGCGCGTGTGTGTGCGTGTGTGTGTGTGCGTGTGTGTGTGCGCGAGTGTGTGTGTGTGCGTGCGTGTGTGTGCATCTGGCTGCCGCCGGCGCACCACTGCGATGTCTCGCGACGTTCGCTCGCCTCTCTCCAGTCAGTTGCTCTGAGTGCTCACACATTACCCGAGGATGCATCCACAGCCTGTGAATTTGATGGTGTGTAACTCTGGCCATTAAACTCCACTTCGATGATCATCAAGAGCCATCGCTGGCGTCTCAAAGTGCCGACATCAAGCACGGAGAGATCAGTACATTTATGAAAAGGTGCAATCATTTCTCCAAGTCAGTGAGGACACTGCAATGTCGTATTGATGCAAGCTCATGTTACTAAACTGGTGCGCACTTCAATTTGCATTTGCTAATAAAATGTTGCCAAGTGGGGTTGTAATCAATCGTTTGTAATGAAATGTGAATACATGGAACTGACCTGAGCTGTGAATGCAGCTTTGAAGCTCTGCTGATGAAGTCCTCCCAGATCGGGTAACTGACCTGTGAGCAGACAGACGCGCCACCCTTAGCACAGAGCACAGCCTTCAACAGACAGGACAGCTCACACAGCAGAGGGCCCAGCACAGCCTCTCAAAGACACTGCTGACTGCATATCATTACAAGTCGATAAAAAGGGAACCAATTCCAAAAGGGCGATGTGCAGCATACACACAAGAATTGCGACGTTTTCCTGACATGCAAAACATGCTGCAATTCCTGTTATGATTTGCTGATTTAAGACACCTCTTTGCATATATATTTTAGAGAGAAGCTCATTTGTTTGACAGGTCTCTTCTCCGTTATAAGATTTGGGGTCAGACCTGGAGTCAATGATAATAATTTATATTGCAGCATTGTTAGCAGAAATTACAATTGTACAATGACACTGTTATTATAATGTATTTCCCAATCACACAATTACAATTGTCCCCCTGGGTCTGCCTGCAGATGTGCACGGGGTTGTACTGTACTATCAGGCCATCAGGCATTTCACGTAACACCACACATGTACGGCAAGTTAAATGGTCTTCCTGCTGATTAGCGTTGAGATTTAAGTTTGACAGAGACTGCGAGAGGTTCAACTTCAGGAAAGACTTGTTGAGCAAATGCCCTGATGGACTGGTGGCTTCGTGCAACCCTGGGGTTCTACAGGCTGCCTATTTGTACATGGAAAATATTTGGCAGTGGGGGTAGGTGCCCCAATTTTAGGCAGGGGAAGAATCAATATCCTGTGCCAATCAAAAAAAGATTCTCAATCAGCCACCTTGTCTGCTTGATCATGGGTCACCATGGCTACTTGCCACCCAGATTCAAAATAATTGCCACTTGCCAGCAGGAAGCACCACAATATCAGTAACAGTCCACTGGCAAAATGGTCCAAAATATAATTGTAATATTGTTGTAATAATAATAATGTTCTTTATTTACCCAGAAAAATCCTCAACGAGACTCAAGACTGTTAAAAAAAATCCCACATTCGTATTTTGAGCAAATTCTATTTCACAAGTCTTATAAAACGTGGGACGAAACTGAAGCACCTGGAGAAAAAGCCACCATGCATACGAGGTGACACTAAAACGTCTGCACAGAAGTCTCCCATCCAGATACTAACCAGGTTCAACACGCTTAGCTTCTGAGATCCGATGAGCCCAGGTGCATTCTGGTTAATTTTCTGATTGCCAATACATTTGTGAAAAAGTATGATTGGTTGAAAACATGTGTAAATATATAACTGGATAATACCAGCCAGACTATTTCAAACACTTCCGAGTCAAGTTATTCTAATTTTCGTTTCATTAAATCATTCACCGCATATATTCCTCTTCAGTTTGAGCCCCTTATAATTGTGCCAGTAGTACAGGGCACCCTTTGTTGTTAATGCTTATGGAGGGAGGCACACCAGCCACGGCAGATAAGCCACCTAATTACCTGCAAGAGTAATCTGGATGAGGAGATTACACTTGAACACATTGCTTAAATTAAATGTAAATCAGAACAACAAAAATAAACAACTTTTGAACATGAATTAAAAATGTCAATGAATATGTATTTTGTTTCCTGCCGGTCTCAAATGACACAAGTTGAGCCCTTCCTCGCCCTCTTATTCAATGTAAAGATTGAGAACAGGAGGGGAAAGCTCAGTGGTGACGCATCCTGGCATTGTTTAACCCTGCAATCGATGCCTCGCACGCACGTCGGGCTTGTGAAATGAGATGCATACGCACCCAATGTCAGAACGCATATGCATCATCAGTGCCCCACCCGCATCACCCACCGTGACTGGGGCTATTCAGTGTTTGTATATTGAACTTCTTTCACACAGTACATAGCCAACCATGCTAATCAGAGGTGTGGAGGGGAAGTAGTAGGCACATTGCACTACGAACCAAGCAACCTGAGCAATGATTGGTTATGAAATATTGTTCCACGCGTAATACAGATATCACACATACACACGTATAACCATACCCCAACACAGCAATGTGTCTTAGTGTGCATAGATGATCATGAGTGGATGAGTGAATTATGCAAGAGCTTTGAATGTTTGATGCATCTGAAATCTACATTTGTTTTTCATTTGGGCCCCACTAAATGTTCCAGCCTGCTGGTTGATTTTTTTACTCTGAGAGCAAGACTAGGTAAAAGTTCTAAATTGCTTCACGTCCCATGTTAAAACACTTACAAAGAATACACCCACTCCATTATCAGTCAACAATGTCTAACTCCTGTATGTGATGCTAAAATACCAATATAGATCACGCAAAGGTCGCTATGGGTTGTTAGCATTGTATATGCTACTTTAAATAGAGTATTTCTACACATGCCCCTTTTCTAAAAAGTGCGGTTATGTTTATTGTTTCACGGCTGCCTCTGTCCAACTCACCCCGGGATTTGCCGGTCTGATCACGCCTCGAAAGCTAAGTCGGCGTTGAGCCCGGACAGTGCACGAATGGGCAACCACCATGCACAGAGACGGGTGTAATAGGTGGTGGTGTGTGCACCAGAGGATTGTGCAGCAAAACAATGAATTGCTGCTGTACTGCACTCTCCCCAACATTCACCAAGCCGCACTGATCGCCGCGGGGTGAAGGATGTTCCAACAACCTTCACAGCCGGCACGCACCGCGTGGGGAGGCCCTCATCCAGCAGCAGATTGACGCAAGGGGTGTACGTGTCCTGTACAACGAGCAATATGCAATGCAGTTCCACCCAGCAGCCAAGACCCATGACGGCATGGCTTGGCTGTTGGCAGGCAACTCCCTCGTATACCTGAAGCAAGGGCGTCTCTGTTACACAGAGGCACAGAAGGTGCGACGTGCTGTGGTGGTTACCGCACCGCGCTATGAATCAAGTGACCGAGGTTCAACTCTCAGCATGGCTGATGACATCAGTGGCAACTGATGTCTTTAAGGAGGTTCTGGACTCCCACCCACCCGTCACTAATATGAACTGACCCAGTGTGGTGAAGTATGGTCAAACAACCCCCATGACAAAAATATGTGGAGAGGCTTTCATCCAGCAGTTGATTTATAAAGAGGGCCATGCCGACTTACTGTGTGGCGAAAAGTTAAATTGCCAGCAAAAACTCCACTCCCCACTCCAACAGCTTACACACGGCACCCATTTTTCCTCCATCTTGTGCGATTTCCTTGCCCTCTGTTAAAGTCAACCACTTGACCCCGTGACCCGGTAACCTCCATCCCGCATAATCGCAGTCACGTACTCATCCATCACCGCGCATTCACCTCCTCCACGCGCTCTCCTGTGCTCTCGCAACAAAGCAAACCAGAATCAGAATCTTTATTTAAACTGGAGGAATCCGATGAGCTATAAAGCAATTTTTTCCTGATGTCCAGTTAGAAAGTTATAACAACAATACCAAAATACGACAGGAGCGCAAAGTATAGTAAACAAAACTATATATATATCAATGTTTATTTTACCAGGTAAAGCCCACCGAGCTTTTAGCTTCTTTTCCAGAAGCGATCTGGCCACATTTGCTAGCTCAACGAAGTGGCCTTGCCATGAACACGTGGACATTTCCAGTTGCAGCCAAAAGTGGGGAACACCCCCGAGTGAGTGAGACCCCGACTCTGGAGTGGGGGTCTCTAGGCCACCAGCGACGCGCATTGTGGCATCGTGTGGCGACCGCTTGGGGAGGCTTTCATCCGGCAGTGGATAGAGCAGGGCTCATGATTGTCATGATGATGATGATGCTGCTGCTGCACGTGTACACACACTATTCCGTACCACCGACATTGTATCATAACATCGATAGCCTAACACAAGGGTTGCCTCAACTGCGGTCTCTGAATATTTGTGTCAAATGTTAGTCCCCTCCTCTACGGCATCGTTTATCCCGATTGTCTTAAACTAATACAATATTGTATAACCCATATAATAATGACAAGTAGGCAG
Organism: Lethenteron reissneri; assembly: GCF_015708825.2. NCBI lineage: Eukaryota > Metazoa > Chordata > Hyperoartia > Petromyzontiformes > Petromyzontidae > Lethenteron > Lethenteron reissneri. Next base: position 499,925 of record NC_083787.1, read on the forward strand.
ACGGTCCTGGGTGATATGTAAATTATAATCTGAGAAAATCGCATTAGGAGTGCACCAAGACTGACAACGTTAGAGAAGCAGCCCCAGGAATAAAGGAAGGAGGAAAGCCTTTAAAGCCATGTTTATGTAAATGTGGCTTCGTGCATCGGAACACAATGACAGCAAAGCTCATTTATATCAGGGCTAGAAGGCTGACATCTGAAACAATTATAGTCAATCTTAGAACTCAACAAACCCGAAAGCTAACCCACTGTGCCCAGTCCCACACAGCCAGGGGTTGAACTGGTTTCACTCGGTCTGGGGCGACACCAAAGTTCTACATCGCTTCAATTCTCCGACTAAACACTTACAAACACATACGACAGCCACCGTCATTCATTGCCCGTGCGTTGTGACACTAAGGCCGACAAAATGCGGTCTTCTGTATATTTTGACGCAGGTTCACAAAGCCCATAAACAAATATTAACAGTAAACAAGCCATATACCGTATGTTGAACTTCTTTCGCACCGTACGTAGCCACCCGTGATAATCGGAGGTTAGGTACTGAATGTGTTTATCTTCGAGTGGACAATGTTGTGCAGCGCTTTGTCAATGCACTGCTGGATGAGTACCTCTTCACCATACTTCACCACGCAGGTCAAAGCGGGTTGGCGAGGCGGAAGGGCGGTGAGCCCAGATGCGGTTCTGATATCAATTCCCAAAGACGAGAGCCGTGGCCAGGATTCGAACTCGGAGAGAACTGGGTTCACTGCGCCACCGCTCTACCGTCTGCAAGTACTATAGCAATGCCGCTTGTGAGACTTTCAGTGGACACCGACGACACGCGCCTTGTGGACCTGTGGACCGGTGGTGGTGGTGTGGACCACTGGTGGTGGTGTGGACCACTGGTGGTGGCGTGGACCAAGTGGTGGTGGCGTGGACCAAGTGGTGGTGGCGTGGACCACTGGTGGTGGCGTGGACCGGTGGTGGTGGCGTGGACCACTGGTGGTGTGGACCAAGTGGTGGTGGGGTGGACCACTGGTGGGGTGGACCAAGTGGTGGTGGTGTGGACCCGAGGTGTGGACTTTACCTTCATGTCGTTCATGACGGCTTGGAAGAGCCCTCCCAGCGCTCCGCACTCTTTCTCAATGACCGTCTCCATCGTGACGGCCCACGGGCGAGAGAGACGAAGAGGTCCTGCTGATACTGCTGCTGATACTGCTGCTGATGATTACGGTGATGAGGATGACGACGATGGCGACTTATGGGAAGAATGTAGCAGGCGGAGAGATCACAAGCGAAGTGTCCCCACGTGGGCAGGCAGAGGAGGATGATGGAGATGAATGAGGATGATCAGTAGATTCCTTTCGGTTGACAAACTTCTCCTCGACTCCAGAGCGCCTAACAATGATGGTGGTGCTGGTGTTGAGGAGCAGGAGGTAAGCCGAAGTGACTACAAATGAACAATAATCTTTAGTTCTTTGCACAAATAACAAAGTTTACGCTTCCGGAATAACCAAACACTCGGACCCGGAGCGTGCAAATCGCGACAATCCCCACGCCAACTGCAGCAGCTCCAAGAGCGGCGACAATTTTCACTTTCCCTCCCCTCCCGATTCTTTTGTGTCCCCCTGCTGCTTTAGCGCTCTCCTTCTTCTCCTCCTCGTCCTGCCGCTGCTTCTGCTGCTTCTTCTTCTCCCACAAATCAGCAGCCGACGATGCCGGTTTGCGACCGAGCAGCGCGAAGAGGCGCGGCCAACAACGCAAACGACCGCGCCACTGAGCAGAGGGTGTCGGCGCGGACGATGACGATGGAGAAGACTTCTCAAGCAGCGGTGCTGGAGGTTGATGGTGGTTGTGGAGGTTGTTGGTGGTGGTGGGTGTCGACCAGAGCGGAGTTCTCTTTAGCGTCTCGTGTGCGCGCTGCGTGAGAGCGGAGGATGCATGGCTCCGCCGCCGGGCGACACGGAGGGGATGAGGTGCGGGGAGCCCGGGAGACGCTGGCTGCCTGTGCGCTGCGTGGTGGTGGTGGTGGCGGTGTTGTTGTTGTGCGGGGGGAGGAGGAGGAGAGGGAGGAGGAGAGGGGGAGGGGGAGCAGAGCCGCCCCTCGGCCCCCGTGCGCACGGGCGCACGCCACCGCGTGGCCGCTTGCGCGCTCATCACCATCACCACGATCATCACCATCATCACCATCACCACGATCATCACCATCATCACCATCACCACGATCATCACCACGATCATCCGCCAGTTCGTTCATCAGCTCGGTCGTTTGTTCGTGAATTCTTCTGTTCACTCGCTGCTCGGTCGTCTATCTGTACCATCTCTCATGTATACACTCGTCCGTTTGCTCGTTCATTCTTTGATCCGTCCATTCATGATTTCCTTCGGTAATATGTTCATTCATTCGCTTGGCTCATTGATACGTTGTTTCATTCATCGTTCCAGAGTGAATTTTTCTGTTCATGTGTTAACCAAAGAAATGATTCGTTAATTCGTCTCCCCAATGGGCTAATTGCTGTGATTATTCACCCTTTCATCTGCGCATTGATTTGTGCGTTCGTTTCACTTCTTGTTAACTCCAAACCGGATCTACCATGGCATATACAGTGTCCACACATTGTCTCAATGTGTTCTCACCTCGTTAAAGAAGTGAAGTACAGTATTCGTTTATGCATCCGTCGCTTTATTTATGCGTGCGTTCATTTCTTTGTTTGTGTACGTGTGCATCACTTCGTCATTTAGTTAGTTATTCCTTGCTTCCATCATTCATGACTTAATTCGTCCACGCTTCAATTCCTTCAACTAATCATTCATCCATCCGTGTGTTGATGAGTTATCGCAGCCCGAGTGTGCCAGGGCTGTATGGTGAAGGCAAATTAAAATTCCATGCCCTGCTTGAATTCTAAATTGAGTGCCGGGGAAAGTGGGCACTGTGCTTGGTGCATTGCGCAATCTTCCCGGCGCCTTCCATAAATAACGAAGCCAGAGCCGTGCATTGTGCTGCTACACTGGCCTAGCAATCACAGTGAAAACAGATGCGAATCAATTCCATAGTATTGGAACATTCAAGTGATGGGCTGCTGCGTTTGCTGCGGTCTATCCAGGTCGATGCCAGCTTTGGCACCGCTATAGCTCGAGCCAACCCAAGTCTTAAAACTCACTCAGACTTTAGCCAATACCTTCACCATATCTCGAACTCAAGCCCAACATCTAAACCTGAACCCTTAGCTCAACATTAAATGCAACCCGAACTCTGGCCCTAACCCGAGATTTAACTTTATCCCAAGCCAAAGCATTATACCCATAATCTAACCGAAACCCAAGCTCTAGTTCTAGGACAAACTCTATTTTAACTCGAACACAAACACAGCCCTATATGGCGATAGCCGGGCATGCCTTCAGCGTGTATGATAATTGATGTGCATTGTATATACAGCGCTCATTGTGAGTGCAATGTTTCTGCACCCCCACCCACCCACCGACGCGGGCGCTGATGATTTTACCACGAGAGCAGCAGCGGAGCCCTCGATCTCGGTTGTTTTGTTCCACTTGAGCGGATTCACATGTGCGGCACCCGGTGTCTGATCATAAATGCAGCTGTAAGAAATTCAATTGGACACATGCACACACGTCTCCGGACAAAAAAGGGGGGGTGGGAGGGGGGAGTCCAGCGGCGGCAGCCGATCCCTGGGGGAGGATGAAGGAAACGGAGCTGGTCTTGAGCGGCTCATAATGGCCTTCCAGCGGTGTCACCACACCTGGGGCGTGCAGGGGGGGGGGGGGGGGGGCACGCCTGTGCTTCTATTGGGATGCACGTCCCTGCCCCGGCTTTTGTCGTTAATGTCCCTGCCTCCATGAATGGAGGACGTGGACAAAAGGCCAATCAATGTGAGCCTCCTCCGGTGCTGGCATAGGGGTGGAGGCGCTGTGGTGCACTTTGCCCTGGGTCATAAAAGCCCCCCACACGGCAGGGCTGTTAGGAAACACCCTCATCGGGAGAACGGTCCGCTCCACAAAGACCCACACCTGTGCACACCACGCACACGTGGCAGGCACGGCGTGTGTTCATGGGCGCCTGCCCAGTTCAGCAAAGCTTCCCTACGTTGGTGAACCGCGGGCAAGGGGTATATGTAGCTTGTCTCTGTTTCTAGAAACATTGGTCATCGATCCTTCGAATGGATCGTTTTTACAAGTTTATCAATTTACGAAGATACATCGCCTGCGTCTGGAGATGCAATAAGTGCATTTTGAGAATGAATGTAAGGTCCCGGTGATGGAGAGCCAATGACAGTGGGAAAAAGTAAATACACAAACGGCGGTAATTCACTTTATCTGCAGCGCAGGTTGTTGGGGTTGTGCTGTATAGCCCTGTGATGTGTTTTTCAGGCTGGAGCATGTGTTGATCCGCATGATGCCTGACACTTCAGTTCCTGTGTAAGCTTTCAGCGCGTGGAGCAACACGTCAGCACACCGTGCTGAAAAACACGCGGTACAACCTGAAAAACACATCGGAGAGAGAGCAAATGATTGTATCTACCTAGAAGAGTGTATCTAACTATTTCACTTCGGAGTGCTTGCACAACAACCGAAAATAACCGTGTGGAGTGATAGCAACGCAACGTAGATGCACACGTGGTGTCTGTATCGACCGGGCTGACTCGAGACCAGAAGACCAGCTCACCTATTGAAGCAATTGTAAAATGTCCAAGGCACCGTCTCTCTGTATTTTATGGCGTTTGCTTTTTTATTGCCATCGTTAGGCACGCGCGCGATGTCACCAGACATGCGATCATGTGTCAGCGGTTAAACACCTCTGTATGGAGTACACGAACGGCTGCCGATGCTCATGAATGAACAATGCACGTGGGTCGATTTTACTAGGTTCCCTAAGCCTGCGACTGCGTGTACTCTTTGGGTTTTTTTATTTTAAAGTTTTAAATCCCTTTCTGTGAATGTGTCGTGTAGTAACTACACGTCTCCTGGGTGTCAAGAGCTACTACACTACAAATGTATATTTACTCTCTTTATTTTAAGCTTTCGTGACTGCAGGAATCCATTCTTTCTGGTTCTTTCGGTAAAGTCACGTGGGTAGAGAACATAATACAAGAACACGACGTTTCGGTCGCAACACAAGCGTCCATCACCTGGTGACGTCACCTGGTGACGGACGCTTGTGTTGCGACCGAAACGTCGTGTTCTTTTATAATTGTTTTCTCTCTACGTGACTTTGCCGAAAGAACCAGAGAGTATGTTTACTCTTTTACCGTACATGTGCATGTACATGTGCATGTGCAGCCCTTTGGTCAGTCCACTGCTGCATGCCTGCCTTTCCAAGCTGATGGGGTTATGGAGGTCAGTTGACTTCACCAAGCTGCAGGTTGGAACATAGTGTGGCGCAACAATGGATGTTGCTGCATTTCCCTCTGCTGCTGGCAAACTATCCCCCGTAGCAGCCGATAGCACCCGGTTAATGCACAGTGGTCACCCATACAAGCACCTTCCAGGCTTAGGCCTGCTTGGCTTCCAACAATATTTGACAAATGGAAGCATTCTTTATTGCCATCACTTTTTATTTACTCATAATTGATTTATTTTGGGGTAGATCGTGCAGCTATAATTTCAACGAGCACGGTTGGCTACATACGGTGCGAAAGAAGTTCAACATACATAACCCTCCACCATCCAACAAAGCCAAACAAATGAAGTTGTCATTGACAAATATGCCAATTGATTTAGACTTCATGTATTCGGATAACGCCAGGAGGGTTTTCTAATAAACAGTAGATAGGGCAAACATTCACACGCAAAGAAACCTCTCTACACTGTAGCTACATCATCTGGAGTTGTACATGGAACATGCAAACAAGAGAACGGAAACTAAACAGGCCAGTGAAGGCCACTTCAGTGAAGGTCGCTTCAATGAAGGTCACTTCAGGCAGACCGCACAGACTCCTCACTATGGCAGTGGAGCAGTGCGAGACTGCAGTGCCATGTGCCGCCTTAAGAGTGTCAGACATGACTTAGAGAATCAGCTCGTCGCGACGCCATGCTCGGGTTGTGAGCTAGTCACGGCCTCTTTTTACAGACGTGGGAGCAGTGGCGTAGTGCAGTTAGCGCACAGTGCTACGAACCCGGAGGGCCTTGGGTTTGATTCCTGGCCAAGGCTAACGTCAATGAGACGCGATATCAGCTCTTGGTCTTGAGCTCACCCTTTAACCAGCACTGATCATTGTGGTGAAGTATGGTCAAACATGCCTCATAACCGATATAGCATGGGTTAGCCTTCAGCCAGCAGTGCATTGACAAAGCGCTGCCATTTGTTTTTGATACATAAACAGATTGGACGGTAGAATCATATGTTTTTGACATGTTAAACTATTATTCTGGGAAGTGGTCAGACGTTATGACGTTCCACATTTCGAATAATATTTTCTTCGCATCGTCGGCAGAATGCACTGTTCATGCAAGGTGAGCAGCCGAGATGCACGCTGGCAATCGCTTGGCAGATTTCTCTGGGTGCAACGTACAAGATGCGAATAATAAACGTGAAAGTGGTACGTGAACAGGTTTCATTGAGCCTGGGGGCTTAAAACGAGAACTGTCAAGAATGGCCCACGAATTTACCCAGCGAGCGTATTTCCGTATTGTAGCCGATGCACGTCTACGATTAAAAATACTGTCCGCGTTTAAGTTTGGAACGCCATCTGCGAATGCATGCAATCTCGGCAGGTTGGCAAACAACATGAAGCCACAGACAAAACCCAACGCCTGAGTGCGTCCTTGCGTTAAATTATTAACATAAATAAACAATGCATTGGTAATGGTAATGCATAATGTAAGCGCCACACAAATTCATTTGGCTCTATTACATATGTGCAGCTCAGACAAGGGGTTGCATGTTTTGTGAATCTCAAAGCCAACCTGTGGTGCGGTGCGGAGATCGAAGCAATGACAGTGACACATCGCCGCATCAGGAACGCACAAGGTGGAACGGATGACGCATGAGCTGCAACCGGACACGTGGCAAAACAAAAACAATCTCTGCAAAAGTATGAATTAGGCCCATAAGTCTGACAACTCGCATGAAGAATGAGAAATCCGAACAACGTCCTGTTCGTGTCTCTGCCGTACCGGCAGCTAAACTTTGCACGTGCGCACAAACCATCGCACTTCGTTCTTTAGACGCAGGTCACATGGCACAAAGAAAGAGAGAATACAGAATTAACTCGACCGGACGATACCTAACCATGGAGAATCGTATAGAATGGCAGCGTGGCTATCGGGTGTGCAGGGCCCATGCCAACCACACTATGCCACTGTTGGAGAAGAACGAACAAAGACAGCCAATGGTAAGGAAATGGGCGTCAGTTCAACCCAAAGTGCTGTGCGCCGAGGAATTGTAGAATTTTACCACCCTGGGACGTTTGGGTACTTGCTTTGGTTGACCCTGCCTTTCCCTGACGTTTGTTCGAGTTGTACTTTCGTCCTTACCCCGAGGGCTCATCAACGTTCTACCCCGATAGGTTTGTCCTCCTGGACTTGGCCACGTTTTCCCAGGGCCATGCTACGATGTCACCATCTCTCCGTCGCGCCCCTGCTATCGCGACCAGCCTCACCCTTGTTTTCACCCTCTACCCCAATGTGACGCGACTTACATTGAAGTCGCTTCTGTTGTTGACCGCGCATGGGCCGGGGTCACCGACCGAGCCCCATCAGGCCGCTCGTTAACTCGACAGCGACTGCCTCCTCACTGCTGCTGCTGCTGCTGCTGCCTCCTCCCGCCTCCTGGCAGCACCCAGCTGAGATTTCCTGGCATGGAACGGGACAGCTGACGGTCATACGGGTGGCAGATTTTCACCTGGTGTAATGAGCCATGTAAAGTGCAATCTTTTGCATCCTAACTGCATTCCGACGGTAATAATATACCTGTGTTGGAGAAAAGTAAAAAATTATGGATTGTCTAAAATTCTCAAATGTCCGTACACATTGATCCACCTATCTATAGATCTTACCATTGGCGTAGCGTGGTTGGCATGGGCCCTGATGTAAGGAATGAAACGGGGCCCAATGTCTGCCTTCCACTCCCCTCTTAAAAGTCTGGCAACTAAGCCCTTCTGGCCCGTGGGCCCAGTGCAGTTACACCGCCTGCACACTCGAATAGCTATGCCACTGTATCTTATAGTAATACTGTTGAGAAAAATAACGCCACAATTGTAAATCCACTGATTGATGACGGTCTTCTTACACCATTGTGCCACGTGCTAACCTCTATCTTGCCGCATATGCCTACACCTCTATGTTTAAAACTTTACAGCTTTTTTTCAAGCAATTTGATCAAACTTTTCAACTGAAGCTGCTCCACCTTACAATGGCACAGAATAGTTTGCAATACATTTTATGTTGCACAGAATGAAATATTTGCAATCAAAAATAAATCTATAAAAATTGGTCGCAATGTGGTCCTTGATGACACATTCTTTCACTAAGCCCTTTAAGTAAATGTGATGAAGACAATACGTATTGGGATTAACGACGTCTTCCATAGTCTAGGGTCTTATCATGCAAGCCACTGTAAAAATCCCACATATGGGTGAAGGCAGATGGGGTTTTTTTCTCTTTCAAATGTAAAACCATTATACCTATTACTGTTTTAAACGTACTGCGATTTAACAGTCGAGGGTGTAGCTGTAAATTGAAAAAATGCATGCGCATGGGAGTAGTGTAAGAAAAGAGTGAAGAGTGTGGGCTGTGGCAATCCATTAAAAAAAAGAAGTTACAAAATCGCAGCAGCGTGCGAGCGATCACAAGTGAAATGGGCTCGGACGCCGTGACTGACAAAGCGTAAGCGCTCCCGCAAGTACACAAGCAATTACGCGTGACAAACGTCATTACACGAGTCAAAAAGTGCCAGAACTTATTTGAAGGAAAATAACAAAACTCGCATTTCGGGCGGTGCCCCCTTTTACTCTGAGCGGTTGTTAACACGGCGAAAAGAAAGTTTCACGAGCATATTTCGACACCCACATGTGCGCTCAAGTTCCAAATTCGTGGGAGCCCTGTGTTACTGCGTATGTAAGTGCGTGCGTGTGGAGTGGCTTTGCCTCTGCTTTGGGTGCTCTTTCCAATGATGAATACAAAAAGATGCCACTTTATTTAAACTAAACTATTTTTTAAATTTTACCAGGTAAGGCCCACTGAGCTATATAGCTCTTTTTCAGCAGCGACATAGCCACACGTGATATCCAAATGAAGTGGCATAACATTTGGGAATGTATAGTAGCCAAATACTCTAAAGGCATGTTACTAATTGTGAATGGAAAAACAGGAGGACCCGGAGAAAAATCCACACGACCACAGGGAGAACATGCAAACTCCAAATATACAGGCGTCATGGTTGGGATCAAACCCACGTAACAGGGAAGTAAAACCTCTTTGTGGGATGGAGAACAATCATTACCGTACTACTGCGTAAGTGTTCGCAGTTGCGCTATAGAGCAGCTGAAGTAGCTCCCAGCATATGAATCACCCGACATCGTGCTGAACAACATGCGGTACAAAGCCAAACACTAATGGGATCGCTTAAATTCGGGATTATCTGAAACCCTGAAGTTGGATGGGTTGAGAGGCACTTGGAGGACTCGGATTTTTATTATTTGCACCGTTCGGCTGTTGTATGTTGAACTTTTTTCGCACCGTACATAACCAACCGTGCTGATCAGAGGTGCGGGTAAGGACAAGAAAACAATGACAATGCTTTCAATGCCATAGGCCACTGCAAAGAGTTGCCCTGGCCCAGAATATGGGCTTGGCGGTGCACGCCCGGTATGTCCTCAGCCCGTATGCGACCGCACGGTTTTGCGTGCACGCAGCCTGCGCGGCACAGACCCAGTGCCAAGTGATGTTGCCCCATGGCGTCAGCGGATGACGGATGGGCGTGCGAAATGAAAACAAGAGCGATAAGGTTCGATTAATCCGCCGCATCTACTGCCCTCGTTCATCGGTTGATGCTGGTTGTGGCTGATGAGAGCGGCAGCATGAGTGCCGCTGTCCTGCTCGGCGCGTACAGGCAGTGTGCGTCACGCCTTCTCCTTCTTCTCCTTCACACTGACGTTATTGCCACTCACTTGGCCTCTTACTCCACTCATTCGTGTCCTGGGCCATCTCCACATCTGGGCCTGCTTCTCGGCCTCTGCCCTGGTGCTTCCATGTCCATCAGCTTTCTTCCGATTTGGTTTTCCTCTCTTTTAATGACATGTCGTAGCCATTTGAATCAATTTTCTTTCAGCTCGTCTGAAATGGGTACCACTCTTCGATCGGTAAATCATAGTTTGGCGGCATTTTTACGGCCGGCTGCTTACCAGGCGCCAGCTATATATTTTTTCCAAATGGGCTTGGGACCAGCTTTGGCAGAGTTACGCCCGCATCATTATTATATATTTTTATACTCGTGGGCATGAGTGATTCTCTGCGGTGGCACGATGCCAGCTTGTGCCTCCAAATGGAAAGATCGGATTACAGAGGAACACCCAGCATGCGCCATCAGAGACGCACGTCTTCATGTTTGTTTTTTTATTATGTTTTATATCACGGTCCACTGCCTTTTCATGCTCCATGGATGACATTAAGCATCAACGTGCCGTGTACATGCAGCGCGGAAACAATCTTCACAGACCCTGTGCGTGTATGTACAGTTGACGAACGGAGAGAGAAAGAGCCCGAGAGAGGACCCCTTAAGTCGGTGACATTCGCTGCTGGAATTTTGGACGGGTTGGCGCAGGCGCGTGCAGGTGCGTTTACGCAACACAGAGCAGCCGATAGAAGGAGATAAGGTCGTGATTCATGCAAGGAAAGAGGTAGAGCCTCGCGCTGGGCTGGGGCGCAGTACGACCCGTCTTCCTCAACACCCACATGCAGCTGTCGGTTTCAGTCTGACGGGGGGTTGAAGGGCAGGGGTTGGGTTGACACCGCCAACCCCTGTAGAACGCACGTGCCCGAGCACAGCAACCATCGTCCCGCTATCAGTGACCTTTTGTCAGAGACCACCGCTCCGTACTCATCGCGGAACGTGCGCGCGACCAACCTGTCGGAGACACTGCATCCACACACCGCTATCGGTCTCTTGTGGCGGATACCCCAAAGGGGTTGATCACCGTCAATAGTACCACTGAGATTTCACCATCGCTCTTTCATGTTTGTGAATTCTTGTGGGTGGCAGAAGCCACTCAATGTCTGCTGGCTGGAAGTCAGTGTCCTTCTCTGTCGAATAAAATGTGTACGATGAGCACGGCGCAACACGATGACTCGAACGCTGACGCTAAAACCTTTTACGTGTAAACCTTCGTGTAGTCCCCTCTCATAATGAAGCGGGGCACGATATTGGCCACTTCTGCAGGACAAGCTGATTGTTTTCCACCTTTTTGAATTTAGCGGTATTTCATGCTGAGAACAAAATAATAATGAAATCCACCACATCCATCGGGAAACGTGTATTCTGTCATGCAGATGTTAGTGGATTCCAGTTAGAGGGTCACGAATGCAAACCACCCCCATTTGTAATGGAACGTTCCTGAGCTAAATACCAACTCATGCGTGGATTTATAAGGGCTGCTGCAGGGCGTACAGGTGCAGGCATTGATTTCAGTGCAATCCGCTGGCTTGTTTTAATTGGGGTCCAACCTTTTCCTCTTAACACAAGCCATAATTTAGCATTTACTACTTAACTTGCAGTGTAAAAATAGACAGCCCAACATGTGAAAATACATTGATACACATCAATAGCCATGATTTATCCACTGATGAATGATGACATCGCCAAGTTGCCACAATCCATTTGCAATGCAACTATCCATCCACCTCCTGCACATCAGCTAATCTCATTGCTCTTATCTATGTGGCGGTCGCCCTCAAAGGGCTACATTCCCTCCTTTGACTGCTATTCTCTCATCAGTCTTGACCATTGGCTATCATTCCTCATACCCATGATGTGCCCTGCTCAAGCTCACTTGCCGTGGGGGTCCCACAGTGGCGAGATGTTGACTACCTCGCCTGGTATACAGAAGACCGTGGGTTCGATCCCGACTCTGACACCTGTATATTTGGAGTTTGCATGCTCTCCCTGTGGTCACGTGGATTTGTCCCCGGGTCCTCCGGTTGTCCCCTCCACATTTATAAACACGCGTTTAGAGTGTTTGGCTGCGAGAAATGTCCACGTGCTCAGCTGCTTCATTCAGCTATTATATGTGGCCAGGTCGGTTCGGAAAAGGAGCTATTTAGCTCAGTGGGCCTTACCTGGTAACATTAAAAATAGTTTTTTGTTAACTTGTTTTAATAGTGAAAATTATGTTTATACCTTGCAGACAACAAATGTGCCAAAAATTAACGTTGTTATTTCGTGTATTTTGTCTGCTGCGACATGGAGGGTAAACATGGACATGCACACAATGCAACTAAAGACTTGTGGAGAGGTGCACGCTCGCATTACACCGAGAGACAGAACATAAAACACATGCATCGAATTACAAATATACACACCATATGCTCGATACAGTATATGTAGAGTTTGTATACACATGGATATATAAAATCATATATCTATTGTATAATTTATTGAAAAACATATAATAATGCTTAAATCAACTAAGTTGCAAAAACTGCTTGAGCATTACATCGCAGTTTAAAAAAATATTCTTCAGTGAAAAGTGACACAATAAGCATTTACAGAATAGCACACACAGAACAAACACTGATGGGCTAAAGCGAGGCTTAATGTGAAATGGAGCTGTCCGGGACTGAGCTGCAGAGAATATTCTCCCCCCCCCCGTCCCTGCACGCGGCTTTGCGGGGAGGGCCCAGAAAATCTACCACGTGAAAGTTAATCCCTGGACTCAAGGGAAGCTTCGTGTTTTTATTCTTGAAGTCAAGCGCCACGATTTCTTTGCGAGAAAATTGCACCGAGCACACGGGATCCATCGGCGTAATCGCCGCGGAGCTGGACACAATTTACGCTCGCCCGCGCATTCCTGGTCGAGGCGGATTGGCCGCACCGCCCTCGGAATGCACGGCCCAGCCGCAAGGGGACACCCCCCGCGAGGCGGGCCGCCGCCGCCGCCGCCGCCGCCTCGCTACACCACTTGGTATGCTGCTGCTGCTGCTGCCGCCGCTGCCTCCTCGGTGCGCCCTCACGCGCCGGCGTCCCCCCGCGCAAAAACGCGTAACCACAAACACATTTCAATATCGGCCGTGGAGGCGAAGCCGCGCACGGGAGGAGAGAGAGAGAGAAACGGGAATATTCATTAAAGCACTGAACGGCCAGGGCTGCGACGTGGCGTTGGCGGGAGCAGCGGCATCGTTGACTGCGGTGTGCACCGAGCACTTGTTTTTTTATCGTTCAAAAAGTCAGGGAAGGTGGGACATTGCCCGAAACGTCGTCTGTTATATATTTATTTATCTTTAGGGCAGTGTTATTGATACACTCGTTGAGTTTTTTGTTGTTAATTGTGCTTATACACCACTGCCAATGCGGTATAATAAATGTTTTGTTTTGCTTTTTGGGTTGGTTTCATATAAAATGCTCTGGGACGTTAATCTCGATCGGTGGACAGGTGACAGCCAAAGTAACTTCTGCCCATGTGTTGCACGAACAGCGAAGTGTGAAGTGTCTCTTTGGCATTTAGTGCCAACCAAATTATCCTGCAGAGCCCTACTCTCTACATATAAAAACTAATTACCATCATTTTCTGGCCAGCGAAGAATTGCTCTCCCCATAGCTCGCCCTTAAATAAAAACAACATTACATTTAATATCAGCAGAATTACTTTTTATAGCACAACGGCATTTTTTTTTATGATCAAATTTGAAATTGGCCCGATAGAGTCTCTCAACAGCTGGCCGGACGCACGACGTTTACATTTTTTCTTTGGCAAATTAAAGCGTCAAGATTTATTCCTCTTTGATAGCGCAAGCGTCGCCACGGAAGCCAGTGGGCGGCGATGGCCCTCGAGTGAGACTCGCAGGAAATTGAAGACAGAAGCGTTGGCAGCTGGCTGGCCATGAGCTCATGGCACCGCCGTGCTGTGCTGGCGACCGATTCCTCTCATGGCAAACAGCCCCCTGATTAGCCCCCCCCCGCCTCCCACCAGCAACGTCTAATTCCCAGCGATTGTTACTAAAGCGCAGTCACACTTTCACTTTAAAGTTGAATGGTCAATTTGTTAATTTGCTTCCCTGAATTATTTGCATAAAAGGTCCTGCATTGCCCCAACGAAATTCAGCGCATTGCTCTGTGCTGTTTACAACACGCTGTCAACGTCTTCAAAATGTATCACTAAAGTCCGTGCAAAAGGCAGACAAATTCTTCAAAACATCAACACCAATTTTTATTGTTAATCATAAATCATCGTAGAGTCGATTTCCTTAAAACAGCTGCTCTTAGTGGTCTCTGCTCCGAACAAATTTACAAAAACCGCGTGACAACATCGTTTTTTTCCTCTAATGCTCACACAATGCTTTTCCACATGAATTATAACACACCGCTCATTTACGAAAACAATTTATACACTCACGCTGTAAATGCGCAAATATATATGGTATATTTATGCTAATGTACACCACTTAAGCATTGTTGCACAGCAATTAAAGCAATGCCCCTACATTGACAAACGCATTAATGTGTACGGACGGAGAGCGCAATGTCCAGCTCGCACATCTGTTGTGCTCATGCTCGCCCCCCCCCCAGTCCCCTCCCAGCCCCCCCCCCTGCAATATGCGCAATGCAGACGAATGTGCACCGATTTATGAGAGTGCACGGTAATGGCAGAAGCCCTCTGCAACCGATGCAGCAGTGGAGGACTTTAAAGTTGTTATTTTATATTGCATGCTCCACTCCCCACGGTGGACCTGGCCATTTCATGAAACCCACCAAGGCTACTGCCTGGACCCTGGCTGAGTGGCTCGAGATGCCCGCATCCCAGCGGGCGGCAGCGGGGTAATTGGCGACATAAACAAACTCTGCTGGGTTCATAAAGAAATTGGCACGGAAACAAGAACAGTTGAACGACATAGATCGTAACGAGCCACCATTAAGAAAACATTTGTTTTGTCTCGAGATGACCTGCCTTTGATTGTCAGAAGGGTTGTTTATTTTCACTACACCCATCAAAGGCACTACATTCTTTGGAAAAGTAAATTCTAAACATTTAGTTACTACTCCGTGTACAGTATGTCTATTTGTGTCCCAAAGTAAAACATCTGAGCGCTTCTTGAAGCGTGGGAAGAGTCTTTGGTGTCCAGGGGGGGGGGGGGGGTAGAAGCAGAGCATGGCTGAAGTGTGGGATCTTTCCGGCAGCTGCAATTGCCTTGATGCCGATGTGGGAATACTATCGGAGCAATCCATGGCCTTGCCATGAGGACAAATACGCTTAAATAATCCCAAAAAATCAGACAACGATTTCACCAAGTGCGACTTGAGAAAGAGTGCGCTGCTACGCGACGAGTGCAGGGCCACGGAGCGTAGCAGACACAGCGCGCGCCCTTGGCTGCCCTGCACACAGCGAGCCCAAGCCCTCCCTCTTCCAGCCATATCGTGGTAATGTCACATGTGTTTAATTAAAAGTGTAATCGGCCGTGTTAGGAAGCTGCACGTCTTTCAGGCTCATTGCGCTCCTTGTTAAAATCATTTGGGATTCACGGCAGTGACAGCGGAGGTGTAGAATGCCGCTGAGCCCGACTCTAAAGTTTGGGATCATCCCGATTGTCAAGTTAACCGCGGCGCAGGAGTCTAATGACTGACAGCACGGCACGGCGCTGGCAGGGAGGGATGGGAGCCGCCAGTCACATCGCATTGGAGGGGGGGGAGGAGAAGACGAAGAAGAAGCAGGCGGTGAATTACGAGGGGCCGGAGGAATGCGCTGAGCCGCGCGTGGCACGTGGCTCCGATGATTCACGCACGAGTTCAGGAGCGTGGAGCGGAGAGGCGGTATCGGCACTTCGCGCCAGGCACGTGAGCAGCACGGAGGGGTGAGGGGTGTGGGGGATGGCAGCCCACGTGGATTCTGCAAAGACGCGAGTTGCAAATTCTGCAGCTGTTTGACGTTCCGCGCGTTCGTCGCGCGCTGCAGCCGGCGTCTCTGATTGCTCGCCTTACTTATCGAGGAACGCGATCAAACGTGTAATTTCAGTCGGAATTTCAGCGCACGGCTAGTCCTCGAGGATAGAAATGAAGTGAGTCGCATGCGTGCTTGAATTGTTAATTGCCCGAGTGCCACGCAGCTCGGCGGGCGAACATTTCAGGCATTTAATTCCGCACTTAGATGCGACGCGTGCCACCTCGGGTGTCTAAAGTAGTCGATGTCACCAGGGAAGTGACAGGGTACAATTATTGATGAAATGCTGCAGCTGGCGGAGAGAGGATATATTTAGAATTAACCGTGTTGATTCTTCAGACGTAGCTTAAAATAGAGGTGCAATTTGTGCGTGGTGCCACTTTGTGCCACTTTGTGCCGTTGCAAAGCAAACAAATTCAGTGGAGTGGATGGTCTCGACTACATTATAAGGTTGCACTCATTACACACACAGTACCTTGCTGATCTGGTCAAGGAGCATAAACCATCTCGCGAACTCCGGTCATCCTTGCAGCGGATTTGGCTGGCCATCGAGCAAAGGCGGTCACTGCATTGCGCGCTTTCAGATGTGCCGTCTGGAACGCTCTTCCTTCCGATATTAGGAAGCCACTGGAGCTATGCACTTTTAAATCATATCGACTGAAAACGTATTTCTTCAGAACTGGTTTCTATGTTTAGTTTGTCCTCCTTCCCCCGCACCTCCGATTGGCATGGTTGGCTGTGTGCATTGCGAAAGAAGTTCAGCATACATCCATACTTAATCGGATTACTTGATTGGTAGTTTATTATCCCTCTTGGGTTTTCATAGATCAGTTATTTCTTGATTTATTTGTTCAAAGAAGAATAGTATTTTTTAAAGCACTAAATTGTCATCTCATTCTACTTCACCGAGTCTTTAATATCTTCCTGGGGGAGCGCTGCTTGGCATGTCCCAGTCGACGTGACAGTGTTTCTGAGCTCGGTGGCCTTCAGATATCATCTCTTCCTTTTTGCCATCAATTTCCCCGATCAGGATTCTTTTTTTGCCCAGGCTGTTGCAATGTTAACATTCATTATTTTTGTTACAGTCCATTTGTAAATACACCGCTGGATGAAGGCCTCCCCATGCCGTGAGTCACGCGGATTGTCTGGCCATGCTTCACCACGCTGGGCAGGTGTGGGTTGGCGAAGGGGAACCAGACCCATTGCATATATCACTCGCATATGGCAGGACGCTAACCACTATGCCACCGCTCCACCCTCACATGAATTATGCACACCATGAAATGCAAATGTATACAGATTTAAGACATGCGAAAATGAAACACGTTCGCAGTGAAATAAATGTGTAACAAACAAGTCTTTCCCTGTTATCATGTGGACGAATGAGGGGAAGGCTATGGGGAGGGGGCATCTAGGAATGGGTTGCGTTGCGTGCGATGGGGCTGGTGGTGTGTCGCGGGTTGGTGGTGGCAGAACAGGATTCGTCTCCTGTGCAAGAGTGACCTGGGTCCCCGAAATGACGACACAATCACAGCGCGGCGGTCAGGCGAATAGAACTCAGAAGAAACACAACTGTGACACGTGATAATTTTAGCGTCTTTTATAAACATAAATAAACGTTAAATAATACATGTTCTCGAGTGTAAGTCGGCTCGGGTAGATTATCTTTAGACTCATTATTGTACAATTTCAAATCAAGTTACAGAAACATTAAACAGATACACTGTATATATAGGGTATCTATAGTATTAGTATATAAACAGATAAGGATATATGTCAAATGCAACTGCGAGTGAAGTCATGATAAATCATTGAGAGTTTGGTGACGCTAAGAAGAGGAGGGTATATGTGTAAATAATTGGAAGTGAGAATGCAACATGAGATGCATCCGTTGAGCTTTGAGCATTGCTTGAGTGAGACTCGTATTCTACCACAGGAATGTCTCATTTAAACAGAGACGCGTGGAGAGATGCACGTCTGGATTTTACACTGAGGGATATGAAGAGGAACGCACGGTTTAGAGAACGTTTGAGACATCATTGTGGCAGTTCATAAAAGTGTGCTTGGACACGACGTATCACGAGAAGGAACGATGGCTGATGGTGAAGAATCATGACGGAGCAGCAGCTAAGGGAGGAAATGTGTCTGGGATGATGGCCACCGTGGAGATGGAATGAATAAATCATGGGCAGATGCTCGATGCATTATTACATCGTAGAATCATAATAAATGGCAACAACTTGGGGAGACCTTCATCCAGCGATGGGTTAATCATGGATGATGATGAAGATTGAAAATGTGCATTCCAAATGCATTCATATATCCCCGTGCAATAACGTTGACATTCTGTGAGATTCTCTAAGGTGAGTCATTAATTAAGTATAAAACTGAATTATACATTAATACATGGTTCCCAATAAATATGGAGGGTGCACACTGTTGAAGGAAAATTACGTGACCATCCTTTCAAATATAATACACACATTCAAGTCTTTCAAATTTCAAATCTTGGTTCACAGATGTCAGTTTTCATTTCTATCTGAAACATTTCCAAATCATTGTTTTGGCTTTGAAATAAAGCCACTGCCCGTGGCTGACAGTGAAATCCTCAGAGCCCCACTCGCCGTGAGTTTGTGTCTTGACAGAAAGAGGGCTCATCCACGGTGTTTATAATTCCAATTTCATTTTATTGTCAGACCAAGACTCACATGAAAAGCCTTTTTATCCAACAAATGCCAGGGGGAGACAGCAAGGACAATAGACGATTAATTAACGACGAACACAAATTACCTGGGAAGAAAATCCTTAAAATGTATTACAAAAATGGGAAAGTTAACGAATGTAAATACAGTACCAGCAGTAACGAGGAGGAAACTCGGCGTAATTCCCAGCATGCCACCTCTGCATGCTTCTTTGCGCACTTTTCAGCTTCTGTGTTATTTTATTTGTCAATGCCCATGTATCTGATCTATATGTCACATCAGGGGATATTCAGCGATTAAACGATTTCTTCTTTCTTCACATTGGTGTGTTGCAAGTCATTGGTTGTTAAGTAATGTCAGGACCGATGGTCGAGGCTAATTCTAACAACGGAGTGGCAGGCAACTCAGAGGTAACGTGCCCAGCAGTGGATAAATCACGGCCGATGAAGAACAAGGACACTGAAAGCACAAACTGCAGGCGTGTAGGTCACTCATGAAAATGTGTTTTGGTGAAAATGACCAGCTCTGAAAGCGGCGTGGGAACAAAGGCGAAGGTGGCGGCATTCACAGCGGAGGGCGACCGCATTGTTGAGGACGGACCACACTTTGAGCCTTTCACGGGGGCGTCACAAACAAGCGGGGGATGGCTGCACACATCTTCGGGAGATAAAAGGCCCAGCAGCACATATGACATCCTGGTGTAATCAGGCTAGCCAACAGGGCCAAACCGCTTTCAGCCACTATACCACTGCTTTCAGATAGCCCAGGCAGATAAAAACCACATACGCTGCCGCTGGTAGCTCGTGTTATTATAAAAGCCAGCAACACTCGCGGTTTAAGTGCACAAGGCTCTCAGCAGCAGCAGCAGCAGCAGCAGCTCTTAGCTAGGTTTTAAAGCCCTTGTTTTTTTTCTTGAGATTTCACTTCTTCTGGTTTTTGAGAGGTAAAAATAAACAGCCTGGAACACATTCTGGGCGTCCAAATAGAGACGACAACAGTGAGACATTCCCGTGGCATCTTCCCACGCCGCTTCTGACTTTTCCACGAACCCTTCGAGAATGGGGAGGCCTCGAAGGAGGCGAGCATTCTAAATCAGGAGCGAACATCACAGAGTTGCCAGCCCTTCGCAAACACGCACCCCACAATCCCTGTGTGCAAGACCGCGTACAAGATCACAGCTGCCACCTTGGAGAGCCACTCGCGGCTCGGTCTTCACGCCAGGGGTCACATCCTGCCCCGTGCCACCCCTCCCGCAACCAGCCCCGGTATCGATAACAGCGACGTTTCTCTCCTCTCCAAGTGGGAACGTTTAACGCCCCAGATAATATTAATCCTCAGCAACTTTGATCTCAAGTCCTTACCTTGACTTCAAGTGTTCCCCTTGTAAAGAGAGAGAGAGGGGTACATTCTTGCAGCATTGAGGTCAAACGCTCTCGAGATCGGCGCGTTTCACAGATGATGATGATGATGATTCGCTTTACTGTAATTGTGGTTTTCCTTTTCTTCCCGAGTCTGGATGTATTTTTAGTCATGGCCACTTCGAGCGTTTGAAGAGCAAAGTTCGACAGTGTAGGACAGAAAGCAGTGGCTCGAGAGGCCTTCAACTCAACATAAGATGGAAAATAACGAAGACTCATCACGGTATTGTACAGTACGTTGCTCATGGGTGCAATGATGCATGGAGTAATTGATGGTATATATCTATGTATATTCCTATCTCACGTATCTATGTTGAACTTTTTTCGCACCGTACGTGTAAGATATATGTGCTTTGATTCACAATGAATTGGGTTATGTAATACCTTAAGCAACTAGAGGCCGCTGTAATTCACCACAATGTAAAAAATAAGATGTTTTATTCGGATCATGGCTGTGTATCACCACAATTCATGAGCACGCGATAGGGAAACAATTCGTTGCACACACCAATGACACCGTAGTGTTTGTTTAAGAGAGTGGTCGACAGCCTATGGATAACGGACTGGAATCGATCCATAACTTAATGTTATACGACCCACGGTCACGAGGCCTGCCTACCACTTAATACGGCTCGTAATTCACATTTATCCATCGCTAATGTGATACAAATATACAATTCGTAGCTGCTATCATATTAGTAGCATTAATTCGGAACTATAAGGCCCTATTTTTGACTTGGCAATATCAACAGCTTGTTTCTAACTTAGTATGGTAAAGGTGAGCCATGATTATGTTTCGCGTTTATATTCGATACTACTCATGATGGTGTGTAATTATTGCGTGTACCACGAAAGGCATTTGCTACTCCTCGTCAACTCTCAGTCAGGAAAAGAGTCCCACAACCGAGTGTATCAGCGTCTTCTGTAATCAAAGTCACATGCAGATTAGAGCAATAAATGCATTGAGCTTATGTGTGTGTTGTTGTAAACTCACTTTTCAAACACACCGAGTTTATTATCTGAGATAATTTAATTTAACGCTCGAAATTCATGCACGTTTTTGTTAACCCAAACAGAAAGCGCGCTGCTCAGAAAAGGGAGGGGTGGGGGAGCCGAAATGCCCGAACTTCTCTCTCCTTCTAATGGCTTCGTTCATCCAACTAATTATCATTAATTGGCATTCTTCGGTCCAGCTTACTTCCTGCATCCTTCTCCATATCCACATCTCAAACGCGTCAAACCGTCTCACTCCCACCTTTCTCAGCATCGAAATGTCCGCTCCATGCAAAGCTAAATTCCGCACCAAAGTCTTGACTGTTTCACTCACAGTTCTCATAAACATCTCTCTCCTTTGCTGAATGCCTCTTTGGCCACCAATTCTCGGTTTTATTTCCGTTATACGCCGTCCATCTTCCGTGATCATTGCACCCAAACGCCTCAATGTCTTCGTCTGTTCTTCAAGTTGTCCGTCAATCTTGACATTTTCCTCCACCTTCCCCTGATATTCTCGTCGTTGTTGTGTTGTTAACATGAACTCATTGTCACGCTCCATGTTCCTTGCACACAGCATTCCCACCACTGCCATCGCTTCTCACGTCCCACACCCTTTCCCTCCAATACAATCATTCGCCGATGTTTCCACTCTTTTTGTGATCATTCTGCGCAATATCTTGGATGCGTGTGGAACCAGGCTGATTGATCTTTGTTCTCCACATTCCATAGCATTTGGTTTATTTTACAAAGGTACCATGGATGTCCTTTGAAAGTCTTCCGGCCATTCAACTCGCTCTTAGTGTTACATACGTCAATCCATTTGATTTGTCGCCTTGTTTCCAAGGTTGTTCAAAAACTCTAAGGCACACAATCTATACCCTCGAGCTTTCTATTCGTCGTGTATCATATATTCTTAATAATTATATTGACAAGTTTATACAATATGAGATGTTTGGATTCACCGCAATGAATGTGGTGTGACCAAAACAATTCCAACCGGAACAACCTTCTGGATTGTTCCGTGAGAAATTAAGTACTGGGTTTAAGCGGTGCTTATCCTGACGCTGCCCAAGTATCTGCTATTCTCCCTTGCCAAGGATCGACCTTTAGAAGCCATCTGAGATCTCACCCCGAGGACGCAGGCCACTCTCTAATTGCTTATCTCCATGTATTGCGTGTGGCATGGGGAACATTTCAACCTCATCGCGGTCAGATCACTCCCGCGGGGGTACAACTCGTAAGTGGAGCAAATGCTGATTCCGTCCTGATGGGAGACGTTCATGAATGCGTGTTTTAGCCAGCTTGTTAGCAAGCCACTAATTAAACAATGAGAAGGCATGCGATGTGAAATAATAACACTCGGTGATCACAGCTAATTCCACACTCTGTGTGACCGGTGACTCCAAAGCTTTGCATGTGTACTCCCACTGGATGAGGGCCTCGCCACGCTATGTCGGCCGTGGTGAGGCTAATTGACTTTTCTCGACCACAGTGGGCGGTGAGGGGTTCTGAAGGCAGGCAGCGTCGATTTATGAGCAGAGAAGTGCGCTGCGGCAGTGGATTATGTTGCTGCACTGCCCTCCACTACCATCACAGCCGTTCGAAAATCTGTGACATAACGTGGTGACTTGTCTAAGCACGTGCCAGGCTAAAGCCTGATTAGCTCCTGAGATCTGATGCGATGGGTTGCATTCCGGGTGATTTGGTAATAAGGAAAGCTTGAATTGCATGAAATAATAAGCAACAGATGCTATTTGCAATCAATTGCATTTATAACAAAATGTGTATTTTGTCAACATGCTTTATATGTATTGACAGTAATTAACATTACTGCGGTTTAAAATAATCTGGCTCAGCACCTCTAACAAGTGCACATTTCGTTTATTATATATATAAAACATGTCACCCCTTACCTAATTGCCCGATACCCGTAGGAAACTCCCTCACATTAATCCTCCCGTTTAACCCTCAAACTGTTCTTCTTTCATATGGCACGGTGATATTTGCAACATTGTATACGTTTTAATATCGCGAATATTAAGCCATTCAGTGGCCTCTCAGGAGGCTTGATGAATGTCGGTGAGATTGGCCCGCGGATCGCCAGTGGGCGGCCCAGGTCGCAGCGTGACATCAGCTGACGCCATCGTCGGCCTCTGGTGACCGCAGCAGGAACATTGTCGACTGTTATTCATTTCCATCGATGAAGGAGGAGGTGACCACATTTTCTGTGCTCTGCTCCGCTGTTTCCTGGGTCAGGGTCAAACACCGGAGAGTTCTAACCCTCAAAATCGTGATGTTCAGTGTGGTGGGCAGCTGTTACACATGTCCTGTGTGTGACTGCTGTGAGCTTATATGATGACGCTTGAACATATTTTGGAAGGTTTTTCTTTGACTCCCAAAATCATTATCATACCAACGTATTTTGTTGTGTTTTTGTAGCTTTTTTTTCATGAATTAACGCGTGAGAGAGAGCATTAAATTGGCACACATATTTAAGTGGGCCACTGGGTCATGATGAAAAGTTTCCTATTTATGAAATGCGAAAGGTCGAATCATGCGGAGCTTGGGTTTGAGCTGCACTGGCCGGCCTCATTCTTCTTGCAGTGTGGCAACAATTTACATGAGTTAGGAAGCGCAGTCCTCTATCTACAGATGTGAGGCTTTCCTGGAAGAGGCTTTACCTGCAATGACAGGGTCAAGTCACCATCACACATGTCAAGATTAAGCCCACAGCAATTGCCACAAATGATTATTTTCATGAAGGAGACGAGTGTTTATTTTAATTTGATTACTGTGTTGTTCTTCAAAATTAGACGAATATAATAACCCCTTTAGACATGTGTCATTTTATTCCCCGCTTTATGAAGAGCAGATTTGTAAACAAAGAAAGACGAGTGTGAGCGGTGGTGCAGTGGTTCGTGCACCGCACTGCGACAAACCTGGTGGTCTGAGTTCTGGATGTCCCCCATCCTCCCCCCACTTCACCAACCCAAAATGACCAGCGCGGTGAAGTATAGTCAAACAACCCCGATGACTGACACACTGTGGGGAGGTGTTTAATTCAGCAGTGGATTGACGAAGGGTTCGTATTATTTTGTAAGCACACTTACAAACATCTTGCAAATTGCTGCCATATGTTGTCTATGGAGGGTCACACTGTGCCGTTGCTGTGTTTACTCTCCCACGCATTACTTCGCTGGGCAGCATGCGGAGCGGATAAATAACAAGCAGTCTCAAGTCATGCTATTTCCTGCACTTTGGTGAAGAACTCTAAGAGTTACCAAGAAGAATGGACATCAATGTGTATTGTCCCAAAAACACACAGCATTAGACAACATATGTATGTTACTCCAAATGCATGCAGTTATTTTATAACAATTGTTCTAGTAGTAGGTTTTTACCCTTTTAAACTGGTACAAAACTGACACCTTTATTCAAGGCATCATGTTTGCTTTTTTGACTACTTGTGTTGTGGTCATTGCAAACATGATGCCTTGAATAAAGGTGTCAGTTTTGTACCAGTTTAAAAGGGTAAAAACCTACTACTATATTTTGCCACTGGTAAAAGAGATATCATAGAATATTTTTTCTGATGTGCTGTGTATAAGGCCGTGGTGAAGTATGGTCAAATAACGACCACAATGTGCAGGAGATGGGGAAGCCATCACCCAGCAGTGGATTGACAAGGGGATGTAAATGTACCATTGTTGTCTCTTATTGACAGTACTGGAATTGCAATGTTTATACTATTAAATGTAATCAACAAAAATATGTACCGAAGAGGAATGTGGCTTGGGAATCATGGATATGAAACGCAATGCTGTTTTGGCATCCTCCAATTGTTCGTCTACATTCAAAGATGAACTTTCCTGATCTCTTTCCTCCAACTCCCTCGCCGCGTCCCTCCTACCCCCAACATCCACCGTGCTCAGTGCCGCGGCCACTGACCAGGGCAACTGAAAGACTGAAATGGTGTGACTGAGCTAAGACTCTGGATGTAAATGACATCCAAGCAGCACAGGAAGGACTCGTGATTTTGCAATGGCTTGCGATGTGGAGCCATGATGCCAAAATCAGCTGAAGCAGGGATGGGTAAAACTCAAATGCCTCAGTGTATGAGGTTGGACTTTCAAATGGCCGTCGGGAAATCGTTCCTCTCCTCTGCTCCTCTCTGCATGTAAGTGGCGAGCTGCACGATGATTCCAAACAATGTGAACATTACGTCTCGGCCTCTGTTTAATATACAGGCCACGCAAGTATGTGTGTGTGTGCGTGTGTGTTCGTGTGTGTGTGCTCTCTAAAGCCAAAATTCTGAAATTTAGTTGACCCATGCAAAAAAACAAAAATGCACGATACATCATATAATCCCGTTCGGCAAAAATAGTTGCCTCGTCTTCAGGGAAATCTCGGCGGATTGTTTACTTAAATTCCGTACGACACAGCACACACGCACACGCTTAATACCAGACTCGGTATCCTGCCCCATCGCGACTGAGACCCATACATTGTAACCCCCCCCCCCACCCAGTGAATGGATAAGTCAACAACATCTGTAGAACTGTGAATGATGGAAAGTAGTGAGTTAGCAAAGTATTCACTCATCAATTAAAATCGATTATGCTGACAAAAAACAAATCAGGAATGTGAATCAATTGTACAGAATTTAAGTAAATGATATATTAAGCATATGCTAAGCTTACATTTAGACTCATGGAGTGAATGAAAGATTACAACCAATACATACGAATAATGTAAATGAGATGGGGGTAAACAAGGCAACAAAAATGTATTCTTGAATGAAAGCATGATTCGAATTGTGACAACACATTCATCACATTTGTCAAAAATACTGCCTTCAAAGTAATATAAATAAAAAATAGGCAATGCTCATGTCAATCGCCATT
The DNA here is from genome assembly GCF_015708825.2 of Lethenteron reissneri. Classification (NCBI taxonomy): domain Eukaryota; kingdom Metazoa; phylum Chordata; class Hyperoartia; order Petromyzontiformes; family Petromyzontidae; genus Lethenteron; species Lethenteron reissneri. The sequence goes on from NC_083787.1 coordinate 526,026, forward strand.
CTTTATAGCACAGGCAGCATAGCCAAACCATTTGTCTAATTGTGACAATTCATCACATCACTTGGGAGGGGGGGGGCGTTGCTTGCCTGGCTCCGGTGCAGGTGGCGCGTCTCAATGCCGCTCATGTTCACAAGACAATGGGCTCGTGACGACAATCTCGTGAGATCTTGGAAGCTTAAGCAGGCTTGAGCCTGGACAGTGTATGAGTGAGTGATCGCCGTGCAAGCCGGATGACCACAGGCGGCAGTGTAGCTGTGCCACGTTGGTGGTCAGTACCGTGTTCGTCCACACTCGCGTCTTCGCTCTCCACCTTCACCGACTGGCAGCGACGAGCACGTTGAGCTATGGTCAATTAACCCCCATAATGCTGCGCGGCGTGCAGAGGCCCTCATCCAGCAGTGGATTGACAACTTCTGTACATGTCCACATGACTTGATTACTGACGATACAGTCACCATCACATACTCTTTGCTTCTTTCGGTAAAGTCACGTAGGTAGAAATACTGTGACTTTACCGAAAGAACCAAAGAGTATGGATTCTTGCAGTCATGAAAGCTTCAAATCAGTTACCATCACTCGATACCTCCTCCTGTTACTCTTAACCATGGGGCATCAATGTTGGCAATACAATACAAATTCGAGGGCAGAACTTGGTCATGCCAAGAGCTCACCCGAAAGAAACATCGACCAAGATTCGGGCTTTGGAATTCAATGGCATATTGCCAAGTGTTTCCCTGCATCATCACGCTGTGACGTATATTTAAAAATCGAGAGGATTGGATTTATGTTATACGTGTCGAATGACGCAAGTGCCCTTCCGCCTGTAATTATGGACGAGCGGAGAGATTCCACGTGTATATGCGTCATTGATACTTCTCATGAAAGTTATGAAAATAAATTAATACCGCTAAAAACGTGTCTTACATTGACCATACACATCAACACAATAGCAATGAAGCTGTACATTATGCTAGCGATGGGTATGTTGGATACGAAAGGGAAAACAAAACAACAAAAGGGTGGAAAGCTTTTCAGCGAGCCCAGGAGCACGGTGGGACTGTTTAACATTCGGTTCATCTCATCTCTGTTATTGACTTTAATATGAAATCTGGCCATGGTCCAGGAAATATCACGTTATGTTTTTTTATATTTTACGGGTTCGAAAAGGGGTCGAAAAGGAGTAGGTCACAGAACGCTGGATAATGTAACACAAACTTCACGCGAGGAAACATATGGACGGAAATCACATTTGGTCAAATTCCTCGATAGACAGTTTTGCAGACGACAGTTAAAGATTTGTTTATTTTTCCAATAATTTTAGTTTTACAGACCTAAGCAGGAGGTTAAGCTGATAACGTTAATGCTGGAGGGGCCCAAAAATTGTCTCTGCAGGAATGTATTTTCAGTCCGTCTTCCTGATGGCAAACTTCACTGGCACTGACATTTCGGGGACTATATCTGCATCTTCCCACACATTAATGGCACACTTCCACCCACAAACCTTTTACGAGCGTATTTTGAGACTGCAGTAAGCGGACATCAAGTGGACATTTTGCGGGGGGGGGGGGGGTAAATGTGTATTATCTTCGACTCTCGGTACAAGCAATGATAATAATATAATCAACACAGCACAACATTTGTTAAATATCTTCAATAAAGTTATTTAGACGCGAAAAAAGCTGAAAACCCAGTGCACTTACATAGGCAGGAAGGCAATGTAGTGTTCTGAAACCCCATGTTTACTTTTCAAACACAGAGGGTTTGTATAGAACCAAGATGCTCGAGGGGCGGGGGGGTAGGCGGCGAGTGTGGAGAGTGTGGTGCCCTCTCCCCAGCGACGGGAGAGTGAGTGAGGTCAACCCCACCAGGGTCAGGGGGGGCGATGGGGCCCCCACCCCCAAGGGACGTGGCTCACGTCGTCTCAGCAGCCGACCGACTTCCTGTGCAGAGAAGGAGACGTTCTGCATCCTCTGAAGCGAGCGCTGCACAGCTGCACAGCTGCACGGCAGAAAGGCCAGCAGAGAGGGGGGGGGGAGGTATTTTTGGGTCATGACTTCACTCGCGATCCTCACTCCCAACTGGGAGCCGTTTTACGACGAGCTGCAAGAACGTCCCGACAGCTTTTGATGTGTTTTGGGTTGTCCCTGTAAGTTGTTCGGTACCATGCCTCACTTGTCGCTCCATGTGCTGGGAGCTTCTTCTTCCGACTTAGGGGCCGTCCATAAATGACGTCACGCGATTTTGGACGATTTTTGACCCCCCCCCACTCGTCACACATCGTCACAAATGTCTGACCCCCCCCCCCTAGTGTGTGTGACGTCATTTATGAACGGCCCCTTAATACGTGTGTGTGTATGTATGTTGCACTTATTTCGCACCGTATGTAGCCAACCGTGCTAATCGGAAGTAGCGAATTGTTCCCAGCGAAATATTAGACATCATGTTGGACAGCGTATGGTCCAACCCAGAGAGTAACTGCAAAAACGTACGTAGTTTACCTCAATCCTGTTTAGGGATCGCTCGCAAAGATCCGCTCAGCAGACGAGTTATATCAGAAGCAATGCACTTTGTTAGAAGGCATCACGAACTTTGCTATGTACGATGCAGCCAAGCGTGGTATTGAACTACCGTGTGGGAATGTTGCTACATTAAATATTAATACATCGTGGGTGAGATTTATGCAATGGGCTTTATCATAGCCAAAGTGCAACCCAAGTTCCAGGAAGGATTCTGCATACTTTTTGGGTTCGAGGGGTGGAGCAGAGGCACAATAGTTTGTGTGCTCGGTGCTATGAACCTGGCGACGTCAGTTCGATTCGTGGCCACGATGAACAAGAATGGTGACATCTGAACCGGTCCTGGGCGCCCACTTTTCTCTGACCTGCACTGCCCAACGTAGCGAAGTACGGACAAACACCCTCATGGACCAACAGCAGCAGGATGCCATCATCCAGCAGTGGATTGACAAAGGGCGGAATATCACGTGACATAATTTTTTAGATTTCGATTTGAGGAGAGTTTTTTTCAATGGTTGATTCATGACTCTGATGAAATGGCCCTGTGTTACAGTTTAGGAAGCTAATGCATATATAACGTTTTAAAATTAGGGGGCTGTTTATTACAAGTGCTACACTCCAGGGAGAACCTGCACAAGAGCTTGGCATCACTGTCAGCTTCCAGCACGAAAGGAAAGTATGTTTTTATTGCATCATGTGCATTTATGTATTAACCAAACACCGTGAAGCCTTATGGGTTTGACTTCCAACACATTTAAAAGCTGTTCAGATTCACTGTTAAACTCATTTTCATCGCACAATGTAACCCGTAGCAGAAAGCAATATGACTTGTAGCAATTACGGGCAACACTGCCCAGGCCACTGCAAACCCATCGCAACAGCTCCTACCTGGGGACTGTTGCCGGGCTGACCCTACCAGATGATCGTCGGTACGAATCTGACATCTTGTTCAGATCCGAGCGAGCTGCAGTGTCAATGCGACGCGCGGCGTTGTGACGACGTGTCGGTTGGGGGGGGGGGGGCTCTGTGTGTGGGTGAGCAAGTGTCACGAGGCCACAAGGCCAATACGCTACTCACAGGGCTCAGCTTTTGGGAATTAGATGTTTTATTTTGTATTTTGGTTATCGTTGCTTCCTTCACGCAAGCCAGTGGTCCTTCGAGGCCTGACGCTAGAATGCAAGCACATTGCACGGAAGCGAAAGACCAAGAATCGTTGTGCACCCGAGACGGGGGGAAATGAAAGCAGCCAAATGCAGAAGAGGATGCTGGGGAACAAGACATTACGCACCATTTGTTTGTGGCATCAGACGGCTGCATTGACATGTCCATTAATGCATTTTAAAGCGCTTTAACAATATAATCGTTCGCTCAAACCTTGTGTTCACAATAAAACGAATTTCCAAAGAATAAAATATATATATAATGTACAAAGTCGACGCAAATGTCCGAGTAAATGTGGACAATGGTAAAGCAGCTACCGTGGCAGAGTCCCAGCCAGTGACGTCAACTTCTAAAGCGTAATTACAGCAAATTGGTCGTGATTATTTACCACCCACAGAGTTAATGCCACCCTGACTTCTCAAATAAATGTAATTTTCACTTTGGAATTTTTTTTTATGTTTGTTTGTTCCATTCATAGATTTGTCGCCAACTGTAGGATGTAGCTCATTACAGCACAGTCATTAATGGTAGCGTGTGTTTATTCTGTGTTAAAGGAAGATACAAATGCAGCATATGCAGAGGTACGATACAGTTAACGCAATTTTCCTGAAGGTGGCTAGTTGACTGAAACGTTACCTTATTCTTTCCCTCTGTATACTTAGCAACATGCCTATTCAGTAGAACAGACATTCTCACATTTTGCTTCGCCACTGCTCCGAGGCCACGTCTCTAATGTTTCGCTTTGCTCAAATGTAAATGTACAATTTCACATTGACAACATTGAAGTGTGTTTTACACTCTACAGGAGAATTCCGTTGACTTGTATCCACGGTGACGTGGGCGACCTACATTGTGGATCCTGTTATCCATAAACAATGGAGGAGTTATCCTGTGTTTAACGTCATATAAAAAAACCACCCAGAATGGCTTGGCCATGATTTAACAGCTGGCTCCATTGAATTATATTTTCCCAACTCCCTAATAATGAAGAGAGTTACAATTTGTACAGTGCAACCAGCCATGGTCGGTTATTGGGTCATGCGAGCGGAGAGCATAACGAGCTCGTCGCACGTTCATATCTGTTGCTGCCCCTAAGAGAAAGAATGCACGTGGCAGCTGCTAGACAATGAGCGCAGAGCAAGGCCATTAGCGCGCACGGCCCATCAGGGTCTCCACAACACCCTGGAGAGGGGCCTTTCATGGCCCACACACGGACATCTCTCAACGGCTTAACGCTCTTTACCTCTCAAGGAGTGAGCCACATCAATCTTCCGCGCTTCTCGTGGCCACATCTCCTTGAATATTTTTTGACCGTTTCTTCAAAACTGCATTCATCACTCCATTTTAATATCCGACCTCCTCACATAAACCTGCTTCCTGTGCCACAGGAGGGAGGAAAAATACGCTGCTCTGGAGTCCGCATTGACCTTGTGGCCTTTTTGTTTACCGATCAGAGCTCCCATCTTGAGCCGTGTATGTGGCGACTTCGATTTCCTTGTCCAAATCTCATCTTCAGGCCCAAAATAACTGCCCAAGCATGATGCGGGCATCTCGTTTTGGGCAGCGCACCCTCCTTTCACCCGGTCCCCACAGGGCTCGCGCTCTAAGGCTGTAACTGGGATCTGCAGCATAGACCTCCATCATGTGAGCTGTCAGTGGACACGTCAGCCTACACAGATCATGTGAAATAAACCACAAAGACGGGACTCTCTGTGCCCAGACAGGGCAAGGTTATTCATCGCCGTGGCTGAGCATGCTCGCACGCACGCCTTGCGTTCTTATATTGCTTTGTTCCGACTGCCACTGCTGCCGGACTGTGGATTCCATTGCATTTTTGTCAGTGGCCCTTGGCTCAAAATGCCCCTGGCATCCTGTGAATCGTGGATACATTTCACAACATCGTCGCTGACGAGATTTGGTATCAGCACGTGATACAGTTGGCGGTTTTGTTCGTTTTTAATTTTCCATGTTTTTCTTATAAATGTCTCAATACACGAAATAATTTTGCTGACATTGAGGGAGTTGCCCTTGCGGACTTTTAAATGAAAAGTTTTGGTTGGGATTTTTTCTGGAAAGAGGCCGATTCGTACGGTGGAATTTTTTTTATATCTCTAAAAGCAACGTAGACCAACTCGTGTTTGAAAACTATTTTTTTTATGTCACTATTCCCAAAGTGATTGAGAACATACACTCCAGCACAGAGTTTCTGAGACTGCAAGTCTTTACACCCTTACCCCTCCTCTCTCCGTTTTCAGTCAACTTCTGGCTGCTGTTTTGCTTGGGATGACGTCCATCAGCTTGCAATCCAGGAGGGGTAGAACAATTAACACCACCTACGCTGCGATTCTAGGATTTGTTGTGATTCGGGGTTGCTCTGGGTGACATGAACCCACAACAACATATACATATACAAAAACATGTTCCCGAGGCAATTCGATACGTGTATCGCGACCTCATGCACCAATATTAACCAATTAACGTACTGGATAAATCGTTGCATCCAGCAGTTCATGTGTTCGATACTGACCTCATTGAGAAGGTTTGAACAGCGGCGTATTGTGGCACTCACAAGATGTCGCTGAGAGTTAAGAAAACAATAAACTTGAGTGCATGTGGTACGTGGAGGCTGCTGTGGCGTGTGCTTGTGCCACAAGCACACTGAGCATCGTCTCAACTCTGCAGGTGACCTTGGAAATGCATTAAGTAATTGAATGAAAAACAATCCCAGAATGTGAACTGTACTTGCAGTTGACGGTACTGACAAGAAGCCTTCGCCGTCGGCAGCAGCAGCTGATAATTACACTGCCTTTGGGCTGCCTGAGGCCAAGCATTTATGTATTATTTGCAAAATCACGCATCGGTCTTACTCGGCTTGGAGTCCCATTTCTGTTAAGTGCATTGCGTTGGCAGCCACGTTACTACTGTACTATTATATGCACTCACTTGTTTATATGATCAAAAATAACCAAGTACACTCATAAAATACAGCCGCTGCCATGCATACATTTTTTACGCTTCATAGAATTCTTAAACCCAGTACCCACTCTTAATTTGCTCTACATTTGGGAAATTCCACGGCACGCAGTCTGCTCGCTGCTCACTTTGCAAATAGTTTGATTATGCGAGCAATATCAGAGAGCGCTGTGTGTAAAGGCTGTCAGCAGCTGCAGTGGGTAAGGGACTGAAGTCTGGCTGTTTAACTGCTTTCAAAATAAACTACAAGTGAAATTCACCCAAGTTTAAAAAAATGTACACCTTGCATGAAAGACTTTCATATTTACATCATGCAGGCTGCGCACTGCATTCTACACAAGACTATTTAAACATTAATATTTTTTCAAGAACGCCACCAAGTATGTTTTCGCTAGGTCCTTTCAGCCATACATTGATATACCATTCGTCAAGTTCACCTTGCAAGGAGAAGACTGGGCACATTGTTACTGCAGCTGACGTGCGCACGTTTTTGTTTGGGATCAAGGGCTTCGTGAGAAAAAAATTATGACCCAACCCCCCTAACCTCACACTAAACTGACAATCTAAACAGATAATGATTTAATTTGTCATTCTAGGTACACAGGCACAAACGCACCGCACACACGCACGCGCCTGCGATCGTTGGCCCAAGAGGATACGACCGTGCCATATTAGGTAAGGCTGACCAAAGCATTATATCCAATGGAGCGAGACAGAAAGTGGTTGTTCTGGAGGCAAGAGGGCAATTTATAAAGTGAATTGCTCCCCGAGTACTACGATCTATTTAATAAATGGGGGAACTGCTCGTACTGTTTTCAAGGGGTGGTGACATGGCTCCAAGAGCAGAGGCGGTCGCAAACAATTGTGCGATGTGGTAATTCATCTCATACCCTTGGCTTTCAATTGAGAGGGGAGGATTTCATCTGATGCAGCTCCATGCGTCTATTATCATCTACCCCACTAACAGCACTCACCCGATGCTGTGGATAACTGGGTACTATTCAATCTGATGCAATTTAATTAACGTGGATAGAAAAAGAAAATTGGATATAAATTTGCATATTGTCTCACCATCTGCTTGGCTAGCATGTGCAAAGTTCTAAGTATATACTTGGTTCTTATGGAATCGGCCGGAGACATTTTTCGGGCGTGCAACTAACTCAATGATATGGCCCATTTACACGTCAGCTGTTGAGATCTATGTTGAAACTTGACAACACTCAACCCACAGGCAGCATAGTCGGCAGCAGAAAAGCACGTACAATAAATACTTGCAAGATAACATAATACAGGTCCACTGTCAAATGCTAAAGCTGTACACAAAGCATTATTGATGTATGGAATCTGTATGGTTGCGATGTGTTCAGAGGTATCTTACTGGCATTTTTTATTTGAGTTGTGTATTTTTTTATATTTGTTTAAATTATTTCATCGTTACAAGTGTGCTACGAGCACGGAATAATCGGAAGCGTGACTTCTTGCATCCGTTTACGTTGAGCTGTCAGCTGTAGGGTGCACTCTAAGCACACAGCACGGACGCAGTCGAGTCACGCAAGTGCTCTACATCTGCCACGCCCGTTGCAGGCTATCCAGGACGCACGAAATATGTTCTGGACAGAAAGTTGTCTGAGCTGGACATTACATACTTGTGAAATCAAGGTTATAACAATGATAATAATTTGCACTTATCCGGTGCCACAGGATATGCATAAACAAATACACGCAATTCTGCCGAATGCTGAGAGATTATGATTAGTTTGCATGGCCAATGAAGTGATATTCAGTTTAATGTGATGTAATCATTCAATCACTCTGTATGAGTGGTGCTGAATTATAGATACATCCACCCACCAACTTCGGATTTGTATTTGGGGAAATGTGAAGTTTTATGGTCCATGGGTTGGTGTTTGTAGCATTGAGAAAGAGAGAGTTTCTGATTCTCCACTTGTGCATTAAGGTTCCGTATCTTCCGAGCTTTATGCAGATCCAGTTCAGTGCTGCCCGTTGTTTCCGTGGAAGACGGAAGTCGGGCAGTGTGGTGGTGGTGGTGGGCTCGGTCATGAGCTGTGTGTTGTGAAAGCGTGGCAGTGTGGTGGTGGCGAGGTATTTGTTGTGCAAGCTGCTTGAGAGACGCTGAGGAAGGACGTGTTGTGTCCGCTGGCAGGTCGAACTTAACTAATAGGAGTACATCAACCCTCAGCTTGTAAATCAAAATCTACTGGCTTGGAAAAAAACATCGTTCCTAAGTTGATGCCCATAAAGGCATAAAGGGGTCAGCATGTTTCAATCCAGTATGAAACTCCATTTACATTGTTATGATTAATAATATTGAAAACAATTGTAATGCCACGAACAACTTAGCAGAAACAATTATGGTTTTTATTGCGCCTGACAATGCTTCCAAAAATGGGTTCTCAGCCAGGATTAATTTTTGTCCGTCGGCCCTGGGGCTCAAATATGAGACCCGACGACGATGGGTCACGACATGGCGCATTAGCAGCTCAAGTCCGTAAGCCCGTAATGCTTGCTGGAAAGCCATTACACAGCCGACACATTTTCATATTAGCATTCATAAAATTATAAACATAGCATTGAAAAGTACCGTGCACAGGGACTTATTCAATGCGATTCATTTTGCAATATGTGTATCCGGGGCCACACAAGGATAGCGACTATAACAAAACTAAGCTCTCAGATCTGGCTCTTTAAGCAGCTCAGCGGGTTTGAATTGTTCCCCTCCAACCCCCGCAGGCTTAGAGAAGTGGCAAAAGTCTCCTCGGCCATTTGGTGCTGTTCTTACTTTTCAACGGGCATTCAAGCTCTGGCAGTCACGTGACTGCGACGTGCACGGGTCTGCTGATGGTATCAAAGCAGCGAGCGTGACTGGGAACCAGGCACCCAAGCTTTGGTATGCTTCGTCCGCAGCCACATGAAATGAGGTCAAGATGGAAGTCAGGGAAGCATTGGTGTGGCGAAACATGGGACAGAAACAGCAGAACCATCGCAAGCAAAAAAAATAATCACGTATGAAAATACAATGTCAAGAAATTGGGAAATCAAGCGTTAATAGGGAATCCACCATAGCCTACTCATTATATCATGATCACACAATAGTACTCTCAAAGCAATGGCTGACTGCATATGGTGATAATTCTATTCTATTGAAAGCCTCATTAGTTTTTGTTCTAAACAAACTAAATGTTATGTACAAATTGCAACTGCATTCACTACTTTTTAATTAGTGTTGTTCACTGAACCATTGTAGATATGTACACATTTGAACAAAATTAATCGCAAATATAAGCACAGTTGGCTACGTACAAACTTAATTACACACAATCAAACACAAGAAATCTATGGACAACCCAGGCATTATCAATGGAATTGTGGTGGATTAGCAGATTGCTGCCCATTGCCTTGCATCCCATGATCCCTAGTTGACTGTTAGCTCACCGCAATCCTCCCAGGAATGGAGTCTTCTCATTGCTCCACAGATGGCAAAGTCGTTCCAATGCTGATGGGCTGATCACTCATCACATTGCTGCCTCTGCTGTCAAACATTAACGACTTTTATTGGAGCTTTCTCTAAGATACCCACAAAGTCCATAAATTACATTCGCTGCAAATGTTGCACTTTAATTGTTGAGTTGTTTTCTGCAGTGGTTGTGAAGTTATTAAACATGTCCACCAACCAAGAAAACATAAATTCATTGTTAACGACGATCATCTTGTGTGTGAATAAAGCACTCACTATACACAGTACATTAACTTTATATCCTGTAGTGTAGATATACTGTAATCACAGTGGAGCAGTGACACAAGGGATAACGCATTGCACTGTGAACCCGGTCACCTGAGCTCGATTCTCGACCACAGCGAACATCAGTGGCACCACGTGGACCTCTCAAAGTGGTCCCTCTTCAACCCCAGCTTCATCTACCCGCACAATGACCATCATGAGGAAGTATGGTCAAACAACCCTCATGGCACAGTGAAGTATTGAAAATATACTTCTTAGAGTGTATCATGGAATGGAAATACATATATATAGTATGATCACAGTTAATTCATAGATTTAAAAAAATATTACTACAACTGTTATCCTTTACAAGTGATTCAAATTGTTCAACATGACATTATTTTCTTATTGCTAGTAATCTGATTTGGCTCCACAAAGGATTGGAACATTGATAGAGGTGGCTAAACAGGTATGGTGTTGTTTCTTTCTAACGGAACTGATAAGGCTTTGTATCGCTATGTCTGTCCAGAACACTTCACTTTTTTCAACTGGAAAACTCCTAAACCAATGACTATAAAATTTTACCATACAGGTTAACATAACCAATGCTCCGATTGGTATAGTTTCATATGATTTTTTTGTACAATCATATATCCTTTACAATAATCTGTAAATTCCATTGACCGACCGGCTTTCCAGTTTGTTTGTGTATGCCGTCTACCGCAGTTAGCCCTGATGGGACGATCGTCAAGCAAATTGATAAACACATTACGATAATGACACCTGGGAGGTGGAGCGGTGGGGCAGTGGTTAGCACACTCCGCGCTGAACCCAGCAACGTTAGTTTGATTGCTGGACACAGTTAACATGAGTGGCGAGTGATATCTCACCTCCCCCCCACCCCCAACTTCACCGGCGCACATTGACCAGCATGGTGTAGTATGGTCAAACATCTTCAATGACCACAACATAGGGAGGCCTTCATTGAACAGTGGATTGATGAATGCATGTTAATGGCAACTTGCCGGCGCACACAAGAGCTGGTTTGACTGTGATAAACCACGTGTCCCAGTCATTGTTGTGCTGTATTTGCCAGTATTTGGGCCACGTCAATATGAATTTATAAAACCCAGCTAAGCATTCGTGCAAAAATGCCTTCGGTCCCCATATTTAATAATTAAATTCAGTCTTTGAACACCGCACAGAAACTTTGAAAACAGCGCCCTCACCTGGAGACCTCCACGTCATACCACAAGAATTCCAAATCAGAAAAATAACAGCGTTAAGCGCGGTATTTTAATGTAAAAATAAATCACCGCCTTAAAGTGAAAACGATATCGTAATGGACGTTTCAGGCAATGGCCCTTTTTCATAGCACATACCTTTGTCTTAGACAAATACATTTCGTGTGAGCCACCCGCATTAAAAACAATGGTCAGCCACGGCTGAGGTGTTGGTCCTCCCGTGTTTCTAATCTGCCTCATGCTCACAAACACGGTCCGAGACATGTCGCTTAGTTTCCCCAATGTTACTATTGCCGCAGACACAGCTTAGTCTAAGACAAAGGTACTTTACAAGCCCACTGGCTATCAATAAAGATTCGTTCATGAAGCCATCCATATATACAAACACAATTTCAACCGAGAGGATGGGTACAATCTCAGCAATCATCGGAAGGACTTCATTGACCAGTTTAAGTCATAACTGGCTGTGATGTTTCCATCTTGTCACCCTCCGATGTTAGTATTATTTTACCAAAGATGGGACAAGCAATTCCAGTTCCTGCGGTGTCGCCGCTGCATTGGGCGCACCACAAGTTGTTACTTTATCCACGTCTCATGCGGCGCTCTCTCCTAATTCCGATTTCACATGAACATAAAACCATCTCGGCTTGGGGGGCCCCAGGCCACTCGTGCCCCGCCCACTGCGTCCTGACACCAGGGGGCCACGCCTGGGCCACGCCAAATTTAAACCTTTAAAACCGCTCGCCTTTAGCGGCTTTTCCCCTCTTTCCTGCTGATGACGGTCGCTTGTGTTGAGATCGAAACGTTGTCGTTTTTTTGTTTAATTTGTTATTTTTTGAACCTAGCTACGAGACTTTACCGAAAGACCCAAATAGTATTTTGGTTCTTGTTTCAATGAGTATCTTGTTGAGTTTCAATCACTGGGTTTATACATTTTCTCAGCTCTTAAGATTTATATAATTGTCTTGATTATTGTTGAGGTTTGTATCTTCCATCGTGCTTATCAACCACTGCCAAGGCAGCATCGGCACGTTTTATGATTTAATCGATACATTCCACGACTTTTCATTATTATTTTAGTTACGTGATAGTCTAAATCGCCTTTAACATCTGGCATTTCCACAGCGTTGATTCGAGCCAAGCCAGACTGCTGACGAGTCACTCAATTTCGAAACCGGTGCACACTTTTGCTTGTCTTGAATCATTGCCGCTGAACTGATGCACTCCCAGGAGGGCCGTGGTATCACTCACCGTGGTGCATTGAAAAATTATGATACCCCGACTGATGCTCCTGCTGTTGTGGAGTGATTCATGCAGCCAGCTATGGTTACAGAGTTTGGTGGTTCATGTTTATGTCGTTTATTGTGAAAATTCCATCACAGTTCCTATGATCACTGTTTCATGCTTTATTTTGGTGATTTCGAAAAGTTTTTTGGTTTGGCCATGTTTGTTTGTTGTAGTACGGAGTAAGACTGATGGCCTTAATCTAAGTTGTCTTGTGGTTGTTGTTGTTGTTTGGCTTGCATCCCACTGGGATTTTTTCAGTGTTGGTGTACGGTACTTTTTTCTGCAATATTTTGCTCTTTTCTTGGATTTTCTGTTTGCACTTAGTCACATAGTCACTTTAAGATGTTTTCTTGTTCATGTTTTTGTTTGTTGCGGTTGCACCCGATTCAAGAGCCGCATGGCTCGCAGGGCTATACCTAATACATGAACTTGGTATCATCACCCACTGTGATATCATCAATCATCCACTCGTGGTGTCATCATCCACTGTGGTATCATCATCCACTCGTGGTGTCAGAATCCACTGTGGCGAGACGTGGGACGCGATGGAGACGCACTTGGCCCGCCTTGTCGGGTGGTCGCCCCCATCGGCCTCGGGCTGCTTCGGCTTCAACCACCACGATCCTTCTTCGGCTTCCATTTCGCCTTCTCAGGCCTCCACGCTTGCGTTCATTTGTTTTGTTCCGACCGAAATTTCTGCCTGTTGCTCTCCTGTGAACACGGCGCGTCTCGGCAACGCGAAAGATTAAATTAATGTAGCTAAATCACAACTTTAACTAAACCACAACTTGCTTAATTCGCGGTCACCGCTTCGCCGAGCGCGCTTCGCGTGCGTGACGCGGACCACGTGACCCCCCCCACTCGTCACGTGACCCCCCCCACTCGTCACGTGACCCCCCCCACTCGTCACGTGACCCCCCCCACTCGTCACGTGACCCTCCCCCTCGCCTCCCCCCCGCCACATTGAGGGTCGCGAGCCGCTGGAAGCGCTCAGCCCACGGCGTGATTCTCCATCTTCTCCATCTTCTCTCTCTCGAGTTCGCCTCGCCGCCTCCATGTCTCACGCGCGCAGCAAGCGAGTGAAGGTGAGTGGGAGGAGGAGGAGGAGGCCCCAGGCGCCTCCATTGCCCGTCCTGGTGGTGTCCACGACGGTGTCGCTGCTGCCCCCCCCGCGCCGCACGTGGTCGATGGTGGCGGCCACCCGCGTGTTGCACCACAGCAGCGGCAGCAGCGAGCGCCTTCATACAACTACCGCTCGTTCGTTTGCGACGCTGGTGGCGCCATGCAATTAATGCGCGTTGCCCTGACGTCTCGTTTGCCTCGTGCTGATCGCGGATGGAGTCTGCACGCAGCTTGCACTTGGTTCAGCTGCGGCAGTGGGACAACAGTGGATAGAGAATGGTTCTTGGTAATGGTGACGGCCGCTTTGTGTGTATGCGCTGCGATGTTTTGAGAGTTTAACATGGGGCAGTCGTGCAACCCTAGTGCACAGCCCTCGATCTGTCCACTGCTGGATGAGGCCGCGCCCTCCCCCCACGCGTTTCGCGAGTGGCCGTGGTGTGTGGACCACGCGGTGGTGATGGTGTGGTGATGATGATGGTGGTGGTATTGGTGGTGGTGGTGAAGGGCCCTGGTGGTGGTGCCGCTGTCAGGCCGCCGCTGGCGGTCGCCCTGGCCGGGAGTTGCATCGGCTCACCGGGTTCATAACGCAGACCGGGTAGCCACGCTCAGAAGGTCCACACACACACACAGAGAGAAGGTCCACACACACACACAGAGAGAAGGTCCACACACACACACAGAGAGAAGGTCCACACACACAGAGAGAGAAGGTCCACACACACACACACAGAGAAGGTCCACACACACAGAGAGAGAAGGTCCACACACACACAGAGAGAAGGTCCACACACACAGAGAGAGAAGGTCCACACACACAGAGAGAGAGAAGGTCCACACACACACAGAGAGAGAGAAGGTCCACACACACACAGAGTGCTTTGCTGTACTCCTGGCCACCCTGCAGCCCAGCCAGTGGAGTTCGGTGTTGCACACTAATCTGTGTTGTTCTTTCTTCCCTGACCCATCTCGCCCTGCTCTGCCTTCAATTTGATCTCGACACATTCGTCAATAGTTCTGCTCTAAAGAGGAACCGTACAACAGGCGACGTTTTGAGCAATGACCCTTTTTTTAGACGAGCAATTGATTGATTGCTAGTTGGGAGACTGCGTTAGACAAAGTGTTGCCTTGTTTAAAAGGAAATCTTGAGAACGGTTATCGATTAACAGTCTTTGCATTTCCAGGTGGACGATGAAGTGGCAACAGGGGGCACTGTGAAGGCGAGTCGCCACGGCCTGGATGACATCTTGCAGGAATTCGAGTCGTGGTGCAGCAGTGTGAACCTTGAGCTCAGCCCCAAGGTGCGTCCGCCGTTCTTGTGAAGGCCTCGGGTTACTAAACTATTTTATTTCTCACCAGGTAAGGCCCACTGAGGTATGTAGCTCGTTCTCAGAAGCGACCTGACCACAAATGATAGCTCATGTGGACATTTATTGTAGCCAAATACTCTAAATGCAGGTGTCTAGATGTGGAGGGAAAAGCCGGAGGAACCGGAGAAAATCCACACAACCACGGGGAGAACATGCAAACTCGAAATATACAGGCACTCCTTGACATACGTGATAGATGCGTTCCTAGAAAAACACACGCATCTCAAAATCGTGTATGTCAAAAGCAATTTTCTCATAAGAAATAATGGTAAAGGAGGGAGTTTCACTCGCAGACATAATCGCCTATATTATCCGTGCATATTAATAGGCCGTTTTCCAGCGACGCTCCCCTTTTATCTCTCTCGGTCCTTCATTCTTAACCTCTCTGTGTTCTCTTGCTTCAGTGCCCTCTCATTCGTTATCCCTTTACCACCTGTTCCTCTCCGGATATTAGACATCCGGCCACCCGTGTTCTTAATGATCCCTTCACAACCTGTTCTCTTTCTAATTTCTCTCAGCACCTGTGTTCTATTTCATAAATCTTTAGTAGCTCTGCATAACATTTCTTCTCCATTTGGTGTCCCCTACACTTGTAACTTCGCCTGATTTGCGTTGTGGAGACAAAGGCAAGAGCGCTGGTGTACACGCCGCGAGATGCTGTAGATTGTACACTAGTTATTGTACCGCACTGGCTGTTGGCAACGGTGCCAGGCCTGGGTGGCTATGTCGCGTTGCGGATGATATTCCGAAAATTACCTCACGCATGTCAATAAAATGTCTAAATACAAAGCGCGTGTTATTCCAAAATGGCGTAGCACAAAAGCGCGTAAACTGAGGATTACCTATACAGACGTCAAGGTCGGAATTGACCCCACGCCCTCCAGTATACCAGGCGAGGTAGTTAGCATCTCGCCACCATGGCGTCCAAGGTTAATGTGGGAAGAGTGGAACAGTGCTGTGAAGCAGGTTCCCCCTCGTGAGTAGGATATCGAGGTGTTGCTGACGAGAACGTTTGTCTCAAAAATGTTTCCTTGTCACAACTCCACACATTTCTGGAGTTGGTCTTAACATCCATCAGCATTGCACCATAGGAGTTTAAAGGATACTATTGGTGAGCAAGCAAATGTTGGACAACAGCAGCGTTATTATAACTGGAATTTGAGAACTGCTGTTAGATATATTTTCCAGAGAACAATGCTGTTTTGAGAGTTGGAGGAATGTTACCAACCCAGCCAAAAGTTTTTCAGTAAGTTCAGCGAGTGTGCTCGATCATGCTTCTGCATTACAATGGTGATAACGTTGCTGACGGAGGCCATGATGAATACTTTTTTGCAGGTGGTTCTAAGTGAGGATGGCTTGGTGGACCGCTATGGCCTGCAGGCAGTGGAGAATATCTCTGAAGGAGAGGTGCTGTTTTCTGTGCCCCGAGATGCGTTGCTCAGCTCTATGACTACCTCCATCAGCCAGGTCCTTGAAAAAGGTGCGTAAGTTATTAAGTGGGATTTTTTTGTTGTTGTGCCTTTCAAATTACTACTATAATAAGCCAAGAATGTGTGTGTCCCGCACGTGACGTCACTCCACGAGGCCTACCCCCCCGCGATGTCACTCCACATGAGGCCCACCCCACCCCCTCATTAATATTCATGAGTGGGTGAATTTTTGCAAAATTTACACTAACGCACAAGGTCGTGCACTCCACATGCTGCACCCCTCCCCTCCACAACCGTGAGGGGGTGACGTCACTCCACATGCCGCACCCCTCCCCAATAATCATTAGCGGGTGACGTCACTCCACATCGGCAACCCCACCCCCTCAATAATCATGAGCTGAACTATTTTTCTATTGCATATTTCAGATTTACTGCAATATACACCCATCCTTGGACGGGCAAAACAGCTAGTTTATAATAAAAACGCATTTCATGCCGGGCCCAAAATTACCAACTTGCACAACATTGGCACTTTTTTAAAACCCAGTACAAGCAACTAGGCAAATAAAAGCCATTGTTGGAGATTCATGAAAACTGCACATGAATACTGTGATCTGCATTTCACAACCATTCATTATTCCAAGCACTCTCACCCTTTTGAGACGTTTAATGGGATCATATTAAATAGTTATTAAATGGATGCTTGTGTTTTCCATCTGCAGACGCTGCCTCTTTGAAGAGCCAGTCTGGCTGGGTGGCACTGATTGTGGCACTAATGTACGAGTTCACCTGTCCAAACTCGCGGTGGAAACCCTACCTCGCTCTCTGCCCTGAACCTGATCAGCTTGACCTGCCCATGTTTTGGTGAGTTTGCAGAGCTGATTGGCAAGACCCCAAGCCACGTAAGGCTTGGTTTTTATGATTGGTTAAAATTTTCAATTCACATTATCATTGTACAATTACATTGAAAGTATTGATGCACATTAAGCCATAACTATACATTTTTTAATCTTCCAAAAGGTTAATTATTTCACCAGCCAGTGTTCTTGTCATCCCTCATGGTCCAATTGCTGCTACCATCCATCTCCTGCACATAAACTGCTGTCAATGCTCCATCTCTGTAGTGGTCAGCCTCTTGGTCATGTTATATCCTTTGGCTACGACTCTGTCTTGTCCATCGGTCATCATTCTGTCTGGTGGTGTCCTGTCCAAGCCCATTTACTTTTGAAGATAAAAATGTCTTAATCATTCTTAATAATTTGTACAGTAAAACATGAAAATAGATCTCCATGTTTCCTGAATTCACCACACTGCATATCGCTAGGCCGGAGGAGGAGAGAAAACGTTTGCTGCGTGGGACGGGTGTGCCTGAGGCTGTGCACTTGGACCTGGAAAACATCGAGCTTGAGTTCAACTCCGTGGTGCAGCCCTTCCTGGCCGCCCACCCTACGCTCTTCGACAGCAAACAACACACACTGAACCTTTACAAGCGCATGGTCGCCTTTGTCATGGCCTACAGGTGTGGAAGAGTTGCAGAATGGTGTTAATTGCAGAAAGTAGCTATTTAACAATGTGCCTCCCTTGCGATTTAACAAATTGCACTTCGATTTAAGATTATTCCCCAACTCCCCCCCCCCCCCCCTATTGCGATACATAGATAATTAGCAGTGGCTGCCGAGTGTACAGGAACCAATAACAACATAACTACACGATTCTCTGCGTGTATTGTGAGCATAGGAAACTATTGTGATTGACAAATCGATGCATAGTTACATGCTGAGCATAAACATTGCAGAGTGTGAGATTGAGAGCAGTATTGCACTTTTTAACATGAAGTCTTTATAATGCAGTTTCCAGGAACCTCTGGAGGAAGAAGATGAGGATGAAAAAGATCCAAATCCACCCATTATGGTTCCAATGGCAGATATCCTCAACCACGTGTCAAACCACAACGCCAATCTGGAATTCACCAAGGTGTGTGACCTAGCAGGAGCCTGCACCTCACATTTTTCAAGCATTGAATTCAAGACGTTTACACATTTTCTTTGCTCACACATGTTATCGCCATCTTCTAATTTGTATTGAATACTCTTGCGTCTTTCGGTCAAGTCACGTAAATAAAACAATAATATTGAATTGCATTGAATAGTTACGCTTGTTTGTTTTGTCTTGTGTGCAGGACTGCCTGAAGATGATATCGACACGCCCTATAGCCAAGGGGGAAGAGGTGTATAACACATACGGCGACCTGGCTAACTGGCAGCTGCTGCACATGTATGGATTCGTGGAGCCTCACCCTGCCAACAACAATGATGCGGCAGAAATCCAGATGACGACACTATATAAGGCCGCACTGCAGGGTACAGACTATTTCATTGTTCGGATTTAGATCATACCAACCACATGCAATAATTGCACTTTTGGCTCGGAAGGACGATTTAGATCATACCAACCCCATGCAATAATTGCACTTTTGGCTTGGAAGGACGATTTAGATCATACCAACCCCATGCAATAATTGCACTTTTGGCTCGAAAGGACGATTTAGATCATACCAACCCCATGCAATAATTGCACTTTTGGCTTGGAAGGACGATTTAGATCATACCAACCCCATGCAATAATTGCACTTTTGGCTCGAAAGGACGATTTAGATCATACCAACCCCATGCAATAATTGCACTTTTGGCTTGGAAGGACGATTTAGATCATACCAACCACATGCAATAATTGCACTTTTGGCTCGAAAGGACGATTTAGATCATACCAACCCCATGCAATAATTGCACTTTTGGCTCGGAAGGACGATTTAGATCATACCAACCACATGCAATAATTGCACTTTTGGCTTGGAAGGACGATTTAGATCATACCAACCCCATGCAATAATTGCACTTTTGGCTTGGAAGGACGATTTAGATCATACCAACCCCATGCAATAATTGCACTTTTGGCTCGGAAGGACGATTTAGATCATACCAACCACATGCAATAATTGCACTTTTGGCTCGGAAGGACGATTTAGATCATACCAACCACATGCAATAATTGCACTTTTGGCTTGGAAGGACGATTTAGATCATACCAACCCCATGCAATAATTGCACTTTTGGCTCGGAAGGACGATTTAGATCATACCAACCCCATGCAATAATTGCACTTTTGGCTCGGAAGGACGATTTAGATCATACCAACCACATGCAATAATTGCACTTTTGGCTCGGAAGGACGATTTAGATCATACCAACCACATGCAATAATTGCACTTTTGGCTCAGAAGGACGATTTAGATCATACCAACCACATGCAATAATTGCACTTTTGGCTCAGAAGGACGATTTAGATCATACCAACCCCATGCAATAATTGCACTTTTGGCTCGGAAGGACGATTTAGATCATACCAACCACATGCAATAATTGCACTTTTGGCTCAGAAGGACGATTTAGATCATACCAACCACATGCAATAATTGCACTTTTGGCTCAGAAGGACGATTTAGATCATACCAACCCCATGCAATAATTGCACTTTTGGCTCGGAAGGACGATTTAGATCATACCAACCACATGCAATAATTGCACTTTTGGCTCGGAAGGACGATTTAGATCATACCAACCACATGCAATAATTGCACTTTTGGCTCGGAAGGACGATTTAGATCATACCAACCACATGCAATAATTGCACTTTTGGCTCGGAAGGACGATTTAGATCATACCAACCACATGCAATAATTGCACTTTTGGCTCAGAAGGACGATTTAGATCATACCAACCACATGCAATAATTGCACTTTTGGCTCGGAAGGACGATTTAGATCATACCAACCACATGCAATAATTGCACTTTTGGCTCAGAAGGACGATTTAGATCATACCAACCACATGCAATAATTGCACTTTTGGCTCGGAAGGACGATTTAGATCATACCAACCACATGCAATAATTGCACTTTTGGCTCAGAAGGACGATTTAGATCATACCAACCACATGCAATAATTGCACTTTTGGCTCGGAAGGACGATTTAGATCATACCAACCACATGCAATAATTGCACTTTTGGCTCGGAAGGACGATTTAGATCATACCAACCCCATGCAATAATTGCACTTTTGGCTTGGAAGGACGATTTAGATCATACCAACCCCATGCAATAATTGCACTTTTGGCTCAGAAGGACGATTTAGATCATACCAACCACATGCAATAATTGCACTTTTGGCTCGGAAGGACGATTTAGATCATACCAACCACATGCAATAATTGCACTTTTGGCTCAGAAGGACGATTTAGATCATACCAACCCCATGCAATAATTGCACTTTTGGCTCAGAAGGACGATTTAGATCATACCAACCACATGCAATAATTGCACTTTTGGCTCGGAAGGACGATTTAGATCATACCAACCCCATGCAATAATTGCACTTTTGGCTCAGAAGGACGATTTAGATCATACCAACCACATGCAATAATTGCACTTTTGGCTCAGAAGGACGATTTAGATCATACCAACCCCATGCAATAATTGCACTTTTGGCTCAGAAGGACGATTTAGATCATACCAACCCCATGCAATAATTGCACTTTTGGCTCAGAAGGACGATTTAGATCATACCAACCCCATGCAATAATTGCACTTTTGGCTCAGAAGGACGATTTAGATCATACCAACCACATGCAATAATTGCACTTTTGGCTCAGAAGGACGATTTAGATCATACCAACCACATGCAATAATTGCACTTTTGGCTCGGAAGGACGATTTAGATCATACCAACCCCATGCAATAATTGCACTTTTGGCTCAGAAGGACGATTTAGATCATACCAACCACATGCAATAATTGTACTTTTGGCTCAGAAGGACGATTTAGATCATACCAACCACATGCAAAAATTGCACTTTTGGCTCAGAAGGACGATTTAGATCATACCAACCACATGCAATAATTGCACTTTTGGCTCGGAAGGACGATTTAGATCATACCAACCACATGCAATAATTGCACTTTTGGCTCGGAAGGACGATTTAGATCATACCAACCCCATGCAATAATTGCACTTTTGGCTCAGAAGGACCGATTTAGATCATACCAACCACATGCAATAATTGCACTTTTGGCTCGGAAGGACGATTTAGATCATACCAACCCCATGCAATAATTGCACTTTTGGCTCAGAAGGACGATTTAGATCATACCAACCACATGCAATAATTGCACTTTTGGCTCAGAAGGACGATTTAGATCATACCAACCACATGCAATAATTGCACTTTTGGCTCAGAAGGACGATTTAGATCATACCAACCACATGCAATAATTGCACTTTTGGCTCGGAAGGACGATTTAGATCATACCAACCACATGCAATAATTGCACTTTTGGCTCAGAAGGACGATTTAGATCATACCAACCACATGCAATAATTGCACTTTTGGCTCGGAAGGACGATTTAGATCATACCAACCCCATGCAATAATTGCACTTTTGGCTCGAAAGGACGATTTAGATCATACCAACCACATGCAATAATTGCACTTTTGGCTTGGAAGGACGATTTAGATCATACCAACCACATGCAATAATTGCACTTTTGGCTCGGAAGGACGATTTAGATCATACCAACCACATGCAATAATTGCACTTTTGGCTCGGAAGGACGATTTAGATCATACCAACCCCATGCAATAATTGCACTTTTGGCTCAGAAGGACGATTTAGATCATACCAACCACATGCAATAATTGCACTTTTGGCTTGGAAGGACGATTTAGATCATACCAACCACATGCAATAATTGCACTTTTGGCTCAGAAGGACGATTTAGATCATACCAACCACATGCAATAATTGCACTTTTGGCTCAGAAGGACGATTTAGATCATACCAACCCCATGCAATAATTGCACTTTTGGCTCGGAAGGACGATTTAGATCATACCAACCCCATGCAATAATTGCACTTTTGGCTCGGAAGGACGATTTAGATCATACCCATACAGACCTGAAGCTATGTTGATGGGCATCGGCTAATTTTCGAGCTGTGCTGCCCAGTGTTTTACATCACTGGTAACGCTACAAAGCTCTTATGGTTTCGATGACGATAAACACATTATAAAAATCTTTCAAGATAAAATATTTTCACGTCATATTGTGTACTGCTGTAGCTCTTATAATCCGCTTGTGTTATTTAAACACCATTGTGAAACGTGCTGGTCGAACAGTGTTTGGAGAAAGTAGGAAGCAGCTGGTCGAGAAGAAATGGAAAGTGCTGTGTGACATGCTGCTGGTGGGCGAGGAGGGAGCGTTCGTTATCGGTCGCGAAGGAGTCCTCACCGAAGAAGAGCTCTACGCAGCCCTCAAGGTGCTTTTCTAAGCCAAATGTCAATTTTATTGGCTGCCCACAATGTCTATATCCATGTGCTTCTATACCATGCCTCAATAATCACATCCACTGCTCTCAAATCGTGTAGCTACAAGATCCGTCCAATTTGCAGAGCACATTTGCTTCAGTAAATTGCTAATTAAAACACCAGCTCGACACTCGCATCTTTCCTAATTCTACAAATACTCTGGACGTAATTGGACTTCTGCGACCGTATGCCTGTGACCTAGGTGCTCTGCATGTCAGAGGAAGAGTTGCAGGACTACCAGGAGAACGAGGGGTGGGAGGAGGATGATGCAGCTGACGAGTCACTGACCAATGAGGCAATTGTGGAGCTGCACCCCATGTGGCGGACACTGTTGGCAGAAAGCATCCGCATCACACTGGCGGCATATGGCCCCGTGCAAAAGGAAGATGCGGCCATGCTCGCAGACCCCGTGCTCAGTGCCAAGCTGAGCCGTCGCGAGCGATACGCGCTGAACTTGCGCTGCGGACAGACGAGCATCTTGCAGAACTTGCTGCGGCTCACAGAGGGGCAGTTGATGGCCCAAGTCTAAATTCCGAATGTGCAGGCTTGAGATGAAAATTATTTGTACATCTCCCCCCACACCCACCCCTCTTTTGTACACGTAAAAAAAGGAATGGGGACTGAGCCTGAGGGATGCTGTGTGGTGTCATGGTTAGCCAACTGAATATGCAAGCCCAATCAATGGTTAGATCTCTTGACGGGACTGCTGAAACGGTGGGATAAGTTTTGTAAATCCCTTCCCACCCCACCTGTCCACCCAGCAATGTAAATGGGTGCACCACAGTTAAGTCAATTACAGGTCACGTCTGGTGGGGTAAAGTGTGGGTACTCTTGTGGAATAGGCCAAATTTGTCACAGTGGGGCTCTACAGTGGAGGTTCTTCCTCCAATAGCGTAAGCAAGCAGTTGCAAAGCTGCGTCATAGCACAGCAGTCGCAATGAGATAAGGTTACAAGGCCAATATACTGTACGTTTGAGCAGATTCCAAAAGGAAAGAAAGCACAATGTAATTGTCTTCATTTTAATGCTATCTTGTGTTTTTCACGTTATTGTATATTTTGTACAAAATGTATAATGTTAAACATAAATATAATTCCACCATCACATTGCTTTGCATATTTTGACAGCACAAATACAGGCACATAGGTTAAAGTTAACACCTGATCACAATTCAGACAACTTTTTAAAATAAAAACAAATGCATATATTAAATTATATGTTATAAATGCAAAGTATTATGTAAGAATGAATGACAAAATAGCGGTTGTGTGGCATTCCATCACATTTATTTGCAGGGTTGGTTGGGCTTAGAGTTTGCATTGGTCTCATGCCAGCAGTCCTACCTTTTGCTTTTTCATGACATTTAACCAGTACTCGTGAGGGATGACGACGACGACTTTGAGGCATTTGTCCAGAAGTGGATTGACCACGGCTGAAGATGGTGAGGCAGAGTTAACTGCTTAAATAGTTTTTTTTTATAATTTTCAATTGAACTACTGGAGATTGTTGTTGCTCACCCAGCCTCATGCCAGCACTGAAGGTCGTCGCCCACCCAGTGGCACAGGCAAGGGAACTGCTATCCCTGCTGCTCCGTCTCCCCGCCTGCGAGTTCTGTTTCGACCGTCTCCACCGTCTCTTCCATTTCTGTCGTCTCTTCCGTCTCCATCAACGTCTCCTCCTCCATCAACGTTTCTGCCATCTCCACCGTCTCCACCACTTCCGTCTCCTCGGTGTTGACCATCTCGGGCTGCCCGGGCGCGGCGTCCTCCTGCACGTAGACGATGAACTCGGACGATGGCTCACCCTGGCTGTACATGGTCACCGCCTCCACAGCGGCCTCGACGGCCGATGAAATGACCATGTGCTGCACTTCATAGCCCTGCCGCCGTGAGACATGTGGCAGGCATGAGTTAAGAATCTGCTGTAATATTTGAGGAATGGCAATTTTCAGATGGAGGACAATTCCTCTTTTTATGCGGTAGATGAGTTCCTGAAAAGTGCTACATTTATTGAAAAAACACATCAGGCAAGGAATTACTGTATAGAGATTATGGGGATAAAAAGTGCAAATTTGAATTCCAGTTGCACTATAAAATCAATCTGCAGTCATCCCATGGTGGGACAAAGATTTGGGATGAGCGCACATTGCGTACTGTATCATTCCTTTGTATACTCAGAATTCCCACTGCTCAGCCGTGCCACTCAGGAAAATTGTTTTGTCGTCGCCACACAAACCACGTTAAAGCGGGCGCGTTGTGCGAAAAGTGTTCTCGAATTGAAGAGTTATCGCAAAAAACGTGTGAAATGTTGCGCAAGTACTGACCGTACATGCCTCCTCCACCATCACCGTTCCAGGCGTCACGTCCGACCCCAACTCGATGATCTGATGCAGGAGGTTGACAGCTGACCCGCCCACTTGCTCTACTGCACACATTTTCCATACAAACAAAACCAATGTTTTATTTGTTACACGGAAAGCACCATTTAGCCAGGTACCCAGCTAGTTTGCAAGTGAGATCTGTGGCAGCAGAGAACAAGAGCATAAAAGTGACGGTACAGAGGATCAGGCAGTGCAGAGGACCAGAATACAGAGGTGCAGGAAATAAGTGCTTACACAATATTAATAAAACAGACATACAGTAAACCCTTGCAGGTTTTGCGTATGGGGGGTTGGGCGATAAACCACAGAGCCTGGTGTTTCCCTGACGTTTCCAATGGAGCATGTTTATCAACGATGAAGAGAAATGCCCTCCTAAAGAAAGACCATGTATGCAGAGTAGGGATGATCTCGTAGCCAATGGATACATCAGAATTGCCGATATCATGGGCAAAGACCTGATGATCAAAATAATTCAAGAAATAGTATTTTATGTCCGAGTGTTGGTAGCTGAGTGATACCAAATATGATTGAATCGCTAAGGTGGCTTCCCCGGATACCCACTTTCACAAACTTTTCAGGAGCATTGAATCATATTGATTGTTCAAGTTAAGCCGCCTTGGTGAGCAAATGAGTTTGGAAAGATTGAATGTATCAGCGCGAAGGCTTCAGTTGTGGGGATTGTTCCAGTTTAAGTCACCAGTAATTATCAGCTCCCGGCCAAGGGCGCAGCAGCCATCCTCTGGTGCGGGGCACCCACTCACTGCAGTGCTTTGCCGCGGCCAATTTCTTGATCTAATCAGGGGTAGCGGAGCACTACCCCCAGAATGTTAATGTAGCTGTTGATCATGGCTCCACAGAGATGCCATGCTTAGACTGTTAGATATGGGTCCTAGTTTGAAGAAACTCATTGTTATGATTTGATCTCCCGGTGAAGCAGATTCCTCAAATCCCAGGAGTATAAGTAGTTGCACCACAGTTCAGTAATTCAGTGTCACGAAGTTAATGATGACTGTCCCACAGATCTATAAACTATCCACACCTGACAATTGTAGCAGCAGTATTGGAAATGTGGCATCTCATTTGTTGCTGATTATCAGACATAGGCACTGAGTCAGGAATAGATTAGCTTGCATTCAGATAGGTTGAAGGATCAGTTCTGATGTGAGTTATTGATAGAATTATTGGCCTCTTAAGTGCTGAAGTACCAATTGGGTCTGATAACCCATGCAAAAGGAGTCAATCCTAGCAAAACAGATGGGGGTAATGAGCCAATGGGGTGGTAGTCTCACTGCCTGGAAAGTATAAAAAGGCCAACTAAACTCAGTTGAGAAAAAGTGGCAGCATCTAGAGCTTGACAGCACAGCCGACTGGCAGCTTTCCAGGAGGACAAAGGCAGCTAGGAGATGCAACGACCAAGAGTGGGGCATTGGTGCTCTGGTGAGGTCCAGTATCTAAGACTAAATTAAACTGCACACTTACTATAGGAAGTTTGAACTTATGGCTGGGGAGATCCTCATGGTGTTTACAGGTTTTTTTCACAGGGTTTTGGTGTGGGGGCCTGTTGAGCAGAGATCAATGTGGGGCACAGGTGAGGTGAGAGACTTCGGAGGACCTGCCTTGGCATTCCCAGCTACACAGATTTCTGGTGGGAGGAATCATGATGAGAATCTTGTTTGCGGTCATGCGTGTGCCGTGTTAAGTATCTTGTGTCGTGAATGAGAATGAGCATCAGCGAGCACTTGAGTCGTAAGAGCTCTGACGTGAAGGATGAACACACCAAGTGGTGCGAGTTAAAGTGTGAGATTGCGTAGGTTTGGATGAGTTTCGGCAGTGTGGTATGGGTTGTAACGACACGATGCCTCCACTGGTAAATTGGGATATCTGGATTGAGCAATATTGAAGACAATGCAGGAGTTGCTCAACACACCGCTCCATGGAAAGCAGTGTAATCTGGGCAGAGACGTTAGAGTAAGCTTGACCATGTTTTTTTCATGTCAACATCTTAACGGGCTAATGGACAGATTTAATTGGGTTGAATTGTGATATACTACGGCAAGCTACTGCTCTAGCCTAAGAGATGGTAAGTAAGCATGGACTGGTGTTACCACCCACCGCTCTCTATCGTGTAGCGAAGGTCCTGCAAGGCGGCCACTGCGGTCTCCGTGCTGCGTGCTTCCTCCAGCTCCTCCATGTGGCTGGCGGTGTCCACTGACAGCACCAGGGCATGCTCCTGCGAGCACCAGAGCAGAAGGCCATTTTACCATCATCTGATGCGTCACAAACCCCAAGCGTCACAGCGCTATTAAACGCCAGTGATAGCGACCTCCCGCAGTTGTGTTTCCCGATCTACTCCGTTAATTTTCAGTTTAATTCGCGATGATTCCTGCACCTGGTGGTATTCATGGAAAGCTGTCTTGTGAACGCTTGCAAGGACTACAGCTGAAGAAATTGAGCCCTTTAGTGAAGAGCATCATTGCAGGTTAACAATGCGCCAGCACTTTACGAAAGAACAACTATGTTAAATTCAACATTGTAAGACTTCAAGGACGTATGACTTTTTGGATATTACGCAGACACGTATACAAGTTCAGACTGAGCAGTAACGATGGCCGCGAGGTAGATTTTTGTTGAAACGCCTTACCTGCTCCAAACCTCGCATCTCAGGTGTCTGGAGCAGCTTTAGGTTGTGGCGAGTCTTAAAGTGGCGGTTCAGCTCCCATTTGGTATGGTAAACATAGTCGCAGATGGGGCACTTCACCCCACCTGTGACAACAAAAACACCACACATGCTTGTGCTTAAGTGAAGATTACAACGACCAAGAGACAGTGGAAGGTGCCTTACAAATAAATGTAAATGATTATTGAACCAGATTCACACAATTGTATGAATCAGGGTTCTTCAACTGGCGCCCTGCGGGCCACGTGTGGGAAAGTCCCGCTGATATAGATGAGCAAGATGAAAGCGACATACATAAGGGAGAGATGAAAGAGGTATAGACACGAGATACAGGTTAGATGAGCACGAGACAAGAGGTACAGATGTCATGATGTCACGTGGTATTATAACATCTGTACACATGGCATAAGATGTTACGCGACCCAACTGCACACGGACATTTTATTACGCGTCCCACCGGGAAAAATATAGTTTTAAAAGCCTATTATACAGAGTCAAAAAATAATTGCTGCTTATCTCTCACCTGGACTCAGCAGCTGGTGCTGGCTCTGGTTGCTCTTGGCAGGGTTCGTGTAGTCCAGGTCTGGGTGCTTTTTGTGGTGGTGTCTCTTGAGGGAGCTCACCTGGTTGCACGAGTAGCTGCAGTGCTCGCACCGGAAAGGCTGAAAACCAACGCAGAGGGAATGAGTGGTTCTACCAGACACAAACACTTTAGGCAGATAAACATTGCTGTTGTGTCGTGACCCTACGCAAGCTGTGATCTGTATTGTGCGGATCATGAACGTTATTTGTTGTGGGTGCTCGTGCTCATGGCGGGAGTGGTCACCTTCGAGCTGGAATGCTGTTCCATGTGTCGGGTTAGCTTGGACTTCACCGATGCCGAAAAGTCGCACAGCAGGCACTTGAATTGTTTGTCTGACCAACACACAATATGGGCAACAGACAGTGGTCTTCATTCACAAGAGGCACAACCAATGTTAACCCTGCATCCAGGAGACCCTGCATCATGATGTCTTTGGTACACATGGTAAAGGCTCTTGCATGACCTTCTGAAATACAATAACTTATTACATATAGGGATCAGTAATTAATTTGTGAGAATATATACAATATTGCTTATAGGGTCCTTCAGACCCAAACAATGGAGATATAGTACTTAATTAATCTACAGAGTCCGAGAGGTCATTACATATGGAAATTACACAGTAGACACCACTAACATAGTCACACTACAAAAGCTGATGGGAGTTGCACTGGCAATTGTAGCCAGACATTCTGACGGTGTCTACCTTTCTGCGAGTGCAGATGTTTGTGGTTGGTCAGGTTTCCCTTGGTCTTGAACTTCTTGCCGCAGATGTCGCACAGATGGGTTTTCTCCATGCTGTGTGTGTTCATGTGCGACGTCAGATTGCTCTTGTTGCCAGTGGCATAGGGACATTTGGAGCACTTGAACGGCTTCAGGCCTGGGATGTGCAAATGAACAGATCACGCAGCAGACCACTTAATGCTCAAAATTAGCAGATAACGGCTAAGGCTCATTCTGTCAACTCTGGGTGTTTATACTAATACGTCAAAGTCCCTGCAATGCTGTAGAAACCTGCGTGGTTATAAGACTGCAGCTATATAAAAGGGTTGCTGCTGTGGTATAATGGCGATCACACTGGACTTGCAATGTAGAGATCGCATGATCAATTTGATCTCCCGGCGTGGCAGTTTGAAAAAGGAGAGTTTTCTTTTTTAAATCCGCCGCCCTACCCCTTCCCCACCCATGTCCGCCAAGCAGTACGAATGGGCACACGAAAGTCTATTGGCAGATTGTGTGTGGTAAGGTAAAGTGTGGCTACTCCCATCTCTTCTAATAAGTCTCGCCAACATGGAAAAGTAGGCCAAATTCCATATAGAGGGTTCCTTCAGAGTTCCCGTGTTCCAGCAGCAGTGTGAGTAAACAATACAGAGCTCTATAAGTTGTAGGGTACTTGCTCAGATGCCTGGGTCAAAGGACAACAACGTACCTTCGTGGGACCAGATGTGGCGCTGCAGGTCAGTGCTGGCTTTGTGGAAGTGCTTGTCGCAGTATGGGCATTTGATGGCACGCTTTCCGATCAGTCCCTTCATCTGCACCGGCTTGCCAAGCAGCTTCGCGATGCTGCTTGCTGGCACCTCTGTGCGTATCCGTATGTGTGCACGTGGCGTACATTCATGGCCGTACACAAAATACAGTCACACAGTCACTACTTGGGCACAATAAATGTCCCTTATGCTCATGGTACAAGTATCACATCAAGCATCTATTAATTGATTCATAGATTTAGCAAATGAAACATGTCCAAATTGAACTGAAATCTGTGAAAAAGAGCTTCATAGCTCATCGCATTCCTCCAGTCTAAATAAAGATTCTGATTATCACTCCTTTAGGCTAATGGAAGGAACAAGCTAGAATAAGAAATAACTAATTATAAATGTCATACAAACAAAACATTAAAAATAACACAATTATTGATTAATGAATTGAATCTTAACCCTGAATTGTGACAATCCATAGAATCACTGCGGAGATGTTTATAGTGTGGTCATTCATGATAGTATGCTTCCAACTGATAAAGTTGTTTTCAACCAGGGCTGATACACTTAAAAAATGAACTGGTAGTTTACGTGGCCTATCGACACGTTTGCACACATGTACACAGCAAAGGATTTTGCTGTAGAATGCATACATAACACTCACCTGGGTGCTGCCTAAATATGTGGCTCTTGAATGCCCGCCCATCAGTGTGGGTTTTGTTACAAGCCGGACACTGGTACAAATGCTCCTTCTGCAGCACAGGCGCAAGATCGTAACACACAACAGTGGCGACTTTAACAAAAACCTTTGACTACCAAGAGTCACGATCGTCAATGGTGCGTGCATGTCTTATCAGATTGCAGAAGCTAAGTATGTTTTGAGCCTGGACAGAGTTTGGATGTGCGACCACCACGCACACATTAGGTTGTTGTCCCTAGGATTTCCTGGGTTCCGTGGTGGGCTTCTATTGCTAGGCTCCCCACCCCTTCACCAACCTGCACGGACCAGCAAGGTTGAGGATGGTCAATTAAAGTTTGTTTATCCAGGCAGTGAGAACTCATAAGATAGAAGTCTTATTTGCAAGAGTGACCTGTGTTGTATATGTTGGGTATGAAAATTTGTTATGTTGTATGCGTGCGTGGGTGAAATTATTATGTTGTATATGTGGGTTATGAATATTCAGTGGAAATAATAATAATTAAATGAAATTTGGCCAAATGTGTAATTATCCGGAAATATGTTAATTTATGTAATTACGCACATTTTAATTATGCCAATTCGAGAGGTAATCGTATTAATTATGCGAGTGGGTGTAATTATGATAATGCAAGTCGTTATGATAACCAGACCCCGCCTCGGTGACGAGGGTGGGTTATCGATCGGAATAAGGCAATTAATCGTATGCAGTTATGCAGGTGTGGTGTAAGTATGCAAGATTAACTTAGATTAACTCGGCATCGTTGTCTAGGTTGTCTCATTCTCGCTTTAACATTCCCAGAGTGTTTATTCGTGGTTATATTTTTAGGTCCCCGGTTCACCCCGTTATCGCTTTAACATTTACTGAGTATGTGTTAGTGTGTTTATTAAGGTCACCAGGTTCAAATCTCAACGCAGAAGCAGATCTTATGCATAGATTTCAGGAAAGAATCACACAACCACTTCTGTATTGATCAATTTATTACTAATTCAACCTTAACTATGATATAATATGCAAACTCTCAATCCCGGAACGTCAACACGGCATCAATACAGTATCATCAACGATTGTCTGATTTCACTTTGACAACTGCACATGGATCCCGCATAACGCGATGGTTGTTAGTGAGAGAGAGAGTCGTTAACACGCAAATACTATGCTAAGAAAACCTTAATGTTAATGAATGATTATACTCAATATTGTTCATAACGCGATGGTTGTTAGTGAGAGAGAGAGTCGTTGAAATATGCAAATACTATGCTAAGAAAACCTTAATGTTAATGAATGATTATACTCAATATTGTTCATAACGCGATGGTTGTTAGTGAGAGAAAGAGTCGTTGAAATATGCAAATACTATGCTAAGAAAACCTTAATGTTAATGAATGATTATACTCAATATTGTTCACGCAGTACCGCACTCCTTATTGATCATACGCAACCCTTATCACGTTGTTAACACCTTGGGTCACGGGACAGTTGAATATTCTGTAGAGGATGCGAGTACGTGCGGCGATTATGACTGAAAGATACTTGAAAGATTATACGGCGAAAAAAAAAAAAAACACAATCAAAACAGTTACTATTCTTAAAGGCACCAATCTCAACAGATACATCGGCAGGTTATCTGACAGCAGAACGGCTCGGAGTAAGGGCCTGCGACGGTGCTCCTTTTCCGAAGATCGTTATCTTATACCAAGTTTACTAATTGGGGACCAGATCACCTGATAAGGATCCGGTGGCCACCACTCCCCACGTGAGCGTGGCTCGGCGGAAGGAGGTGCCAAGAATCAGTTCGTATTGATGGATCTGTTGGGAATTTATGCGATTAAGAGTACAGCCCACTAAATATTAAAGATAAAAATTAAGAATACTCTTATACGACGGAGGCCACCACTCGGTCTCGTTGTGATGCCTTCCCAGCCACGGATGACTTATGGGTTCGAGTGTGTTTGAGTGGTAAGAGTTGTCTTGAATAGTCAGTGTTCGGAGTCGATTCTTTATGTCAAACAGACGCCTGGTGGTCGTGTGGTGAGGGGGCGGTGCGCGTCATACGTATCAGGCGCTCTCCTGTCACCGTGGTGAATTGGCTCGGATGGCTGTTGATACGCTGTCGCAGTTCGGAACCCGGTCGGTAGGTGGCGCCCACAACTCGCTCGTAGCGTGCAGCGCTGGATCGTCGCCAAGTCGCGACGCTCACCACCGGCGGCAGCGGAGATCTCCGGCGGCAGCAGAGATTGACGAGCTGAAGATGAGTCGAGCCGACCCGCTGGTCGCAGCTCGCTCCTGAGTCGACCCTCCCGGTCGAGCTCGCTCCTGGGTCGACCCGCTGGTCGCCCTCGCTCCTGAGTCGACTCTCTGGTCGCACTCCTGAGTGGACCCGCTCTGGTCGCACTCGTTCCTGAGTCGACCCTCCCGGTCGAGCTTCTGAGTGGACCCTCCCGTCGCACTGGTTTCCAATGTTCAGGATCCGTTCCTTTATGCTGAAAAATCCCCCTGGATCCCGCCCACAAGGCGGGGCTTCCGATTTTTGCTGTGTCAGGATCTGTCCGTAGGCAGGTGTGTCCATGTGTGTGTCCGTATGTCCTTGTGTGCATCACTGACGGTATATTCCGTTGTCAACTCCCTCCATAAAACCCACGAGCAAACAACCAGATGTTACAAATTGTCTCGAAGTCGTCTCTCTGTCTGGGTGCAATTTATCTCTTGTCTGGCCTTCTTCATGAACCCAAAACACAGACGTTACAAATCGTCTCATAGGCGTCTTTGTTCGTGTTGCACAACCTGGAGGGGGGCAACACTCTCTCCGACCCGGCGCACAAAGAAATGGTTAAAAGTTTTAAGTTAACATTTGTCCCTTACTATTTCACAGTTATGATTCTGTATGTAACCTAAGGTCTGTCGTTTCCCATCGTGGTTCCCGACCCAAGTGTAGGTGTTTCCCCGAGCGTACACACACTCCTATCCCGCGCTGCGGGGATACAAAGACGGCCGGGATCTCCCTTTCTCTCCGACCCTGGGTTTAACATCGTTTTTTTTATTATGTATTTATATTCGACCTGGTGGTGATTCATCCCGTTATCCTGGCTTTTCCATAAGTTTTACTTTTGTCTTTCATGCATATACTTATTACTATTAATTTATTTCCGATATCTTAGGTTAAGGGGTAAGTTTCTTGATCCTAGGAATTCGTATTCCTTGGTGCCTGGATGGTTATATAAGCGGAATATAGTTTACGGTGAATAGCGTTAACATTGATGTTATGTGCGATATTATGTATTGTGATGTCTTTAACTTAACTTGTTTGTCAGGGCTTTACTGACACGAAGTTGCATTCCTAGCCCGCAGTCTTTGCCCCACCCTATCTCTGCTCGCCGTTGTTGTTGCCTGCCGTTAATTCAAGGCCTCATTAATTTCCGTCACCCCTGAGTAGGTGAGGGCGGTTGAACCTTGGAGTCAGTTCTGGTTTTTGTCTGCCTACTTCTTCTTGTGTCCCCTGACCCCGGGAGTTATTATTCTACTTTATGGCCTGTCGAAGCCCCACTCGCTGTTGCTGGGCTGGTGTTGTTCCCGGCTTTTTGCTTACGTTTGCAGTTCGCCGTGCTCTTGATTTCCTTCCCTCTTCAACCTTATATTGACTATTCGCTCCTGTCTGGGTGCGATTCAATTTTGACTTAGGAAGGTTCTGATTGTCATATGCTTCGGGTCGAATTGTATAGAAAGTATTGAAGTATGGAAATAACATTTCATATTGACTTAATGATGGTGATGGTTCAGTAGGCGTAACTTGTGACCTGGTTTAATTGGAGTGGGTGTGAATATCAATAACTTTAGCCTACTCTGTTGTTAAATTCCGACTTTAACGTTACTTTAATAGCAATACAGAATAATTGAGCTTTTTGTCTTAACTAGGCGAATGCGAACTTCTGGTGACCCCCGCAGCCGTGTTGTTCAGCTGGGTCTTGTGCCTTGAGAGATATACAACCCTCTTTTAAATCACCTCTCCCCCTGCCAACCTTCTGCTCTGGGAGTGTTTATTCTTGATTCCAGGTCCAAGGCCCCCTCACATCCAGACGCGCAGGGTTGTTTACATCAGCTCCCCCCCCTGTGCACGTGTTCTAACTAGCTCGGAATTCCTGAACACACAATCAGTGATGATTCCTGGCTTTCTGTGGTTGTGATTTAGACAAAGGCGCCTCTGTTTTCTTCCATTGCCTTTGAGTCGACACTGCCCTATTATTTGCCCATGTGCTGAGGTCATAGAATTCGTTTTGACTTCAGTAATATTAACATTCAGTATTGGATTAGCAAATGGGCAATGGTTCATTGATGTAGCTCGCAGCCTGGTCTCCAATTTGAGCGAGCGCGAGGATCGATAATTTAGCCTACTCTGTTGTTGAATTTCGAATTTTGACGTTACTTTAAAACCATGCAGGATGATTGGGCTTTTGCCTTAACTATGTCTGGCTGACACTCCCACTGTCTCTGCCGCCTGCACGGGTGACATGTGCCCGTTCATCAGGCCTTATCTTCCCTTGAAGCAACGTTGTAAATTCTGCCATCCTAGCCCTCCTCCGGTTCATTACTTAACAACACCTGGTGTTTTGCAGTTTGCTGCGCTTGGTGTGTTTCACTCATTAAAAAAAACAAGTAAAAAGATAATATATAAAAATCATCAAATATTATTAATCTCAATTATGGAAGAAGGGTTAGTATACAACATTCCGCCCTTTTAAAAATGACCAGTGGTCAAATGGCCACGGGTTATTTTTAAAAATAATGTATACCCTTCTTCCATCATGAACCATCGATTGTCCTCAAGTTTTGCTGCTATTCCTTACAACGCGCGCGTACGTGTCACAACTTAACATGGTTATTTTGAATTGAGCAAAGAAAATTAAACAAGCGTTAAACATCGATATTGCGTTACATCGGTTCTGATACATCATGACTCCGACGAATATTCATTTTTGTTTTTGTTAAATCCTGGGAAACGCTAGGTAGCGGTTTCGAACGCATTTATGCGTTACTTTCCTCATGTTGCCTCGTTCACCACTTATCACTTCGATAATTCGATCACGGTTTTCGGGGTTCGTTTTTGTAGTTTCTTCTCTCACTCTCTGTGTCGTGGGAGTGTGTGGTGAAAAATTGTGCTGCACATAACCAGAATTCGCGCACCCGACCCACTTTGACCCTTGGTTCGAGGCATTCGCTCTCTCTGCGATTACATGCACATTTGCCGAGTCCGTGTGTCGATTTAATTCTGTCCCTCGTAATGTTGCCCTCTTTGTTTTTACTAGTGTGTTGGATTTCAACACCATTCCCGATACGTCATGGACATTCGTCTCCATTTTAGCACTCCGATCCACATAATTTTTGGTTTCCCTTGGATATTTTCCATTCAAAGGCTCATGCCTGCGCTCCTCAGGGCGTGTCCCTGCTGTCTGTTTTTGTACTGTCCGATCACGCTTCAATGCAACCCTGTCCTTGTATTCGATCCGCGCGTCATTTACGGGAGCACTGTCCACGTTTTTGCCCGCCCTGTCACTTGCAGCCTGCCTGTATTTCACATTGAGCGCCGGGTTTAACACCTCGGCGGGTGTGGCGCGTATGGGCTGCCCGCTCTCAATCACTGTGGATGGTTCATCACGTATTTGGACCGTATTCTGTGTTATTCCTCTATTCCCTCCTGGTATAGCCGGTGGAGGAATTGGTCGGAATTGTATCGATTGTGTTTGACCTCCCATCCTGCGATTCTCGTGAATGTTCGCATCCATACCTCCGCGGTATGTGTAACACCTTCCCGCTAGGTGGTTATCTTCCCATCTCTGTGCGTAATTTGAACCTTGCGTGTGTCGTGGGATGGGGTGTTGATATGGTTCTGTTCTGAACCTCCCCCTCCTACGATTCTCCTGCACCCTTGGCCCAGTGTTTTTCCCATTTGGGTGCCAAATTTTTCCTGGATTGTTACTTCGCCATCCCTGTGGGTAATCTTGACCTTGCGCATGTCGGGGCATGGGGTGTTGGTATGGTTCTATTCTGAACCTCCCCCTCCTGCGATTCTCCTGAATGTTCGGCTTTGTGCCGCTCTCATTCTCGTGCCAACCTCTCTCTGGGTTATTTTGCCATGTGTGCGTGCGTTTCTGCTGCTCTCTGCATGGTGGGACTGCTCGGTGATTTTTATTCCTCTCTGAGAGGCTGGGTTCCTCATCCCTCTCCCTGTGTTCTGGATCCGAATTATGATTCTTAGCTCTGTATAACCATGCCATGTACGCCTTGCTCTCTATGCGGCGTAAGGATGCGGTTTCTGGATTCAAAACCATTCTCACCCTTTCTGTAATCTCTGGGCTCAAGGATTCAAAAAACATTATTTTGAACATTTTATCCCCTTCGTGGTATTGATTCACATCGCCTGCGTAATACGCTCTTTTAAATTGGACGAGGTAGTCACGTGGATCTTGGTCCATGCCCTGGGTCATCGATTTTACAGCATAAAACCCCTCAGTGAGTGTCGAATATTCTCCAAACTTCCGAATCACTGCCAGGCTCAATTGTTTAAAATCATTTCTAACCTTGTGTGGTAGTGACTTTACCCATGGAATAGATTCTTTATGTAAGGTCCGTTTCAACAAACTCGCTTTTTCATCCCGTCTCCTCAGCCCTCTAATCATTGCCTCCTCTTCCACTGTCGCGATATGTGTGTGGATATCCATAGTCTTATTGTGGGGGTCAAAATCGGGAATTCTGACTAGAGCCTTGTCCATCAACTTAAGGGTTTTACTGGTGAACAGGTATTCCGAAAGTTGATTGCTGACAGCGTCATCATCAAACAAGTTATCATCAGGCAATCTGTCACTTTGGTCTGTGCTGTGTCTCCTGTGTTTAAGTGGTGTGCATTTTCTGTGTGCGCGCCCAGTGCCGTGTCGCTCGTGTTGCCATTTCCCTTCAGTTTTTGCCTCTGCCCTTAGTGTACCATGTCCTGGCGATTTTACTTTAACTTTTGTGCGATCAATCCCTGGACTCTGTCCACGTACCCAAGAGAGTGATTTGATGTTACTTCCATATTTATTTTGTGGCTCAACGTCTGTGAGTTTCGCTGGTGTCGCGAGCTTTGACTTCTCCTCCCTCTCGAGGGCGTCTGCTGCTTCAATTTGTTGTTCTATTTGTTCTTCTATTGTAAGGACTCTTCCCTCTTGGTTTGGATCTAGGGCCTTCGTGGTTTCGGGCGGCTCAATTGAAAGTTCCTTTTGCGTTACTATCGGTTGAGTTGCCTTGGCTTCATCCGAGGGTAATACGCTCTTGCCCTTGGGTTCTCCTTCATCAGTTTGCAGTTCGTCGGTTTGGCCTCCAGGGGGCGGTATATACTCCATGAGGGGACGGTCTTTCGGTGATACTGACTCTAAGTCGGCTTCCTTTCGGACTTCTCTCAGTCTGTTAGTCATTAGCTGAGTGATTCGAATTCCTGCGGGGAGCTTGTCTTCGTTCCTGATTGTCGTTGATAGGTCGTCGAGCTCTTGTGTTATCACTTGGATTCCCGTGGAGTCTCTCATAACGTCTTCATCTTCTGAGTCCCTTTGTTTCTCCGGCATTGACTGTGCCCAAATTTGTCGGGATTCAAGGTTCACAATGGGTTTCAGGCGATTCAGTAGTTCGATCCCAAAAATCAGTTCTTTATCTGGGTATTGTACGACATATAGTGGATGGTTCATGTTGATTTTGTTGAACGTCAACTTCGTCATAACTTTGCCCAATGGTCGCATGTGGGTCCCTTCACATCCTGAGTAGGTAAGTTTACTTGGCATCATTTGTAGTGTTTCATTCTTCCTCTGGAGGGCAGTCTGGAGTTCGTCAAATAATTCTCTGGATATCATGGATATTTCTGCTCCAGTATCACAAAGGCCTTGGCTGGTCAGGGTGTCTTGCAGTATTACTTCCACGTGGACTCGTCCAACTGGTCCTACGGGAATCAATTCCCCCAGATGGTACCCTTTTCCTTCTGGTACCACTTCGGTGATTGCTTCGAGGCTTCTTGTCTTCTCTACGTTCACTTGGGCTACCTTTGCTCTGGGTGTGCCCTCCTCCTGTGTGGGTATAGTTGGTATTCTTCCCTTCGCTACTTGCATGGAAGTCTTCATACTCCCTAGGAGCTCTTTTTCCATCCTAATGTGGTGAGCATATCGATTCCTGTTAGCTAACGGCGGTCTATGCTCTATTGCTGGTGGAGGCGGCAGTAGGGGACGATATGGTGACTGGTTTGGTGGGCGTCGGCCTCCGCGGGGTAGGTGTGGCCCGTCACTCTCTCTTCCTCGTCCATAATTCCAGCCTCCGCCCTCTTCTGAATTCCATGGTGGTGGCGGCTGTGGGTGCCAAGTTCCTCTGGCCTCATTCCTCCCCCCACGTGGAACGTTATTCAGCGTGTTGTGGACGGGTGTCGATTCTATTGGGTTAGGCGCCCTCTCCTGGGGGAATTCATGTCTACCCCGTGTGGCGCTAATATTATTCCTTGGAGATTCGCTTCCCTCCAGATCGAGGCATTCTTTATCTCTGGTGACGATGTGGGTTTTGGCTATGCCAGTGGTTTTCCGTCCGTTCACCCAGGCCGTGTGGGCCTTGCTTTCAATCTGGCGTAGGGAGGCAGTCTCGGGGTCCAACATCATTCCTACTATTCTCACTATTTCAGGTCTCAATGATTGGAAGAACATCACTTTTAAGACTGTCTTATCTCCCTGGGCATTGTCCACGTCCCCTGCGTAATATGCTTTCTTAAGGCGTAGGAGATAATCTCGTGGGTCTTCGTCTACACGCTGGGTCATCAACTTTGCCGCGTTCAATCCTTCGGATAGTGTGGAGTATTCCCCAAATCTCTTAACTACTGCTCGGCTCAATTGTTTAAAGTCACTCTTCACCCTATTTGGCAGGGAGGCTACCCATGGTCTGGCGGGTTCATGTAGGCTCCTTGATAATAAACATGCCTTTTCTGCTGATTTACCCAGACCCCGGATCTTAGCCTCCTGTTCTACTGTAGTTATGTGAGTGTGGATATCCCTGTTTTTGTTATGTGGATCGAAATAGGGAATTCTCACGAGTGCTTTGTCCATTAGTTTTAGTGTCTTACTGTTAAAAGTGTGTTGTTCGTCATCAGTGGTCTCGGTTCCTGAGGAGTGCTCCCTTGAGCTACCCTTGTCTCCACTATCACTGTTGTCATGTGTCCCGTGTCTGTGTCGTGATCTCCCTCTGTCCGAGGATTCGTATCTGTCCCGTTGCTTGTGTCTCTTGTTTTCCTTATGTGGGTCTTGTGATTCGTGCTTGTGGGTTGGTGTGCGTGATCTCCTTGAGCGGTGTCTATGTGGTGAGTGTTTTTGTCCTCGACCTTCATGCTGCCTACTACGTGTGTGGTGCCTGCTAGGTGAGGTGTTGAATTTATGTTTGTCTCGTGCTTCATGGTTATCGGGATTCCTGTCTCTGGGATTTTTGGTGCGGGTGGTTTTGCGTGGGTGATTTTTACATGTCATGCGTCCCTCTGGTGAGCTCTCTCTGGTACCCATGTCGTGTTGGTCATTGTCAGAGGAGTCAGTGTTAGATGAGCCGTCACCATCACGGTGGCTCTGCTTAACATAACTTTTGTAGTGCCTTTTGCACCTGTTACGTGGGTCAACTTGGCTCGGTGATTTCTGCTTATCCCATGGCTCATGCTTGTGTGATGTGCGTCTCTCTGGTGAGCTCCTGTTATCCGTGTCGTGTTGGTCATTGTCAGAGAAGTCAGTGTCAGATGAGCCGTCACCATCACGATGGCTCTGCTTAACATAACTTTTGTAGTGCCTTTTGCACCTGTTACGTGGGTCAACTTGGCTCGGTGATTTCTGCTTATCCCATGGCTCCTGCTTGTGTGATGTGCGTCTCTCTGGTGAGCTCTTGTTACGTGTGTCGTGTTGGTCGTGTTTGTGCGAGGTGCGTTTCTCTGGTGAGCTGTCTCTGTCATCTGCATCATGTCGGTCATACTTGCGTAGCGTGCGTCTGCCTGGTGTTCTGTTTATGTCATGTTTCCCGTCTTGCACCAGCTCCGCCCTTTCCCGCTCTATCATTACAGTGTATCCTGATGACTTAGGGTTAATTATTTGTCTCTCTCTAACGTTGGGGTGGTCGGCCTCATGTTTTCCCGTTTGTATTATTATTTCCTCTTCTCTCTCCTCGATTTGCGAGGGTGTTACTTTATCAAAATTGCTTTGCATAGTAGCCACACTCATTGTGGGATCTGGCCCTGGGCTACGTCCCCGTGGCTCGGAGTGTGGTAAATTGTTACTCCCGTATGTGTTCTGTGTATCAACGTCTGGGTGTTTCACTGGTGCATTTAGTGCGGATTCTTTCTCTCTCACGAGGGCGTGCAGACGCTCTACCTGCACCATTAAGGACAGTTTCTCTTGTCTCTCCCTTTCAAATTTTTCCTCATTCCATAATCTTTCTCTGTCTGTCTGTGCGAGGAGATACGAGTCTACCCTCGCTATTTCTGCAATTTTTACGTCACGTTTGGCTTTGCCACATTTCATCACGTCCTTAAGTAGTTTCCTTCTATGGGCCTTAACATCTTCTGTATGGCTCCCCTCCCATATATCTCTCTGCTCCGTCTGCTGGCTAGCAGTCCGTCCAGTACGTTTTAACACAAATTCCCGATATTGTTTTTCCATAGATTCCATCTCCTCCTCAGAGGTCCACTCTGTATCAGTGTTATGCGTTGGTGTGTCAAACTCAGAATGTTGTGGATCCTGTGCCATCTCTATTATGTAGTGTGGTTAATAGACTTAAGAGTGTATCTTAATTCTAACATCTCATGTGCGTCGTGAGTTACTCTAGAATTCCCTTTCAGAGCACATATAAACAATTGTATCACAGGATGCGTCAGTTTAACTCGAGCAAATAATCTCAGCCCAGCTGTCTTTTTTATACTCTGCTACTCTGGTACCTCCCTTCAGAGCGCGTTTTGTTTGTATACCCCCGTTTACAATCACAAGGCAACGTTAGTTCACAACACTTTGATTAACACATCAGTGATTCGTTCCTGAATTCATGCATAACCTGTCTGCGAGAGATCCCGGACGAGCCCCCATTATGTTGTATATGTTGGGTATGAAAATTTGTTATGTTGTATGCGTGCGTGGGTGAAATTATTATGTTGTATATGTGGGTTATGAATATTCAGTGGAAATAATAATAATTAAATGAAATTTGGCCAAATGTGTAATTATCCGGAAATATGTTAATTTATGTAATTACGCACATTTTAATTATGCCAATTCGAGAGGTAATCGTATTAATTATGCGAGTGGGTGTAATTATGATAATGCAAGTCGTTATGATAACCAGACCCCGCCTCGGTGACGAGGGTGGGTTATCGATCGGAATAAGGCAATTAATCGTATGCAGTTATGCAGGTGTGGTGTAAGTATGCAAGATTAACTTAGATTAACTCGGCATCGTTGTCTAGGTTGTCTCATTCTCGCTTTAACATTCCCAGAGTGTTTATTCGTGGTTATATTTTTAGGTCCCCGGTTCACCCCGTTATCGCTTTAACATTTACTGAGTATGTGTTAGTGTGTTTATTAAGGT
Organism: Lethenteron reissneri; assembly: GCF_015708825.2. Taxonomy (NCBI): domain Eukaryota; kingdom Metazoa; phylum Chordata; class Hyperoartia; order Petromyzontiformes; family Petromyzontidae; genus Lethenteron; species Lethenteron reissneri. The sequence goes on from NC_083787.1 coordinate 568,701, forward strand.
CACCAGGTTCAAATCTCAACGCAGAAGCAGATCTTATGCATAGATTTCAGGAAAGAATCACACAACCACTTCTGTATTGATCAATTTATTACTAATTCAACCTTAACTATGATATAATATGCAAACTCTCAATCCCGGAACGTCAACACGGCATCAATACAGTATCATCAACGATTGTCTGATTTCACTTTGACAACTGCACATGGATCCCGCATAACGCGATGGTTGTTAGTGAGAGAGAGAGTCGTTAACACGCAAATACTATGCTAAGAAAACCTTAATGTTAATGAATGATTATACTCAATATTGTTCATAACGCGATGGTTGTTAGTGAGAGAGAGAGTCGTTGAAATATGCAAATACTATGCTAAGAAAACCTTAATGTTAATGAATGATTATACTCAATATTGTTCATAACGCGATGGTTGTTAGTGAGAGAAAGAGTCGTTGAAATATGCAAATACTATGCTAAGAAAACCTTAATGTTAATGAATGATTATACTCAATATTGTTCACGCAGTACCGCACTCCTTATTGATCATACGCAACCCTTATCACGTTGTTAACACCTTGGGTCACGGGACAGTTGAATATTCTGTAGAGGATGCGAGTACGTGCGGCGATTATGACTGAAAGATACTTGAAAGATTATACGGCGAAAAAAAAAAAAACACAATCAAAACAGTTACTATTCTTAAAGGCACCAATCTCAACAGATACATCGGCAGGTTATCTGACAGCAGAACGGCTCGGAGTAAGGGCCTGCGACGGTGCTCCTTTTCCGAAGATCGTTATCTTATACCAAGTTTACTAATTGGGGACCAGATCACCTGATAAGGATCCGGTGGCCACCACTCCCCACGTGAGCGTGGCTCGGCGGAAGGAGGTGCCAAGAATCAGTTCGTATTGATGGATCTGTTGGGAATTTATGCGATTAAGAGTACAGCCCACTAAATATTAAAGATAAAAATTAAGAATACTCTTATACGACGGAGGCCACCACTCGGTCTCGTTGTGATGCCTTCCCAGCCACGGATGACTTATGGGTTCGAGTGTGTTTGAGTGGTAAGAGTTGTCTTGAATAGTCAGTGTTCGGAGTCGATTCTTTATGTCAAACAGACGCCTGGTGGTCGTGTGGTGAGGGGGCGGTGCGCGTCATACGTATCAGGCGCTCTCCTGTCACCGTGGTGAATTGGCTCGGATGGCTGTTGATACGCTGTCGCAGTTCGGAACCCGGTCGGTAGGTGGCGCCCACAACTCGCTCGTAGCGTGCAGCGCTGGATCGTCGCCAAGTCGCGACGCTCACCACCGGCGGCAGCGGAGATCTCCGGCGGCAGCAGAGATTGACGAGCTGAAGATGAGTCGAGCCGACCCGCTGGTCGCAGCTCGCTCCTGAGTCGACCCTCCCGGTCGAGCTCGCTCCTGGGTCGACCCGCTGGTCGCCCTCGCTCCTGAGTCGACTCTCTGGTCGCACTCCTGAGTGGACCCGCTCTGGTCGCACTCGTTCCTGAGTCGACCCTCCCGGTCGAGCTTCTGAGTGGACCCTCCCGTCGCACTGGTTTCCAATGTTCAGGATCCGTTCCTTTATGCTGAAAAATCCCCCTGGATCCCGCCCACAAGGCGGGGCTTCCGATTTTTGCTGTGTCAGGATCTGTCCGTAGGCAGGTGTGTCCATGTGTGTGTCCGTATGTCCTTGTGTGCATCACTGACGGTATATTCCGTTGTCAACTCCCTCCATAAAACCCACGAGCAAACAACCAGATGTTACAAATTGTCTCGAAGTCGTCTCTCTGTCTGGGTGCAATTTATCTCTTGTCTGGCCTTCTTCATGAACCCAAAACACAGACGTTACAAATCGTCTCATAGGCGTCTTTGTTCGTGTTGCACAACCTGGAGGGGGGCAACACTCTCTCCGACCCGGCGCACAAAGAAATGGTTAAAAGTTTTAAGTTAACATTTGTCCCTTACTATTTCACAGTTATGATTCTGTATGTAACCTAAGGTCTGTCGTTTCCCATCGTGGTTCCCGACCCAAGTGTAGGTGTTTCCCCGAGCGTACACACACTCCTATCCCGCGCTGCGGGGATACAAAGACGGCCGGGATCTCCCTTTCTCTCCGACCCTGGGTTTAACATCGTTTTTTTTATTATGTATTTATATTCGACCTGGTGGTGATTCATCCCGTTATCCTGGCTTTTCCATAAGTTTTACTTTTGTCTTTCATGCATATACTTATTACTATTAATTTATTTCCGATATCTTAGGTTAAGGGGTAAGTTTCTTGATCCTAGGAATTCGTATTCCTTGGTGCCTGGATGGTTATATAAGCGGAATATAGTTTACGGTGAATAGCGTTAACATTGATGTTATGTGCGATATTATGTATTGTGATGTCTTTAACTTAACTTGTTTGTCAGGGCTTTACTGACACGAAGTTGCATTCCTAGCCCGCAGTCTTTGCCCCACCCTATCTCTGCTCGCCGTTGTTGTTGCCTGCCGTTAATTCAAGGCCTCATTAATTTCCGTCACCCCTGAGTAGGTGAGGGCGGTTGAACCTTGGAGTCAGTTCTGGTTTTTGTCTGCCTACTTCTTCTTGTGTCCCCTGACCCCGGGAGTTATTATTCTACTTTATGGCCTGTCGAAGCCCCACTCGCTGTTGCTGGGCTGGTGTTGTTCCCGGCTTTTTGCTTACGTTTGCAGTTCGCCGTGCTCTTGATTTCCTTCCCTCTTCAACCTTATATTGACTATTCGCTCCTGTCTGGGTGCGATTCAATTTTGACTTAGGAAGGTTCTGATTGTCATATGCTTCGGGTCGAATTGTATAGAAAGTATTGAAGTATGGAAATAACATTTCATATTGACTTAATGATGGTGATGGTTCAGTAGGCGTAACTTGTGACCTGGTTTAATTGGAGTGGGTGTGAATATCAATAACTTTAGCCTACTCTGTTGTTAAATTCCGACTTTAACGTTACTTTAATAGCAATACAGAATAATTGAGCTTTTTGTCTTAACTAGGCGAATGCGAACTTCTGGTGACCCCCGCAGCCGTGTTGTTCAGCTGGGTCTTGTGCCTTGAGAGATATACAACCCTCTTTTAAATCACCTCTCCCCCTGCCAACCTTCTGCTCTGGGAGTGTTTATTCTTGATTCCAGGTCCAAGGCCCCCTCACATCCAGACGCGCAGGGTTGTTTACATCAGCTCCCCCCCCTGTGCACGTGTTCTAACTAGCTCGGAATTCCTGAACACACAATCAGTGATGATTCCTGGCTTTCTGTGGTTGTGATTTAGACAAAGGCGCCTCTGTTTTCTTCCATTGCCTTTGAGTCGACACTGCCCTATTATTTGCCCATGTGCTGAGGTCATAGAATTCGTTTTGACTTCAGTAATATTAACATTCAGTATTGGATTAGCAAATGGGCAATGGTTCATTGATGTAGCTCGCAGCCTGGTCTCCAATTTGAGCGAGCGCGAGGATCGATAATTTAGCCTACTCTGTTGTTGAATTTCGAATTTTGACGTTACTTTAAAACCATGCAGGATGATTGGGCTTTTGCCTTAACTATGTCTGGCTGACACTCCCACTGTCTCTGCCGCCTGCACGGGTGACATGTGCCCGTTCATCAGGCCTTATCTTCCCTTGAAGCAACGTTGTAAATTCTGCCATCCTAGCCCTCCTCCGGTTCATTACTTAACAACACCTGGTGTTTTGCAGTTTGCTGCGCTTGGTGTGTTTCACTCATTAAAAAAAACAAGTAAAAAGATAATATATAAAAATCATCAAATATTATTAATCTCAATTATGGAAGAAGGGTTAGTATACAACACCTGGGTCACCAAATTGGCAAAGCAAAATATTTAAAATGAAGTACAGTAATGAAACAAACGGAAATGAAAGACAATAGTTACATGAGAAATGTAAAATATTCTACAACATGAATCAATGTTCATTAATGCATTACCTGTCGCTTAAGTCGGCTCCAGCAGATTATTTTTAGTATGATCATAGTAAAATTATAATTAAGTTAGTGAAACATATAAGGGTGATTATTGTACTTTTCGGTAAATAAACAAGAATATACCAGACCAATGTAATTACAAGTGAAGTTCTAAATAATCGACAGCTCAGCATCAAGTTGTGATTTATATGGGACAGTCACCAAGGACATTGTTGAAGCAATGGGATTCCGGGTCTATGGGGCACGAATAGAGAATGAATGAGGACCACGCGAGTTGTTTAATCTCTGCACAAAGTAACTCCAAACGGCCCCCATGACCTGCACAGCCGCATAGAGGCCCTCCTTCAGCAGTGGATTGACAATAGGGTTGTACACGTGTACAAATGTAATACATGGTGCATGGATTGTTATGGTAACACTGCAGGGCAGCACATGTAGAGAGAATAGGGGTTGTATTGCATTGTGTGGAGTCTTTGCACAGAAGCAGCACACCTCGGCTGCCCTGTCGGCAGACCCCACCTAACCTCAATCTTGTGACACGGGGGGGTCGGCTCGTGGGGAGAGGCCACGAGCCGTTCATCCTGACGTCACGTACTTCACAGCCACTGTGCAAAGCCCTGCAGCCAATGTGATGCAGCATAAGTAATATCAAGATTCACTGCTTGGTGTAACTACTATGAGTGTTCTTCTTTGGTTCTTTCGGTTAAGTCACGTCTAAAGATAAAATAATAAATTAAAATAAAAGCATATGAGTGCTTTAAACCTAATGTGAAGCTTTTAAATGTGTCACGGAAAAAATGTGGAAATGTTTATCTATCAACTCTGCTTTCACAACCATCTGGTGTCCGTTGTGTAGCTTAAACTCCATGCTTATTTTAATTGTGGTGCAATCTGTGAGCTCAGATCACAAAAATGTACCCATGAACGATATGTGGAATAAACAGAAACTATATCCGAGATCATTTCAAAAAAAAATAAACGTCTTTATCAACACTGCAGTGGGGGTGGGGGTTATGTTTGCACATTCCCTGCCAACAACTTCTAATGCCTTTGCAGACCAGCCTGCGCTTGGCTGGCCATGCACATGCAATACAATGCTATAGGCAGAGCGCGAAAGCGCCGATGACAACAAGCACCACGACATTCGCGTGGATCCAGGGGCAAGAAGGTGAGGCGACTCACATTCGCGGAGTGCCGTCTCTGTACGTGTCCCTGCAGCTTGTACTTGTCGGCTGTGGCGAAGGTGCAGCCAGGCTCACTGCAGCTCATTTGCTGCTGGCCGTGCTTGAGCGTCTCGTGCCGCTTGAGTCCGTTCTTGGTGGCAGACGAGTAGTCGCACTGCGTGCAAACGTAGGGGTGCTCGCGCGTGTGTGTCCGCAAGTGCATGTCCAACATGCCCTGGTACCAGAAGAGCTTCCCTGCATAGGTGGGCGGTACAGAAAACATAACATATACATTTCGAATTATAAAAATAATTACTTGTTCAAGTCCTATTCACACGGTGTTTATTCATATAAAATGTCACGATATATAGCAAGAATCGGGATAAAATTCGAGTAATAAAACATTAGCACAAAGGATTTTGTAATTAATGTAAATAAACGAGCGATGCCTTATGTTAACAGGACGCATATTTTTCTCCAGTTCCAGTTTTTTTTAATCACACACAACCATAATTCCGCATAAAATGAGTATGGTGAGGCTATGAAGTGACAATATGTTATGACCGGTGAGCATACCACAATGTTCACACTCCAGGTCTCCGAACTCTCGTCTCAGCTTCTCGTACACAGCGCGGCTGAGGGACCTCTTCGGCAGCTCACTGAAGATCAAATCAAAAGCGGACAACCCCTCTTGTGCGCCATCAATGTCCTTGGCCATGCTGAAACATTCAGACTCGGGTCCCACGACGGATGAACCTGGCTCCAGGTCACTGCTGCTCGTCGCTGCAGCCTCGCAGCACTCCAGGTCTGCTTTGCTCTGCAGGTGATCGTTCTCCCCGCTCGTCTGTAAGCCAACGTTCAACAGCAATGCCCCGTCGCCATCCTGGCCGAGCTTTTCGCCGTCCGCTGCATTGTAGAGCGACGTTTGAGGGTCCTGAATTAGCGTCTGGTCGTCCTTTTGATCCCTGGTGTCGGGCTGCTCGGCATCGGCCGAATCCTCACCGATGCCAGGCTCCACGAGGTAGAAGCTCCGACCGAGGGATTCGTCGAAGAGGGCGTCGGACGCGAAGCGTGGATCATCGGCATGCTGCTTGGCCAGGTGCGATCGGAGCCAGGCCGCGCTCACAAACTTACAGGTGCAAACCGCGCACGTGTACACCATGCGGTGCCTGCCACGTTCAGAGAAAATCATTGATGAATGTCACGGGTGTCCAAAGTTAAATCGACACTATTGATATAACATCGATATTTATGCTGTGCACAAGGATATCGCAAAATGGCCAACGCAAAAACTACATTTTAGTATTAAAATAAGCCGTAGTATCTAAATGCTGCTTAATATCCTTTTGTTAGAAAACAGTTAACATCAACACATAAAGCAGAACTCGGAAAGATATATGTTACAGCATCTTATTCATGTTTCCTATGTCTCATGGAGGTGCTTTGTGAAGTAATGATTATGTAAAGAGGACTTGTAATCCAGTAGTTGCTGGTTCGATTCAGTCTGCTGGCATGGCAGTTGTAACAATGTCCAAGTTTCCTAAATCCTCCCATCTCTGCCCACCCAGCAGTATAAATGGGCACACCAATTTGTCTATCAGCAGGTCGCGTGTGGTCGGGTAAAATGGGGGCATTCCCATCTCTTTCAAGAATCTTGCCCAGTGTAGAAGAGTGACCCAAAAATTCCTTCCAATGGCAACCCTTCTGCCAGCAGTGGGAGAAAGCGGGTTATTGCAGGGCTGCACTTTGCCTCTTTGATCGCAGGCGGCAACAACGTGGCTTAAAGGAGAGGGACGGCCACTTGCCTGTGCACGTGGGCCTTGAGCACCGACAGGCGGGATGCCGCGTAGCTGCAGAGGTGGCACGAGAGCGTGTGGTGCACGCCGGGCTCGGCGTGGGTGAGCCGGTGCTGGTCACGGGCGTACTGCGTCTTAAAGGCGTGGCCGCACACGGGGCACGTGTAGAGCAGCTGGCGCCGGCCCTCGCGCGTGCGCAGCCTCAGCTCGGCATAAGCCACGCGCACCTTTTCATCCTGCTGGTCGTGGGTCTGCTCCAGGTGCTTCAGCAAGTTCTTCACTTCGGTGTAGCTGCCGTGCACAACAATTGTTGCCATCACTACTGTCATCACTAACCTGAATGTTATCCTTCACATTCGAAGCGCAGAATTCAGGGATGGGGAAGCTATGGCTCGCAAGCAGAATGATTTCATGCAGCTCGCGGATATATGGTCGTGGGCCACTCAAACGTTAAACGAGAAACACTTCTGAAAGCTCACATGCATAAAAAGGGTGTATTCATGTCACACAGCGTGTTACATCTACATTGTTCTAAAATATCGGTGGCTAGGAGATTTTAGCTACCTTGCCTGGTATACAAAAGGTCGTGGGATCGAACCCGACCCTAATGCCTGTAAATTTGGAGTTTGCATGTTCTCCCCGTGGTCGTGTGAATTTTTCTCCGGGTCCTCCGGTTTTTCCCTCCACATTTATAAACACGCATTAAGAGTATTTGGCTGCTATAAACTTTAACACGATAAGCCACTTCATTTGGCTATCATTTGTGGCCAAGTTGCTTCTGAAAAAGAGCTATAGAGCTCAGTGGGCCTCACCTGGTCAAATAAAAGTTTGTTTTAAGTTTACATCCGCATACCGCATCCTGCAGAAGGAGCAGGCGTGCTTCACCCGCTGGTGCACGCGCTCCATGTGCACGCGCAGGTGTCCTCGGTTGCGGCAGGTAAAGGGGCACTTCTCACAGCTGAAGGCTTCGCCCGTGTGCTTGCGAATGTGCACCACCAAGTTGGCCTGCGCACGCCATCGGCAAACGATCAATGTCACTCATCGTAGGTTTTTAAGAGAACTCTAAAAGTCTACTTATCGTTATGCTCGGGAATTATAACATACCTCCAGTCTGTCTGGCAGAGGTCACTTCACACGTAGAAAATTCAAATACCGCAAACACAGCTTACTGCTATAGCTGATTTGTTTAGTTGTTTTGGCCAAGATTAACAAATAAACATTTGTATTTACAATATGTAGCATTGCCACACATGCTATAAAACGCACGTCTGTGGGTGTATGTTCACGCACTTGCCTCTGTTTTAACTTGCATATGTCACAGTGCGTGTGTTTGTGAGCTTTCTGTGCGAAGATTTTTCTTGTAAAGTCAAATTCTCCAACAAAATGGAGGCTTCATTAATGAACTGGATTTTGAGTGATTTGGTGGTAAACTACAGTTACCTTGATGGCACTGGCATAGTCACAGTCAGGGCACTTATACGGCTTCTCCTGGGTGTGGACACGCAGATGGACCTGCAGCGAATACTTAAACTTGAAGACCTTTCCACAGTACTCGCACGAGAAGATCTTCAGACTGTTTGCCCTGCAGCGGAAGTGTGGAGCAGATTGGGGATAGCGCGTATGTTTTAACCGTGTAATGAGCGACTTCCACGACACGTCGTGTAGAGGGTACTTCTTCTTTATTACTCACACTGGGCACAACACAGGCCAACACGTGTTCTTCCTCACACTGAGTATAACTCGAGGTATTAACACCTCTACTGGCTACACACACATCCTGCCCCTTTGTCTGCAGAACTCCACCACTGCTCACCCCAAGAGGGCCCGACCAGCAAGCTCTTCAACTATCTCCGGTACATTTTATCTTATTATTCATGATGAGATATAATGTATGTTAACTTATAATGTGCTTTTTTGTACACTTCATGACATTTAGTCACAAATTAGTATTCTAGAAATGTTGACTCGAAACGCAACCCCTGATTTTAACAACATCTGTGGGATATTAGAGTTTACTTCAAGTAATTTCGAGTGAAGCAGCATTTCCCAGGAACACATCCCTTATGTATAGCATGGGATTCCTGTATAGGCAGTATAAGCATATGGACCAAAACGTGTTCATTGTGCTGCGAGGCACTTGCCTCGTGATGTTGTTTTGTCCGGTGCAGAGCTGTGAGATGGAGTACTCCTGGAAGCCTCGTTCCTTGGCAGCTTCCATGGCGGCAGGCTGCATCACCGTGTCAGCTGACTCCTCTGGGCCAGGTGCTGGCACGGTCCTTGCTGCATCCATTTTTTGGCAATAATGGCATTTCAACAACACGGTTACTTCACTACAATGCAGACTATTGCTTTTTTCATCTCCAAAAATAAGCTTGCTCCTCTGCAATGACAGTGATGCGGTGAGTATAACGTGGTTTTTGTGCCCAACATATAATTATACTCCTCATGTTCTTCATCAACATTGCTTTTATATGTAGTACTATCCCCCTTTACGTCTCCCCTTTTGCACTGCCCTGCAAATGCATCAGGGGGCAGTGGGTATGAGCTGTTGAGGCCTCAATAGATGATCAACATGTTCACCATAGCTCCCAGATGTTTTGAAACTTTACTACAAAGTGTTGTTCATGGATGAATAAGGGTTTCTGTTGCAAGGTAGCTCGAGTGGTGAAAGTGGATTTGTTTATTTATTGTGCTTGTGCACCACTGCCAATGCAGTTTCTTAATATTATAGAACACAGTATAATAAAATGGTTGTCTAATTTCGGTAGTACTTCCGTCTGTAAAAGGGCACGAGATACAAGTCCGAGGCGCACCTGATACGGCCTCCTGGGGCATCAGCAGCAAGCCAGCAGGCGCATTGCTCTCCTCGGTAGGTGCAGTCGAGTCTTCGTGCACTACTTTCTGAATGTTCGCTGGCTCTGCTTGTTCCGTGTCTCCTTTTATGTTATGTTGCTCATTTCGTTCTCCAGAGTCTGCCACCTCTGCAGGCATAGAGGCACCTGCATCATAACAAGAAGAACCATGCTGCTTCTTAACAGAGTACAATACTCGATCAAGTAACAAGTATGTTAAACGTGTAATAGCACCCTATTATAATAAAACACAAACACGTTATAGTAGAGGGCAGCATTTACCTTTCTCCCTCCTCTCCTCTGCATCATCTCTGTCCTCGCCCACAAGTGGCATGCAGCGATGCTTTCTCAGCTGACGTTGATTGGAGAATCTGCGCCGGCATTTCCCACAATTCATTTGGTCGTGAGCCACTTGCTCCTCAGGCTCGGGCTCTCTGTCTGGGTTGTTGTTTACTGGGCCCCCTTCACCACCACAGTCAATGTCAACCTGGAGCTCTTCTGTTCCTACAGTGCTTGCAGGATTACTCTTTTCAGAGTGGGTCTTAGCCTTCGTATTGTCATCAACCTCGGAGGCATCTGAAGCATCAACGCTGGACTTCTTGCGTGACCCTTTAGGCCGTCCCCTCTTTTTCTTCACCTCTGTAAATCCAGAGACAAGCCACACCACTCCCAATTACTGCAAAGTAACTTTTGACTTATCTGATTAGTTAAAAGAAAATTGCAACCACTTTTACACTCTAAAGAGCTGTTATTGTACGATATATTCACTGAAATTTAAATTTTAAGCATTAATACGATGCTGCTTATTGTATCGATTGCAATAATGTTTAAGCCTACCCAGCTGCCCAGAATTCGCAACTCCGGCTTCGGACAGAGGCTGGAGAAGAATGACGATGGTGCCAGGAGGCTCATCTTCTCCTGGGTGGCACTCGGTCACGTGTGACAGGAGTCGGGTCTTGTTGGGTGAGAACTGGTTACACAACCGGCACATGTACAGGGCTCCATCTGCAACGAAAGTCCCTCAAGCTTTAGGATTCGGCACGCCGACAATGCTGTAATGTCCATCGTGCCTCACAATGAAATACACGTGCCTACACGTTCTCTAAATGTACTCATTTAACCAGGAACGCCACACCGAGTAGTCGGACACTTTTTAAGGAGGGTCCTGCATTGAGTCCTTGTTTCAAGGCGTTTTCAGCCGATGAACGCGTTATTAGACAAGTGGGAGGAAAGTGGAGCAGCCAGAGCAGGGGGCAACACTGTCCACGTACACATGGAAACTGAGAGCGACGATTTAACCTGCTGGACTTCCTGCTCCTGGCGAGCCAGTGTGGCATCTGGACGCCCACTGGGAGTTTCACAACACAAACTGCGGGATGACACATTGACACGCGTGCGCGCCACCACCGCTCCGCATCCCAATGTGTTCTCAAAAACTAAACAGCACACTTCGATACACGAACCACATTTGATTGGGAGGGTTGGGGGGGGCAGATTGAGATAGGGCGGTAATTGTTTGGGTCGTTTGGAGCGCCACATTTATGACGAGGGCGCATGAGCAGTTTCCATTCAGGAGGGTGGATGCCTCTGGAATGGATATGCTAAATGTATGATGGGCTACAGGTTTTTCAGTGACGTTACCCACAATGTGGAGGGCAAATGCGGGCAGGAAGCCATTGTTACCATTACAAAGGAAAGTGTTTTTTTATTTGTACGTTTGCTGTATGTATGTTTGCTGTATGTATGTTTGCTGTATGTATGTTTGCTGTATGTATGTTTGCTGTATGTATGTTTGCTGTATGTATGTTTGCATGTTTGCTGTATGTATGTTTGCTGTATGTATGTTTACTTTATGTATGTTTGCTGTATGTTTACTGTATGTTTGCTGTATGTATGTTTGCTGTATGTATGCTGTATGTTTGCTGTATGTTTGCTGTATGTATGTTTGCTGTATGTATGTTTGCTGTATGTATGTTTGCTGTATGTATGTTTGCTGTATGTTTACTGTATGTTTGCTGTATGTATGTTTGCTGTATGTATGCTGTATGTATGTTTGCTGTATGTATGTTTGCTGTATGTTTGCTGTATGTATGTTTGCTGTATGTATGTTTGCTGTATGTATGTTTGCTGTTTGTATGTTTGCTGTATGTCGGACAGTAAGTCGCCAACCCTGCGAATTGGAGGTGAGTGGAGAAACAAGGACAGGACTTCAGACACCGAGATTGGGAGGAAATTAAATTGCTGAGGTTGTTTTTGACAGTTGTTTCCTTGGTCGATTTAAAATAGCACATTTAAGAAAATTCACCAAACTGGGTTGTTAAACCCCAGTGGTGGCACTGATAAATACAAATCTCAATTATGAACACCGCAGCACATTCAGCGCACACGGAGTGTTGTAATAATTTTGCATAATCCCACTCCAGAATTAAAATGGTAATATTCACGGTCAGACTTTAAAAAAGAATCCCCCAATGAAACACAACACGAACAAACAGTGCACGTGTAGCCGTGCACTGTGGCCGTGCCCTCCCGCCTGCCCCAACACACGCGGGCCACTTGTAGCGACATTACAACGCGGCACAGTGGCCAGACGCGCGCCCCGAGTCGCCCCGAGTCGCCACGCTGCGCAACGTTCGCGAACTGCGAACTCAGCCGGAGCGAGGAGAGGGCTCCTACTGCTGCTACTGCTGCTGCTTCTCTCGTCTACTGCTGCTTCTCTCGTCTGCTGCTGCTGCTTCTCTCGTCTGCTGCTGCTGCTTCTCTCGTCTACTGCTGCTGCTGTTTCTCTCGTCTACTGCTGCTTCTCTCGTCTACTGCTGCTTCTCTCGTCTGCTGCTGCTGCTGCTTCTCTCGTCTACTGCTGTTTCTCTCGTCTACTGCTGCTTCTCTCGTCTACTGCTGCTTCTCTCGTCTACTGCTGCTGCTGCTTCTCTCGTCTACTGCTGCTTCTCTCGTCTACTGCTGCTGCTGCTGCTGCTTCTCTCGTCTACTGCTGCTGCTGCTTCTCTCGTCTACTGCTGCTTCTCTCGTCTACTGCTGCTTCTCTCGTCTACTGCTGCTGCTGCTTCTCTCGTCTACTGCTGTTTCTCTCGTCTACTGCTGCTTCTCTCGTCTACTGCTGCTTCTCTCGTCTACTGCTGCTTCTCTCGTCTGCTGCTGCTGCTGCTTCTCTCGTCTACTGCTGTTTCTCTCGTCTACTGCTGCTTCTCTCGTCTACTGCTGCTTCTCTCGTCTACTGCTGCTTCTCTCGTCTGCTGCTGCTGCTGCTTCTCTCGTCTGCTGCTGCTGCTGCTTCTCTCGTCTACTGCTGCTTCTCTCGTCTACTGCTGCTTCTCTCGTCTACTGCTGCTTCTCTCGTCTACTGCTGCTTCTCTTGTCTACTGCTGCTGCTGCTTCTCTCGTCTGCTGCTGCTTCTCTCGTCTACTGCTGCTTCTCTCGTCTACTGCTGCTTCTCTCGTCTACTGCTGCTGCTGCTTCTCTCGTCTACTGCTGCTTCTCTCGTCTACTGCTGCTTCTCTTGTCTACTGCTGCTGCTGCTTCTCTCGTCTACTGCTGCTTCTCTCGTCTGCTGCTGCTTCTCTCGTCTACTGCTGCTGCTGCTTCTCTCGTCTACTGCTGCTTCTCTCGTCTACTGCTGCTGCTGCTTCTCTCGTCTACTGCTGCTTCTCTCGTCTACTGCTGCTTCTCTTGTCTACTGCTGCTGCTGCTTCTCTCGTCTACTGCTGCTTCTCTCGTCTGCTGCTGCTGCTGCTTCTCTCGTCTGCTGCTGCTTCTCTCGTCTACTGCTGCTGCTGCTTCTCTCGTCTACTGCTGCTTCTCTCGTCTACTGCTGCTTCTCTCGTCTACTGCTGCTGCTGCTTCTCTCGTCTACTGCTGCTTCTCTCGTCTACTGCTGCTTCTCTCGTCTACTGCTGCTGCTGCTTCTCTCGTCTACTGCTGCTTCTCTCGTCTATTGCTGCTGCCGCTTCTCTTGTCTACTGCTGCTGCTGCTTCTCTCGTCTGCTGCTGCTTCTGCTGCTCCCAGTGAGTGGCCCAGTAGCCGACCCAGTCGCCCGTTTGCGCGGCCACCAGTTCCTGCCGCCGCCGCCGCCTTCTCCACTCACCTGAGGCCATCGCGAGATATCCCCCAAGCACGGCGACGGTTCTATTTCAAAATGAGTTTCGAGAATAATTTTTCCGCCCAACTACTTTCCCTTTTACGCGGATATTTCGCGCTCTTTTTTTGGGCTCATCTCGACGAATCTGCTCGCTTCAAACGAGAGGAGGTTAAACATGGCCGATGGACGCGCGGAGGGGGTGGGGGGAACGCAACCGGAGAGTGGGCGGGGCGAAGACGACGACGAACACCGGCGGCCATCTTACTGCGGGGTAGCGCGTCGTCAGGCGGCCATCTTACTGCGGGGTAACGCGTCGTCAGGCGGCCATCTTACTGCAGGCAAGCGCGTCGTCAGGCGGCCATCTTACTGCGGGCGAGCGCGTCGTCAGGCGGCCATCTAACTGCGGGGTAGCGCGTCGTCAGGCGGCCATCTTACTGCGGGGTAGCGCGTCGTCAGGCGGCCATCTTACTGCGGGGTAGCGCGTCGTCAGGCGGCCATCTTACTGCGGGGTAGCGCATCGTCAGGCGGCCATCTTACTGCATGCAAGCGCGTCGTCAGGCGGCCATCTTACTGCGGGGTAGCGCGTCGTCAGGCGGCCATCTTACTGCGGGTAGCACGTCGTCAGGCGGCCATCATGCCTAGGGGTAGCCCGTCGTCAGGCGGCCATCTTACTGCGGGGTAGCGCGTCGTCAGGCGTCCATCATGCCTAGGGGTAGCCCGTTGATAGGCGGCCATCTTACTGCGGGGTAGCGCGTCGTCAGGCGGCCATCTTACTGCGGGGTATCGCGTCGTCAGGCGGCCATCTTACTGCGGGGTAGCGCGTCGTCAGGCGGCCATCTTACTGCGGGGTAGCGCGTCGTCAGGCGACCATCATGCCTAGGGGTAGCCCGTCGATAGGCGGCCATCTTACTGCGGGTAGCGCGTCGTCAGGCGGCCATCTTACTGCGGGTTAGCGCGTCGTCAGGCGGCCATCTTACTGCGGGGTAGCGCGTCGTCAGGCGGCCATTTTACTGCAGGCAAGCGCGTCGTCAGGCGGCCATCTTACTGCGGGATAGCGCGTCGTCAGGCGGCCATCTTACAGCGGGGTAGCGCGTCGTCAGGCGGCCATCTTACCGCGGGGTAGCGCGTCGTCAGGCGGCCATCTTACCGCGGGGTAGCGCGTCGTCAGGCGGCCATCTTACCGCGGGGTAGCGCGTCGTCAGGCGGCCATCTTACCGCGGGGTAGCGCGTCGTCAGGCGGCCATCTTACTGCGGGGTAGCGCGTCGTCAGGCGGCCATCTTACTGCGGGGTAACGCGTCGTCAGGCGGCCATCTTACTGCAGGCAAGCGCGTCGTCAGGCGGCCATCTTACTGCGGGGTAGCGCGTCGTCAGGCGGCCATCTTACTGCGGGTAGCGCGTCGTCAGGCGGCCATCTTACTGCGGGGTAGCGCGTCGTCAGGCGGCCATCTTACTGCGGGGAAGCGCGTCGTCAGGCGGCCATCTTACTGCGGGGCAGCGCGTCGTCAGGCGGCCATATTACTGCAGGCAAGCGCGTCGTCAGGCGGCCATCTTACTGCGGGCGAGCGCGTCGTCAGGCGGCCATCTAACTGCGGGGTAGCGCGTCGTCAGGCGGCCATCTTACTGCGGGGTAGCGCGTCGTCAGGCGGCCATCTTACTGCGGGGTAGCGCGTCGTCAGGCGGCCATCTTACTGCGGGGTAGCGCATCGTCAGGCGGCCATCTTACTGCATGCAAGCGCGTCGTCAGGCGGCCATCTTACTGCGGGGTAGCGCGTCGTCAGGCGGCCATCTTACTGCGGGTAGCACGTCGTCAGGCGGCCATCATGCCTAGGGGTAGCCCGTCGTCAGGCGGCCATCTTACTGCGGGGTAGCGCGTCGTCAGGCGTCCATCATGCCTAGGGGTAGCCCGTCGATAGGCGGCCATCTTACTGCGGGGTAGCGCGTCGTCAGGCGGCCATCTTACTGCGGGGTATCGCGTCGTCAGGTGGCCATCTTACTGCGGGGTAGCGCGTCGTCAGGCGGCCATCTTACTGCGGGGTAGCGCGTCGTCAGGCGACCATCATGCCTAGGGGTAGCCCGTCGATAGGCGGCCATCTTACTGCGGGTAGCGCGTCGTCAGGCGGCCATCTTACTGCGGGTTAGCGCGTCGTCAGGCGGCCATTTACTGCAGGCAAGCGCGTCGTCAGGCGGCCATCTTACTGCGGGATAGCGCGTCGTCAGGCGGCCATCTTACAGCGGGGTAGCACGTCGTCAGGCGGCCATCTTACCGCGGGGTAGCGCGTCGTCAGGCGGCCATCTTACCGCGGGGTAGCGCGTCGTCAGGCGGCCATCTTACCGCGGGGTAGCGCGTCGTCAAGCGGCCACCTTACTACAGGGTAGCGCGTCGTCAGGCGGCCATCTTACTGCGGGGTAGCGCGTCGTCAGGCGGCCATCTTACCGAGGGTAGCGCGTCGTCAGACGGCCATCATGCCTAGGGGTAGCCCGTCGTTAGGCGGCCATCTTACTGCGGGGTAGCGCGTCGTCAGGCGGCCATCTTACTGCGGGGTAGCGCGTCGTCAGGCGGCCATCTTACTGCGGGGTAGCGCGTCGTCAAGCGGCCACCTTACTACGGGGTAGCGCATCGTCAGGCGGCCATCTTACTGCGGGGTAGCGCGTCGTCAGGCGGCCATTTTACCGTGGGTAGCGCGTCGTCAGGCGGCCATCATGCCTAGGGGTAACCCGTCGTCAGGCGGCCATCTTACCGCGGGGTAGCGCGTCGTCAGGCGGCCATCTTACTGCGGGGAAGCGCGTCGTCAGGCGGCCATCTTACTGCGGGGTATCGCGTCGTCAGGCGGCCATCTTACTGCGGGGTAGTGCGTCGTCAGGCGGCCATCTTACCGCGGGGTAGCGCGTCGTCCGACGGCCATCTTACCGCGGGGTAGCGCATCGTCAGGCGGCCATCTTACTGCGGGGTAGCGCGTCGTCAGGCGGCCATTTTACCGTGGGTAGCGCGTCGTCAGGCGGCCATCATGCCTAGGGGTAACCCGTCGTCAGGCGGCCATCTTACCGCGGGGTAGCGCGTCGTCAGGCGGCCATCTTACTGCGGGTAGCGCGTCGTCAGGCGGCCATCTTACTGCGGGGTAGCGCGTCGTCAGGCGGCCATCTTACTGCGGGGAAGCGCGTCGTCAGGCGGCCATCTTACTGCGGGGCAGCGCGTCGTCAGGCGGCCATATTACTGCAGGCAAGCGCGTCGTCAGGCGGCCATCTTACTGCGGGCGAGCGCGTCGTCAGGCGGCCATCTAACTGCGGGGTAGCGCGTCGTCAGGCGGCCATCTTACTGCGGGGTAGCGCGTCGTCAGGCGGCCATCTTACTGCGGGGTAGCGCGTCGTCAGGCGGCCATCTTACTGCGGGGTAGCGCATCGTCAGGCGGCCATCTTACTGCATGCAAGCGCGTCGTCAGGCGGCCATCTTACTGCGGGGTAGCGCGTCGTCAGGCGGCCATCTTACTGCGGGTAGCACGTCGTCAGGCGGCCATCATGCCTAGGGGTAGCCCGTCGTCAGGCGGCCATCTTACTGCGGGGTAGCGCGTCGTCAGGCGTCCATCATGCCTAGGGGTAGCCCGTCGATAGGCGGCCATCTTACTGCGGGGTAGCGCGTCGTCAGGCGGCCATCTTACTGCGGGGTATCGCGTCGTCAGGTGGCCATCTTACTGCGGGGTAGCGCGTCGTCAGGCGGCCATCTTACTGCGGGGTAGCGCGTCGTCAGGCGACCATCATGCCTAGGGGTAGCCCGTCGATAGGCGGCCATCTTACTGCGGGTAGCGCGTCGTCAGGCGGCCATCTTACTGCGGGTTAGCGCGTCGTCAGGCGGCCATTTTACTGCAGGCAAGCGCGTCGTCAGGCGGCCATCTTACTGCGGGATAGCGCGTCGTCAGGCGGCCATCTTACAGCGGGGTAGCACGTCGTCAGGCGGCCATCTTACCGCGGGGTAGCGCGTCGTCAGGCGGCCATCTTACCGCGGGGTAGCGCGTCGTCAGGCGGCCATCTTACCGCGGGGTAGCGCGTCGTCAAGCGGCCACCTTACTACAGGGTAGCGCGTCGTCAGGCGGCCATCTTACTGCGGGGTAGCGCGTCGTCAGGCGGCCATCTTACCGAGGGTAGCGCGTCGTCAGACGGCCATCATGCCTAGGGGTAGCCCGTCGTTAGGCGGCCATCTTACTGCGGGGTAGCGCGTCGTCAGGCGGCCATCTTACTGCGGGGTAGCGCGTCGTCAGGCGGCCATCTTACTGCGGGGTAGCGCGTCGTCAAGCGGCCACCTTACTACGGGGTAGCGCATCGTCAGGCGGCCATCTTACTGCGGGGTAGCGCGTCGTCAGGCGGCCATTTTACCGTGGGTAGCGCGTCGTCAGGCGGCCATCATGCCTAGGGGTAACCCGTCGTCAGGCGGCCATCTTACCGCGGGGTAGCGCGTCGTCAGGCGGCCATCTTACTGCGGGGAAGCGCGTCGTCAGGCGGCCATCTTACTGCGGGGTATCGCGTCGTCAGGCGGCCATCTTACTGCGGGGTAGTGCGTCGTCAGGCGGCCATCTTACCGCGGGGTAGCGCGTCGTCAGACGGCCATCTTACCGCGGGGTAGCGCATCGTCAGGCGGCCATCTTACTGCGGGGTAGCGCGTCGTCAGG
This sequence comes from Lethenteron reissneri, assembly GCF_015708825.2. Classification (NCBI taxonomy): domain Eukaryota; kingdom Metazoa; phylum Chordata; class Hyperoartia; order Petromyzontiformes; family Petromyzontidae; genus Lethenteron; species Lethenteron reissneri. The sequence goes on from NC_083787.1 coordinate 587,229, forward strand.
CGGCCATTTTACCGTGGGTAGCGCGTCGTCAGGCGGCCATCATGCCTAGGGGTAACCCGTCGTCAGGCGGCCATCTTACCGCGGGGTAGCGCGTCGTCAGGCGGCCATCTTACTGCGGGTAGCGCGTCGTCAGGCGGCCATCTTACTGCGGGGTAGCGCGTCGTCAGGCGGCCATCTTACTGCGGGGAAGCGCGTCGTCAGGCGGCCATCTTACTGCGGGGCAGCGCGTCGTCAGGCGGCCATCTTACTGCGGGTAGCACGTCGTCAGGCGGCCATCATGCCTAGGGGTAGCCCGTCGTCAGGCGGCCATCTTACTGCGGGGTAGCGCGTCGTCAGGCGTCCATCATGCCTAGGGGTAGCCCGTCGATAGGCGGCCATCTTACTGCGGGGTAGCGCGTCGTCAGGCGGCCATCTTACTGCGGGGTATCGCGTCGTCAGGTGGCCATCTTACTGCGGGGTAGCGCGTCGTCAGGCGGCCATCTTACTGCGGGGTAGCGCGTCGTCAGGCGACCATCATGCCTAGGGGTAGCCCGTCGATAGGCGGCCATCTTACTGCGGGTAGCGCGTCGTCAGGCGGCCATCTTACTGCGGGTTAGCGCGTCGTCAGGCGGCCATTTTACTGCAGGCAAGCGCGTCGTCAGGCGGCCATCTTACTGCGGGATAGCGCGTCGTCAGGCGGCCATCTTACCGCGGGGTAGCGCGTCGTCAGGCGGCCATCTTACCGCGGGGTAGCGCGTCGTCAGGCGGCCATCTTACCGCGGGGTAGCGCGTCGTCAAGCGGCCACCTTACTACAGGGTAGCGCGTCGTCAGGCGGCCATCTTACTGCGGGGTAGCGCGTCGTCAGGCGGCCATCTTACCGAGGGTAGCGCGTCGTCAGACGGCCATCATGCCTAGGGGTAGCCCGTCGTTAGGCGGCCATCTTACTGCGGGGTAGCGCGTCGTCAGGCGGCCATCTTACTGCGGGGTAGCGCGTCGTCAGGCGGCCATCTTACTGCGGGGTAGCGCGTCGTCAAGCGGCCACCTTACTACGGGGTAGCGCATCGTCAGGCGGCCATCTTACTGCGGGGTAGCGCGTCGTCAGGCGGCCATTTTACCGTGGGTAGCGCGTCGTCAGGCGGCCATCATGCCTAGGGGTAACCCGTCGTCAGGCGGCCATCTTACCGCGGGGTAGCGCGTCGTCAGGCGGCCATCTTACTGCGGGGAAGCGCGTCGTCAGGCGGCCATCTTACTGCGGGGTATCGCGTCGTCAGGCGGCCATCTTACTGCGGGGTAGTGCGTCGTCAGGCGGCCATCTTACCGCGGGGTAGCGCGTCGTCAGACGGCCATCTTACCGCGGGGTAGCGCATCGTCAGGCGGCCATCTTACTGCGGGGTAGCGCGTCGTCAGGCGGCCATTTTACCGTGGGTAGCGCGTCGTCAGGCGGCCATCATGCCTAGGGGTAACCCGTCGTCAGGCGGCCATCTTACCGCGGGGTAGCGCGTCGTCAGGCGGCCATCTTACTGCGGGTAGCGCGTCGTCAGGCGGCCATCTTACTGCGGGGTAGCGCGTCGTCGGGCGGCCATCTTACTGCGGGGAAGCGCGTCGTCAGGCGGCCATCTTACTGCGGGGCAGCGCGTCGTCAGGCGGCCATCTTACTGCGGGTAGCACGTCGTCAGGCGGCCATCATGCCTAGGGGTAGCCCGTCGTCAGGCGGCCATCTTACTGCGGGGTAGCGCGTCGTCAGGCGTCCATCATGCCTAGGGGTAGCCCGTCGATAGGCGGCCATCTTACTGCGGGGTAGCGCGTCGTCAGGCGGCCATCTTACTGCGGGGTATCGCGTCGTCAGGTGGCCATCTTACTGCGGGGTAGCGCGTCGTCAGGCGGCCATCTTACTGCGGGGTAGCGCGTCGTCAGGCGACCATCATGCCTAGGGGTAGCCCGTCGATAGGCGGCCATCTTACTGCGGGTAGCGCGTCGTCAGGCGGCCATCTTACTGCGGGTTAGCGCGTCGTCAGGCGGCCATTTTACTGCAGGCAAGCGCGTCGTCAGGCGGCCATCTTACTGCGGGATAGCGCGTCGTCAGGCGGCCATCTTACAGCGGGGTAGCACGTCGTCAGGCGGCCATCTTACCGCGGGGTAGCGCGTCGTCAGGCGGCCATCTTACCGCGGGGTAGCGCGTCGTCAGGCGGCCATCTTACCGCGGGGTAGCGCGTCGTCAAGCGGCCACCTTACTACAGGGTAGCGCGTCGTCAGGCGGCCATCTTACTGCGGGGTAGCGCGTCGTCAGGCGGCCATCTTACCGAGGGTAGCGCGTCGTCAGACGGCCATCATGCCTAGGGGTAGCCCGTCGTTAGGCGGCCATCTTACTGCGGGGTAGCGCGTCGTCAGGCGGCCATCTTACTGCGGGGTAGCGCGTCGTCAGGCGGCCATCTTACTGCGGGGTAGCGCGTCGTCAAGCGGCCACCTTACTACGGGGTAGCGCATCGTCAGGCGGCCATCTTACTGCGGGGTAGCGCGTCGTCAGGCGGCCATTTTACCGTGGGTAGCGCGTCGTCAGGCGGCCATCATGCCTAGGGGTAACCCGTCGTCAGGCGGCCATCTTACCGCGGGGTAGCGCGTCGTCAGGCGGCCATCTTACTGCGGGGAAGCGCGTCGTCAGGCGGCCATCTTACTGCGGGGTATCGCGTCGTCAGGCGGCCATCTTACTGCGGGGTAGTGCGTCGTCAGGCGGCCATCTTACCGCGGGGTAGCGCGTCGTCAGACGGCCATCTTACCGCGGGGTAGCGCATCGTCAGGCGGCCATCTTACTGCGGGGTAGCGCGTCGTCAGGCGGCCATTTTACCGTGGGTAGCGCGTCGTCAGGCGGCCATCATGCCTAGGGGTAACCCGTCGTCAGGCGGCCATCTTACCGCGGGGTAGCGCGTCGTCAGGCGGCCATCTTACTGCGGGTAGCGCGTCGTCAGGCGGCCATATTACTGCGGGGTAGCGCGTCGTCAGGCGGCCATCTTACTGCGGGGAAGCGCGTCGTCAGGCGGCCATCTTACTGCGGGGCAGCGCGTCGTCAGGCGGCCATATTACTGCAGGCAAGCGCGTCGTCAGGCGGCCATCTTACTGCGGGCGAGCGCGTCGTCAGGCGGCCATCTAACTGCGGGGTAGCGCGTCGTCAGGCGGCCATCTTACTGCGGGGTAGCGCGTCGTCAGGCGGCCATCTTACTGCGGGGTAGCGCGTCGTCAGGCGGCCATCTTACTGCGGGGTAGCGCATCGTCAGGCGGCCATCTTACTGCATGCAAGCGCGTCGTCAGGCGGCCATCTTACTGCGGGGTAGCGCGTCGTCAGGCGGCCATCTTACTGCGGGTAGCACGTCGTCAGGCGGCCATCATGCCTAGGGGTAGCCCGTCGTCAGGCGGCCATCTTACTGCGGGGTAGCGCGTCGTCAGGCGTCCATCATGCCTAGGGGTAGCCCGTCGATAGGCGGCCATCTTACTGCGGGGTAGCGCGTCGTCAGGCGGCCATCTTACTGCGGGGTATCGCGTCGTCAGGTGGCCATCTTACTGCGGGGTAGCGCGTCGTCAGGCGGCCATCTTACTGCGGGGTAGCGCGTCGTCAGGCGACCATCATGCCTAGGGGTAGCCCGTCGATAGGCGGCCATCTTACTGCGGGTAGCGCGTCGTCAGGCGGCCATCTTACTGCGGGTTAGCGCGTCGTCAGGCGGCCATTTTACTGCAGGCAAGCGCGTCGTCAGGCGGCCATCTTACTGCGGGATAGCGCGTCGTCAGGCGGCCATCTTACAGCGGGGTAGCACGTCGTCAGGCGGCCATCTTACCGCGGGGTAGCGCGTCGTCAGGCGGCCATCTTACCGCGGGGTAGCGCGTCGTCAGGCGGCCATCTTACCGCGGGGTAGCGCGTCGTCAAGCGGTCACCTTACTACAGGGTAGCGCGTCGTCAGGCGGCCATCTTACTGCGGGGTAGCGCGTCGTCAGGCGGCCATCTTACCGAGGGTAGCGCGTCGTCAGACGGCCATCATGCCTAGGGGTAGCCCGTCGTTAGGCGGCCATCTTACTGCGGGGTAGCGCGTCGTCAGGCGGCCATCTTACTGCGGGGTAGCGCGTCGTCAGGCGGCCATCTTACTGCGGGGTAGCGCGTCGTCAAGCGGCCACCTTACTACGGGGTAGCGCATCGTCAGGCGGCCATCTTACTGCGGGGTAGCGCGTCGTCAGGCGGCCATTTTACCGTGGGTAGCGCGTCGTCAGGCGGCCATCATGCCTAGGGGTAACCCGTCGTTAGGCGGCCATCTTACCGCGGGGTAGCGCGTCGTCAGGCGGCCATCTTACTGCGGGGAAGCGCGTCGTCAGGCGGCCATCTTACTGCGGGGTATCGCGTCGTCAGGCGGCCATCTTACTGCGGGGTAGTGCGTCGTCAGGCGGCCATCTTACCGCGGGGTAGCGCGTCGTCAGACGGCCATCTTACCGCGGGGTAGCGCGTCGTTAAGCGGCCACCTTACTACAGGGTAGCGCGTCGTCAGGCGGCCATCTTCCTGCGGGGTAGCGCGTCGTCAGGCGGCCATCTTACTGCGGGGTAGCGCGTCGTCAGGCGGCCATCTTACCGTGGGTAGCGCGTCGTCAGGCGGCCATCATGCCTAGGGGTAGCCCGTCGTCAGGCGGCCATCTTACTGCGGGGTAGCGCGTCGTCAGGTGGCCATCTTACTGCGGGGTAGCGCGTCGTCAAGCGGCCACCTTACTACGGGGCAGAGGTGGGACAAAGTCATTGTTATGCAAGTCCAAGTCGAGTCTGAAGTCATCAAATTCATGACTCGAGTCTGACTCTAGTCCAAGTCACATGACTCGAGTCCACACCTCTGCTACGGGGTAGCGCGTCGTCAGGCGGCCATCTTACTGCGGGGTAGCGCGTCGTCAGGCGGCCATTTTACCGTGGGTAGCGCGTCGTCAGGCGGTCATCATGCCTAGGGGTAGCCCGTCGTCAGGCGGCCATCTTACCGCGGGGTAGCGCGTCGTCAGGCGGCCATCTTACTGCGGGGAAGCGCGTCGTCAGGCGGCCATCTTACTGCGGGGCATCGCGTCGTCAGGCGGCCATCTTACTGCGGGGTAGCGCGTCGTCAGGCGGCCATCTTACCGCGGGGTAGCGCGTCGTCAGGCGGCCATCTTACTGCGGGGTAGCGCGTCGTCAGGCGGCCATCTTATCTTACTGCGGGGTAGCGCGTCGTCAGGCGGCCATCTTACCGCGGGGCAGCGCGTCGTCAGGCGGCCATCTTACTGCGGGGTAGCGCGTCGTCAGGCGTCCATCATGCCTAGGGTTAGCCCGTCGTCAGGCGGCAATCTTACAGCGGGGTATCGCGTCGTCAGGCGGCCATCTTACAGCGGCTATCGCGTCGTCAGGCGGCCATCTTACAGCGGCTATCGCGTCGTCAGGCGGCCATCTTACTGCGGGGTAGCGCGTCGTCAGGCGGCCATCTTACTGCGGGGTAGCTCGTCGTCAGGCGTCCATCATGCCTAGGGGTAGCCCGTCGATAGGCGGCCATCTTACTGCGGGGTAGCGCGTCGTCAGGCGGCCATCTTACTGCGGGGTAGCGCGTCGTCAGGCGGCCATCTTACCGCGGGGTAGCGCGTCGTCAGGCGGCCATCTTACTGGGGGTAGCGCATCGTTAGGCGGCCATTTTACTGCGGGGTAGCGCGTCGTCAGGCAGGCCATCTTACTGCGGGATAGCGCGTCGTCAGGCGGCCATCTTACTGCGGGTAGCTCGTCGTCAGGCGGCCATCTTACTGCGGAGTATCGCGTCGTCAGGCGGCCATTTTACTGCGGGGTAGCGCGTAGTTCTTGAACAAAATTCAAGAACTACTCAACGATGGCAGCAATATCAGAGTATTGAGAGCTGAATAAAGGTGTCAGTTTTGTACCAGTTTAAAAGGGTAAAAACCTACTACTATATTTTGCCACTGGTAAAAGAGATCTCATAGTGTAAATGCTTACCCCGAGCTCTTAATACTTTGATATTGCACTGTGTTTGAGTTCTACGCCTTCTGGTGTCATCTGGTCCAACACCAATGGGGACTAGGCTCTAAAGAAAGCCGTCTCGGGTGTGGACTAATCAACTTCAAGGACAGTGCATATTATTATCATTATCAGTTGCTTCTTTTTGTTTGCTTTTTTTACTACTTGTGTTGTGGTTATTGCACACATGATGCCTTGAATAAAGGTGTCAGTTTTGTACCAGTTTAAAAGGGTAAAAACCTACTACTATATTTTGCCACTGGTAAAAGAGATCTCATAGTGGAAAGTCCAATACTGTATTGGGATGCAAAAGTTCCACAAGGTTCTCCGATTTATCCATTTGCACTTCCCCTTTCGGTCTTCATTCTATTTTTCCTAGTATGTTTAGTTACGTTTTCTATCGTTTGGTAGGTTCATCTATCTTTGCACATACTGGTGGTGAAATCTTTTTTTACTTCTCATTATACTCAACGCACTCATTGCAAAATTGGTTATAGTGGCGACACAAGTTTCAGAACCAAATGACCATCATGCAACAGATTAAGCCTTGGTTGTGCTTGGATAAATGCGGTTGATGGGTCACCATCCACGCCAAGTTGGAATACACCATTATCTAGAGATGCTCTATGGAAAGTAGCAAGAGGGCAGTGCGGTAATATTGGAAGGTGTTGCATTGCATGCACCCCACCGGCACGAACCGGCATTGATCAGCGTGGTTTGGAATGATTAAACCCCCACGTCAGTCTAAGTCCCAGCACGCCAAGTGTTCCGTCATCCATCGTTTGTTGATACAAGTACATGGTTCGATTGTATTATGCATTAAACAGGTATATTTTGCCTAGAATTGCAGGAGCCGTCGCTCAATATTGTTTCAGGAAGGCCTTTCATTTGGGATTGAGCGATTAGTCTAAGGAGCATTACTTTTCCACACGAATTGTCATTGGAATAGACTTCAAATCATGCACGTACTTTCAATGGTCTTAAAGGGGTTGCAATGGCCTCCAGTATTGTTTATGCATTGCTGAATACTTAAGCTTAATAGATCCAAGTAAACCATTTACAGTCGTTAATAAGAAAACATCGCACCTGTACAAACACAAATACTATCAGTGTACAATGAATACCAAACAGACGTTGATGCAATGAGTGGTTTAATGCACAACTACAAGGAAGCAAATACTTACAAGTGAAGCAGAAATCTGTAAGGCAAAACTACAAAGACTACAAAATATTTTTAGATGCGGACCAATACATTTACAAAACGGCCCTTTCAAAAATTACAAACTGCATTGGTCCGGAAACTTTATTTTTTTTACAAACACTAAAGGCAATTTCTGTTGCCACAATCCTTTGTTAGACCACAGGATCGTTTAATGTACAGGCCAATCTTGTGAAGACATCTTCGAGAGTCACTCTTAGAGCTTTTTTTTTCTTTACAGCACATGTACCAAACAAGCACTTTTCAACCAAAGCATGCATTAACTATACACTATATCTCAACGCTTCACATGTCCACTTGTGGCCATTTACATTCGTAATTCATACAAACCTTGCGTTTCTATCAGCCCTTAACCAACTTGTCAATGTTAGAGGGAAATTTCAAAGGGAAAGAATGGCATATTTACACAAATTGGCAGATATGGGCATTTCGCCATATTGCCATGTGCATTGCTTTTAAGCATTAAAGAAACAAAATACAAAATCAACGCATAGTAATCTGTTGCTTATGGATGGGTTTGAATTTAGTATTTTTTGTACATGGTGCTGGTGAGTTCCAACCTTTAGAAGTTTACTTTTACATCAGCACACCACCAGCGACACGACTGATGTGGGCAAGGCTGTGACCTTAATACTTTCAAGACTGAGCTGCAGGTGTCCATCACACCGGACTTGAAATCTTAACCACCATCTCATAATTATGCCACCATCTCCATCACACAGCAACAACATTAACAGCTGTGGTTTAAAACGAAAAAACATTTTATACAACAGGCTACAAAGTTTGGCCTTACCCACCCCCCAATGATGTCTAGAGGCAATACACAAAATGGGACTTTGAAGAAAAATATAAAATGGCACTACTGTTTTATCTGTCATAACCACAACGGTTCACATATTACTATGCAAGTGATGTGCAAGCTTGTTATAGAGTAGTACAAACCAGTCTGAAAGGCTAGGGGCTAAACACAAGGCCGGCCTGTTATCCCCTTGGGCGTGACAATCTGCAGCAAGGATGGTTAGCTTGTCGCTGTCCCCTCCATCACCTGCTGAGTCTGCTTCTGGCCCATGCAGCACTGCGCCACTGATTGAAAAAGCCTGCAACAAAGTCATCTTAAAATGTAAAACTTACACAAAGCATAAACGGCTTAACCAAAATACACAATTACACGAATCCTGAGTTATACATAAGGGATCAACCGTTTCTGAAAAACGCCACAACTTGAAATTACTTCAAGCAAACTCGAAAATCCCAAAGGCAATGCAAAAATCAGGGGTTGCATTCATAGCTGGCATTTCTGGAAAGCGACAAAACGTCATGAAGTGTAAAAATGCATACGACATGCATTTTAATAATTCAATTAGATAAAACTTTCCAGAGATGATGCAAGAGCTTGCCAATTGAGGCATCTAGGGGTAAACAGTGAGAGGGTTAGGCAAACAAAGGGGCCAGGATGAACCATCTCATCCGACACTGAAACTGGAATGTTGAAAAGGAAGCTGGCTCTTCTGTGCTCTTGTCTGGACTTTTTGGCTTTATTGCAAAACGCCCAAAGACAGCTGGATAGCATTCTTCATCTTCTGGTATAGCTCCTTGTAGCAGTGAATGCCACCTGGTTAATGTGCCGTTACCTCGAGAGCTGCATGGTCAAGTTGGAACCTCTGAAAATGTCCATTGCCGCTTCCAAACAAATAAAAGCCTTTGACATTATTTTTAGTTGATATTTGCGGTAGTTGTATCATTTAAATCCACCTCTTCCTCAGGTCGTTGTTCCTGCTGTATCAGATCCTCATTTAACAGGTCCTCACCACGACTCAAGCAACATAACCACATCAATTCTTCCACATTGCAGAGTCCAGCTTCTTTGACCAGTTCCAGAAGATTGTTGAATTTCTTACTCCACAAATGCCTTGGAGATGGTGACACATTTAGGGCCATATTTTTTCACTACACGATTCATATTTTTCCAACAGCAAAGTGCTTACTTCTTTACCAGCAGTCAGTTGTCTCTGATGAGCTGGGAGGTGCAGCATAGGCAAGCCTTAAACATCACTGTAACTCTGATCCAGTCTGCAGCAAGTAGTAAGGCCCACTCAGCTAAAAAGTGCTTTTTCATAAGAGGCCTGACCACAAATGATAGCTCAACGAAGTGGCTTATGTAGAAATGTATAAAAGCCAATTATTGTAAATGCATGTTTCTGAAATGTAAAAAAAGGCAAAAATCGGGGGACCCGGAGAATATCCATACAACCACGGGGAGAAAACGGAAACTCCAAATATACAGGCGTCAGGGTCGGGATTGAACCTACAACTTCATAACCAGGCAAGTTAGTTAACGTCGCCACTGGTTAAGTCGTCAAGGTTGACTGGATTACCTGGGACATTAGTTAGAAGCAATGCCTTATGTGCTAGATTGTTTCGTAACAAGATTCCTTCACAGCTGAGCAGAAGTGCAAATTAAACAATTCTTAAACTGCCACCATTGTGACTTGAGGCGTTTTATTTTATTTCAATCGCCATATCCCTGTTAGCTCTTGGTGTATTGGTGGTAAATGAGCACGAGTTGAGCTTTAAAATCTCTGAAGCGTTCCCACCTAGCAGTAGTGATGCGATCTTGGGCTTGCGCTTTGAAACCTGGAGGAGTCTTCTCTTTTGTAAAAATTAACATGTTTGCTGGCAATCACTTCCAGTATAGCCCCGTCTCATCCACACAGAACACTTTCTTGGGTGTGTACAAACCTTTTGAATATCTTGTCAAAATATCAGGATCATTTCTTGCTGCTACACTGTCAGCAGTTGCATCTTCACGTGACACTGCATATTATGCAGACCACTCCAGCTCAACGTGTAAACCAAGTCTTCATTTCTCAACTCACAATAATTTTATTGGTCTTCAAAAACAAGAGTAGCTTTTTAACTTGGCAAATGGCACAAGATTTAGCAATTTTTTTAACTAACGCATATGCGAAACATTGCACTTATTTTGGAAAGATTGTCCAATTAAAATCGGCAAAGTATATGGAAAACAATACATAATGTAGCAATTCATAGCAGGGGAATCATGTAGTAAACCACCACTACTCACTTTTGAATTTCTGGGGCACAGTGCACAAACTCGTGGTCCCAAAATTTGAAGGAGGGATTCTTGATGAGCTCGATGAAGGTGATGAGCAGGCCCCATGGATGCGGACGATTCACAATCAGTCGCTCCAGCAGTACCCTACAGCATAAAATCAGTCACAATAAAAAAATGGGGATTATAAGAACATCAAGCAACAGAAATGTATACCGATTTAATGTCGTGGCTTAATGACAGCAGTATCCGAGTTTGTTGGAGATTTCTCACCGAGTAATTTGCTCCTGAATTGCTTCAGTGTTGGCTTCGGCAAACAAGTAGAGCATGGTGCAGCTGAAATAGTGCGTATGGCTGTTGGGATAGCGTAGCTGGTTGGCTATGGCATTCAGGAACAGGTACCGACCTGCACACAAAGAAAGTTGTCATGAATACAATATTTAAATAACCTTTGCATGCTTATATAATCGCAAATTATAACATGTCATGTGCACAATCTTACAATGGATTATATGCAGCTCACACCAAATGCCATGCTGCATTGCAAATCACTGGAAATCCAAACATTTCTATTAAGTTTTAAAAGGTTTTTGAACTTTTGCCTTATATTTTATATATAGCTGCATAAAACCCTTTTGCTTCTGCCAAAGCTAACGGAAATCATTTAAATAAAGCCCATCAGTGGCTCAGGCATTCACCTTCGGTGTCAAGGTCCACAGCCAAGTTCTGGAAGATGTCCATGTGGGCAGAGTGGGTGATCGTGCCCATGGACGGCGAGCTGCCTTTGCTGTTGATGTGCGCAATGGCCTGAGTGCCAACGTAGAGCACCAATGCGTTGATGAGCGGTATGTTGTACCGCATGCCTGGCTCATTAGAAACCTGTTTCACACGCCAAAAGGACAACCACAATTTGTAAAAACCACACAGCAAGTAAACTACGTGACCTTGTCCATATGGAGCTTGGATCACTGCTGTAGATGTGATCTCAAAAATGTACACATGGTAAAGAACAATGAGGTGTGGTTGGAACCGGACCTGCAAGTTGCCCCGTAGCTCTGAGAGGAACGTGACCGGTGAGCGAGTTTTCAAATAAGGGTCAAGATCTTTCTTGAATTGTGACGGCATCACAGCCGTGAAATTTGTAAGGATGCGTGGCGGTATATTGATCTCGCTCAGCATATCCACCTGCAGATAGTTGTAAATGTCATCACATGTGAGAAAACGGTTTACATCTTGACTTAAAAAGCTTTCGTGACTGCAGAAATTCATATTCCTGGGTCTTTCGGTAAAGTCACGTAGGTTCAAAGAAAATTTTAAAAAATAACAAAAAACGTTTTCGATCACAACACAAGCAGTCGTCTTCTGAAGATGACCACTTGTGTTGCGATTGAAACGTCGTAGTTTTTTGTTATTATTATTTTCTTTGAACCCATCTACACGACTTTACGGAAAGACCCAAGAATAACGGTTTATATCTTAAACTAACCAACTTTATTCACAAGTTAGATAGACAATTAAGAGATTTAAATATTATTTAAGTGACAATGATTATACAGCGGCAGAATTTCTGCAAACACGTTACCTTCAGATTGGGAGTGAAGGGGTCAGGGAGACGCATGTTGCGTGGGAAGGCACTGAGGATCAAGTTCCTCAGCTGGATGCAGTTTGGTGGAATGACATCGCAGAACCCATAGTGGTAGTCACAGAGGAACTCGGGGAAGTCGTGCAGGAGTACAAGCAGCACTCGCAATGTTCCCTGCAGGGGCAGCCAACAAAACACGTTAACTATACACAACTAAAACAAATGTAACGACATTGTGGGGTAGTGGCTCAGTGGCAGTGCAGAGCTCTCATGAATCACACAACCAGAGTTAAATTCCCAGCCATAGCGACACAACTGGCGAGTTATAGGCGAACAAGGTCATGGGCCCCCTTTGACTAAACTGGACTGACCAGTCTGGTTAGTAATGGTCAAACAGCTCAATCGTGTAGGCCTTCATCCAGCAACAGATTGGCAAGAGGCTCGTACATGAAATCTAGGATTGAAAACTCATTCTTCAGAACTGCTTTGTGTTCAATTTGTTGTCCTTCCCCCGCACCTCTGATTAGCACGGTTGGCTATGTACGGTGCAAAAACAAGTTGAATATATGTTACGAAACGCCATTTGTATTCCTAATATGCAGATTGTCATTTTAAATTAACATATGCAGCGATTCATGTAGGTCAAATATACAATAGAAACTAGTTGTATTTCTATTAGTGATGTTCTAGTGAGTGATCAGCGATCAGGGAGTTTTGTTTTACCAAGGGGGTAGTAAACAGACACTGCATGGGAAGGGAGATTCCTATACCTGGCCAGACACATGCCAAAGGCCTTACCTTGTAAAGCACCTGCATGGGTTTTGTCAGCTCCACATTGCGCAGAAAAGGACTTAGGTACTTGAACAGGTCGATGAGCAGTTGTGCGTACATCGGCCAGCCCTGCTTAAACACATGAACAAGGAGTGTCAAATTAAAAATTCTATGACACATGCTTCGTGTAAAGGAGTTCTCTCCTCCACACTTCAGGCTTTTAGCATCAGAAAATAATTTCCAGCATAGGATTTGCAAAACATCTTGGGACACAGGATTAACGGATGAAGACAGTTTTTGGAATTTTTCTTCATTTAAATTATACAAAAAAAACAGAATTAAAAGAGGTTTTGTTTGCCGACTGACAACATTATCCAGGCAATACCTTCTGTTGTGGAGTATGGGCCAGCATTCGAGCAATAAAGATGCGGTGAGAGATCAACTCCAGCCACGCAAACGTGAAACCTGGAGCCTTGGATGGACGCAGGATGTGGAACGTATTGCTAAAGGAGAACACACAATCAACATTTGGTTATGGTCAGACATAATAAAATCCCACCTATTCAAACTATAAAAAATTGGTCTAACTCATTGGTCAATTATAAAAAAGGTGATTAAAGGACGAATAACTGGTCCACTTATCATGAATCCAATGTCAGATCAGTAACAGCCTCTAAATAGAGCCCCAATAGTTTAGATAAATACCAAACTGTATGCAATTAGATTTAGATATTCCAACAAAGTCCATCCTTGTATTGTACTCTATTTGAATATCTATCATCTCTGCCTTTGCTAACCCACACGAAGCAGCATGACAATAACCTGCCCGGTGGGGTTGGGAGGCCCTCATCCCACTGTGGATTGACAATAGGCGGGGGTGCCAAAAGTGCACAATGCCTCACCAGAAGGCAGTCAGGGTTTGGAAATTGATGGACTCGAGCACATGTTCAGGTGCGTTCAGCTCCAGCAGCAGCATGATGAATATTCGGTGGTATGGCAGCTGCTGAAAATCTGTCCGACGTATCTCATGGTCTTGTAGGAGAACGCCAACCACGATTCCCAGCACCTGCACAACCAGTACCCCCGCAGAGAGAACTTAGAATTCAGAGGCAATGACCCCCTAAATTTCTAATAATGCAGTTCCAAAACCTTTTTGGAAATTGAAGAAATATGGTATACATTTCATACAATAGCAAAAACACAGCCAAATTCCACTTTGCATCAATGAAGTAAAATGTCAAGATGTGAAGAGTCCAGCTGGCAGGCTCTTTGCAATTTAATTCCAAGCCCACTTCTTATGCACGAGATCATATACACTGCAGAAAATCTTAAATTAGAAGCACACCCAATGCACAATATTTCCTCAGCAGAGCCCCAACAGACAAGCTCCCAGTTTACAATTGAGCAACCAAGTTAGGCTAATGTTACTGGTGGTATTCCGTGTCACGTGCACCACCTTATTCAGGAGGTTGATCTTCGTGACGGTGTTGGATGCATCGCCAGAGTGCTTCACAAGTAGGGCGATGAGTCTCACAAAGGCATCCAGCGTGTGGAAACATTTGGCGCGTGTCAGGGTGGGGTTTGCGGCTGGGTTAAGGTGCTGCTCGTTCAGTGCACGGTAGCACAGGTCCACGCACATCTCCGTGCACAGTCGGAAGAAGCGTGTTATCAAATCATCAGTCTTCAGGATGCCGTGCTGGTGCATCTACAATTAAAACAAAACACATCATGTTAATGTATTCAAATATAGGTGTACCCTGATACGTTAGATTTACGATAATTTCTTAAGTTAGTCACAAATTACACTTTTCTTTGGTTTGTCTCGTTTGTTTCGTTGTTTAAATTATTCTCGGTCGGTGGGAAAAAAAAAAAGAGTAAAAGCACTGTTGTTTGTCTGTACATGCATTATATACTGTTCCTGGCTGCTACGTTTTGTAGCGTCACCACTTGTTTACAAGCCAAGCCGCATAGTGCCAACTACTATGGGGGGGGGGGGGGGTCAGACGCCTCGACCCTCGCCCTCCCTCTCCCTGCAAAGCCTCCATCCCCTACCACTCGGATCACCCTCACCACGTTGACGTGCACAAGTTTCCCGTTAGGAACTCGGTGTACACTTTTTAATTACCCGTCTAGTTCTTATTATCCATATTTACACATGAATATCTTAGTTGTGTTGAAAAGTGACATTTTAATTAGAGGTTTTGCAACAGAAAATCTGAAGTTACAGAATGGGGCCTTATGGGAAAATACATTTTTATATACAGTACAATTTTCCACTTTACGTTCAAGTTATCAAGGAAACAGATTTGAAGCTTTCGTGACTGCAAGGATTCACTCTTTGGTTTTTTAGGTAAAGTCGCGAGAAAAAACCCCAAAGAGTATCAAGAACACAACCCAAATATAGCGAGGAATGCCCATATGCCAATGTGTTACTAATTTACATTTGAAGTATTAAGGTTCCATGATACATATCACTACTTCACACAAGGTCCGATATTTCGTTCCATGTGCTGGAGGTTTCAGTTCCTGAAGCAGCTTCTAGCTTCCACGAATGAATCCGTCAGACAGTGTTGAACACAACCCAAAAACAACACAACCGCTAAAAACCTACACCGTAGTGATGTCCCATGATGTTTTGGCCCTTTCCCACTACGGCAAATCACCTGTCCGACAAAGGCAGAGAAAGCCTTTGTGCTGTCGCGGCCGGCGGCGGGCGAGTGGTACATGTTGACCCACTCGCGCAGCAGATACTCGGCCTTCTCGTGCAGGCCAGGCGGGTCGTCGTACTCGCGCGCCTGAGAGATGCCAGAGTGCATCATGGACGTGGGGCCAGCGTGTGTGCGGTCCATCATTGGCTCATGGTTGGTTCGAATCACCTCCATCAACTGCGGCAGCCTGTTACACGTGCACACATGACGATGGATTAATAAACATTTTGGCTCAAAACAATTTCGCCAACGTGACAAAGATAAGCATGAAAACAAGAGGTATTTGTACTAGCTTTCTAGGCATCACATTATAAAAATTGCACTGCACAAGGCAAATAATTATTTGACACCGATGTAGACCACATTCTCGTTGGGAGTCCCTCAGTTCGAGGAGGACGTCTATCATGTTTAGTGGTGGCTCTTGGAGGTGGCCGAGTACAATTCTGGATCCGCAGATGTTGGGCATTGAGGGCACACTGTCAGAGACGTTAGTGGAATCCGCAGTGCCGGGTTGGTTTCCCTTTCTTTTCTGGCATCGATCTGCTTTGGCATCGAGACGTTGGATCTAGAAATGGGCCACGGCCTAGTGGATGCAGCGGCGCCACTCTAGGCGGTAGGCAGCCTCTGCTCCTCAGTCTTAAAGGCTGATTTTTCCACGCTTCAGGGAGAACTTGAGGGTATCCTTGAACCACTAGTCTATTTTACCGAGGTGCTGACATCATTTAAGTGCTGCTATTTTGGTTTTGGCAGCCAACATCGGCCGTAACGCCTGTGGAGGTTCATCACTTGTACCACCCTCCCAGTCCCTGACTGCCACATTTAGATAAGCTCCTCCCCCCCCCTCCCCTTAACAGTATTTAAAAGATCTTGTCTCTTGGATTTCCCTTCACTTGATACAGTAAATTTGGCTGTGACGGTCCCACCTGAAGGCAGACTTGTGTTGCCTCCGAAACGTCGTGATTTAATAGTTATTTTCATTTATTATTATTATTTTATTATTATTTTACCTACGTGACTTTACTAAAATATCTTAGAGTATGAATCCTTGAACCACTTCCTTTGTTCACCCCTCGTCCGCTGACCATTGGAAAGCTTGGAGAAAATGATCTGGCAGGGAAGGCAGTTCAGACACGAGGATGCAGTGGCTGGTCCATCAGGAGTTTCTTTTTAGAAGTATCACTTCAATGTTGGTGTCAGCTTGAAGAACACTCGCATTGGTGCAGTGATCTTCCCACTTGATCCCCTGGATTTGGCGGAGGTAGCGCTCGAGGTGCAGTGACATGGCGCTGGTAGGTTGTCCATTTTTTGCTGCAGTAGGAGCGTTGGGTTGACAATGGCCCAGTAAACTAGCTTTGGTCCTGCGGCAATATTTGGTTATTGAAGACGCGCTGTCGCAGTCTGTAGAAGGCGGCGCTGGCGCACTGGACTCTTCTTGTCGCCAGTGGCCGTTTGGGACAGATGACTACCAAGGGGAGGGGAAATACTCCACATATTTAAGTGGCTTGCCACCAACAGTCAGGTTTTGGTTTGGCTGTTTGGATGGCAGTTGGTGGAGGACCGTCAAGGTTAAGCCAAGTCTCTTATATGCACAGTTGAAGACATTTAGAGTCATTTGGAGGTCCCGCAGAGAGTGAGCCTGGGTTAGGTTACAGAATGCCAAGAACAGTTCATGCAGCTCAACACTGTTCTTGAATCTGTCGGACAGCGAACACCACATTCTGTCGTGCTCCAAGATGGTCGGGCTGGCCGTCTTTACAAATTAACATCTCATGACCACTTTTTACAGATCCAAATTCAATTAGTTGTGTTTTATCTTGTTCAAAGCATAGAATCAAATAGATGCCAGACAAATTTGTTCCCCTGCCCTTCCAGACCAAAATGTATAGCAGTCATGATCATCTATATACAACGATATATAAATTAGTCGTTTTGGAGCGTGTGCGGATGTGTCATGGCAATGCTCTTTCTTTCCAACCTGTTAATTGGCCAAAACAAAATGTACTAAAAGGGGATGGTAACACCAATATAAAATAAGGGTTATTATATTTAAAACATTTTTAAAGTTCAATTACAATTTAATGAAATCATTACTATGCTATAATTCACGGAGAAACCATAATCAACCACAGGGGGTGAGTATATCCCATTTCACAAATAAAAAACTTTACCCTATTCCGTTGATTGAATTTGTAATTTGTTAATCCTTGTACAATAACAGTTGCAGTAATGTTATAATTCCATGTTCTGGTTTTTTGTATGTTTTAAAGTAGAAGTCCATGCGAAAATGTTGGTATGGTCCCCCCATGCCGAGTGAGTGGTACATTCCTAACAGCGCTAAAGCTACGGGGAGTAATGTGGCTCAAAGCAGATTCTGGTAACATGATTTATTATTACAATGTTAATTTTGGTATCATTGGACGGATGTACATCAGAATATTTACACTGCTGTAAAGCTCTTAACATGTCCAGTAGGGGCACGGAGTAAGATCGTTATAACAGTACAAAAACATGACAGTAGTGCAAGTACAAGGAAGGTAAACAAATCACCCAAACACATCTACAGTATTTTTCAAATTACGACTTAAAACTTTCGTGACTGCAGGAATTCATATTCTTTGTTTCTTTCGGTAAAGTCACGTAGATAGAAACATAATAAGTGAATTAAAAAAAAACACTAATGTAGACTGTAGCCTGGTTTTTAAGCGGGTAAGCATATTTGGCAGTCTATGTTGTAGACTTATTCTTGGTTCTTTCAGTAATACAAAAAAAACACGACGTTTCCATCGCAACACAAGCGGTCGTCATCAGGAAAAGGGGGATTAGCCTCTAAAGGCGAACCGTTTATAAAGGTTTAGAGATGGGCCTAGCCCAAGTGTGTCAGCAGCATGGGCGGGGCAGCTAATTTTAATGTGGGAGAAAACAACGCCAACGCAGCGGATCTACACAAATCAAAGGGCCGCCAGCCAATCACTGCACCTCGCTCCACAGACGCACACAGCTGACGGTGGAGGTTGACGACAAAACACAAATCAAATCATGACCCAAAGTGGTTGATGACATCTTTCCAATGATTGCCGAGTTTATAACCATCCTCTCGGTTGAAATTGTCTGTATAAATGGATGGCTTCATGAACGAATCTTTGATATCCAGTAGGCTTGCAAAGTACCATCGTCTTGGAGACATAATTTTCTTGAGCCAGCCACATTAAAATAATTACCAGCCACGGCAGAAGTACTGGTCATACCGTGTTTCAAATCACCTTGTCATACATAGCAGGGGTAACCAAAAAGATGTCTAAAATCATGAACAAAACACAAGATCCAGGTCCGATTTAAACACAGTACATACACAATTCATGATCTGATCCCATCTGTGAAGGACAAGAATCCTGACATGCAATATCCCGGCATCTACAAACTAAGCTGTATCTACGGCAGCAGTTATATTGGGGAAACTAAATGACATGTCTCGGACCGTGTTCGGGAGCATAAGGCAGATTTGAAACATGGTAGGGCCAATACTTCTGCCGTGGCTGATCATTATTTTAATGCGGCTGGCTCACACGAAAATGATTTCTCTAAGATGATAGAACTCTGCAAGCACACTGGCTATTTTTTGTATTACTTAAAGAACCAAGAATACGTCTACATTATAGACTGCCAGTACATCACTCAAATTAAGAACCAGGCTACAGTCGACATTAGTGTTTTATTTACATTTATTTAAAAAATCATTTTATTATTTTTCTATCTACGGACTTCACCAAAATAACCAAAGAATAGTATTTTGAAAAGTTAGTATTTTTGTGCGTGCGTTTGTAAATTCGGGCATTGCCAGAAAGTGCCTCCATTTTTTTCTACTATATCTGTACGTATTGTTGCACAATATTAAGACGACACCTCATTAGTCTTATTTAACTATGTATGATTTATCACCGATGTCACTTTTATTTGACACTTATTTTCTAAACACCCTCGCTATTTACTGGAAACAGCTCAGATATAGCACATGGTGAGAGGATGCATACCTGTCAACCTCTTATCAGTGCCTACCTTATTATAGACCAATGAAGATCTTAATGGTCACCCTGTGCTCTTATACATCTCAACGATCATCCTACAACGTCCGATCCCAATTACACACACTACACAGCACACTATTTTTATGAGATATTGAAATACAACCAGAAGTAGAGGAGTGATTTAACTGCCGGTTTACTCCTGCATTTTTTAAAATGCTACAACTGTGATAGCAATACTCTTGCCGACAGGTTTAAATAATTCTCATTTACGAAGTTTCAAAGTGATGGCAGTCAACCCAGAAAAAAAGCCGAGATAATACCCAAGCTATATTACAGCTCTGCTTTTTCAATAGAGCCTGAAGGTTTTTCACTTAACAGTTAGTGGTTGAGCCTAAAACGTACCCTTCAGGAGCGTTGACGCGAGAGTGGGCGTTGATTCTCATCAGTGTCTCAATGGTGTTGAAGAGGTCAGCCTCTGTAATCTGCGGGGTGCCCCGTTCCTCCACAAGGTGGATACGCACCAGCTGCATAGCGAACGCCACCGCCATGTAGTTCAGCCCATTCTCCATCGACTGTGTCAAACAGAAAAATGCCATCCAAGTCACTTTGCTCACAAAATGCTATTCACGTATTCCTCAAATTAGTGTAGTTTTAGTTATACAAGTGCAACGTCATGAGACAAAGAAATTAAGATGTTTAACTCTTTCAGGAATGCATCAATAGCATAAAACTTTGGTTAAAAGAAAATTACATTACCAAACCATTTGATACCCATTCAATAGTACTCACTGGGTAGTTAAGGTCTTTTATGTTCTCTGTACCGAACTAAAATATTTAGTCCTTGGAGCTGATAGTGAATTAAGTGTACTAAGTTAATACTTATTTTCCGCCATCATCTGTAAACCGAATACCAATCACGAGTGACTTTTTATATTAAAACAAATTCTGAGCAGTGCCAGGTCAATGCTGACATGGTATTAATCTGCAAAATGTGGACATGCGCAACGAATCATTAGATTATTTTTTGGCACATGCAAAAAAGGTTGGCAGTTAAGAATAAAAAAAAAGCTTAAAAGACTAAGTTCACCTGCGCAAGGTGGATGTCGTACTGCTGCATGTTGACCAGGTGGTGGCAAATGAGCAGTTCCACAGCCTCTACATTGTAGCGGTATTCATCGCGACACTCCATCAAGCACCTGCAACCAAAGATAGTGTTACAATGGACGTACAGAAACCTCAACGTATTCAGATTAAAAAACTGGAGGAATCCTATGAGCTATGAATCTCTTCTCAGAGATGTCCAGGAGGGGTGGGTCATTCAAGTTTATCATCATGGGCGAATGTATATGGCACCAATTATACCTTGTGACCTGCTTGCTGGTCCACATAGGGCCATAGGCTCGGGGATCTTGAACAGCTTTCAGCACCAGCAGGTGGCAATCCCTGTAACGCACGATGATCTCATGATCACCACCCACCGTGGCATCCAGAAGTCCTTCCACCGCCTGCAAGAAAAAGGACACATGGAAGTGCTTAAAGAGGCTCTGTAGAGTCATTCTATGGCACAAAAGACAGTGTCGTCTTGACGTGTTAGTGTGCAGCCTTTGATGGTAGCAATGCAAGCATCTACACAAAACTCCATGCCAAAGTGCGCACAGCAGCAATACCTTCTGCAGCAGGGCGACGGCTGTCACGATTTCGCGAGAGTTCCTGGCCAGCAGGACGGCCTCGAGCAGGGATTGCATGGCAGCAACATGCGGGTTCATGGCGACAGTGCCAGGGAGCGTGTGCAGGCAGTGCTCCAGCTCCGCAATGCACTTGTCGTACACAGCCGTGATGTCGTCTGTCCCCCATTGCTGCTACCAGGTGGGGGTGTGCCACACAGAAAGATAATACACAATCAAATCCAAAAGGAATGCACAAATACAAAAATACTAAGGAAAAGAACACTGCTTAATTTCATGAAAATCTATTATGTAGGGCCCTCAAGTCAATCTAAAGTTGGCTTAAGGTTTCCCACATTGTTAGGGATTTTTTAAACACAATTCATCAGGGATTTTTTAATTCTCAATCTGGCCATAAATACCTGCATGGGCTTCGTGAGGAATCCAGTAGGCTGTGTGATGTCATTGTTGGGCAGAAATCCTGGGATGCAGCGAGCAAACTCTTCATATACAGCCAGCTGTTTGGGGTCTACACCACCCACCTGCAATACAAGAACCCATATAAAAGCGAGGCTCTGAGAATAGCTACTCAAAGACAATTCGTATGAAACCATTCCACACAAACTCAATGACCGACTATGGTTTTAAAAACGCATCAATGCAGAGGATGGGTGATATTAAATGGCACATCAGCTTTGCTCACTCTCAGTCGGATCTGCTCGGGCATGCGTTCGGCCTGGTAAGTGAGCACCACAGGGTCACAATATCTCCGTCCCTCCTGACGTGCATGCTTTCGCAATTCAAATTCCTGCAAACACGCACAATACAAGTGAATACATGGAGGCATAACAGATTGGTTACTTGCAGGCATAGCTGTAAAACACAAATATACGTCTGTGCTAATGGCAGTCAAAAAAAACACATTTACGGTAGCAAGTCTTTTGTCCATTTCAGGGCCAGCTTTCTCAACAGCCATCTTCTGGATGAAGCAGCATGCCAGCTCACAGTTGTCCTGAGCAAGCTGGTTCGCTGCCTGGTCAATAATATCCTTCTGTGGGAATGTAGCTGGTCCCTGTGCAGAACATAAACAAATATTAACTTAGCAAGCCAGTACCAATGAGGTGGCCACACGTTTTTAGGAGATTACACAACTGTAGTCATGGAAACACACAATTCAGACAAGCTTACACCCATAGGCTCCAACGCAACGGTGCCAAAACACTTGTGCAGAGAGTACAATTATTTTTAATATAAACATTTGCTTGTACATTTCATTCATAACCTTGCTCAAATTCCATGTATTGGGGACACAGCTTGATCTTTTGTAACAATTGGTTTAGGGGCTTCATGGATTATGTAAAAACAAGTAAATATCCTCAGAAGGAACACATTTCGCAGATATGGCAACAAGCAGTTGCTCGGCTTCCTTATAAAAGCAAATCACCAATGCAAAATGTGGAGTTAGAAATATGAACAGCATTAAGTGTTGAGATCTAAAAACCTCACACATCCGAACTTACGATGATGTGCTCGTCAAGGCTCACCCGTAGGGTCGCCAGGAAGTTGTTCTTCAGGTTATTAGCAATGCTGACCATCAGGGGCTCTCGGCATGTGATCATTGCCATGCCGGCTGTCAGGTTGCGCATCATGTGCTGCGCCGCTGCGCGCATACGGCTTTCCTCTGGGTCCAGCGCAAAATCCTTACGAACAATCTGCTCGCACGTGGTCATGGCGATCTTGATGGATCGCTCGACGACTGGGTGTACCAGCTCCTGCACGGCGCGCTCCAGCGACGGCCGCACGCACTGTTTCAGATGTGGGTGTGTCTGAAACAGCCCGATCTGCGCCAAAAATCACACGTACCAAACAACGCATTTTTACAAAGATCAAAAAAGTAACCTCAGGTTTTATAAAGAGTAGGGGACAATGATTACCACTCTCCCCCCACCACAACCCTTCAATAGAGTGTATACGAGTTGGATTTCAACTCAAGATATTCTTTATTGGCAGGTTTAGTCTCATTAGTCAGTGTCAAAGATTGATTTGCTTCAATAGGCAGTATTTAGTAAGAATACAATTTGCATAACCAATTAAAACTCGCGATTCAATGCACATTCATTGTAGTGCAAGAACATATTTGTGACGATTCATTGTGTAATAAACACACTTCAACAAAAATACAATTAAAAGGCTTGTACTAATGTTGGATGGTTGAGTGGTCAATGTCAAGGTTGGTACTCACGCTGGGAGCAATGCTGACATGCGGAGCCAGACCGGTGAGCGAGTACACGTTGATATCATAGAAATTGAACTGGGGTTGCGGAGGTCCAGCTGCTGTGGTAGTTGTGGTCGTTCCACTTGTTATCACTATAAAGAGGTAGTAAGGATTTCAGTGGCGAGAGTTATTCCACGCTCAGCAACAGATGAAATGTCAAAAATGTATAACACGAAAAACTGAAAGGACAATTTGAAACAATAACTAGCAAATACAAATATTTTGATGCCGACACAGAGACCCAGTGGCCAGAATTTGGCTTACCAGTGGTGACAGGAGGTGGTTGAACCAATACTTCATCAACTGGCTTCACCTCCTTTTTGGGTGCAGAAAGCTGTTCCTCCACACTCTTCATGCGATCTTTGTCCTTGAGGTAGTTGCCAGGCTTCAGCTCATTGATGTCAAGCGCCAGAGTCTTGCAGAGAACTTCTATCTCAAATTTCAAGTTCAGCTGTGGCCCAAGGAAGACAGGAGATGGTTGCAGTCACCCACAGGAACATACATAAAGCTGCTAAAGCAAACAAAAAAATGCAGCCGTTGTATTTTGATATATATGAAATAAAAAAGGTATGTAACCCTCTGCACACCTTTAGGTCTGGTTCCTGATGCAACTCGGCAAGCACGTTCATGATTGCCATGGTCCAGGGGTTTGGAGGACGAAACACCTGCCCCACAACAGGATGTCATTCGCACGAGATCAAGAGTACACAAGGCTGGAATTACACAGCTTCAGCCAGCACTCGCATTACATCGGTAAACACATGCGGTACGCTTTTCACGGGTGCTCTGCGGTTTGCACAAAAATATCCTAACGAATTAATCATGTCAACAGCACTCGTGTTAATTACAACGTGCATAAAAATGGAAACATTTTCAGAAACACTTAGCAAGGTGTACAAATCAATATAAATTTGACCATCGCTAGAGCATAAAACTAAGTTTCTCACCAGACTCTTAGAGCAGGACTCCAGAACTTTGGCTACAAATGGAACAACATAGAGTAGCTCTTGCTGTCCTTTCATGTATGCCTCAAGGAGCAGAGACTTGACATCTATGTCCTGAAACAAACCCAGTCGTAGTGTTAACATTCACTAGTATGACAAAACTTCACTAGGTAATCCATATTGGTAATTAATTGAAATTGTGGTTAAACTTACTATCTGTAGAATAGGCCTATTCTTAGCCAGGGTCACCATTCCCAACCAGTGACCCAGATTCTTTAGAAGGGAACGGTCTGAAAAATTTGCAGCCTGCTTGTCAGATGTTAGCAGCACCTAAAAAACAAATACATCAGACAGAAATTAGGACCAATCTTTAATAAATTGGTAAAAGGAATTATTTTTATATGCATTTACCCACGGCAAAACTATCCAAAACAGCACAATATTTTCATTTAAATGTAAAGTCTTCCCGATGCAGTGGAATTACAATTCTAGCACACATTATAAAATCACATCACAAACATACCTTTATGTTCCTGTACGTTTCATTGAGCACTATTTTAGTGAAGTCCGGATTTTTCAGGGTGTCGAGGAAGTTTGAGTAGAGCCCATGAAAATTTGGCTCAATGCTCACTCTCTTCATCACCAGGTATTGCGCTATCCAAGGCATGGACTCGTCTTTTACACTGTCCTTTAGTTCCTCAGTCTGCGATAAGAGATGGACCAGTTAGATGACAAGGGTTTGTGCTGCATTGTGGTTTTAGCTATAAATACGGCCACAAAATATAAATGTTATGCAATTATGCTACAGAAGTAGATAATGCATTGATTCATATTGACACTCATGATAAATGCAATGACTTGCGTGGGACAGGCCATTATCCAAAAATAGTTAAGACAAGATTAATGCAAGAATTTTTTTCATTGAAACCAAATTGTGGCAAGCAATTTAACTGCTTACATTTGTATGCATTAAATGTCTAAACAAAAACAAACCTTCTGTGCCATGTTGGACTGCGAGAGGTTGTTGAAAATGAAAAATATTTTGTCTTGAACGCTCTCTTGGGGTTCAATGATGCGATCCGAGATGTCTGTTGCCACCAGCAAAGTGTCAATGTTTGTCGTGTTAATGGAAGGCTGTGAAAATAAACAAAGTACATAACAGATAAGCAAAAGCAAGACAACTGCATTTTTACATTGTACATATATTTACACTTATTTAGGACAAGAGAATTGCATAATTTACATTTGGTATTCACATCATTCTTAGGTGGTGTAACGATGTGCAATCTCAATTGAGCAAACGCTTGGAAATTGCAAAGTGAATAAATTTCAACCACGACGCAAGCACAATGGTCTACTCTAGTGAATGATAGCAGGGAATCAAATGTTTATTCGTAAGTAGACGGCACGCGCATTTTACAGTTAAACACAAGTGCAATAATTTGTGTAAGATTGAAAACACACCGGGGCATCTTTCTTAAAGTTGGTGGGTGTCGTTTTGGTTCCAGTTGTTGCCTTGGGGACGAGTGTGTTGGCGAGGGCAGAGGGTGGCGCCATAGTGGTGATGGCAGGGCTGGGCAAGCTGGGCTTGGTGTGGCTCAGACTACTGGCCAGTGCGATGCTGCCGGGTGTGGTGATGGAGCCCTGCATCTTCACAGGAGGGTCTCGAGACTGTTGTCCGTACTCGATGTACTGTGTGGGGGAAGCAGAATCGATGGCGGCTCCAGTCACCTCCGCTCCGACAAAACAAGTGCTCAAATTATTCATTAATGCAGTCATAGTAAACTTACTTGTATTTTTTTAAATATGCACAAACGGTTTTATTCAGTGCGTGCGCATTTTTAGAAATAATCACGAGGTCAATGATACTATTCTGTTATAAAAAAAGTATGAAAGTAGTGGCAATACTGACGATTGGGCGAGATCATTTGCATAGGTATCACTAGGTACCACTAGGTACCTACATTCTGTAAATGTGATGATTTTAATAGGTTTAAGGAAAATAAGATAATTTCCACCATTTTAAAACGGGGATTAATCAAACCAAGTAGCCATGTTTCTTGCATTGTCCATATAAAAACATGGTAATTGTTATATCTACAGCGATTAGCCTTCATAAATAGATAACATTTAGCTCAAAATCTCGCCTCAGCAGCCCTGCCAATGCTTATAATATGACAGTAAGCAATAAACAGAAGTGTAGTGATAGTTTACATACTAGCATTGTTTTAACTCCAGTAAAATCATCCGCTTACCTCTATCAAGTGATGTGGGAACTGGCTGAAGTGTGCAATCGATGCAAGGTGCTGACAGTATTGGGGATAATCTTTCAATCTAAAAAAATACAATGTTGTAAACGATAAATCTCAATTTTTCAATCAACATTAAAAAGTAAACATTTGGCTATTGTCTCCATTATGCTTTAAAAGGAAGCATATAAAACAACAATTGTATAAAACAACATAATTTGGTCACACAGCAATAAGCAGCAGGCTTTATTGCCCAAGAAAATAATTAGAAAGGTACTGCACCTGTTTTTGAAACGGTCCAGAGCGGCAATGCCAAAATAGTACATCTTGGAGCCAAAGGCCTTGCGCAGGGCCTCCAGCACATAGCGTAGGGCAAGGCCTAGGGCCATGTATGTCACGAGCCCCTTCTCAATAATGCCCCCAAACAGGCAGGCTGTGATGTGCAGCTCTTTGTCCGGGTATTGTGGGAAGAAGCGGTACTCTTCAAACAGATTGCGCAGCATGCAGTTGAACACTTCTCGCTCTCGTTTGTTGTTCGAGTCCTTGAAACTCTGCAACATTTCCAGCACCTGAACAGACAAGCAGCACGTACAACCCTTCGTTAAAAAATAAAACCAGAGCGAATGGCAAAAACCTAAAATCCAACAAGAAATATGAATTCATAATAAAGGTTTTTGGGTTAGATCGCGTTCTTTATGAATGTGTCGTAAACCCTCCACCAGCCGACACGCCCAATCAGTAAAAAAGTTTCGCGTTGACAAAAGACAAATATTAAGACGTAATACCAACAGATCATTTTGTACTTGAATATAAACTGTCAAGTCTGAAAAAAATTGACACTTAAAAAGGTTTACCTTCAGTATGACAATGACATTTGTGCAGTCTAAGTTAGAACATGTAATGTCCCTTGGAAGGACCAAAAATGTAGTTTCTTACTAACGAAGAATTACATTTTCAGACCTTCTGGGACACAGCCTTGGTATATATTTACAAGGAGCTATTTATATTTTGGATTGCAGCTTTTTTAAAAGTGGGGTTTAAGCAAGTACGTGCCTCATCCACAGACATGGTGGGGTGGGGGGGTTGGTTGTAGATGCGTTGGAAGTAGCTGTTTGCCTCGTCATCAATCTCCTTACTGAACTGCTGACTCATCTCTGGAGAAACCTGTGATAGGTCAGCTGGGGAAAAACACTACTTAGTACCTCAGAACCAGAACAGCACATTCATGCATATTACAAACTAAACTACCAAAAATATTTACAAGTTACAGGAACGATACATATGAAGGTATGTTATCGCATAAATTAAGGATATTATCATGCACCAGAATGATTTCCAAAAGCAACATGAATGCACAAAGAACAAATGACAATTTCAAATCACTCAACTCATTCACTCAGGATGGCTTAGTGGAAAGCATGAAGAGCAATGCCAAGCAAAACAGCCACGTCAAAGAGCTAAAATGCAGTGATCAAAAGGAATTGTTAAAAGCCATGAAAACTGTGATTCCACAAGGGAGGATGCCAATGGCTTGTGTTACAAGCAAAAAAGGACCTCTGAACAATGTCCAGAAACAATACAATGCATGTAAAAAAGATAAGCACTTGTCTCTTTATTTGATGAAAAGCAAAAATGTAATAACTACTAGAACATTTACATGCAGAAAAGTGAGATGGAGCAAGTGCATGCTGACAATTACAAGGACTTAAGTTAATCTAAACAAAGCACAACAGACAAAAATGATTATGAAGTATCACACCAATTTAGCAATGTATTAACAATAATACACATTGGTAAGATACTGTAAAACCAGAGGTTAGGAGCTTACAAAGCATGGATTATTAAGCATGCAGCAGCTTGGGATGGACCAAACACACCACCCACTTACACGGCTTCAGCTTACTCTGCTGGAAGGCTGGGGGGTTTATCCCCGGGAGGTTGAGCTTGCGCTGGCTGAATGGATCGCTTGTGCCAACGCCTTGCAGTCCCAGGTTCGAGCTGCTCATCCCACTCAGGCCTCCACTTCCAAGACCTTCAATTATAGTTAACAATGTAAATGTGCAGTCAATCAGAAACTGTATTTAGAATAGAGGAATCCGATGAGCTATTAAGCTCTTTTTCAGAGTCGATTAACATAACCCCTTTAAAATGGTGTTGCCCACAGAATGCCTCATTAGCTAGTGTTATCCCGAAATAAACTTGTATTGGCAAGTCAGTGTGAATAAGTATATTTAGTATACAAGCCATCAAAAAATGTTTCCGATATAGATGACTGATAATTTGTTTCTTACTTTTAAAAGAGTTTTCAAGTTGAAGATATTGCAAGAAAACCCCAGTTATAGCAAGACTTTTTATAGCACCTATGCTTGGCCTGTACCACTACTGATAGAGCCATGCACAGGTTCAAAGTAGGTGCACAATACTGTAAAAATTGTAGTTCTTCAAAAATCGTAGATCAAAGGATTAGAAGCGCTCATTAAATTGTACACTATTAAAATAATATACATTCATTCGAGAAAAGACCTAACCTGGCACGGGCAGCTGGGAGGTAAGCCCCAGGCTGGAGAATGGAGATTGGCTAGGTGCTGAGAGCGGAGGAAAGGCCTTGGCTGGTGACGGAGGTGCGTTGAAGGTTTGTCCAAGGTTGGGTGGAAAGGCCTGCATACCACCGGCGTGGGCAGGTGCTGCTCCACTGATGTTGAGAGAGGCAATACTGGATAGTGCATCCAGCTGAAGGAACAGACCAGCATTGTGACAATGTTCAGAATTGTGTTTCATCACGGCCAATAATATAGGATGTTATACAGCACGCAGCTATTTACGGCATTTTAAAAACAGATGGACCAACTATAATTAGAGTGAACAAAAACGTTAAACTTAATGTTTCTGCACTTTAATGCAAAGCCTGTACATTTTCGAAGTGAAATTTTACTGCTGCTATGTAGCACTAATGATGACAGTCATTAAAATACAGCATATATTTTGTTGCGGTGCACTTTTATCTTCAATGAAAAAAAGCTTATTTCACGCAGGTGAGAATTAGGTGTAGAACAAAAAACGGTAATTACCCTCTCAGGTGTCCTGACCTGCACAGGCGAGATGGAGTCCAGTGTGCTCGTGCTCGAAACACGGCCTTTGGGCATTACGCCAGGTGGAGGCTGCCGAGCCTTATTCATCACATTACTGCAGTTTGCTACCATGGTCAATATAGTCTCCGAAAGCTCTTGCGATACATTGCTGCATGCAAACAGAGAAAATAACCAGAGTGAACAAAAAATAATAAACTTGGAGCATATACTTTAGTAGCAAGTTGGAAAAAAGGCTATCAATTCACATACCTTTTTAGTCCATCTTACACAAAAGGATAATACAATTACAGACTATAGAGTTGTCTAGACAACCATGCGAAAACATGTTCTGCCACTATAAACATACCCTGCACAGGCCTGCAAGCAGGCCAACATAGCAGCCAAGGTTTCAGGTGGAAGTTGGGCACTCTTCGGTTGGTCTTTTTCAGGGGGCAGACCACCCATGATTGAAGGGCAGCGACGCTTCAGGAAGCTTACACAAGCTTGTATGAATGGCTCCTGAAGCACAACCACAAACAGGTAAATGTTTATTTTTAATAGTTGAATGCAATGTACAAAAATATTTCTACACAAAACTATTATTCTGGGCAAGTTTGAAGCTTCAACAGACTTTAAAGTTAAAGGAAGGCATGTCACCCTCGGTACCCTCGTGACTTCACTCAAGTCGAATCCATTTTAATAGAATGAACTGTGGTGTCACATAATGCCGAGATACACGTACTCGTCTTAAACAGGTCAAAGATTAAAATTTTGGATAGCTCCGAATAAAGCTTGGGTATTTATATATAAAGATTTAAATTGGGGATGCATCTCATTTAGGAATGCAAAATAGAACACGTTGTTGTTTCAAAACACTTACATTTTACAAAAAAGTATTTGAACCTACCCCATGCTCACGGATCTTGTCTGTGAGCCATTTGTCAAGCTTTAGGTATTCACGACGAGATGCCAGCACAGCCAAATCAATGACGAAGGCAAATGGCGTGGCATTTAGCAGCATCGAGAGGGCCTGTAAAACAGGGATTTAAACCTTTGACACTACAACACAATCCATTCATTTGTTTAATCTAAACAATATGAACAAAAATATAAAGATCGTTTGTGTCTTACTTTTAAAAGAGTTTTTCAATCTTGGAGAAAATGAAAAACCCCAGTTATAGCAAGATATTTTATGTAGCACCACTGCTTGGCTTGCACTACCACAGCATGGTAGAGCAAGTTCAAAGGTAGTGCACTGGAAAGATAAGTTAGATAGCATTTTCCCCCCACGATCACTCAACTACGGAAAAGTGTGCGTACTTTTAGGTCTTGGGCCACATCGAGTATGCGGGAGAGGCGCGTCTGATCGTACTGCTCTCCTCTCATGTACCACTCGGCCATGGCGTGCATGATGAGCTGTCGGATGGTAGGAGACTGCCCCTGTCGAAATAATGTCCATCATATTTGGTTACAATTCACATCTGAAGCCAGACGGAAGAGCAAAAACATGACTGCGATAATCTTGCAATCCCGGTGTGAGCACTACGAACCTGCCCGTGCCAGGCGTAGTGTAGGATGATGGCAGAGTTGGGGTGGTTCCCCAAGAAGATGGGCATCAGCAAGGAGATGAGATCATGGCGCAGTGTGTTCCAGGTGCAGTTGATCTGTAGCAGTGCCAACACCAGCAGGTCTGGGCAGTGCTTGAGTGGGAAGCTGAACAGCTGCTTCACCTGCTCATAGTGCCCAGATTCTGCCAGTCTCAGCAATGTTTCCATTAGATCCAGTGATTTCCTACGAAAGGCACACAAGGGTATTGGTTTTGCACAATATAATTTGAGCATTAAAAGGTTTAGTTTTAGAATAATTTTCAAAATTGATTTCTGTAACCTAAAGTATAGTGCAGTGAGAACGTGTAATAATTACCAGGTAGCAATCTCTCTGTTGTCATCCTCTGGAGGGGCTTTGAGGATGTCAGTGACCACAGTATGACAGACATAATCGGCAAAGCAAAACACATCTGGGTTGAGCAACGAGTGCTGAATGAAAGACATCTGGAAAACAAAAACATTCATGAATGATACACAAATCGTGAAAAACAAAAATAAATCACGAGCAGAAGACAATTTCGAAAAACACAAATCAATGGCAAATATACCTGCCCGTCGGTGTTTTTCCAGGGACGATAAACAAGTTCCACCGGAAAGACATCCATGCCCAATCCCTTTTGTATGCCATACACAACGATCTGTAGTCCCTTTCCATCCTTGATTTGAAAGCCAGGGTGATCCAACTCATAAGCCACTTCCTTGAAATTAATGTGCAGGTTCTGGAAAAAACAATACCATCTTTAAGGCAATAGTTGAAACTATAATAAACATCCCAGAAATTACAACTCCAGTGTATAGAGCAGTCCAAGACGGTGAGCTTAAAATACTTACAGGGTCTTTGACAACATCAATGAAAATTTCCACATTCCAAGTATGAGTCTGAGTCGATTCACTCTTATCCTTCCCATCACTCCAGATGCTTCCTCCAGGACCACATATAGACTGCAAAGAGAGGGACGTTTAAAATGTGTCAGACGTTTAAGACGTGCTTAAAAAGAGATGCTGCATACCAGCCAATATGACAGTTACCTGCAATGGCATCCCATCTGTCAAGCTGGAGTGAGATCTTGCCATCATCCCCAACACCCGAGCCACCTGCAATGCCTGTACATCCCTCACGCCAAACTGCACGATGAGGGTACGGCATTCATCAATGCTGCAAAAAAAAGAATGACAACGATGTTAGAAATTCCATATCCTTGTACGTAAAGCCAAAACACCATCCAGACTTTTTAATTAGAAAATAAACTTATGCGAACCTGGAACAGCAGCTGTATCCAACCTCCTGCATGAGGTCTGCCAAGGAGCCTTCCATTGAGGTTTTGGCCATGCCGGATGTATCAGGCAGGAGGCGGTCCATCAGCAGGTCTGCCTTGTCAAGATATAGCAG
Organism: Lethenteron reissneri; assembly: GCF_015708825.2. Classification (NCBI taxonomy): domain Eukaryota; kingdom Metazoa; phylum Chordata; class Hyperoartia; order Petromyzontiformes; family Petromyzontidae; genus Lethenteron; species Lethenteron reissneri. The sequence goes on from NC_083787.1 coordinate 619,788, forward strand.
CGGTGATAGCACCACCGGGCAACGTTCCCTCGGGAAATCTGTCCAAGAAGGTAAACAAACCTCATGAAAAATCAGAACTCCACAAACAAGCAATTCACTTGCTGTAAAAAAACATTTAACTAATTCTAACCATTTCTGCACACGATGGGAAACTTGTCAGAGGCGTACATCCACAATGGAAACAAGAGTTACACACAAAGATGCCTTCTCGACAAAGGTATGCTTGAGACGATATGATTGGATGGCCTTTGGCAGTACCACTTTCCTCAAGTGAACAGGGGAGGGCTTGTCTACAAAACCCAGGAAACGCAAGACAGCAGTATGAGGGCTATACTGTATTCATCGGTATATAGCATTGGGCAATGATTTGCAACCAAGATGTTACCACCATTGACACATTTGAGGTGGTCTAAAACAACGTGCATATTTTACAAGCAGTATGGTGGTGTCAAGTGGAACGTAAAGGCGTAATGGGAAGACTGATCCTATGTCCACAAATGTCACCTTTTGTTCTTTTGATCTCAACTTCTAGGTTTATTGCCTCTTAAAGAACACTAACTGTTTTTTCATATTTTAATGCAAAACCACAGCCACAAACATACCTTTGCGTAATGTCTGCAGGAAAGCCTGCAGCTGCTCTTGAGCAACGCAAAAAGTTCCCCGCGGCCCGTAGAGCAGCAGAGAAAGTAGCAGATGCAGCAACTCGATGGCAATGTCCTGGAATCCACCCTCCTGCTGCCCACCAACCTCGCTATCAACGTACGATCGCAGCAAATCCGGCAGCTTCTGTTTCACAAACTGCCCCGCTGAGACAAACAAGACCACTCCAGTTACATTATGAAACTCTACGTGAAAAAATGTAATTAAGTATTTTTTTCACAAATGTAAACAATTACTTTCAAACACTTACCAAATCCCTGGAGGTCTTGATTCGAAGAGTTTAACAGTGCAAGACCAACCACCACCTAGACATTTGACAAAGGTTAAAAGTGAATTTACAAAGAAAGCACCATTTTAAGAACATCTTAAAAAGTGTATGTGATTAAAAGAAACTCAAAATAATTCCATACCTCTTGAACTTTGCTCAACTTCAACACTTTGCTGAGCTGAGTAAGCAAATGAGGGGATGGTCGGAGGCTCTAAAAAAATGGGAGCATAAACAAGTGTTATGTTTAAGTACTGATAGCAACATTGTTCATTTACCACGACCTTTAAAAAATTATGGGATTATATTTGAAGAAACAAATATCATACCTTCTGATAGTGCAAGGGATTGTCGATGGCGTAGCAAAGCGTTGATACAAAGTTTGGCTTGGTTATCAACGCAATGCACTCTTGGATCAGAAACTGGGTCTGAGAAGTCAACAAAATGTCAAAGATTGCCATCAAGGTAAAAAAAAGATACTATGCCACAAACACAACATTTGAGTGACAATGAACATGTATAGAAAACAAACGATTATCACCAGAGAACGTTTGTACCTGATGGAAATCTTTGCCGCTACTTTTACCATCGCCGCTGAAATCCACATGAGAGAAGAGGCAACGAAGCAGATGTCTGTCTGCCTCGGGGCCGTGGTTGCTCACAAGCTGGGCACACAAGACAAACAAGGCAGTTTTAAAACCAGGCCCACAAAGGGAGATTCTGCAGGTCTGCCCGTTATCAGTTTCATAACTCATTAACAGCGTATGTTCTAAAAGAATACAAGTTCCTGGTATAATCCAGATATTTTCATGTGAAGAGAAAATTGAAAAAACCCCTTCGACAATGCAATTTCAAACCTGATACTTGGAGATCACACATTAGACATCACGTGCAAGATCCGACAGATCTTTGATTTTCCATGCAGCATATGGGCAACCATAACCCACATCGACACAATCTATAGCAGTGCGAAAACTTGAAGCACAAATGCTTCAGTGTGCAACTGAGTAATCATGGACCGTACGATCCCCATACCCGATTCATAAATACGAAAGAGGCATCACAGCAAAACTATTCTACTCGTGACGAAATTACCTGGCACAACCATCTGACTGTAACATTATAATAGTTGATCTACGCCTTTTTCAGCCATACAAATAAGCCGAAACAAATTATAACCAAAGGGCCGTGTGAGAGAGCCTATATTTTAACGGATGGAATGAAGGAAATACACCATTTGGCGATTGATGATATACCTAGCAATATGGACATATGCCTCATTAACAAAACAATACCGTTGCCGGTCTAGTTAAATTTTATATCGTATCGTTTATGGAAATTGCACACTTCGAGCAACCACAAGCAAGCTGGAAGGCAGACAGGCAGTGAGCCAGCGCCAACCATTTCCCCAACTCTAGTCTTAGATGTATTAAGAGGTTCAGTTAATCGAGGACTAATACTCTTTGGTTCTTTCGGTAAAGTCATGTAGGTATAAAATAAATTAAATCACGACGTTTCGGGCGCAACACAAGCGTCCGTCATCAAATCTAGAATGAGTATTAATACACGAATTACCAAAGCGCGCGAGGGGGGCAACCCTATCCCATACCAGATGGAACAGGTCGTGTCCACATTGTTACTGTACCGCATTCTTCTGGCAAGCCAGGGGTATGACACTTTAAGGCCTACGTGTGATAGATCACCCTCGCCTCGAGCACTGGATTAGACTTGCGCCACCACCGCTCGGCTGAGTGTTGTGTTCACGTGATTCGCTGCGTTCACATTCATCGTGGTCAGCCGCGTTCATTTCTTTGAGAAGGCAGTCAATCAGCAAAGTAATAGGGATTACCAAACTGCCTTATTTTTTAAAAATAGGACGAAAAAAACCACGTGGCAGAATAAGGCGAACGTATAGTTGTGAAACTTCAAAGACACAGCAATGATTTTACTGCCACTGCAAATAAAAGTGAACACCGCAACTCGTATCCGTCAGCACTGCCCACTTTGTGTTCATGACTCAGGACATGCGGCCATTTGTGCCCCTTGGCATCTGGGACTTCCAAAGCCAAACACGAGACTATTAAATTTCCCACAAGATATAAATGTAACTACTATATCTGATCACATTTACCACATCGCAAGTCTCCGGAAGAATTGAGACGTTTTACGAACACCACTTTTATTCCCAAATGTGCCGTTGGCTTGGGCTGCGTAGTGGTCAGGGCATGGCAGTAGCAAATGTATTATGGAATCGATCTGTGCGGACCAATGCATGTTTTAGTGTCGTATCGTATGTGGTGGGATTCACCTGGCTCTACGGTTACCTACCACATCTAATTATACTAAGGATTAGACTATACTAAGGAGTTTGGCCTAAATGGGACAAATATCCCATTGTAGGCCTCTCCTAAAAAAAAGTCTTAAAACTCAACGAGACGTTCCTATATAAATAAAGGGACATTATTTATACATTATTACATTAGTGCATGATTAAATAGTGAATTTGTGTAGGAAATAAAGTCCACGGAAAACACCACGCAATTCAGGAAACCACGCAGGCGCCACCCAGGCGAAGGCTTCCAAGACTTCGTCGCTTCGCGTCGCTTTAATGTTAATCTCGGCCTCACCCCGTCGAACACAACACAGCCACCCAATATAGCTCGAGACACGAGAACACGGGGGTCGAATTAGAGTGGAAACGTCAAGAAAAGATGCACCAGGAGACAAAGGAGGGGAGGAGGCCATGAAGGGCCCACACCAGGCACTTACGTGAGAGATCTCCTGTTGGCTCGTCTTGTAATTCTTCTTGGTCAAATTGTCCACCAGGTAGCCGATCTGCGATAGGGCCAATGAGAGCGAGTCAAGATTCATTGCTGTTTGGAACGGTCGGAAGAGAAACGCGGGAAATTTTCATTATTCCCCCTTGTCTCAGTCTCCCCGCCGTGGAACATGGCCGCGTTACACCGCCATCTTGGGGAGGAGGAGGAGGGGGGAGGAGGACGCGGCGCCTCGGAGCCGCCCCCTTTAAATAGCGATACCAATAACACGGATCGATCACACACGTCTCTCAGTTATTGCTAATTTGTTACAGATTGTCCGTTATTCGGCTTCGATACGACGGTAAAACACGACGACGACGACGATGAAGTTGATTTGAATGATAGTGGAATGTTCCACTTCTGTGAGCATGCGGGGGGGGGGGGGGGCTCCACGCGATGGTTTCGCCGACCAACCCGCCCCCCAACCCGCCCGCGGTAACGCGGGAGTTGGGCTCGTCCACGACGCCGTCGCGGTGCCACACCAGAGGGGGCATTACCTCTCAATCTAGAGTTTTCTTTTTGCCTTTGTGGCAAATTGTGGTGAATAAACACCGCAGATGTATTTTATATTTAGTTGTGTACAAGTAGCGGTTTTAATTCGCCCATTTTAGAAGTACGTTTGTACATACAAGGGGGTTATGCTATTAATTCCAGTTAAAATATAGAGCAAATGTCACACGTGGTCACACACAAGCGTGGTTGACGTTAAACAACGTACAGTACAGACAGGTTAAATATAGCGTGGGTTCATTTACTTCTACAAAGCCTGTTTTACAGTGCAATCTAAGTTCAAATCGTACATGAGGGAATGGTTTTGGTCTAGATTTTGATATTTTATTTTCCTCCCCAAAAAGACGAGTTTGTATGCGAATACAATACAGTGGTTAATATAATACAACACAGTGGTTAATGCAATATAATACAGTGGTTAATAGAATACAGTGGTTAATAAAATACAATACAGTGGTTAATACAATACAATACAGTGGTTAATAAAATACAATACAGTGGTTAATAAAATACATTACAGTGGTTAATACAATACAGTGGTTAATAAAATACAATACAGTGGTTAATAAAATACATTACAGTGGTTAATACAATACAGTGGTTAATATAATACAATACAGTGGTTAATACAATACAGTGGTTAATATACAATACAGTGGTTAATAGAATAGAATACAGTGGTTAATAAAATACAATACAGTGGTTAATAGAATAGAATACAGTGGTTAATATAATACAATACAGTGGTTAATAAAATACAATACAGTGGTTAATACAATACAGTGGTTAATATAATACAATACAGTGGTTAATAAAATACAATACAGTGGTTAATACAATACAGTGGTTAATATAATACAATACAGCGGTTAATACAATACAGTGGTTAATATAATACAATACAGTGGTTAATAGAATAGAATACAGTGGTTAATAAAATACAATACAGTGGTTAATAGAATAGAATACAGTGGTTAATTAATACATGGCAGTGGTTAATAAAATACAATACAGTGGTTAATACAATACAGTGGTTAATACAATACAATACAGTGGTTAATACAATACAATACAGTGGTTAATAAAATACAATACAGTGGTTAATACAATACAATACAGTGGTTAATAAAATACAATACAGTGGTTAATAAAATACATTACAGTGGTTAATACAATACAATACAGTGGTTAATATAATACAATACAGTGGTTAATACAATACAGTGGTTAATATAATACAATACAGTGGTTAACACAATACAGTGGTTAATATAATACAATACAGTGGTTAATAAAATACAATAGTGGTTAATACAATACAGTGGTTAATACAATAAAGTGGATAAAAGAATACAACAGAGTGGTTAATACAATACAGCGGTTAATACAATACAGCGGTTAATACAATACAGCGGTTAATACAATACAGTGGTTAATACAATACGATACAGTGGTTAATACAATACAGTGGTAAATACAATACGATACAGTGGTTAATACATTACGATACAGTGGTTAATAGAATACAATACAGTGGTTAATAGAATACAACACAGTGGTTAATAGAATACATTTAGCAGGAAAGGCCCACTGAGCTGTACAGATCTTTTTCAGAGCGACCTGGCCACAGATTATAACTAAAAAAGTGGCTTCTCATGTGGAAATGTATCGCAGCCAAATAGTCTCAAGGCATGTTTCTAATGTGGAGGTCAAAACCCCGAGGACCCAGAGAAAAATCCACGCAACCACGTGGAGAACACACAAACCGACGACCCTCTCCTGTATACGAGGAGAGGTCGTTAACATCTCCTAGCCACCGAAACACCGGAGAATAACCCCAACTTGAATCAATAGTTATACTAAAATAACCCCAACTTGTATCAATAGTTATACTAATATCAAATAACCCCAACTTGTATCAATAGTTATACTAATATCACAATAACCCCAACTTGTATCAATAGTTATACTAATATCAAATAATCCCAACTTGTGTCAATAGTTATACTAAAATAACCCCAACTTGTATCAATAGTTATACTAATATCAAATAACCCCAACATGTATCAATAGTTATACTAAAATAACCCCAACTTGTATCAATAGTTATACTAATATCAAAATAACCCCAACTTGTATCAATAGTTATACTAATATTACAATAACCCCAACTTGTATCAATAGTTATACTAATATCAAATAATCCCAACTTGTGTCAATAGTTATACTAAAATAACCCCAACTTGTATCAATAGTTATACTAATATCAAATAACCCCAACTTGTATCAATAGTTATACTAAAATAACCCCAACTTTTATCAATAGTTATACTAATATCAAAATAACCCCAACTTGTATCAATAGTTATACTAATATCAAAATAACCCCAACTTGTATCAATAGTTATACTAAAATAACCCCAACTTGTATCAATAGTTATACTAAAATAACCCCAACTTGTATCAATAGTTATACTAATATCAAAATAACCCCAACTCGTATCAATAGTTATACTAATATCACAATAACCCCAACTTGTATCAATAGTTATACTAATATCACAATAACCCCAACTTGTATCAATAGTTATACTAATATCACAATAACCCCAACTTGTATCAATAGTTATACTAATATCACAATAACCCCAACTTATATCAATAGTTACACTATTCCTGTCTCACCCGCACACATACGTCTATTAAAGGCGCCTCTCAATGTTTGCTTGACTATACAATCAATACCTGTTCTTGGTCCTTTCGGTAAAGTCACGTAGAAGGGAAATAATACAATAATATAAAACAATAAAAATTCTCACGACGTATCGACTGCAACACAAGCAATCATCATCATCAGGTGTGAAATCCACAGCAAGATTGCTTGTGTTGCAGTCGAAACGTCGTGAGAATTTGTATTGTTTACTATTTGTATTGTTATTGTTATATATATTTTTTTATTTTATTGTTTTATATTTCTATTATGTTATTGATTAATATTTTTTATAATTTTATTGTTTTATATTTTTATTATTTCCCTTCTACGTGACTTTACCGAAAGAACCAAGAATATTAATCCCTGCAGTCACGAAAGCTTTAAATCGAAATGTATACAACACCTGTTGAGGGTAAGCTGGCGCATTCCTTGTGATCTCGTGAACACAAATTGACACTTAACGAGGTGGTGTTTGTGACGATTGTGTCGTGAATCCCCCCACCACGGAGTGACGAGCGGCAGGTGGCGAGATTGCGGGACGTGGCCACGCGGTAATTGAGAGTGAATGTCGAGTTCGTCAGCAGATGCGTCGCGGTGTGCGGACGATGGATTGTGACTGACGACGTTAATGTGATTGGTGAAAATGAATGAATGTATATCAGTGTCATTTATAGCGAAGTAATTAATGTTGGTGTTGTCAATGTGTTCGTTTACGAACCTGGCGACCCGAGTTCGATTCCACCAGTGACGATTAATTATCTGAACTGGTCCCGGGTCTACCCTAGGTCGACTCAGCCTCAAATGAGAACCCGGTGCGGTGTAAACATCGCCGCTGGAGAGACAAAGACGGCCGGGCGTGGAGCTTAGCCACTCACCCCTCGTGCGCCACAGTGCCGACCTTCAGAGGTGTCTGTGTTGTTGGGTGTGAATGAGAGCCGAGGCGATGAGTGGATGGTGATGATGGTGGTGGTGATGATGGTGGTGGTGGTGATGATGGTGGTGGTGCTGTTTAGGTGGAACAAGTTTGAGTGTGAATGGGAAACAACGTGTGCAGAGATGAGAGAGACGCGTGCCGATGTCGAGTTTATTAGTGGGGGCAAACCCAGCGTGATTAATTGTAGCTGGAGAAGAAGGACATTCAGGGAAGGATTGAGCGGGCAGAGGAGGAGGAGGTGGTGGGGAGAGAGAGACTTTCAGAGAGACTTGTAGTAAGTTGTGCCGGCGTTGGTTGTTGGCACGTGGTTGGAGGCGATGGCCCAACGCCGCTGTGGTGGTGAGGCCCTGAGGATGATGGGCGAGCAGCAGAAATAGAAGCCGCGGAATTGTCGCCCTTGGTGGTGTTGTAAGACGCAGCGAATGTAGTGAGTTGGTCTTCACAGTAATCACAGGGACGTGGGCAGGGGGCTGCCGAGATGATGCGGAAAGAAATGGGAGAACGGATGAAGTTTGATTTAGGTTTTATTAAGAGTACTGTATTGACAAGTTAACACTTGAATATTCACTTTTAATATTTAGACGACGTTTGGTTTACACGACAGTTGTGTTGCCGACTTGTTTGATGTGATTGTACACATCTGTATAGAAACAACAGTTTTGTTACATACTGAAATAGTTGTGTTTTTGCAGCATAGTATTGTAACAGTCCTCGCAATATCGGAATTCCCAACCACCTACAGAGATGGCCGCGACCTTATGCTACAAAATGCTAATCTGGGTAAACTAAAACAAGACAGTCATGGAAACGACTGATGGGTCCATTTATGTCCTGTAACCCCCACGACTCACACGGCAGGATACATCGACAGCGTGCCCCGAAACGTCTAATGCAAGATGATCCACCACAACGCTACCATAAAAAAAACAAATGCCATTAGCAACTGGCTGAACATGACAGCACATGTGCCAGGCTAGGTGCACTTTGAAGGCACATGAAGTGTCTCATGATTGCTGGCAGGAGATCAACGTGTTGTGGGTTAACTACAAATATAAAGCTACGTCAGATTAAGGGAATAACTCAGGACCGGTTCTGGTGATCACCACGGCTACTAACAGAACTCTGCACAGCAGGCCCCAAGCCACGTGTGCTAACCACTGTGCTACTACTGTATCTGTCAAAAAAACACATAAAATGTAATAAACAGACAGAAGAGTATGGTACAAGTAATTTGCGTGCATGTATATGCAATGGCTCTGCTTATCAATGTGGATTGCATTGCGGTATTGCATGTGGAACAGTGGCACAGTGGTGGCCACAGTGCAGTGGAAAGTGCGACTTTCAGCCAGAAGTGTGAGTTTAAATCCTGCTTCGGCATCGACGCAGCTGCCTTCGGCGGCGATGTGCAGTTTCATGTCACAGAGCCCACCCGCCAACTCCAAGTCAGACTGGAATAAAACACATTGTCCTGTTGCGGAGGGAGCTGGTAGGAACGTTGGGTTGCTCGGTCAATGGCCTGCAGGGTCAACGGCGGCGTGGTGTATTCCGCAAATATGCCCGACTGTGAGGGCGGGCACAAGCCGGCGTGAGTAGGTTAAACGTTGAGTTTTATAAGGGCACCACGGGGTGACCAGCCCCTCACCACCCAGCCCCACCCCTCCCACCCCCCACCCAGCCCCTCCGTCCCCACCCAGCCCCACCCCTCCCACCCCCCACCCAGCCCCTCCCCCCACCCAGCCCCTCCCCACCCAGCCCCTCCCCACCCAGCCCCTCCCCTACCCTCCCCTCGAACCCACCCAGCATGTCGGACTGCACATGAAATTTGCTATATTCACATTTATCGCGAATGTTACTTTGTAATCTACTTTGTTTCGCCATATAATCATGTTATTGTGTTCGTTGCCAAGTTGTGAAGCAAAATATATATTGCTGCCCTGTGTTTATTAACAAATCGCACTGCATGAATCATCCATGTGGTGTCGCTGCAGGCTCAAATGTACAAGAGGCTCATGTACAAGAGGCTCAAATGTCCACACAGGCTCAAATATACAAGAGGCTCAAATGTACAAGAGGCTCAAATGTACAAGAGGCTCAAATGTACAAGAGGCTCAAATGTACAAGAGGCTCAAATGTACAAGAGGCTCAAATGTACAAGAGGCTCAAATGTACAAGAGGCTCGCTGTTTGGGTGCCCAGAGGGGTGATGGGATGTGGAGTCAACTTCTTCAGAGAGTAACTTGAGCCATGCAGACTGTATCATTTGATGGGATGTTGCCATCAGACTCCGAATCGTGAGAATGCGAGTTCATAACCCTACCCAGTGTCGACTCAGCCACATCATCTCCACCATCGTCATGCAGTAGTCATCCCTTGTTTGTACGTTTGTATGCATATACAGTATGTTGAACTTCGTTTGCACCGTACGTAGCCAACAGTGCTAATTAGAGGTGCGGGGGAAGGACAACAAACGAAAACCTTATAACCAGAGGTTCTATGGCTTTAATCACCAAATTACCTTCCAGTTTTAATTACCTACCAAAGGTATTTCCTCAACCATCGTCCCTTTCTAGATTTGAAGCTTTCGTGACTGCAAGGATTCATACTCTTAGGTTTTTTCGGTAAAGTCACGTAGGTGAAACATATAAATAAAAAATAATAGAAATAAAATAATAAATCACGACGTTTCGTAGGCAACACAAGTCTCCGTCATCAGGTGGGATCGTCCCTTTGGTCGTTACATATAACACCGCTCGGCGAGCAGCAGCATTTGTTGAGAAGTCTGGGCCCCCGTCACATGAACGCGGAATTAGCACCGCTGGTTTAAAACCAACAATCAACATGAGCACCACGGAGAGCGCAATCGTCGTTCTCATCACCCACGAGCTGGGGGTGAAGGTCTCCCAAAGCCGTCGCCTTCTCCTGCGGTCTCAAGCACAAATATAAAAAACCGAAGAGTAAGAGCACAAATCTATTGCAGATGCGGGTGCACTTTGATACACAGGCATCGCCCATTGTGTGCTGACGTTAGGGTCCAAATTTTAGATAAAAAACGTTATCTCCAAATTACTCAATTGGAAGTATACACAATTGCATCACCTCTTGCAAAAACTTGGCAGGACCTTCCTAAAGAAGAAGACTCAGGATGCTCAGCGAGGCTTTCCTGGTGAGACGAGAATGAAGTAATAAAATAAAATTAATGTTGAAGTCGCTACCAGCGTATTCCACGGCGTAGCACAATGCAATATTCACCTGAGACTGGACACCACCCAGAGGCGGACTTTGTCGCCTGCCAAATCTGGAACTGCCACTTGTTTGCACGACATGTGCTTTCGTTGACGCCGGTACCGCCAGGGCGTCGTGGATCGCGTGAGAATGCGGTCGTGGCGAGGAAGCTTGGGGTTCGTTGCGCCACTCACTCGCACGCGAGATTTCGCAACTTGAAGTGGCACGTATGGAGGTGTGTGGAGAATAGGTGTGTGCTGAACTTATTACGGCGCGTCCCTAACGAACCGTGCTCAGAGCAAGTTTGGGTATGGATACGCATTTCTGTGGAAATGTCAAAACTGTACTTACACCTCTACCTAACTTTGCAGTTATTTGCACATGTACCTGCTTATTGTGTTTAGATTGTTGACCTTCCCCCTCACATCCGATTATCACGGTTGACTACGTGCGGTGCAAAAGAAGTTCAACATACAAATCTGTACCTAACTTTTTCTGGCGCGTCTTGCTTTCATTACATTTGCACGGTTTTATTTGTGTCGTGTGGTAAACAACTCCAGCTCGTCTCTGTCATCTCTGTGGCACGATATGGACGCACAAGCAAGCTGCTCTTAAAGTGTGGCACCCGGACCACCAGCAAGGTGCCACGGTCCTCCAGGTGGTCCGCGGGTTACTTCAGACGCAGGTTGACCCGGAAATAATGACAATGTTTATACCTTTTGTTTCGGACATTAATTAACATTTTACTCATATTTAATTGATAAATTAAGTTCGTGAAACTACCCTGATTAAAGTACCCTAAGATCTAAATGCCCCCCCCCCCCCTCTAAAACCCCTCATCGCTTCGGAATAAAAATAAGTGTTATGTTCTGGTAATACAAATCATTTCGTGCGAGTGGCATTTAGAGAGAAGGGAACACGTTTTGTCACCAGGGCTGCGGGGCTGGGTGGTCCACAGGAATGTTTGCATCAGCTGAATGAGCCGCGGGCCGAAATAGTTTGGGAAGGACTGCCATAAGTTAAACTTACCACGATATAACGATTTACTTGTGTAAGAAATAATCCGATAATTGGTTTTTTACCCTTTTATCTGGCAACAAAACTGACACCTTTTTTTTTACAAGGAGTCATGTTTGCATTGACCACAATACCTGCAGTCGGAATGAGACTAGGCTCTAAGGAAAGCTGTCTCGGGTGTGGACCAATCAATTTCAAGGACAATGCATACATTATCAGAGTTATGTTTTTTGTAGGGGTGGGGCTGGGTGGTTTAGGGGCTGGTCACCCCGTGGTGCCCTTATAAAACTCAACGTTTAACCTACTCACGCCGGCTTGTGCCCGCCCTCAGTTGGGCATATTTGCGGAATACACCACGCCGCCGTTGAGCCTGGCCATTGACCGAGCAACCCAACGTTCCTACCAGCTCCCTCCGCAGGAATGTGTTTATTGATTCGATTACTTTCCTTGTACTTTGTACTCGTGTTTTTGTATTGTTCGTTGGTGTAACATTCTGACCCACCCCTACTGGACATCTGAAAAAGAGCTTTATAGTTCATAGGATTCCTCCAGTACAAATATTCCGATTCTGATTTGGTACACGCTTTCATTCATACTTCTGTAACTGCAAGGGCATCTTGCAGGGACACGAGGGACCCGAGGTGTGCACGTTAATGCGAGACTGCGAAAGGTGTTTGTTCCATGCAAACATCGGAAAGAAATGTTCCCCACCCCTGTGTGTCGAGTTTAAAAGAAAGACAGTACACAGACTACCCGAGTCTGTCACATAATCAAACACAAAGCCTACACGTGTACCATGGCACGGTAATGGAAATTACCATAGCGTGATAATTGCGTTTTAATGGCCAATTTCTAACTGCAACTTTAAGGGATACTTTAAATATTTTGGAACAAACAACCCCAACTTAAATCAAGCTAAACGCAATACGGAAGTAAACATCTTGAAAGTGAATATACAGCACAGTAACTCACCGTAAATTAAAACCATGAAGGTTAAAACTGACATCTGCGTTGTCGGCTCCTAACGTCCCAAAAATTCGCCAAAGGCCTTCCGCCATTTTCTTGCTCTACCTCGTTCTCGTCCATCGGTGGCCTCCAAATCCTTTGACTTCACCTCGCCATCACTTCAGTTCTTGCACCGCTTCCCTTAGTACCAACTGGTGCAGTGGATTCTGTTGCTCTCAATTGTGTTGGTTAATGAATTATTTTGAGCATCTTATAGTTAAAATTGTGAAGACTCTGGTCACATGTTTCAGGTATTCATGTTGCAAGATTTATTTCGAATGAGCACGGATGTAGTTAAGACTAGTGAACACATCCAGTTCACAAACCCTTTCATATATCAGTCACAATTTTATAATCGGATACATATAAACTATTTTAGCCAGTTTTTATTCTATAAATACCCATATGCACGATATTAATGTGTAATTTCAACATGAGGTTTTAGTATGATCAATCAACATCTATTAAATATGCCACAGAATACATTTCCAATGTCTTACATGCTGAATATACTGTGATAATGGCCATTCTGGTTTAAAGACATAAACATTAACTAATTGTGCGAGCGCAAACATGACATCTTCATCGACGTCCCACTGCCTGATCACCTCTGCATGGTCAGTAAAACGATTTCCACCTCTGTATCGAATAATTTGGTGGTGGAAGGTCCTATGTAATCAATTATGCCTTGTCATTGGAACATGTAATTTTAAAGAACACACCTTTTAAAGGATAACAGATCACACAAATTGATACCTTTAAGATCGAGTGTATGTTTTATGTAAAAACTGGCCAGATTCTCAAGTTATATTCAAAATGTTAAACATCTTTCAATAAATCAATCGTAAAAAATGAACATGTTGTGCATGTGAAATGCCAGCAACCAGATTGATCATTTCAAGCAGCGGTTGCTTATTCAGCAGAGGCATCGTTGGCCTTGGTCTGGTTGTTGGGGGGCAGAGGCTTGCCGGCATGTTGGCCCACGGTGAGACCCTGGGGTTTGGTGGAGAGATTCTTCACGGTGTCATCATTGAGCACGAAACCTTTTTTGGGGTCAAAAATCTCAAGAGGTGCAAAGTTAAGCGTCTTCTCCTGCCACACGGATGCCAGTCGCTGCTCCCACGTGGCGACCAGGCCCTTGCGACCCTCCTCTGGCATGAACGAAGGGCTCCACGAGATCTGTGGGGCCAGCACTTGGAAGCCACAGAAGTGCAGCATCCCTTGCTGCAAAACAAAGCGGTACAGAGGAATATATTAGGGATCGTACAGACCTGTCTCATATCCGAGTGTCCGTCTTAGACTAGACTCAGAGGTGCCATGGCTAGATTAACGCAGGGGCTTAAAAGCTCCCCCACCCAACATTAACTACTGTTTTATATTCTTGGGTCTTTCGACGTAGATAGGTTCAAAGAAAATTATCAAAAATAACAGAAAACTACGACGTTTCGATCGCAAGGCAAGCAATCGAAACGTCGTAGTTTTGTTATTTTAATTTTCTTTGAACCTATCTACGTGACTTTACCGAAAGACCCAAGAATATTAATTTCTGTAGTCACGAAAGCTTTAAGTCAAGATTTACTGTTTTATAACCGATGAAACACAATAATGTAAATATTTGATACATCTGGTAAGTAATTTGGTCATTAAAGCCATATTACCCAGATTTGAATATTTTATTCAATTTCATAATGTACATATAATTGAAAAAACAGTTCAAACAAAGATAAATAAGATTGGAGTATTTAGTATCAGGTGTGGATGATGGTGAAACGGTAAAGGGAATTAACGGAATATGAAAAGGGGCCTCCTCAAAACAATAATGGCCCTGGGTCCCCACCAAACCTAATGTCTACAGTGGCTATGCATGCCCTTGTGCTACGTCTCGTTCTCATAATTTAAAGTGTCATTACAAACGTCTTTCAATACATCTATTGATAGTATCATGCTGATGAAACCAATGATTTGAATTGATTGATCATAACATAATATTGTTTCATATTTTAATTGTCAGCCATCCATATGTGTATCTCTAGCAAACAATCACAATCAACCATTCATTCCATTTACAATTGTCACATTTGCAGGTATTTATCTTACTTGCATGGGCCACAGGATGACATTGATGTCACCATTGACACCTGTAGGTCCATACATTGACTCCATCCCGCCCGTGGTGATGGAGATCAGAGCCTTCTTTTTCTGCAACGTCGAAAAAAGCCAACACGAGGGAGACATGGAAAGAAGATCCCATCACGCACGCTAATATCATCAAGATCAGTGGTTATTAACCTGGGGTGCATGCACTCCCTGGGGGTGTGAGATGCCCTTTCTGAGAACCAAATGGGTGCAGGCTGCAGTAAAGTTAAGAACCACTGATCTAGATCATCAATCAGGATAATAAGAACAATGTGTGCACACGTACGGTGAAAGGGCCGCTCTCATAAAACTGTGGGAACCCATAAGCGAAGCCGCGGGTGAGGACCCGATCCATCCAGCCCTTCATGATGGCAGGCATGCTGAACCAGTACAAGGGAAACTGCACACCACAGGGTAGACACACACGCAGGTATCAATACAATACTGGGTTAAACTATTCGCAATTCATCTTTGTTTCTTATGCCCATGATGCACATGTAGCGACTAAATCGGAGACAGTAAAACTTGGAGGCGCTTATTTTATTGAACGAACACCATCGGGATAATACACACTCTACGTGGGTACACACTATTACCGTTGCTAGCCTATACACAACACTAATCGACTAACACTAACGGCGCTGAACGGAGACTGCCAACAACTATCAGCGCAATGTCGAGTGAAGACGGCAGCGACGACGAGATGGTAACGACGACGATCTTGAACAGCACGACGGGGATCCCACTTCCAGCAACAGCCACGAGGTCCCTCAGAGGGGCCCTTCTTGTACTGTCAGCGTGGCCTCGCTCCGCCCAGGACACGCCCCCTTCTCTCTAGAACCTACTAGCGGGCTCCTGAGGCTTCCCGATGGGCACCCTCTGTGACCTTTCCCCCCTCGATATCCCCCCTCTCGTGTCTATCGTGGCCTGCTGACATGGGTACTCCCTTCCAGCGCAGTTACCCTTTTCCGCCAACAGCCAGCGCTATGCCACTGCACACATATGGAATTGTGTGTCTAAGACTCGTTTACGACTTACTCGTGCACTTAATTATTTTTGATGCCACTATAGATTCCTATGTCTGTAGATTGTACTTACACCGTAGAGTTAACAAACTTGTGGCAAATTGTGAAGGACTTACTCTGTTGCATCCTTAATTATACACACATCAGAAACTCAGAAATACTCTTATCCCTGGAAATGGGACATTTCTCAATAATTTGGCACGAGATAAAACTCATTCTTGAAGCCACTTGGAACAAGTGAATTTGTTAATTATTTCATAGGCGAATTACTGTTGTGATGAACACTTACACACACAGGAAAGTAAACGACTGCATGGGTGTGCTCTGTCATCTTCTTTTGTTCTATTCCATTGGAGTATTTACTGCATTTTAAATACCACACAGATTGAATAAAATGTGTGCGCAGGCAAAATGCCACTAATTATCATGAATATGAGGCAGTACATTTCTGCATAGCACCATGTGTTTCCATGCATTTGTGTATATGGGAGTCAATGTGTCTGTGAATGCTTGTATATATCTGTGGGAAATGGTAATGTAGCGGTTGGTGTGCTGGCGATACGAACTCAGTGACCCGAGTTCGATTCCAGCTCATGGCCAACACCAATGACGAATATCTGAACCACACCACTCCCTCGTGTGCCGTGCCTGCCTTAATAGGTGCTTGCGAACAGCACTCGCCCTAAAAGTCTATGTAGGTTGCATGGGTAAATTTGTTTTGTTGCGTACTGGATATGGGTGTTCATGTGTGTATAGGTGCATCTGTGTGGATATCAGGACAAGAGGCAGGCTTATTATCAATAAGAGACTACAAGGCTTGGACATCGACTAAGTGTGGACACCACATAGGAGGTTAGCATGAAACTTATGCAACAAAACTGACACACTGAAGATGCAAAATAGGAAGACCCAAGACAAGATGGGAAAAGACGGTAGACAAAGATTTGGAACAATAGGAACTGCCAATAATAAGAGGAGATGCGGTGAAAGATCAACATCCTGCAGGGGGCTGTGTCAAAATGCATAATGCGAGCAGCTTATGATGTGCATATAAGTGTTCATGTATGCATGTTGAACCTCTTTTGCACCGCATGTAGCCAACCGTGCTAGTCGGAGTGTTGAGTGTCAATGCAAGTCGGTGTATATGGGCTTCTATGCATCTGTATTGGAAATTGGACCTCAATAGTTGCTCACAAACTGAACAAGTTAAATTGTCTGTAATTTAGAGACTTTCAAAGTGCGCCGAAAATGCCACAATCATTATGGTGATTTCAACACGGATTTAGGTGGCATTTGTGTAACCTCAAGCGGTGCTCAGATACTAGAATAGCAGTGGCAGGAGAGGAAGGTTTTGTTTTGCGTCAAGCGCGATTGGCCAGTTTAGGACGAAGATGATCGGAGAACACCAACTTCCATGCGTGCCCTGGGCACCACCAATATGAGCAAGCACCTGGAAAATGACGAGGTCCGCATCCTGCACCTTCTTCTGCTCGTTCACGATGTCTTGGCTGAGTTTTCCCTTCTCCCAGGCTGCTGCAGTCTCTTCTCCGTATCGAAAACTCTCGGTGCTCTTCAGATCCCCTGCCGCATTCATGGAGACAGCAACCACTCAGAATCCGTGCTTCATTTCAGCCAGTAACAGGCCTGGAAATGCTGTTCCGAGAATTATTTTGGCATGCCAGATCCATCGTCTTGTTTTTTCCTCGCGACACTACAGCGTGTGTGCGGTGATGTGAAAAAAAGTGTTTTGAATAGTGCTCATAATATACAATTAACATGCAAAGGTGTATCTAGTACTCGAGTGGTATTGCCTTGCGCTGATGATCCCTACTCAAAGCCAGCCTAGCAGCGGTCCATCAAACTTAAGTGAAATATTAAATTTTGCTCAGGACGCATCCCCCCCTGCTAAGGCTGCCACCTCGGGAGGTACAAAAAACCCAGGATATATCATGAGCATAATAATATCATCACAATACCAGAAGAGGGGAGAAAGGCATGTAGAAGAGGGACTTGAGTAACTTTTAATTTCCCGGGAGAGGCTTACAGATTCCACAGGACAGCAATCTGAGTAGAAGAGGTCAGACTGGGGAAAAAGCCGTACTGGCGGTAACTCTACCATCTGCCTGCATCCTACGTGGAGATTCATGCGTAAAGACGCAGGGCAATCTGTCAATGCAGCAAGCTTGTCTTATTATCCAACTGTCGCATGGTATGGAAAAAGAGTCGAAATGAATGAATAATTGATATCCAAAGGGTTTATTTACGTTCAAAGAATGCATCAGTAAAACCATTATACACCCAACTAACCCTAATCCTCAGTGAAATGACACTCCACAATTCACAGAGGGCATCTCCGTAGCATGAGACAGCACTTTTGCTGCCAAGTTTAACAGCACCTGTTGCTGCCAGGTGATTTGGAAACTTGGCATGCGTACTCACGCCACTCATGGGACTGTAACCACTCATGAGACTGTGTAATCCCGTCACGAGTTTCCAATTAGCCGATACTACCCATTCCCTTGGCATCAGTACAGTATTTTGCAACCCGTGGACAACGTAGATACCCATAAGAGGAAACTAAAAACATTCGGGCTGATAAGAAAAAACCTGATCACACCCGAATGCATAAGTTTGCATCGGCAAATGCTTTGTAGAATAAAAAAATCAGCCCATATAATGGCAACACCCACACTTGATAATTGGTTCTTTACCC
This sequence comes from Lethenteron reissneri, assembly GCF_015708825.2. NCBI lineage: Eukaryota > Metazoa > Chordata > Hyperoartia > Petromyzontiformes > Petromyzontidae > Lethenteron > Lethenteron reissneri. The sequence continues at coordinate 638,806 of NC_083787.1, forward strand.
TTCTATCTGGCAACAAAACTGACACCTTTTTGCAAGGAGTCATGTTTGCATAGACCGCAATACCTGCAGTCATCTGGTCCAACCCATATGAGACTAGGCTCGAAGGAAAGCTGTCTCGGGTGTGGACCAATCAACTTCAAGGACAGTGCACATTATCAGAGTTATGTTCTTTTGTTTGTATTATGACTGCAGGTATTGCGGTCTATGCAAACATGACTCCTTGCAAAAAGGTGTCAGTTTTGTTGCCAGATAGAAGGGTAAAGAACCAATTATCATATTTTTACTGGCAAATGAGGTCCCAACACCCACACTTGTTCGCACTTGTATAGGAGAGCGTTTCAATAAGTAAAAACAACTTTAGAATTCCGTAATCTAAGCGAGTTTAATTTCAATTAAATGTGTTCTATGAAGAACAGACCACATTTACAACCATGTTTTATGCTGCACTGGCCACATGTCCGTGGATCACTCAAGTTGGGAGATTGGGGTGAAATTGGTGTGATGTGAGGTTGTGGCGGCACAGAACCCCTGGTGTGTAGAATGAGTTGCCAAGTTGAGTCTACGTTCAATTCTTATGCTAATTAGGGGGAGTCTGCGGAATGTGTGAGATACATTTGGAATGTGCGCGCATCTTATACGCAGGGCATAACCTCAGCCGGGTTACGTCCGTGTTGGTGACCCAGCAAATATTCTCGCAACCAGCACACCACATCCAGTATACTACTAGTTATGGCTGTGGATACTAGTCAGGTGCCTAGTCTCCAGGCTACTTAACGACCTGGGAAACAATCGGGGAGAAATGAAGCCCCTCTCACACCAGTTGCACGAGACATGATGGGTGTGCATGCTACACCGCTGTTCTGTTCGGGACCGCGAGTCAGCAAACCTCAAAAGTGGCAAGGGTCACACGCACCTAGGATGTCGGCCCGTGTTGCCACCGGGTTGAAGGTCGAGGCGTACAGGTCGGACACCTCCACCTGGCAACCCTGCTTGCTCAAGGCCTGCACGGCAGCCTCCTTGAGGGCCCCGTTGAAGGAGCGCAGGGGCTCCTGGTGAGCGAACACGATCAGCGCACGTTTTCCGGCACCTGGGCACCAAGGAGAGCACGCACGTATGGCATGCATTTCATCAATTGACATGAACAGCAGGTAAAAAAGGTTATGTTTAGATGTAACTTTACCTTCACAGATGAAAGTCTAGCCCTAAAATATTCTCCTCACACCGCTGATGGTGAAAGGGCCTCCAGTAGTGGGAAGTCGAGTCTCGCCACGGGGTATTTTTGCTCATTCCCATACTGGCCAGACGTCTTAGAAGAGGTGGGAGTAGGCACCACCCATACTTTACCCCACCACACGCGACCTGCTAATCAACGAACTGCGGCGTGCCGATTTATACTGCTGGTTGGTGAGAGGTGGGGGATTCGGGAAGCTTCCACATTGTTTTAAAAATGTTCTGATGTAGATTCAGGAAGGTTTGCTCAAGTGTATGGCTGTGGAATTTGGTGAGAAACGTTTATTGGGCTCATTCATTCTAAATTATGAATTGGTGTAGAAAGAATCAATGAACCATTGCATACACCTCGACACCACAGAGAAACGGTGACATCTCGTGTTTACACACTTGTATCGTTGTGATTAAAAGCTATACAGTATATCTTATTTTACATGTCCTCTCAAGCCCCTTTAAAACGCAACATGTAGAAATAATATTTTTTTGTCAACTGAAAAAAAGTGATGTCTTCAAAAGTTTAAGATTGTTAATACCGCAAGCTATATGAATTAAGGAAACGCTGAAAAGATAAAAAAACACTGGGTCTCCAGGTAAGATTGGCCTGCTGACTGAGCTAACAGCAACACCGAATTTCTTTGCCAAGGGCGGGAGATTGTGTGTAGTGTTGGGCACACCTTCAGTGCAATCGCACAGCTGTGGGCGATGTCCAAAGTTGGTTGACGACTCTCCATCATTGCAATGGTAGGATGTTGCATGGGAATTGCATCATTCTAACAACGGCCTTGTCCAATTATGCTCTATTGCACACACCCCGACATTTGTTCAATATCCATTGTTTGGCGATATGCAGACGAAAGTGTGGCAATCCAAAAAAAACCTCTAATGGATATTGATCGCGAAAGCCTACGTATTCAAGTGTGGCAATCGTTGGAAAAATGTTAATTCTTGATAGAAAGTCTATTGCCAACTCCCCAGGTTAGGTCACGACCTCTCAAAACAAACCGGCGATGCAAAATAAAATGGGATTTCGCGCATGATTTTTAGCTTCTTGCATATTGATTTTTTAATTGTAAGTAGAACGATGGACAAAAACTTTCATTAAATCAATGCTGTAGTCAGCCAAACCGAACAAAAAAACCGGTTTTAACTCATATTTTCCCAATTAAAGTATTTGTTGCTCTGCAGTGAAAACTTCTCCTAGAAAGATGCAGTTATCAGTTAACTGGTTCAATAAATTGAGATTGCACTTCGCAACTGGGGTGTCAAAAGTAAATATTGTATCATTACAACCCCTTTCAGATTGGACCATAACCCCTTCGCACCTGAAGAGGGATTGGTATGACTCCGACTGTAATGGTTGTGATGATAAGGATGAAGAGAATGAAAAATCCTTCACGCGAAACGTTCCCAAGTTTGTTGGCCGTTCTAAAGACGCGTACATTTATCCATTGCATACAGTATTGTATAATTGCACGCAAGAATGAAAACAATTGAGGAATGTGAGCAAGAGTTCGCGTGTTACTCTCCTTCCTTGTATGCTCAAGGTCTGCTACCGGTCATGCAGCCCTGAGGTTTTTTTAAAATACTTCATCGTGAAACTGCGTTGGCTGCAGAGCACAAATCAAAGCACAACAAAATTCGCCAGCTGCAAAAACAGGAATAAAATATAAACAATAGGTGTATTGGGCAATGGCACTTCATGTGCTATGAAGGGCCATTGCTCGAAACGTCACCTATTGACGAATGAGAGTTTTTGTTGGGAGATGTGGCGACTTTGATCACGATGGTGCCGAGATGAGCATGTGCGTCGAGGCGAGCGAACAACTCTGTCCAGGAGCAATCGCGACGTTGAGGTGGGAACGAGAGGCAGACGACGCAACACCTCCACCCATCCCTCCCTCCTCCCGCTTCGCCCACACGGCTCGAGGAAAGCCTCCGCACTGCGCGCAAAGTCTTGGAGTAGGCGAGCGCCGCCGACGATGCGCTCGCTCACTGGGAGGCATTCGACTTTGGTGGCGAGCGGAGCGGAGACGGCAGAGAGAGGGCAGAGAGAGAGCAGCTCAGGGCGCAATGAGGGTTTGGTGAAGGCGGGGGCCGCGTTCACGCCACGTTTCGCTGCCACACGACGGCGTTCATTCGTACACGGCCCTCTCTCTCTGCTGCTGCTGCCTACATGCCGCAGAGCCACTCCGCACTGTACACACACTCACGTAGCTGCTGAACATGCCTATTTTAAAAGATGAGCACGGGCCTCCAAACTTGTAAATGAGGGCAAACAAGGACAGTGGTCATACACTCACAGACTACGACTGTACCGACTGCTGTGGCGTGCACGCATGAGCAGTGCAGCACGCACAGCGCGTACTCACCGCTCATCTTGTTGCTGGCTCCTTCCACAGAGGTGACACGAACAGGCAGGCAGGGCAGGCAGGGCAGGCAGGCAGGGGGGGCTGCACAACGCGTCTCGGGCGGCGGCTGAAGTGCAGTGCGCGCTTGGCGGCAGGAGGCGCCGCTTACAGCAGAGGCGAGCGCAGGGGGAGAGCCGCTTGGATCTGCCCTGCCTGGGGGCGGGGCGAACACCCCCCGCGTGACCTCGGCTGACCTCAGGGGCGGGTGCTGTTAGCGAGCACCTTGAGTGGCACCTGCGACGAAGGCCGACACGGCAAACGAGTTGGGTTGGAGGCCAGCACCACGCCCGGCCGGTGTTTGATTCCCGAGTGGGGGTTTTTTGTTTACACGTCGCACTCGGTACTCGTTTGAGGCTGAGTCGACCGAGGGGGGAGGCCCAGGGCCGGTTCAGATCGTGTTGTCGTGCCCACGAATTAATTCCCTCCCATCCCCACTTCACACTCTCCCTGCTCTCAAAGCGTGGCCAATTCTCCAGATTATGTTGATTATTGTTGTATGTGCTATGAAGGGCCGTTGCCCGAAACGTCGCCTGTTATATTTGGTTTCTCATTTTAATACCTGAAAGTGCTTTTAACAAATGTTTATGTTATCTGTGTTTGTGCAACACTGCCATAAAATACCTATCACCAAATAGCATTTTACAACACTGAAATAATGTTGGTGGTGGTGGTGGCGAAGAGGAAGACGATGACTCCAGTCGGAGGGAAGCTTGGATTCGAGACTGCTGCGCTGCACGCAGCACCGCGGTGGCCAGGAGATGTTGACTACCTCGCCAGGTGTACAGGGGTCGTGGGTTCGGTCCAGACCCTGACGCCTGCTGCTGCTGTATCTTTGGAGTTTGCGTGTCTCTCTCACCATCATCACGGTGGCTAGGAAATGTTGACTACCTCGCCAGGTGTACAGGGGTCGTGGGTTCGGTCCAGACCCTGACGCCTGCTGCTGCTGTATCTTTGGAGTTTGCGTGTCTCTCTCACCATCATCACGGTGGCTAGGAAATGTTGACTACCTCGCCAGGTGTACAGGGGTCGTGGGTTCGATCCAGACCCTGACGCCTGCTGCTGCTGTATCTTTGGAGTTTACGGTCTCTCTGTCTTCCCGTGGTCACGTGGAATTTTCTCTCCACATTTAGAAACACGCTTTAAGAGTATTTGGCTGTGATACATTTCCACGTGATAAGTAATTTCATTGGGCTATAATTTATGGCAAGGTCGTTTCTGAAAAAGAGCGATATAGCTCAGTGGGCCTTTCCCGGTAAAATTAAAATATAGTTTAGTTTAGATCGCAGTGGCATCCTTCCCTGCCTGGCTTCTACCCCTGGCCGACCCCCTTTGTCCTTCCAAAGCAGTGTTCTTCACTCGTGTTCAGTGTTCTTCACTCATGTTCAGTGTTCTTCACTCGTGTTCAGAGGTGGGGGGGGGGGCACGTTCGCCAATAAGACATCATCAGTGTGAGGGCCGCCACACATTTAAAATCGTCGGGTTTGACAGCATGATGGGGTGTTTTCACATGTGTGTATTGTCAGGGGCCGCACTAAAGGCAGTGGCCCACGGGCTGTTCTTCAACAACAAGAACAGCGTTCTTCAATGCAATGCCTCGTCACTTTTCCGCCCTCCCCCAGCATTCCGTCGCCTCCCCCAACTACGACGAGGCCTATCGCAACCCCTCCTCAACGCTCCCTGCTGTGTCACTAAAACTACACCACCACTTTCAATAAGCCAAGCTCATCGTATGTGCAATTGTATAAGTGCTGTAAAGCGCCTTGAAATCTAGATAAGACAAGATGCTGCTTTGTCGATTGACTTCAGAGATCGGCAAACGTGCGGGGTACGCTATCATATCGGACGATATTCGACAAAAGTGTTGCCGGATGGCTGGCTGGAGGGAGCAACGAGGGACACAGTCACGGCGAAATAATGTTTTGTTCTAACAAACAAGGCGATGTCAGTGAAATCCTGATATGTAGAACATATACGAGTCATGCATTCCACTGTTTGCGTGCGAAGAGCAAAAGTACGAGATTCAAACAGCCCGTTAACTGGCGACCATCGTCACCCACAAACCAGGTGCCTCTCGCATCGACCCTGACAACAAAGATCCATAACAAATCTGACAGTCCAAGAATTGTGAAACATCTCTTTTTTAAGCAACCTATGTTAATCAGGGCTTAAGTTCTCACGTAATATGTTCCAGGTCGTGATACTAATTTACAACTGTTACTATTTATAAGTTTACGTGAAATTGTCTGCGCTGTCAGTGGGATTCAAGTTGCACAAACCCACCACCCATCACGTTATGTTCGAATGTTGACTTTAGCACTGTACGTAGCCAACCGTGCTAATCAAAGGTAAGTTAGAATGGTGGGTTTAATATTTTTGTTTATATAATTTGACTCCAGCATGTAACTATGAAACACCAGTAATTAATATTTTCTTACAAATTCTGTACGTGTATGTAATATTCTATAATTATATAATTACAACTCATTACGTGCAAAGTATTTGCTCACTCTCGTATAGAATGTTGTGAGGAGACAAGCAGACTAGAGACACATGCCGTGACACGAGTGCGCTGTGACACCCTGCAGGACACCTGGACGGAGAGCGAGGCCGCGTGGCGATGTCTTGTCGCCCTCTCGTGGTCTTTGTCAGTATTTTGACTCCGGACGGGTTCGGCGAATTGCGCATTTGTAGACAAGTTTGTATTACTGTATACTATATACCTCAAAAACAAGATGTCACTTCATTTTCTAATTACCAATACTATAAAATAAAATATTACATCAAGCGTTGCAATACATGCAAGGAAATACTTGGTGTAGATGTACAAATTGCCAAGTAGATCTTAATTTTGGAGCTTGAGTCTGCAGAGAGGATTCCACGATACCTTGTTGGGGCCAAGTTTTCCCAGCAGAAAAGCCACGTGGTTCTTAGAAAATGGTACTAATTGTACCGACCCCCACCGATTGCGACCATTGTGCACTTGATTCGAGGGCATTGGTTCACGTCTGATAACGTGGCGTTTGTGCGTATTAGGGGTATCTAGCCTGGCACAAGTGCCGTGGTGAAGTCGGTCACCTGGTGGCAGCAAATGGCGACGCGTTTTTGTATTGGGTTGACCAATAGGTGCTCGCGAGCAAACATGCCTCACGGCCTGTGCAAGCTGAAGGGTGGGCTGTGGGCATCCCTGCTTGTGACAAGTTGCACTTTGGAGAACTAAATAAGGCAAGTGCTGTTAGCAAGCACCTATGAAGGCCATAACGCATAACGGTACACATGGCGGTGGGTGGCCAGCACACGGACGCCTTTGTCTCCCCAGTGGCGATGTTTACACACTGCATCAGGTACCCATTTGAGGCTGAGTCGATCTAGGGGATGCCCAGGACTGGTTCAAATAATCGTAACTGGTGTTGGCAGTGAAAGGAATCGAACTCATGTCAGCGGGTTCGCAGTGCAACGCACTAACCGCGACACTACCGCTCATCATACACTCCTCAACAGACGAAGCCTGGTCACAATGGATTTTTAAGCAACATGTGCTGTACTTTAGCAATTATTTGTGGATAAACTTGCCGATGAACAACCACAGAGGTACGTTCAAGGTGTTTCAGCTGATTAGTCAAAACATTACTGTGGTAATGTCTTTTGGCAATTTGCAAACTGCATCGTTGAGCACAACTTGTTAATTTGTAGAGAAAACATTTGCAATTTCATCCAATGCCTGATCACTGTAAGATCTCCAAATTATTTTAACCGTGCAAAGCTTTTCAAATTGTGACATTTTTGTAATTATTTTTTCTCCATCTCAGAATTCACGAATGCAAATTCATGATTTGAACGGTGGCTGGCAACGTGGTTGGATTACAAGTGGATGACTTATTTCGTTGGGGTCTACAAAAGCCCCTGAAGCCAGATGTTTTGAGTAGGCGATCGGGACCTGGCTGACCAAGTGGACACCGTGACGCGTTGACTCGGCCTGAGGGCCACCAAGCATGGACTCGAGCAATGGTGATGTTGATGCTCCTCAAGTCTCCCTCTGTAACCTCTCCCACCCAGACCCCAAAGAACTGGTCTGCATCTATAAATATCTTTTTTATGTATTCCCTAAACTACTTTTTTTTATTTGGACTCAACCTAATAATTGGCTTCATAGATATTTATATTTTCTGTAGCCTGGGCTGTCCATTGTATTATAAGCTTTTTCAATTTGATTACTAAAGTATTGTTACGGCACCCAAATAAAGCATGTTTGCATTAACATTCATGCAACGTATGGGAGTAACATTACAAGTGCTATAATTACATGGGTAATATTGACGTATTTAACAAGGCTTTATACCCGTGTGGAAAAGCTCATGGTTTATGGCTTACGAGTGTGGATACAATACTTCAGTTGTGTTTGTTTATTATTAGTTTTGAAGATAAATCACTGCGTGTCTACACGTCTTGAGAGTCTGATCCACTTACAGGACGTAAATCTTTGTTCTTAAACATGTGGTGCAGGGTTTTAACGAAAGGGCCGAAAGCTGCATCAAGTATGCTAGCTGGGTTGGAATCCATTAGGGATTTAGGAAAGTAATAACATTTAAGTATTCAATACAAGACTGGAACTCTTATAACTTAAGAAATATTACAACGATTTGTAACAATATTGAAAATCTCACAATTTTTATCAAGCAATAACTGATTGTATTGGTTTGCCAGTTCAACATCGTTATATGAATCTGATTGGTTAAAATTGGTTTCCTCCAGATATAGAGCGATCGATGTTAATTATCCTAATTTGTCTGATCCTATGTTTGGCAATTTTGAAATATAACATGCATCTCACCAGCCTGTGATTACTTCCTTTGAATTTAGGACAGACATCTCTGATGAATCTGGACTCATGAGAATCGAGTCCCATTTAAAATTAATTTCTCCATTTTCTCCATCTCTTTTGCTTCGGTTTACTTACGAATTTCTTGACCTCCTTTTTCCGGTGCTCGCATAAAAGTCATTACAGTAGTGTGTTCTTGTTCTCCATCGTCATTGCCTTTTGTTTGAGCATATACTACATAGAATTATCAGTAACTTGTAGTCGTTCAAAGGCCATGATTTTATTTGAGCAATTCTATACGATGTTGCCTGGAGTGTCAAAACTCTGATCCTGAAACACTTTCGAATCTTGCCCCATAAATATCATCGACTCTCCTGCTGCAATAGGAGTGCTACTTGTAAAAAATGCATGCATTCGACCTTTCCTTAACACGTCCCAGAGGCCAAATATGTCTCCATTCAATGTCCAATTGAACAAGCTTTGATTCTTGATACTGTGTGGCTATAACACCTCAGGGGGCAGGGCAGCCGTGTACGGTAATTATTTCCTGCCACCGCAGCTTGCGGATGGACCTCCACTAGAGGGAGTTCTAGAGATATACACGGCCATGTATATCAAGTTGGGGTGTATCTTGCCTCCAGTTTTTACACATTACCGATACAGTGAATACTTAATTATACGTTGTAAGAATTACACGAAAATAGACTCACTTATATGGCTGTATCCTTGTTTGAAATGGTCCTGTTATCTGCTTTGATCCGCAATGACGGGAATGAATAACTTCCCATGAATGATCACAAGAGGGCTGCCCTGCACCACTGAAATCATTCCTGTCTGTGGCTGATCGTTGAAAGGTTCTTGAAGACGTGCAGACATGCAGTACAATACTGACTTACACATACGTACGCACAGAGGTGCTTGGTCAGCAAATGTGTGAACACAAATCTCTTGGATATGGCGTGGCGTAACAGTTGAACCACTGTGGAAACATGCGTTCAATTCCCGGCCATGGCTAAACATTGCTAGCGAGTGAATCCGAATCAGAATAATTAGACTGGAGGAATCCGATGAGCTATGAAGCTCTTTTTCACAGATTACCAGTGATATCCGAACTGGTTCTAGGCCCGTCACCTTTCAACCTTGTTGACTGACTAGCATGGTGAAGTACGGCCAAACAACCTTATGACCAAGCTGGCATGGGGAGGCCGTCATCCAGCAGTGGATTGACAGTGCGATTGAAAGTACCATGCCAGCATGGTAGTGCACATCTGTGAATCCGAAACTTTGTAAATAAAGTTTTGTGTATAACTTGGATTTCTGAAATTACCCAACCACCTCTACTCTGCTGGGTAGTGGCATTACGGCACGTGGGTTTGTGAACCCATCTGTGTGGACCTTCTGGTTATCGCTTTGTATGCCTCGGTTCTACCAGATACTCTGTCTCCTTCCCGACGTGAAAAATATCTCCTTGCAGAAGACATTTACCAAACATTTCAGTCCAGGATCCGCCTGAAAACGGGATCCACGGTGGCGAGATGTTAACTACCTCACCAGGTATACAGGAGGTCGTGGATTCAATCCCGTTTGCGTGGATTTTAATCCGGGTCCTCCGGGTTTCCCTTCACATTTTATAAACATGCATTTAGAGTATTTTGCTGCGATAAATTTCCACGTGATAAGCCATTTTGTTCAACTAGCCAGGCCCCTTATGAAAAAAATCTACATAGCTCAGTGGACCTTCCCTGGTGAAATAAAAATGATGTAGTTTTAGCTTAGATTGAAAACAACCAGATTGAGACTTGAAGTTTGAGTGCGTACATTTGAAGAAAACATCTTTTCTGCTTGTTATATTTCCACTCGTGCTCTCAATGGCAATTCGAGCTTGCCTGACATGAAAAGACAAGAAGAGGATAAAATGTATTAGAGAACAAACAAGAATGAGACATCATAACTCTTTGGATAAACAGATACTGAAAGACCCGAGCAGGACATGGTACTGTGAACAATGTCAAACTTGATGCTATAAGCTAGGATATTGGCAACCAGCAAAACAATCGCACGTTATGTCAACTTGCGACCAAGGCAGAGATGGAGCGGTGTGGATTAGAGCACAGGTGGGTTACGTGTTTTGCGGCAACTGCAAAGGCTTGAGCAGTGTCTAAAGCAGAAGGGGAGGCTTTCATTTAGCAGTGGATAAAAAAAACGGTTTGCATTTACAAAACCGGGCCTTTTGGGCATGACAATAGCCCAACACGGATATAAAGCCCACACAATTTGCTGTATCGATATTCGAACATCTGGTGCTCATTGTGGGTATTCCTCTGGAGCCCCGCTGTTCGCATTAATCAACAAGTCCTCGCGATGGGAACGGGAGAGACCACCCGCGTCGTGCTTGAGAGGCCACACAGACGGGACGCGACCAACCAGAAGATCTTGTCTACACGCGAGGCAACCGAGCGCGTCGCGGGCAATGGCTCAATGTATAAATCGCAGCCACAACAAGATTTCCTTTTTGTCTCTGTTTGGCTGAAGTGTATTTAAGTTGTGGCATGTGGCATGGAAACCAGCCCGTTTTGTTTACTAAGAAATCTGAGTGTTCTGTCAAAAACTTTTGAAATCAATTTTGTTAGATTGGACAAAACGTATAGGAATGGCTTTCTTTAAGGGGAAACAGATATATGTTTCCTGGTGAATGTGAAAAAGTGGATTATTTAAAGACTATTGCTGCCAATACATTACAATTTAGCATGCGTGTGAACAAACAAACACGACCTCCTGGAGTCCTGCAATGTGAACAGTTTGAAAGGCAGGCGGTCATCACCTGGAAGAGTGTTTATGGCGTGCGAGACGCGACGCCGTGGCCATCGCTAAGCCAGGTCATTCAGCAAGGGTTCCTACCCTTGGGATTAACAGCTCTTAGATTGTTTATACAAAAACAACATTTCGTCGAGTCTACCCATGCCCGTGATCGGTTAACATTAAACACAATTATGAATCGGTCGCGTAAATTCTCGCAAATGATTATAATGCTTTGTTATGTGCTCGTGCAGCACATCCAGTTGGTGGTATAGTTTCTTAGTTTAAATCTTCATGCGAAAGATGCCTCCTGTGGGTTGAATTCAATGCACATGGACTTGCACTCACAGCTTTGACAAATGCCTGGCTCCTGGGCTTAAGGGTCAGTCAGGTGACTCGGGTCAACACCCACATTTACTCAAACTGTCTGCTAGGTGGTCCGAGGAAAACGACTTAAAAGAGTCAGTTGTTTTGGATGGTGTGCACCTTTTGGTTCCAAATGTTTTTTTGTTAATGCTTGTGGAAGTTTAACATGAATTCACATGGCAAATACCCACCCCATGAAATGGTCAATGTTTATATATATACTGTTGGGGGCATATTCTGTAGAATGGTGCATCAATTTGTCGATTATAAATGTATTCTTACATGCAAGATGCATATGTATCGGTAGGTGTGGGTAAGTGTTTGCATTTTACGCAAATTATGTGCTCACGTTACATTTGCTCTGAACAAAATTGTAGAAACGAGACAAAAACGATGTACGATACAAACGAGATTCAAAAAACCAGATTAATATTGAATTGTCAGCCAAAATAGTCATGATTCATTAGATCACAGCTGATGTCATCGATTAAATTGCTGTAGAATGCAGATTAAGTAGTACATGCTTAGCATATGCAGAGCATCAATACACCAGGTAGTGGATGGCGACATTTCACGTTACAGAAAACTTCCGCCAAACCAAAGGGATTCGTGTCCTTTCTCGGCCGTGTATGGCCTCCATATTGACGTTAACGAGAATGGTGCGGAACACGAAGCGGAATAGCTTAAACAATATTTATATTATTTATGGCACGGATTTTTGAAAGATAAATAATTTAGAAAACGTGCAATTACACCGCCTATCTGGTATCGCTGCAAACACAATAATTTAGCACTTTTTTATTATTACGAGTGCCCTGTCACAGTATTTTGTTTCCTGTTGTGCGAGGCACTTTAAACTGTTTGCTGTGGCAGGGTCTGGTTTAATTTGTTCTCTGTCAGTAAAGCAAGTGCATCTCACCTGTTCATTGTACCGGGGGCTAGGACATGTCACCTGTTTTGGGATAGCGGAGAGCTGTTCCTTTTGTGCACACAAGGGTCCATGTTGCTGAGTGAGTGATCCGAGCAAGTGCTCCATTTAATAAAAATATCGCTTGTTTCTGTTGTCTACGCATACAATAGCTGCTACATTATGGGTGTATACCCCCGTGATGTGTATCTGTGTCTGTGTATATAGATGTGCACCTGGCCTGGCACAGGCGCCGTTGGGACGTCACCGTCACTTAGTAGCAAACGGCGGGTATTGGTATAGATGTTGGTATTTGCTTTTCCAAACCTACGATTGTATTTGAGAAGTAGGCTGCAATAAAATAATATTTTAACCACACGGCATTTATTTCCGAAAGATGATCACGCCGCTTTATACACTTTTCGAAAAAAAGTATAAAAATTTTGCTTTGAAAAACCAAAGTGCTAAAATGATGTAACAAGTTGGCAGCCTGCTGCTTAAATTGGCGAGTATGCAACTGAACCACGTTCAAATAGAAGAATATGGAATAGGTTTTGGGATGGGTGCTTTTACAAATGTAACATGTACTGCATGTGAGAACCTATGTGTTCAGTACTGTGCTGTTGCTTTTATAGAAAATATAGATAGCTCTATTTTAAAGAAAAGTTGAGCTTCCATGTAATGTCACAACATCGGTAATTAAACATTAGTAATTAACAGGGTAGTCTTTCCAAAATGGAAATCAAAACAAAACTTGCATAGATTTGAAATTCAGCATCAACAGACGGTTAATGGGACTTTAGTTCAAGTGCCTAATGACCCATATTAAATACAATGGGGTACATACAAAATGTAAATGATTCCCATGAACTTGTAAGGATTTTTAGGTTCAGGATTAGCAGACCATTTTAATGTGACATTTGGTAAAAGTACCTCTAGACCCCATTTAAAAAAATTTCCGTCTTGATACAGTGTTCATTAATAAAACACATCATTGCAAGAATGTGTGATGCTCTCGACGAATCAAATTGAAGAGTGGATATATTTTAAAATTATCATTAAAATAATTTACAAACCCTTTAGTCAATCCACTGCTGGATGCCCCTGTGTCATATCTGCTATGGGGGGGGGGGGTGTCTGAAGGGAGCTGGACCGCTGCGGTATCGCTTGCCATTGTTAGAGCCAAGGCTGGTGGGGGGGGGGGGGGTCGAACAGAAGTCGTCCAGAGTCTGTAGGGCAGCACGTCAACTGCTGCGCCACTGCCTCCCCACCACTTATAAGTCAATTATATTACTACACATGGCCATACTTCGGTTGTGTAATTGTGTACGTGCATTAGGCGAAGTGCATGAATGTGTTTTCACATCATTTGAAATGTAAGAGGTTTTAGGTTCTGGTGTATCGTTGCGCGATGTCTCGCCATTTGTTCAACGACCACTTGTTTGGCTCATGTGCACATTGCTTTTTTAAACATTAGAAGTTTTTGCCTTCATTTGTTTGGATGCAGGCTGTGCAGCTGATTTGAGAATATAGATTTCGGGTTTTATGTGGTTACAGTTCCATTCTAGACTTGACACGTGAGGACTCTAAACTGATGTGTGCTTTTGTCAATTTGTAATTAAGAGACTCGGTTCTGTTTACGAGGTTTATTATGGCAATAAGAAAGAACATCCCACAGGATTTGCTCCAGGTAAGCAATTTCTAGGACATGTGATACATGTGCAAATGTTAATTATATATACATATATTAGCACACTTATTTAATTATTATAAAATCCTGAATGCATCTGCAGACAACCCCTATATTTCTGCAAGCCTGAAAAAAACCGAACTGAGAATCCATACAAAGTTAACATCATATACATGTCAGACGGGGCAACAGTGTTACTCTAAAGTCAACTTGATCCCCGTCACTGCTGCCGCAGTGCCTCTGAGAAGCCGCCCGTTCGCATCCATCTCGCGGAATGGCAGAGTTGCAACATTTGGCGGGTCCCTGGACACCCAGCTGTGCAAATTGGGTACTCCACTAAGTCAATCGGCAGATTGTGTCGTGGGATAAAGTGTGGGTGATGTAATTTCTCCCAAGACTTCTGGCTCGCGTGGAAGAGAGAGGCCCTTTCCCCGGAGACATGAGGCAGCCAATGCGAGGGCTGCACCGGTGTAGCGGCGACTTGTGGCGGACATCCTGCGCCGAGGGGCGACAACTGCCAGGTTTTAATGCCTCGAACCGAGACCACACACAGCAATGACGATTTGCATGTTGCTATTTGAGCAGTGCTTCCAGGGGCTCCAAGATGAACGTTTGAGCGTTGGAGTTCATATATATATTGCATAGGGTGATATATCCAGAGAAGATGTTGGTACCATTTTAATTTGTATAAAATTTAGTCGTACCGATTTATTTACATGGCTAAGACAACATTATTTGGTAATCCACTAATTTGAAATTATTATCAATGTTGTTGGTCATATCCAGCCAATGGAGCCACTACATTTATGCCACCCAGGTCGTGCCGAAATAAAGTATCTCTGGTCTGGGCACATGGACCATATGTATACACAGTTTCTGTGTTGGAGAGTAAACCCATACTCCAATTGTAAATGTTGTGAGTTTACTCTCCAACACATCGGTGTGCTGAAGCCGTAATTAATTGACACGGTTTGTTTACATGACAAACCTTACTAATTGGCTGTGTCGGGTGATGGTGGGTTAACGACTCATCTGTATTTACGCGATCTAACCCAAAAAACCTTTGTTATGAATTATGCTAGTGTGTCACCTCTCTGTGCATCCTGCATATTGTATGCGTGGTGTATCAAGCTAGAAGCTATTGGGGGTGATCCACTCGTTGCTTGTCAAATGCCTGCAGCCCTACCACGTTCGATCCACACGTTTGTGCAGAGTTGGGGAGTAGATCAGATGTCCAATTGCACACGTATTTGCCGAATGCATAACGAGCCCTGTGATACATTAAATCAAGATGTTTAATTGTGCCGCATCTGTATTTGCCCTGGTTGTTTTCTCCTTTTGTGGCCACGAGGGCGAGGTTACAGGTGTAGATGTTTTGTGACATCCATCTTCATGGTTGTGCCGTCAGTCACCTTGTTGTTGGGCTTGCTAATTATTCTTTTGACGTAAATTAATTGCGCAAATGTTCTTGAACACTTCCATCGACTAACGCTTAAAATCATAAAGGCAGTGCGAAAGGCCATAAAGACAAGGTGTATTGTAGCATGGAATTGTCAACGTTTTGACGACATTTGTAAACACTACGGGTTTAAAAACGTCAGTACCCCAAACATTATGTATTTGTCTCTTTTTTTCATTGTTTGGTAAATTCAATATAAAGTGGCCCGTGGGAGCAATAAATATTCCATCTGTCATGTCTCTATTTTGATAACTTGGGACAGCAGGCTATTGTTATAGTTTTGCATGGGGGCTTGGGGCAATACTCACATGAAACAGCAGTGATCGAATTTCTTGCACCTGAAGGTGCATCGCTGATTCATATTTTTGCATGCCGATTTTTTTCTGGGTGAATCCTGCGGTGATATAGGCACTGAGCTGATGAGTTTTGAGAGCATACAAATCGTTGGGCATTTGAGTAAGGAAGGTATGTATCGTGCAGATTGGATCCAACCAATGCTGTGAAGTTTTACATTAACACATTCCTGCGGAGGGAGCTGGTAGGAACGTTGGGTTGCTCGATCAATGGCCAGGGTCAACGGCGGCGTGGTGTATTCCACAAATATGCCCGACTGTGAGGGCGGGCACAAGCCGGCGTGAGTAGGTTAAACGTTGAGTTTTATAAGGGCACCACGGGGTGACCAGCCCCTCCCCACCCAGCCCCACCCCTCCCACCCCCCACCCAGCCCCACCCTCCCCACCCAGCCCCTCCCCACCCTCCCCTCCCCACCCAGCCCCTCCCCACCCTCCCCACTGAGCCCCTCCCCACCCTCCCTTCTCCACCCAGCCCCACCCCTCCCATTTTTGGATGCACGACGGACGGACACAATAATCCCCTGTGGGCTGGTGTAACCAGGAGGTTCCTACCAGTATGAAGTTTGCTCCTTACTTACATGATTTGACGCCTTGTTAACAATCCGGGGTTCACGTGCTATTGAAGAATATATTATTTCGTCTCGTGTCAATACCGTCTTGTTGGTATCGTCTGTTTAGTTTGTTCTAATTCTTTCTTAAAGGTTGCTGCCTAGTAGTTTGTATATACATTGCACACGTCATCATTGTTGAATCTTTCTGATTTCACAGTTTGTGTCTCTCCAGATTATGCTATCGATGTCAGATCTCTTGCACAGCAGTTGCAACCCTTCGTGTTCGAGAACAGCCCATGGAAGTGGATCTCACAGAGCTACCTCTCGAGAGCCCGTAAGAGGCAGCACTTCCCCCCCACCCACTCTGCCACGCGGCGGGGCTGCCCGAGTCGAGCTCACATTCTACATTCAAACCGGCTTGATGCTATCGCTGTGCTTGAGAACACAGATTAATCACAAACCCCACACATTCAACAATAACACTGCCAAAACATTAAGTCAAACATAATGGTCATTATTTGTATTATGAAGTGTTTTTGCCCAAAACGTTGCCCATTATATCGTTTTATTTTTCAGGCAGTGTTTTGGACGAATGTGAGAGGTTTTTTTGTTGCTTGTGGTTGTGCATTACTGCCAGCGTAGTATCGCTAAAGAATTGGTTCAATCACAGGCAACTGCCTGGATATAGACCCAGAATCTCAGCGATGACTTCTCTGCAGTTACGTATGACCTCTGAGCAACTTGTCCACCTCTATAAATTATTGATCCGTACAGCACCCGTAACTTCATGTATTGTGTGCATAAACATCAACTGTGATCAAGCAGTGGTGACATGCCTAGTCATAATGTACATGCAAGAAGAATATGAACGTACACCCCTTTGTCAAGCCACTCCCTATGCTATCAGTCATGGGGAGTCTTTGTCCATACTCCATCACGGTGGCCAATTTGTGTTGGAGAAAGGGGGTGGACTCCTATCAAACTCCACCGATGTTAGCCATGGATAACCACTGTGCCACTGACCCCCTATGGCATGTATACAATATGACTGGGCTTCCCAAACTTGCTGACCCAATGAGCCACCACGAGTCTTGTGGCCATGAGACGCACGGTGGGCATGCGGCTTGTCTTCTTCTTCTCCCGGTTGGTTTATGGAGTCAAAAAATAACTTGAAATCTTTGGGAGCACATCAGACGTACTCGGGTCTGGCTCCGCTGCCAGGAGCGAGTGTCGTGGGTCGCGTCGCGGATTGCTGCTGATGTCAAATGAAGTTGCGAGTTTCGTCTCTAACTTGAGCTGCACCGTGAGCCGTAATTCGGCCACCCCTGTAATAAACAGAAATGCTTGTGCAGTGACGTGCGAGGTTTCCTTTGTTGCGAGGAAGATTGTAACAGTAACTCTAAACACCGGTAGCTGCGGGGAAACCCCAAGTCGGAGAAGACATTTACGCAAGGGGGAAGGCAATGAATCCGACGCTTCCTCGGCTGTCATCACACACATGCCACCGGCCCTCCGCGACAAAGCTTTCTTTGCAGCACAAGTCCGACGTTGTCCGTCTGTGATCAGCATTGCCCCGCGATGGGGTAGAGTGCTCTCCAAGGCCGCTCGTGCTGTTTACCCCCTTACTCTATGGCAACCGCGTGTTTAACGTTGTCTGTTTGTTGAGGCGAGCACTTGCTAAAACCTACACGGCCTGCAAGTGAAGTCCGTTTCCAAAACTCTACGGAGGATGTTTATGTTGCCGTTTTACAAACCATCTTCGCTTCTCCCGAGCAAGAGGGTGCAACGAATGTACTTTTCACACGGACGTTTCTTTTGTGACAAACATCGTCATCGCGAGAAGAAGAGCACGTATCTCCTCTGAAAGGGCTGTTCCCTTTGCAAGTTTAACTTATGGGCCTCCGTCGAGTTATTATGTGATCAATTTAATTGCATGTTCAACGTTCCCAAAAGACAGGGCTGGTGTTTGTTTCCAACTGCTTGGCAAGCGCCAGGCAGTTGGATCCAATTGCGCGATCGGAGTTATTACCGTAACTGACGGCTCATTTGGCTTGGCTCGCAGTACCACACGTGACTAGGTCTGGTGATTTGCCAAACGTGAGACCCATTGTATGGCAGTGTTGGTGAAATTAAATACAAATAAATGAATCACAGTCCTGTGTCAACCTGATGTTAACTACCTCGCCTGGTGTACAGGAGGTCGTGGGTTCCATCCTGATCCTGATGAGATGTTAACTACCTTGCCTGGTCTACAGGAGGTCGCGGGTTCCAGCCCGATCCTGACACCTGCTGCTGTATATTTGGAATTTGCGTGCTCTGTCCGTGGTCGCGTGGACCTTGCCTGGTAAAAACAGTTATTTGGATACCTTCCCATGCCTTGTCAAGAGAGGGGGGGGGGGGCTTTTTTGACGATACTTTACTTTACCAACCCACACTTGGTGACGGGGGGTGGTTGAGGTCTGATCGGGATATTTCACTTGCCACCGATTTTAGCCGTCGCTGGGAATCTGACTCGTTTCGCCGTGTTCCTCACATGACTGTGCATTCACCACTGCACCATCAATGTCATCGAATTTTATTGCAAAAGTACTCCGTGGGAATGACCCGAGTTTGAGCATCATTGCAACTTTGAAAAAGGTGCTGCCCGCTTAAATGAGCCCTTCAATTTGTTTGACAAGCCCGGAATGTGACCACGCCTAACTGTCCATTTAAAATGTTAAATATATACCATTAATCATATAAAATGACGTAACATGGGTAATTATTTGTCTGCCAATGATAATTTGCGAGTCAAGTTTGGCAGACTGACCGAAATATAACTTTATCACGTGGTTCACGTGATGCAACTTGATGCCTCTTGGCGTGAGGCTCGCTGGCAGCAGCTTCCCAGTCGTGGTCATACTTGATACGACCATTGTTATTACCGTCTCAATACAATGGTACCATTTTAATTCATAAAGCATGTGTAAATGTGTCCTTATCTGAAGATGCTGTACACAATATTAGATGGCGGGAAAGGTCGAAGAAGGGATTATTCATGCACCTTATGGCGGGACCCCGGGGTCCCTCCCATAAGCCCCCGGCTCTCGCATAAACTGCACTGCGACGTAATTTTACGTCTGTTGAAGGCGAACGCGACGGCGATCTGTTCCTCTCGACGAGCTCTGCACGATGCGCTAATTAAAGTTTCAAAGTTTTGTTTCTTCTGTGCATTCGTCCTCGCTGTTGCGCTTGGACGACACGACAAGAGAACGATCGGCGCCAGGCGGGTCGCGGCGTTTGTGTGCGCGCTGGGACCGAGTCGCCAACAATACATTTATTATTTACGAGTTTCACTTCCGTTTATTCGGGACCCCGGGGTGCCGCCATAAGGTTAATTTGTTCTTATGGGAAAATGTTAAACCTCAATCTATGCTTTAAAGGTACCCTATAGACAATACAAACGTAATTTGACCCGATGAATATATTACCATTGTACAGGGTAGTCCAAAAGTCAGGACACATACGGTGATTGCTGCATTTATTTAACGCTGGCATTAAAACATTGTAATTGGTTATTCTTTAAGTTAATATTGTATATATTATTGTCATTAATATCTGTTTTATTTCTTCCTTTCAGATGACATTTGAAATTGGAAAGAAAATGTACTGAATTGAGACAAAACATCAGTGATGAATGTTCAAAGATTACCCCCCAATCTTGAAAAAGTCCTACATTTTCTTTCAGAAGATAATTCATGCATGCATGAATGTAAATGTCAGTCATTTTGAACATTTGTCAAAATAAAGGAAATAACCCTTTATGATTTGTTTAAACAAATATAATAACAATATGTCCTGACTTTTGGCCCGCCTTGTATATTATTAACCTATTATGCCACGAGTTAACCTTCGCTCAGCAGAAGGGAATTTATTCTCCCTTGCCCCTAAGGTCTGGAACGTCCCCCCCAGCCATCCGTGCTGTGATCTCCCTGCCCTTGTTCAAGCCCAAGTTCACGACCTTCCTTTGTTCCCTTTGCCTGTGATGGACTGTCTCTCTCTAAAATAAATATGCACCCCGTTTATGTGCAGTATCTTGAGATGCGGTCACATTTTACACGTCGAATACTGCCACGTTACGCGCTTAGCGAGTTTCCAGCCACAATGCACGGATTCCGTGTGGACACTGATGGTAAACATGTAACAAAATGTGAAGGTGCAAAAACAAGAATTGCACTGAGAGGCAGGAGGAGGAGCATGACTGGAGAAACTATGAACTTAAAGACCTAATTAACTGGTTATTAAATTGGAATGAGCGGGACGGGTCTATCGAAGGAAGTGGCAACCAATGTAGAAACTGTCCCCTACAACATGGAGGGGGTGGAGCGATAGGATCTTGGTTTGCAGTCGCTAAGAGGTGGGTTGTTGCATTGCGAAATCATGAGCCATGCCGACAGCTCGGGGAGGTCTTCGTTCAGCAATGGATAGATCACGGGTGATTATGATGATGGTGGTGATGATATACAGTTGTGTCCGTGACATTTATATACAAACGTATTAGACAGGTTGATGACGACGACGGAGATCAAGCGCGTATTCTTTGTGCAGGTGAAATGTTGATAATGCCCCAATTGTTGATTTACCAAGGCAAATACACGCGACAATGCAGAGGGGCTTTGGAAAAAAATAAAGTGTCAAAAAATAACAAATCCCCCCCCCTTGCCGCAAGTTTCACAATGGGTGAAATAATTACAAAACTGTTTGTTCTGTGGGTTGTATTTCCAAAAGAGGTCTTGGCATGTTTGACCTGGCCGAGTCTATTCATATCGCATTGTCCCGAGCCCCCATCAATACATGCAGCCCCCTTCGTGTGTGTCCCTGTCTCCATTTGCTATGTAAGCTATGTGCTATGCATTATGGCCTGAATGGCTGCAGCTGAATAGGGCCCCGTGATAGCCGTTTGTGTAAATAGCTGTCACTGGCAAGCCATGCGTGCCAGGATTGTTCCTGTTTGCCAAAAGCAAGATGGGCAAGACGGCTAGGGGCGTAGCAAGGTGAGAGATGTTAACTACCTCGTCTAGTACACAGGAGGTTATGGGTTAGATCCCGACCCTGACGCCTGTATATTTGGAGTTTGCATTTTCTCCCCGTGATCGTGTGGATTTTTCTCCGGGTCCTCCGGTTTTTCCCTCCACATTTAGACGCAACATCACACCTTTACAGTATTTGGCTGTTATACATTTCCACATGGTAAGCCACTTCATTGGGCTATCATTTGTGGCCAAGTCTCTTCTGGAAAATAGCTATATAGTTCAGTAGGGCCGTACCTGGTAAAATAAAAAACAATAATTTGACAGGTTGTCGGTGGTGTGCCTTTCTCTCATCTTGCATCTCTCTCTCTCCCATCTTGTGTGTCTCCCTCTCTCTCATCTTCGACTGCATTTGTTCTGGGATCACGAATGGGAGGCATGGCGCCTTCGCTCTCAAAGCACCGTCACATTCATCGCTTGGAACTTCAAACACCGAGGATGGGCAACGAGCATTACCGATGCAGTGCATCAGCGGAGACACAATGGGGGAAGGTTTATCCCCGTTTTGGCACAATGAAGCCAAATGTTTATTCGCAGATTACGTTTGCAGATAGAGTAGATTGTGAATTTGATGTTTGCGTGTTTGAAAAATAGCAGCTGCTTGCTTGCTTGTACAGTAGATTGAATTAGTTGTTGTTACCATGCTCTGTGTGTGATAAAGATCAGGGTAATGTTTCGGCAGAGTCCTAAACAATGTATTGTAAAATTATTTGCCATTATATATTTATTTGTTTGTAACAAGAACTTTTACAACAACCACTGTTCATACAGCGAGGTAAGCCAGCTGGGAAGTCCGGTCTTTGATGTCGATGTGGCGTGCGGCTGTCTTGGGGCTGTGACTCGAGCGGGTGTGGTGGTGGTGATGGTGGTTGGGGCTATTTTGGTTGTCATTGATGGTCAACCCCGTGACATGGTGCGTCCCTATTCATATTGGGGTTAAGCTGAGGGGGTGAGTTGATGAGAATGGGGACAATATTTGATGCCAATCGTATATTTGTATTTATTCAACCTGCTATAGCTCAAGTGTTCCAGAGATGCCAGCCAGAACAATCTGTTAATAGACGACCAGGTAAATTGATCGGGATTCATAATTCCTTGAGGGGCATAGAATGGTAATCGCGGCTGATGTCCCAAATTGGCCAAATTATTTGATGAAAAGTGTCTTTTGTTTGTTTCTAAACTGTTTGCATTTAATTGAAATCTCATTTTAAGTTGATTTTATTTGTTACACAGATTATTCCGTTTAACCATTTGCCCGGCTATTTTACACGGGAGATCCGTGGTGCACGAGAGAGCGAGTGCAGGGTCCTTTAGGAATGTTGCACAACTAACAAACAAGGTATTGGACAGTCGTTAACAAAATGCACACGAATAAAAAAAAGCAGTGCAAATTTAATATGAGTGCAAGAGGCGCCAAAAAACAGTTAGGTACAGGTGCAACTATGCTCTGAGTTTTAGTTTCAGAGGGAAATGAAGAGGGGGAGTGAAGGGAGGGAGCCAAGCTGTAGATGAGCGGCAAGGGGATTCCAGAAATGTGGAGCAGTAATGCGCAAATACTTTTAACCACTGCGGAGTGGTAAAAAAGAGATCTCTGGAGAAAAAAGACCATACACAAGAGTCTTGGCTGTCGTTGAGTCGACAAGTGCCCTGAAGTAGGAGGAACATTCAGGCGATACAAGTCAGGTGAAGGCACAGCTCTGCAATGTCTCGCTCGTGGCCACTGCTGGAAGAAGGGCCTCCTCTCAACGGGGAGCTTTGGAAATCCGAACTCGAGGATAGATGTGGACTATTCTCACGCGAGTTCGATTCCCTCTCACGGTCAAAACCAATGACGATTATCTGAACCGGTTATGGGCCTCCCCTAGGTCGACTCAACCTCAAATGAGTACCCAGTGCAATGTATAAACATCGCCACTCGGGAGCCAAAGAGAGCCGGGCTTGGTGCTGGCCACCCACCCCCTCGCGTGCCGTGCCGGCCTTCATCGGTGCTCGCTAACAGCACTTGCCCCAACTGTCAGCGACGGCTACACGGGGGATCTTTGGTGTGAGCGGTAGATGCTACGAGCAGCGCAGGCTCGGCCGCACGCCGAGCAAGTGCAGCCCAAACCAGCTGCAGCTGGCGGTTGAGATGCAGCTTTCCATGCCTTCGTCTTCTCCCACAGCCACAGCAACACGCCAATGTTCACAGCGTGTGGCTCCCGCGTGAATAGCGGATCTCCGCTCGAATCTGTCTCGGTGTTTATGTTACATTGGGTCGGTGATTGTTTCAGAGAGTCCCTGGCAAGCTTTCTCTGCCAAAAAACGTAAAGATGGATGAAAGTGATCTTTTTTGGAATTCTGATAGGCTATCTTAGAGTGGGGATGAACTGTGTATAAGGCACTACCACTAGAGTACAAGGTGGTATGCGTATCCATTATAATCCCCACATTATTGTACCCCCCACTGTTTCCCTGTAATCTTGTGAGAATGGGGTTGAGAACAAAACAAGGGGCAGCGGATATGGCGTGCCAACAATAACGAAGTAGCGATTATAGATTATCCGCTCATTATTATGTAGAAGTAGATGACCAAGAGGTTTGCATCGTAGGAGGCACGTTTTTATCCTGGGCGGGTGGTGAGGGGGAATTGAGGTCATTCATTCATCAAGGAGCAGAATGTGTATAATGTGTATAAGTACATTTTCATTGACGTGCGCGGTGGTGACTCTACTGCACATGGCTTGTAATCCTGCGCTGTGGAGGCACCGAGGGTTGGTGGATCACCGCACGAATGTTGTGAAACTCCCTTCCCGTGGTTGTCGAGGAGGAGTCATACCCTGGTTCGCCAGGAGAATAGAGAACAACAGATGTGGACACCACTTGTCACGTCTAAATGGGATGGTGCTTATTCCCCGCACGCATGGGTTTTACTCGGGAGCTCCGGTTTCCTCCCACATCTAAACACTCGTCACGATACCGTCTTCATAGGTAAAGGACTGCAGAGCTTGGCGGCAATATGGCGCTGGGTCGCAGGCAGCGTGGCTGCTTTCCTTGCTTCTATTTGGTTCCTCGTGCCTCAGAATTGTTCTCGAAAACGGTGCGTGTTGCAAGTGAAAAGTATCATATATATGTTTTATAAATCGCATGCACAAACGATGGCACAAAACAAGGGAATGTCTTCATCGAGGGCACTCCACATTGTGACAGTGAAATAAAAGCACAATTCACATTGCAAGCTTTTGATATAACAGCGAAGAGGCTGGTTCTGTTGGATGGTTTTGATAAAAATAGATATATTTGTTTCCAATAGAATAACATTGTGGTTCAAAAAGGGTATAATTTCTCGGCATCCACGTAGCAGCGAGACAAAGGTGAAACATCTAATCTTGTTATTCCACTCGAGCACACCGCACATTCTGCCGCAAGAGATGAATTGCCAATGTGATGCGACCCATACCTTTCCCTGATGCGTTTTAGTGTCGCACCCCGTGTTGTTTGGCGCAATGTTCAATGGTTTTGCCGCACATGCTGGGAACTCAATTCGGTTTGGTACATGGAGCGAAATGTTGGAGACGTGGTGCAACCCGAAGTTGCGCCGGAGAACTATGTATGTGTGTATGTATGTATGTGTGTATGTATGTATGTATGTGTGTATGTGTGTGTATGTGTGTGTATGTGTGTATGTATGTGTGTATGTATGTGTGTATGTATGCGTGTATGTATGTGTGTGTATGTATGTGTGTATGTGTGTATGTGTATATATGTGTGTGTGTATGTGTGTATGTATATTGAAGGACAACAAACTAAACACAAAAAGCAGAAATAAGTTTTCAATCGAAATATAAAAGTGCATATCTCCAGTGTTCTTGCTAATATCGAAAGGAAGAGCATTCCAGACGGCCGCAGAAGCGCATCTGAAAAGTGCGCGATGCAGTGACCGTCTTCGATCGCTGGCCAGCTCAAAGCCGCTGCTGCGAGGTTGACCGGAGTCGACTCGATGGCACGGCCGCGCTACGCGACCCGCCTCACCGTGCACCCGGGGCACGTCCTGCGGGACGCGGGGGAGCTCTGTGAATTTCACGTTCGAAAACGCTTCAGTGGAGGGTCCTTAACGAAGTTGTGTTGCCCGAGTGCTTCTATGGCACTCGCGGCGGCGGCGGCCTCGTGCCCAACGACGCTCCCCGCTGTGCCCCCAAGCCCAAAGCGCATCCATTAGACCGCTCGACAGCACCCCCCCCCCACTGCTGTTCGTCACGAGAGGAGATGGCACCGTGCCAGATATGAGGCACTACAGGTGAATGATTGTGCCAGGGCCCAAGACAGGAATATGCCCCATCATGGCCCCAACACCTGCAATGAACGGGGGGAGGGGGAGGTTGGAGGAGGTCGAGAGGGAGCGAATTTGACGTGGCATCTCCCTATCGCCGCTGATGTCGCGGTGAGTCGCACTTTTGCCGAGGATCCATTGCACCGCTCCGAAAGGTGTGCCAGCTGATAGATGGGCTTTGTCCGACACATGTCGGATGGAGGAAGTAACCCGGCCATCGCTCGTGGTGCCTATGTTTGCGTGCTGACAGCCCAATTAGCGTTTGTCCCCGCCACGCCCCATCGTCGTGAAGTGGGTGTTGTGGTGTGATCTCACCTCGGGGTCAGCATGGAGGCGTGTGGCGAAAATAAGGCGTTGAAACATTGGCTTTTATCAGGCAAATAACAAGCTGGTGAATCAGCTCCCATTAAGTGATTCTTAAGCAATATTAAATTTTGTTAGGGCATTTATATATATATATAATGTATGCAAATGTACATGCAGGAACAAAGACAAAGAACCCCTCTGTAGACTTGCAATAGACTGTTGGGGTAAGTGTTGTTATTGTGGACCTCAGGGTGCCGCCAACAACTACCCAGCTGTCTTTGTCTCCCCAGTGCTGAGATTGGGACTGCACCAGGCAACGAAATTAAGGCTGAGTACAGGAACAGGTCAAATAATCGCAGCTGATGTTAGCCATGGCCGGGAATCGAACTGTGGGAGCTAGGTATGTAGTACAGTATGCTAACTACCACACTGACGATCCATCCTGGAACACGCACATGCAAAATAGATGCACGCGCTAGGCATGCGTGCTGACACTTGTGTGCATGCATTCTAACACGTGCACGGATTGTGCTTGTCCACAAACATAAAGTCAAGTTTTTTTCAAAAAGATGCATTTTTAAATTATTACATCACCCAAAGATTGTACTGATCTGGAAAATTATGCATAGTAGAGGTATTATGGATGATATTGGTCGCGAAAGCCGACTTGTTAAACTGTAAAATGATGTTGGTGAGCGCTACAGTAGGTTTTGTGACATTCTCATAATAATGATGATTTTGATTTTGTGTGGCAATTGAAGAACGACTTGTGGGAGGTTCAGTTGTTGGTGATTTAACAATTCAGTTGCTTTGTCGGAGTTTGGATTGCAGATACACTCACCCACCGCCTTCACATGTATATGTGGGGCAGTGCAGCGTTACACGGCCCATGGTCTGGTGCTTGTAGCTGCAGTCGCACTCCTTGGCCCAGTGGCCTTCACTGCAAGGCCCACGGGCCACTGGCGGTCCCTGGTGGCCTTTAGTGTGGCCCCTGACGTGCGGCCCCTGACGATACACAACAACACGTGACAACAGCCCCTCACGCTGTCAGGCACAACAATGGTTTCAAATGTGTGGCGGCTCTGGCACTGATGATGTCTTATTGGCAAAAGTGGCCCCCATCCGAAAATGAGTGCATAGGGGTGATGTAGTTGTTTAATGAAAGCATGAAAAGTGTCCTTGGATAGACAGATGTGCTTGATATTTTCCCAGGCATAGCAATAATTAAGTTCATTGGCTCATAAAAAAGGAAGTTGCTATTACCATAAAAAAATAGAGGCTAGTAGAACAAAAATAATAATCACCCCCAGATGTGAATTTGTTTGAGACTCTTGTGGATTTAACTTGAGTCATTTCCAGGAATGAAATGTTACACGTGCATTTGTCGAGAGAAAAAACGATGACATTCACAGAAAATCCACGTTAGACAATTGACCTCCTGCATTCTGGAACCCACTGGATATGGCTCTCTGTAGAATCCGTAAAATCTAATTTCACGCATGTCAATATTCATGCCTTGCTTAACGCGAACCATTATTAGCATGCATGACTTGATACAATTATAATATATATTATAAAACCACGAACATGTCAGGGTAAATATGTTATTTTATTCATTTAAAAATAAAGCTCAAACTTTGATTTTGAAATAACACGCTCCGTTGAATATTCAGCAATTACGTTCCAAAATAAATTAAGGAAGTCTGGAATTATGACTGAATTGCCCAAGTGGATGTAGCCAAAATGCCTTACTTTTATTTATGTTTCCACTTGGTAAAGTTGATTGTTTGTAGACCTTTATCTAGTGAGCTATAGACGCAGCCTTGAAAGTACAACCTTGGTCACTCCACTGCTGTTGGAAGGGCCTCCACTAGAGGGAGCACGAAAGAGCCCATTGAAACGAAACTAAGTATACGATTAAACTACTTTTTATTTGACCAGGGAAGACCGACTGAGATATTTCGCTCTTTTTTCAGAAGCGACC
Organism: Lethenteron reissneri; assembly: GCF_015708825.2. Classification (NCBI taxonomy): domain Eukaryota; kingdom Metazoa; phylum Chordata; class Hyperoartia; order Petromyzontiformes; family Petromyzontidae; genus Lethenteron; species Lethenteron reissneri. The sequence continues at coordinate 667,047 of NC_083787.1, forward strand.
TGGCCACAAATGATAACTCAACGAAGTGGCTTGCCACGTGGAAATGTATAACAGCCAAATCCTCTAAACGCGTGTCGTTTCTAAATGGGGAGGGGAAAACTGGAGGACCTGGAGAAACATCCACGCGACCATGGGTAGAACATGCAAACTCCAAATATGCAGGAGTCAGGGTCAGGATCGAACCCACGTTATATCCTGTATACCAGGTAAGGTAGTTGACACCTCGCCACCGTGGCGCCCGGGATGAAACCCTCTTCTATGCTGGCCAGACGTCTTCGAAGAGGTTTGAGTATCCACACGAAAGCACATGTTGAATTGCGCATTTCAAGAAATGGTGTTTTCGTTCAGTAAAGGCCACCGACTTGTGTGTTGGCGGTGAGCAAGTACAAAATAAATCTATTCAAGAGAGGGGACCTTTTGATTTTAATAACCAAGAAAAAACTCTACTCTCATAGGCGCGTCCAAAAAGCCGCCCGTGTAAAAGCCAGAAAAGAAACAATATCGATGACAAAAGCCGCTCCTAAAAGGACAACATCACAATAGTGCGCCGGAGCTGCGTTTATGCCACAATCATTGCAGGTGCAGATTAAGTGCTGGACAATAGTGTTGTATGTCTCTCTGTTTAACAAAAGAGAATAATAACCCCAAAACATGTCGCGCACTATTACATTGTCCCGTGATGCAAAAACAGAAACACTGCCACGGTTCGCTGCCTCTGTTTCTGTACAGCAGCTGTGTGACGCAGGCAGGGATCCAGCGACGCTGTAGATGTACTGAGCCCCACAAAGTGGGCCCCGGTGTCGGAGTTATCGATCGGTCAATCAAAGATTTGTAGCGCCCCATATTAAAACAAAAACTGAGACTGAAGCACGGATGGCACTGAGAAAATTCAACGAGAACAGAAGAGAACAGAAAGGATTTTAGTCCTGTTCTAAAAGCATCGATTGTGACGGCTGGTCGGACTTAAGTTGGCGGACTGTTCCAGACCACCGGTCTGGTCATACACTCAACGTACTTGATCATAAGACGCTCTCCCCCCCCCGACTTCTGCTTTACAAGAAAGGGAGGGAGGAGACGCGTGACGCACAAGCGAGAGCGGTGGATCTCAGAGCGTGGCCCACGATATTCCTCCTGGTCGTCCGTGGGCTGTGATGCAAACGCAGCTTGATCTGGAAACAATAACAATGTTTATAGCTTTTGTTATGGACATTCATTGATATTTTACTCATGATATTTAATACAAAAAATCAAGTTAGGTAATTACCCTGATAAAAGTGCCCTAACCCTAACATTTAAATGCCCCCCCCCCCAAAAAAAACCTGTAACCCTTTTATGTTCCGGTAATATGAATCATGTTGTATGAGTGGCATTTGGAGAGGTGAGTGCATTTTGTCACCAGGGGTGGCGGGGGGCTGGGTGATCCGCGGGCCAAACATATTTGGGTAACACTGAGCTGGAGAAGACGGCAATTATCTCCGTGTGTGTGTGCACATTATGTATACCATGTTGGTAGACTGTTCCAGACCATCGGTCTGGCCTGATGTCTCTTCTTTTAATCGTCAGTATTGTTGGCCAAAAATCAATCCACTGCTGGATGAAGGGCCCTCTCCAAGCCGTCGCCATCTCCTCGTGGTTCCTTGCATGTGTAGTTACACATGCATGTGTAACTACACATGCATGTGTAACTACACATGCATGTGTAGTTACACATGCATGTGTAGTTACACATGCATGTGTAGTTACACATGCAACAATCCATCGAGCTCCGACGTTGCACAGAGCAAGTACTGGGATCCAGTTACAGTGGGGAGAGAACGAGAGGTAAACTCTCTTTTGCGACAGATATTTGCAGTGGCATTTGAAGGTGTTTTCTGAAAATGGATTGATATGTAGTTATAGTATGTACTTTAATAGGATATAACAGTTCATTCATGGATTAAAATCCTTTCTAAGTCTGGCGATGTACGCCTTTAAATTGTGTGTACGGATCGGAGTTCCTCTAGTCATATACGCTGTTCAATTATTTTTTTCTAACTTCTGCAGCCATAAGATGAGCAATGCTACATTGTTTTGTTAATCTGTTATTACAGTAGTTAGGCCCTAATATGATGCAACACTGCATAATAATAATAACGTCAAAGTAACCAATGGTCTGGGATAAAGTTGTCACTTTTTTACCAAAATGGTATCGACATCGTCGGCACTGCATTGTGAGTGGGTGTAATGGCGCACACCGATAATCCTGGGCTACAAAGGCAAGGTCCAGTATGGGGCACACATCGAGTGGTGTAAATCCCAAAACCTATGGCTGTGGCGTAGCTAGCAGGAGTACAAAAGAAAATAGGTTAATGATCCCATCGGTATGGCTCTTGAGGCAGCAGTAGAGAAATGTATTCTTGAACCTGCACCTGTGCAGAGCATTCAATGCTACTTCCTCAAAATATGGGTTCCCTCCCACGCACAAAACACTCCTTCAAATGACATTGGCCATTCACCAAGGCAGAACCCTCGCGAAAACAATTCCTTGACTCACTGAGCCTTTCCCTTAGCACATGCGTAAATGACATGGCAGTACACATCTGTTTTCTTGTCAACGCACTGGTTACCTGTCAAGTCTTCAGTAGACTATAAGATCCTTCCGCTGACCTGCAAGGATCGTCATGGGTTAGCCCCACAACATTTGCACGAAATGATTCCATTTATATTCTCCAAGGAGGTACTTATTCTTTGAGGACTTGGAGGTCGAGGCTTTGCTCCTGGGGTGAGCGGGCTTCTGCCAGCGCAGCTCTCGGACGATGTGACGCTTTGCCTTTGGTGATCAGGCAATCAGTCACGAGAGTTGTTTAAATCTGTCTTGGAAACCCACCTTTCTAAATATGCATTCACCCCCTACGTCTGGCTACTTGCCCTCGTTCTGTTGTATTTGCTGTGTTCCATACACGGCGCATTGCAAATGCAAAACAGTATGAATGCATTACTGCTATAAGTCACTGTTGTTATTATCATTAAAAGTCCCAAGGTTTGAGATGGTATTTCACATCGTCGGAATAACTAAAACGATCACCCGAGTACTCCATAGTGCTACTATTATCAGAACTCATGTATCAAGTTAGGCCACACCAATCGGTGCGGCCAAGTCCCTCTGTTGCTGGTTATGAACACGAGGAACAGCAAGCAACCTTGCGACAGACTTCACGATTTCCTGTTGTTGAGATTTGCGAGCGCATTGCCGGCAGCTTATTATAGGTGTTGCGTCAACATCCCTGCCCTGTGTCTGTAAACTGCTTGTCCACTAAGACGGCAGTTTTCTTTCTTATTTCTGGTTGGCTTACCTTTGGTCAAGATGCATCTGCTGGCCCTGCGTGCGACGAAAGGCGTCACGTGAAAACGTCGACGTGCACAGGAGGTTACTTGCCCGTACGGCGACATGCGCCCGCACGCAACACGACGCCCCAATATAGCGATGCTCGATTGTCTGAGCTGATTGGGAGCACACACGGCTTGCTGGCTTGATAGAAAGTACCGATAAGAATAACCGAATGGAATTTGTGGAACTGCAGATGAATACACATTTGGCATGTTGCCCAGCGCACGGTGACAACGCACTGGGGCCGGTTCTGTGGCACGCTTTGATCTCCTGTCGCAGGGTTCGGCGATTCTGCTGCTGCTGCTGCTGCATTGTCAGCGGTGCACAAAGCACAATTAACGACAATAACATCTACACACGTGGCAAGAACACTGTGGGCGTAAAATACACATTTAGAATAGGAGTCGTTTCGGGCAATGGCACTAAATACAGAGGTCGGAGGCATAGGGTGGATAATTAATCGCTTAAACATTTTCTGATGACCAGAAAGAAGAATAAAAAATATATAATACTAAATAAACTAATACTGTATTTATATTTTAAAAGTAATATTACAGGTTTCCCTCGCTTTATGCAGAAGATGCGTTCCAAAAAAGAGGGTGCAAAAATGAAACCGCACTAGTTTTGGATAGAAATCACACAAACCCGAGCCCGCATAAAGCGAGGGAAACCCGCATAAACACGCCGTTGACACCCGAATAGGGTCACGTGTCACTTTGCCATTGGTGGCACTTGAGATAGCGTCCTACGGCACTAAACTTTAAACAGCCTCTTAATGGTCCAACAGTCGCGACCCAACAAGACACTGCGATGCCCTAGTCCATGTCATCATCGCCATCCAGAGGCAATGGATGATGATTAAGTGTTGTCAGTAATGCAGGTCTTCACTTTTGTAGCTGACTTGTGTCGGGTTGAGTGATGGGCACCCGACTGCCTTTCAATGTGTGGTCAATGGATTGCTCACAATGTGCAAATAATGCTCGACACTGCCTCTGCGCATAGCTCATTATTTTTACGACTCTGCGTGCTGTGCATAGGTTTGGGCGTGAAGTTTAAATAGCATACCGAAGCTTTTTGTTCCTGTGCTTTTTACGTAAGCGTAGGATGAGGGAGAGCCGCGTACATAGCATTCAAACCAAACACGACGTCATTTCAAAAAATGTGGACGGGAGCAGTCGAAAACACACGAGTCTGACAACTTTTTTTTTCGTATTTGCCGTCCTTCATACATCGGGTTTAGGGCGTTACGTAAATACATATTTGCGAGTCGTCTTTAAACCCTTGTGACGTCAGAACGTGCCTCAAAAGGTTACATTGAAAAGCATGCTGGGCTCACACGCCAGCCATCTTCAGAGCAAATAAGGTCACGGTGCCTTATCGCTCACCCCATCCTCACCTCCCCCTCCCACTCACTGCTATTTTAGGTAGAATTGCACATCATGATTCAGCACACATGTTTCTTTCTCACTCAAGCCACAGCGATGTTTACAAATCTCTCCAAACATGGCGCAGACACGCAAGGCCCCTCCTGGTTGAATAAACCTCATAAAAGCGACAGGTGGATGAGGAGTGGCGTCTTGCATTCGGCCCGGGGCCTCCACACTCGCCGCACGTGACCACCAAGTGCATTCGTCGAGCACGCGCGATGATTTACTCGAGGGAAAAACATAATGAAGGAAATTAGTTTTTGTTAAAGCTCACTACCGGCAAATACAATGAATTGTTCCACATTAGGAGCTCGAATGCCCGCCGGTGACACGGCAATGTTATTTTTAAAAGCCGATATATTAGTGGCATTTGGCATGGAAAGGCAACGTATGGGGGCTTACATTTGAATTGCAAATCACTCTACGTTAAGGTGAACAGCTGTCCAAGTTTTGTTGCTACAACTTTTACACTCCAATTGATGTGTTGTATCATTCACAAGACGCACTTTTACCGCACCACGCGTGTGTATGCAAGATGGTAAACAAACACCGCGCAGTATCCATACAAAAACAACGTTCTTTCAACTTTTTGGAATACGATGACAACAAATGTAACCACCCCCTTGTCGTGTTATCCTCCTGTGCATTCATGAAGAACATCCGTCCTTAAGTCTTTGCTTCGCGTTTGTTTCTTTTTGCCAGTTCCCCCCTCCCCTTGACGACTGTTTTCTTAGCCGATGACCTCACGATCTGCCCGCCACCTTTGGTGACCCCTTGGCTCAGACATCCCTCCTCCTTTGGCTCTTCTACCTCCCTGCCTGACGCACCTTACTCCAAAGCCCCCGTGCGTTACAGGGCGGTGTCTGTGTCCGTGTGTGTGCGCGCGTGCGTGCTCTAAGTGACGAGAGGCAGTGTTTGTTTGGGGAGGAGAAGCACCGAATGGAGCACATTATCGGGGAGGACGTGCAAGATAAGAGAATTACAGAGCGGCTACAAGATGCTTCCACCGTGGCTTTGTGTTGCACCATTGCGGCGTGACCCTTCATCCGCTGGCCACTCGCTCGGACCAGGAGATTGGCCCGGCCAGGGCCGAGCCGGGGGGACAATGGGGGCGAGGGGGCAATGGGGGTGAGGGGGCAATGGGGGCGAGGGGGCGGCTGTCGAGAACGGCAGCGGGAGCACGCGACGGAAGCTTGGACTTCCTTTATTGACGGCCAGTTCAAGGGTCGCAGTCATAGATGGGTCTCTTGCAGATTTTCATATTCAGTTATGCGGCAGTAACTGCAGGAGTGTTTTTAATTAGACATTGAGTAAGATGGAGACTCGAGAGTAGACTCGGGCTGAAATGTAGTCGATAGTACAGAATTAAGGTTAAAGGATGTACCCTCATTAAACACTTATTTAAGCGACAGATTAGTAAAACATGATGCTTCGAGTGTTTATTATCCAGCATTAGGACCAAGCGTGTAATGACTTCCACCCTTTGAATTAAATTAATTGAGAATCGATTCTTTGTCAATTGTACTCCATGGAATGTAGGCCATAGAGTGGCTGCAAAGTTCACATGAACCAATTACTTGCAACGTACATGCATACAAAATAATTGTAGTAATTAGATGCATTTTTGTTCGAGTGTCAGAATAGATTTCAACCAATAAGTCGTTTATGCTTAAATCAGGATGAAGAGGGAGTGAGTTATGTGAAGACTCATTAAGCTCAGGGCAGCTGTCTTTGGTAATATCGGGTTCTCAAGTAGCGAGTTGCTTATCTCAGCCCGGTTACCAATGACTGCACATACACAGTAAATTCGATTTTCAATTAATTTGGCCAAATTCCAACTTTAATAATTTGAAATAGAGGTTTCTCTCACGCGGTACATTTTATTTTATCTCTACCCCCAAGTGAAGAGATTTCCAACGCGTTGCTGTGGTTTCTCCTGGCGTTGCGAGTTTGGCACAGAGTGCAGTCGGGATGTAATTTGGTAAAATGACATAAAAACATTGGGTGGGAACTTCTGTTGTATAATTGGCAAGAAAAGAAAACCCCGCAAGGGCGGTCTAATGGCGGTGTTTATAACTCAATGTGTTTATAACTCAATGTTTTTATAACAGCGTACACGAAACGCGGTATAATCCTGTCTCTATGTTACATGAGCTCCTCTAATCACATTTATTAGCAGCAAGTGTAGTTTACGATTGCAGTCATAAACTGCGAAGGTTATCAATGTCCCTTGCTCTTACTGAGTTCTTTGTTCAAGTTAATCTCGAGTGTGCGTGTGCGTTTCATTCAGCGATGTGTGTTCACTTATCAGTGTACACCCAGTGTGTTGGCACTGCTGGGGTGTCGTGAACAAATGGTGTTATTTGATGAAATTTTGGAAAGCTGGACAATGACAAAGACTCTGCAAAGCAAACTACAAGTCACAAAACTCTTGTTTTTTTTATTTAAGGGAGTTAAGAATATCATGGTCAGACAAAATCAGGAACATAAATGTATAACAGCAGGGACAAAAATAAAATGTACAGGAATAATTAGAATAAGGGAACGTTATATTTCTTTGACACATAATGAGATTAATAAACTGAATGCAATGACATTTTGACTGGGAAAATGATAGGTACCACAAGAAGCTGGGGAAGACAGCAAAGTAAGTTACATAAGCAATTTTAACAGTTTGATGCGAATGGGAGGAGCATCTCATGCAAAGTTCTTGAGCAAATATCATGGACAGAGTTGAATGGAAGGAAGGAAGGATCGCCGACGTATATGGCAGACAGAGTTTTGAAACACATGATGGTCCAGCCTGTATGAATTGTACAATCCAGAAGAGTGCAAGAATATCCAAAGAAGTTGATTGAAAAAAATTGCCCGATGCCTCGGTGTGCATTGTGTTTTTGCATGTTTGCAAGCTCAGCAGGTTTGCCCCTGGACTATTGCCCAACATGGATGACGTTGCTACAGGCTGCTGCCGCTGCTGGGCTTCGTGGTGGGCAGCAGAGGGCAGTGCAGGAAACTTCATTGTTGTACTGTACGTCTATGCTTCCCACCTTCACCAACCCGCACTGACCAGTGTAGTCTAACAAGGTCTAATAACTCCAATGACCCGTATCGTGTGAGGGGGCTTCCTCAACCAGCAGTGGACTGAGCTATGGCTGTCCATGAACATGACCGTGTGTTACAAACTGATCAGTATGTGCACTGGACGCTATGAATCCGCTTGGATGTGGCTTTCAACAATTAGCCATTCCAGTCGACACCCACTCCTTCAAGTATGTACTGTGTATATATGTAAAAAGACACGGCACGTTCTTTTCGCAGATGACTTCACATTGTGTGCATAACCCAGCCCTTTTGTCCAACTGCTTATTTGAGCTTACTTCACCATGCTGGTCCATGCCGAGGGGGAGGGAGGCATAGAAGTCGGAGCATAGTAGAGTATGACAATTGATGTTTGCTGGGCTGCCCTCTGTCGAGAACGTGGGACCCTACGTCACCTGTACAGCCTGTACGCACCGTGTGACTGACGAGAGCGCGATCCAGGCTGGTGCCTGCTCAGCTTCCAACATCTGACAAGATCGGGTGCATCGGGTGATTTGATCATAATGCTTTGAGAGACAAAGAACCCCCGTATAGCCTTCACAGACTGTTGGGGCAAGTGCTGTTAGCGAGCACCGGTTTGCTGTGCCGGCCTTCATGAGGGAGTGGGTGGCCAACACCTCGCCCGGCCGCCTTTGTCTCCCGAGTAGCGATGTTGACGCTAAGCACCAGGAACTGTACTCATTTGATGCTGAATCGTCGCCGGCGTTGGCCGTGAGCGGGACTCAAACTCGGGTCGCCGGGGTCGTAGCGCAGCGCTACACACATGCGTGTGATACTGTACACACATTCATAATGAGCTTGTTCTGGGTTATATCGCGTCGGTGTACAAACCAAATCAACTTCTATATTTGCCCAGGTGACGGCTTTACTCTGTTTGCTCTGTGTTATCGTAAAACAATAATTGACGTTATACCTAAACGACGACCGAACCCTAAAGAAACCAATTATTAATCATAGGTCGTGAAAACTTACGCATAAAGTACAATACATCGTTACCCTGGAAAGCCTTAATCGTGAGTCTTCACATCAACACACGCGGACACACGCACAAACGGTAGTATATCCATGGTGCAATCATCATGGCACACGAGACGACATCGTGAAGTCGGAGGCGGACTTCTCTCCGACGCGAGTTCACCTCTCGCCCGAGATAATTGATTCGCGTTCGAGGCTCGAGCTGAGCACGGGGGCCCCATGGGGTGGTGGTGGGGGGATGTGGCTCGGCTGTTTGCCCAGAGTCGTGGGATGTGTTTGAGCAGGATCTGCTGCTTGTCATCTGTCAGGACGGTGGCTGCCAATCCTGCGCGCTGTGACGGATGGCCACTCAGCCCTTCCTGTTTGCCTTGCCTTTTAGTGTCCCCGTGTTTGTGATGTTGCCCAGTTGTCTGTTTGGGTTTGAACAAGTAAACGCTTTTGTTCTGTTCTGATATGACCGAGGAGGGGTGGAGCCTTGTTGGTGCAAATGAGTGGTTGGCGCACTGCGTTCCGAACACCGGCGAAGCTGGGTTGGATTCCCGGCCACGGTTTAAACGTCAGTGGCGAGTGACATACAAACAGGTGCCAAAGAGGCCCCTTCATTAATTAGCACTGACTAGCATGGTGAAGTATGGTCAAACAGCCCCCATGACTGACTAGCGTGGTGAAGTATGGTCAAACAGCCCCCATGACTGACAAGTGTGGGGATGCCTTCATGTAGCTGTGAACTTACAAAGGGCTCAAAGTTATTTACAAATTGGTTTATGTTATTGCAGTAATTCTGACCACAGATGCGTGGTATGCCAAGGGATAGCTTTGTAATTGTTGTGCACGTAAGAAAGTTTTGAATTTTCCATTTCATCATCAAGATATTCATCAGAATCGTCACCATCGTCGTGATGCGGTAAATTATAATAATTGTGCAACGTCAGGACATGGTTCGCGATCCGTAAAGTCGTGTGCATGTTGTGGCACAGCTGCGTCAACGTGGATACATCAACGTTGATCAACTACCTTCTCTTTCACGACTCGAGCCGTGCACTGCAGTCACTTTATTTATTTGTTCACCGTTATATAACTCACTCACATGCCAAGTTGCATTGCCGAGGCGATGCGCTGAGTTGGCTTGGCCGAGACACTTTGCAGGACTACTGCGGACGACCGATCGTGGGTTCGGTTCATTGGTTGGTAGCCACTTCCGAGTTTCGCCGCTAGAAAATCAAATTCATGAACTTGTTTGACGCGGTGGCGAAACAGCGCTTTGATATGCAAGGGGATGATAATGATGGCCATTGGCCCATGTCGTAGAAGTGCAGTGGTTAAACAGCAACAGCATTTAACTACGACTCTGACGCACATTGCCAGCAGAGTGTTGCTTTGCACAATCGAATCGCGTTGCAGTGACCTCCAATTATTTCCTTGCTTCTGTGCGAAGTTCCATTGTGATCGTCCATATCATGAATAGTACCTTGCAAAGGTACAGCCCTGCAATTAGTTGCTCGTGCTGCTGCTGGTAGATGGGTCTCCACTCGAGGGAGATCTCTCTTGCACGCTGGCCAGATGTTCTGGAAGAGGTAGGAATACCCACACTTCACCCCACCACACGTGGCCTTCTGATCGACGAACTGCGACGCACCCATTTATAAAGCTTGGTGGACAGAGGTGGGGACATTTAAGAAACTTGCGCCATCGTTTCACCTGCCGTGCCGGGAGATCAAACCGAAGTAGCGTGGCCCCAGACTTGTCAGTCCTGTGTGGTGATCATGCCCCCCACTGTGGCAGCATCCTCTTCTGTGTATGTCAATTGCATTGCTTGCGGGTGTTTTACAGTGACATGTTTTAAACCTTTGCATACACGGCCTCCTCTCTGCACACAGCCCATTAACGAGACGCACATTGTACAGAAATCAAATCCCATGGGCTTTTTCAGGTTTGAAATGCCACTGCACCTCTTTCTTTAAGCGAGCGCCTATTGCGATGCAGCCAAGCGTGACCACAACTCTGCCTCTTGGCGTGGGTATGGAAGGGCAAAAAATTGTTATCGCGTTGTCGCGACGAGTTAAGAGACGTGACTTTTAGGCGTGCACTTGTAAGCATTTTGCTTTATCTCTCTTTAAATGTCAGCCCCGTGCAAGGCAATGCATACTTGAGATCTGCGGCTTTCGTGCCGAAGCAAGCCTGTCTTACTGTAGTATTTGCATTTCTCATAAAAATCGAGCAACCGCGAGAAGGCAAGTCGACCTCCTGCACGCGCTCATCTCGTCAAGGAGCACAAACCATCATCACGCGAACTTCGCTCATCCTCGCAGCAGCAGCGGCGGCTTTTGGCTGCTGCCATCGAACAAAGGCGGTGGCGGTCACCGCATCGCGTGGCGCTTTCAGACGCGCTTCTGCCACCGTCTGGAACGCTCTTCCTTCCGATATTAGGAAGCCGCTGGAGCTGTGCACTTTTAAATCGTCATCTAGATTGACAAACTCATTTCTTTCGAACTGCTTTTTGTCTTTAGTTTGGTGTCCTCCAATGAGCAAGGTTGACTACGTACGGTGCGAAAGAAGTTCAGCAAACGTACAAGAATGAGCAGGTTTGTCGCGGAAAAAAATGGGCAAAAATTCAAGAAGAAAGAAGGAGCGAAATACCAAGACCCCAAAACAAAGGAACCGACACGCAGTGGAGCGTGAGCCGCAGCAAGCCTGGCGTGGGCATTGTGTGGACGTTTGGAGGGGCCGGTGGGGGGGGGGGGGGGGGCTGCACGCACGTGCCCCCCCTCCCTCGTCCCCCCACCCCCCTCTCTCTACGGGAGCCACCCATGTCGCACAGGCATCCTGAAACGCACACCTCGCGCGTGTTTGTGGATTGCTGGCGTGTTTGTCCGGCTGCGGTAAGCCCGGATGGACTCATTGTTTCCTGCACTTTCCACGTTCCACCAATTCCAGCCACGCGCTCGCCAAAGATTTGCGGGAAGGCGGAAAAAAAAGGCATTGTCCAAGCGGATTCGAAAAACATCGCCCCCCTTCACATCCCAAACGAAGCGGTGCCAGCAGATGTGGATGATAAACTTCGTATCCTTTGTTTTGAATACTTTTTCTCTCGACTATGACGCCTTCGACAAAACAGCCACCCGGCTTAATTGCTCCGAGGTAAATCCTGGCGGTGACGGCATTGGCGTTCGACGACGGGCGCTGTCTGCAACCGTTTGGCTTAAAAGTCAAAATGTGGTTGTCACGAGGAGATGCGCATCGCAGATGTTGGAATGATGTTTTCGTTGCGAAATTGCAACAAACAACAAAAATGCAGTGGGACGGATTTTCTGAGATGCTGAAGGAAACCACTGCAATTCAAATGTGCAGTGTTGTGGGAGTGGCTGACATTTATTCTCGTAAGAAAAAATTGTCAATAAGATAATTGCAAAAATAATGGGTACCACCGGAATGCTTGTTTGCAAAGTTGGAACATTTTATTTATATTTATCAGTTACATAATGAAAGAGCTATCTTGCCAATAAGTTGGTCTTATATCTCTCTGTTGGGTTAATGGTAAACATTGGCCTCTGTTTTTGATTCCTGAAAAACCAATGCACCATGTATGACCTTTTATCAGCGCTCGAGATAACGCAATGCTGAAGCAAGTTTTGTTTAAACATCGGGGCGCTCTGTGTCTCTTCGCTGAAGCATGTTACCGATCAGCCACCCTTCACCCCATATTCCCACTGCCTCGTACCGTATTATGAATGTATATACAACATAATTGTTTCGTATTACATGGATTATGTGAGTATTTATTTACAGCCTCTGTAAATCCAATGGTGGATAAAGTCTTCCCTATGGACATCTGTGAATAAATATCTTTATAGCTCATCGGATTTCTCCAGCATAAATACATATTCTGATTCTAAATGTATGCCGTGTCGGTCGTGATGGTTGCTTGATAATTCTGCACCATGCTGGCTGGTGCGGGTTGGTGAGACAGGCACCAGCGATAAAATCCGATCCGGTGTCACTCGCCCCCTTGATGGTAGCCGTGGCTGCGAATCGAACTCGGGTCGCTGTGTTCATAACGCAGTAGTTTGATTTCTGACCGAGGTGAGTGGCTCATTCACTCTTTCTCTTGCTTGTTGTTATTGTATAATACATCTGCTGCACAAGTTAGTGACAATAATACAAGTGCTATGAAACACACACATTCAACTGTGGAATTTAACTGACTTCTAAATGTCTGATTCTTTAAATGTCGATGGTGACACAGAGTTGATAGTGGAACCAGAACCAGACTTGACTGTTGCTGATCTGACCCACCACACGATATATTCATTTCAGGAGAGAATGACCTGCCCAGATATCATTGTCCATGGCCAAAAATAGACCTTGCCTTGGTGGTATTGTCGTGCAGTGCAATGGACACCACTAATTAAACATTATATACTGCATACTCGTACATATGTTTCTTACAATCTTACACAACATGTATTGATATATAGCGTCTCAAGGCACTGTACAGAAAGTGGACATGGTTATTTTATAGAGTCAGTCCGTGATAGGCCAAGGAAACGGAAGGTCCTGACCCTGCTCTTCAACAGTGGCAGGGGGTTGACAGCACTCATGGCTGACGTAGGGGAGTTCCATATGATGGGGTCAGCAGAGGGGAATGAGCCAAGTATTCGCATCCTCACAGATTTGACGAATTGCCACAATTTGGGGTTACAATTCAATTGAACCAACTAATTTAGGCAGTTTTGGAAAGTTTATTTTTTCCAATTATAGATTTTGCCCACTCATCCTACAGTGAATGCAACATCCAGCTCACAAGACCGAAGCCCGCTTGGAGTTGTATCTGAGTCCCCCTCGGCCAATTCTTACATCCTCTTGAACAGGTGGGGTTATCCGGCCCCCTCCAACATGCGCCCAATTTGCCTCTACAGATTGACGAACCGCGCGAGCACGCCTGCAGAGCCGACTCCTCGCGGGCCCGGCGTGGGGGGCTGGGGGGGGGGCGGCGGCAGCGTCCACGCCGTCGTGTCGCGGAGGTGTGGAGCTCGCGTGCGAGTGCGCGTGCCTGCGGCTCGCGTGCTCCGTGCGGATGCGCGTGGGGTGACGGGACGCATTGTGAGCGCTCGCCCTCTGACGTGCGGGGATTATCTCGACGGGCAACAATGCAAGGGCTGTCACCGTGCGTTGTACCGCTGCCTGTCACCGCCGATGATGACTGCACGTGCGCGCTCACTCCTTGGCGCGCCGGTCTCTTTCGTTCGAGGGACATCGCCGCGCGTAACGATATAAAACTCAATCTTGATTTGAAGCTTTCGTGACTGCAGGAATCCATACTCTTTGGTTCTTTCGGTAAAGTCACGTGGGTAGAAAATAAAACAAGAATAAAACTACGACGAGGAAAGGGCGGTCAGCGCTCTCGATTGGCGCCCTTGATTGAGCAGCAGATGTGCGCGTGTCACGTGGCGCAACTCCGAGACGCAATCCCGGTCGACGGCGACGATGACTCCACGCGTTCACGTTCACGCTCTTTCCTGTCTTTACTTCCATTTAAATTTCCAACAACAACACAGGATAGAAAAACACCGGGCGGTCCGCGTCCTCCACAAGACGGATGCACGCGCGCGTAATCGGAGTGAGAGGGAGAAGGAAGATGGAGACCATGCATTCAAGTTTGGGCGGCGGAGTTTTTTGCTGCTGTTATTTCGGGGGAGGGGGTGGGTTATCAGTGTTTAATTGCATTTATTGCTATCGTGTTCATGATTACGTTTGCGATGGAATTGTTGTAGTTAACAGTGGACAACCACGTGTGACAGAATGTTACAGAAGTACTTCGACCGTGATCTCAATCAAATAGTAATCATTGCATGCCACTCGATTTAGATGGAAACGGTCAAATTGACTGAATAATCAAGATTTTTACATTTTTCTACAAAAGTAGTGATTGTCCATGAGTGATGAGCTGACACGTGAACAGCTACTGCACTTGAGAGATCCTGCTCGAAGCATGGGGAGGTGTCTGGACGCGTGGGGACGCGGCCCAGCCGCTTGTTGCAGAGGGTCACGGTTCTAATCCAGTGGTCCTCCCCAGTTATTACTGCGGTGCATATTAAGCCTAAAAGTGCGCGCCGTCTGATTCGCAGTGGACGCTAAATATCCCATGACGACATTCGCAATGAGTAGGCCATTGTGTGCCAGCGTCATGGTCCAAATTAGAAATATTACCCCGCAAATGACTCAATTTAGATTGTACATTGGCAACCAGCACCCCCCCCCCCCCCCGACTGTGGCACTTGGCAGGACCCACCTGGAAAAGAGACACGAGACTGAGTGAGGCTTTGATGGTTGAACAAGCGTCACGGTGATAATGATGATACAAACCAGAGAAGAGATCGATGAAAACATACGTTGATGCTTTGGCGTCCGTATACTGTGATACTCGCCACTGTTAACTGTTAACCCAGCGCTCTTGTTCACGCGTCAGGTGCCCGAGTGACCAAGCCACTTCAAAAAAGACCTTGCTTATAACGTATGCATTCGCACCTCAGATTAGCAAGGTTGGCTACGTACGGTGCGAAAGAAGTTCTACGCACATGCACATATGTCACATGCTGCAAAGCATTGATTTGTCGTGTGACATTAAATCATTACCTTTTAGTTTTTATTCAACGAAAAAACTGCATAGCCTGGGAAATGCGTCGCGCTGTCGTTTTTGCAATTTTTTTTAAAGGCGGCGTGTGAAATATCGATAAGAGCGTTGCTCTATTTGCACAGCGACAACGGGCACTTTAATTAAAGTGAGTAATTTTATTATTATTGACGGTGTACACGCGGTCAGATATCCCTGTGGCCTGCAGTGATGCCCCGAAGCTCTCCGGGCCCTATGACACGCGACCCGAGTGTGTGCAAACCCAAGAAGACGGAGTCGCTTGAGTCTAACCCATTTCGGTTTCTCTTTAGGCGAGGAACCCTATATGCGTGCTACTCAATTACCGCAAACAGAGCACAATATGTACACTTAAGTGGTTTCGAATTATTCGCTCCGAAATTAAATAATGATATTGGCCGAAACCTCTGCACACAAAAGGGCATTTGTTTAAGTAATGATTCATGCTTTCTCTCATTGCAGAATGGGGCCAAAGACGGGCAAACAGGCGTCTGTTTCCCATAAACAAGCCATTCCGAGAATCGGAAAATACGTGAATGTAATGTCACACGTTTCTGTAAAGAGTAATTGACGATGGGATGCTGCCCATGGTGTAGCGGTTCACACTGTGGACTTGAAATCCAGACGTCGCCGGTTCGATTCGATCTCCTGGCGCGGCAGTTAAAACAACGGTGCAAATCTCTTAAACCCCAAGCACCACGACTAGCACCTTGCTCGCCCTGCTAGGCAACTATTCACCCTGCAGTCTAAACAGGCACATCACAGCTGATTGAGCAGCAGGTTGAGTGTGGTGGGTTAAAGTGTGGGTACTTCCACCGCCTCAGAGACGTCTGCCAAGTGTGGAAGAGTCGGGCTCTCCTACAGAGGGAGTAAGCAGCTGCAGGGCTGCTCCTCTATCTTCAGAATAATTGATGTCACTGGCGCTGTATGCCTGAGGCAGCGGGAAGTTTGAACCCACACTCACCTGGACTGACCCAGAACCACCGCTTGAGATGGAGGTGTTCTATTTATGCCCGATTTGAAATATTCACTCGCGCAGAAACAACAATGACGATTAAATGTCCCCCTTTAAACTTCGAATTTAGATTTACGCAACAAGGCCACCTGCGAAATGACAAAGCAGCGCGCAGCACACAGACACCAATGCGGCAGTCTGGCTTCCTTGTTCGTGATCAATTCACCCAAGCGGCATCGATGGATAGCAAAGGCCTCTGAACATTGCATTTATGCACTGTGCGGTCAGTCTTCGAACCTGGCGTCTCTAGACGATCAATAAAAGGGCGCTGACCGAGCTTCATCCGCTGGTTTTAGAGAGCTATCTTGTGTAATTCTATAAACTTTAAATTTTATTTTACCAGGTAAGGTCCACTGAGTTTTTAGCTCATTTTCAGAAGCGACCTGGCCACAAATGAAAGGTCAACGAAGTGGCTTATTGCGTGGAAATGTAGAGCAGCCGAATACTCTAAGACACACAAACTCCAAATATACAGCAGGTGTCAGGGTCGGGATCGAACCGACGACGTCCTGTATACCAGGGGAGGTAGTTAACATCTCCTAGCCACCGTGGCATTCTTGTCGTGTCTCCTCGTTTGTGCTGAAGTGTTATAAAAGCGTGCTCGTCAGGCGAGCCCCCAAGTTGTTAAAATCTCAGCAGCGTCTTGTTGTGCTCTGATAGCCTCCATTAGCAGTAAGATTTACAGTACAGATGTTGATTCACAGAGCGTCTAAATGCAGCTGCATGACGAGACTGTACAGAGCAGTGAGACGTGCACCACGGCATCACAACAGGGACAACCGAAAATGAAGATCGAGATTATGTTATTATTATCCAAACTGAAGCTCTTGCCCCTGTGCTGCCTGGAGGGAAAAATATTGTGGAGTCAGTAAAACCCATCAAGAGAAGTGTCCCTTAAGAGAGGCATGGAGGAACAAAGAGGCGATTCATTCACCAATGTTTAACTTGGGAGATTCACTGAGGCAGTCACGCACACCGCTTCATGTAAATGTGTAAGGTTCATGTAAATGTGAAAGAGCTTCAAAAGCCTCAAATGCCAGTCTGGAAGGCAAATAAAACCCATTATCACTACGAAACCTGTTTTATAAACAAATGTTCACAATAAACTACGTATGATTGACAATACTGAACAGGACATTCCAGACTGGTACCTCCACAACTGCCCCTCTATAAACAACGTGGCTCATGGGCAACACATATTTTGTGTTTATAGGTAAACTGATTCTGTTTAGCAGTACCACTGTGGTGTATTCAAAAAGTCAAACTAACACGTGCATTGAGTGACAGTGACGTCTATTATGGCTGGGATTTGTCACGATGTTAAGAGCAGCCTGTGGCCTGAAAACCATTATCTACAAAGGCCTGTGGCCAGGGAATCTCGTGATATGTTAAGTTTATTGTATGTTAATACGTTTATTGTATGTTAATAAACATGTTAATAACATGTTAATATACATATATAGAGGTAAAGCAGTGGCGTTTTGGGTAGCATAGTGACCGGACTCAATGCCCAGCAACGGCCAACGTCCGTGGTGCATCGCACGCTTTCAGATGCGCTTATGCGGCCGTCTGGAATGCTCTTCCTTCCGATATTAGGAAGCCACTGGAGCTATGCACTTTTAAACATCTCGATTGAAAACTCACTTCTTTAGAACTTCTTCTTGTGTGTTTAGTTTGTTGTCCTTCCCCTGCACCTCCGATTTGCACGATTGTTTACGCACGGTGCGAAAGAAGTTCTACATCCATACATATCTAAACCGGTTCCGGTCAAAGATCTTGCCGTGACTGACAAGCCGAGGGGAGGCCTCCATCCAGCAGTGGGTTGAAGAAGGGGTTGTAAATTATAAATGTGTTTTTATCAAAGGCTTCGGGCCTGCATTGAAGAAAGGCCCAAATACACTCTTGGAGCTTCGTCAAGTCGTGGAGGGCCTTCCACCAGCAGTGGTGCGAGAAATACAATGCAGGACAGAAACTTTACATTCGATGTGCTTTGACTTTACATCGGCAATTCAATCCCAGCACCATTGCACCCCCTCCCTCGCTTTTCCCCGTTATGACGTCAGCGCTTGAATAGTTCGCGTGCCACTCCAGGACATTTTATCTTCAATGGCTGTCACTATAAAATCCCCCCTTGTACAAGCTCCGTGGTAGAGATTGCGTGTCATTCATTTGTTCATTCATTCGTCCACTCATTCCGGTTTGTTCTGTAAATGCACATTCCCCCATGTGTGTTTTCCCGGCAGTTTCGAGGATATCAACCGCGTGACGACATCGGCGCGTGCGTCTACCGCTGCCCATGCGCGCATTTGGGGTCGGGGTTTTTGCACAAAGAAAACTGTGAAAGGAGCATGGTCCTGTGTACCAGCACGGCTGTACTAGCACGGTTGTACCAGCACGGGTGTACCAGCACGGCTGTATCAGCGCAGTTGCCTGCCGTTTATCCGTCGCACCTGCCACGGGGCATCTTGAGCACCTGTGTCGGCCATGTCTCTGTGCGCGGCGAGACTTTGAAGTCTCGCCGCACCTTTTTGCTCGTGAATGTCCTCTCCCTTGGAGTTGTCTGCTCCCGTCCCCAAGCTCTGTCGTCCTTTGTGCGGCGATGCGGGTGTCGCAACCCAGAAACGCATCGCCATTGTTGGTCATCACAAACAATGGCGATGTGTGTGCCAGCGTGCGTTCTTGCCCAGCTGAAACGAAAGCAGATTCGTTGCAGAGGGAGTGGATACAGGGGGTACACTCCCCTCCGACCTCGCGGTGACGTTCAGCCACTTTGATCAGTCAAGCGGCTCCTGCATTGAAGGCAGCCTGCGATGTTGATGGAGCAAAATCCGTGTTCCGGCTTTGGGTTATAATCAAATTGCTCTCGGCCTCCAACCAGGGAGGAAATCGGACAGGCGGGGGCGGGGGGGGGGGGCGGGGGGGCTTACCATTTAAATGTCCCGCACGGGGCTCGTGCCGACCACACCGCTGGCTCGAGAGATGACGTCACGCGCTGTGAAGGATGGCCACTGGGGCCATTGTCCAACTCATCACCTGTTATCTACTTTCCCCTTTCCGTCAGTCTTATTGACGAATGTGATTTTTAAAAATCTACAATGTACACAGAGGGCGGCGAGGGGGGGGGGATGAGCTGGTGAATTGATTGAGTTGGAGTTTGAATAAAGTGTTATATGGCGAGTTTTTCAGGCTGTTAAACATTTTTTAGCGGAGTGGAATGAAGGCAGTGGAGCAGGTGGAGGATTGGGGATGTGATGGTGGTGGTGGTGGTTATGGAGGAGGTGGGTGAGAGCATTCCAAGCAACAAACACACCCCTTCGGAAAAAAAAATGTCTTGTTCCAGAGATAATTTCAAACAGGTGCATATTTTTCAAGAGGGGCTCTTCGTGGAATTCAAGTGCAACAAAGATTAGAGATGGCTTTGATTGTCTATGGGGGTTTTTTTGGGGCGGGGGGGGGCTTTGGAAAAGGCCTCTCAACCCCTGCCGCAATTTTGAGCAGAGGATCAAAAACACGACTGCTGTTAACATTTGTAGTTGTGTGATGGTCGCGAGGCCTGGCTGAACTTTAACAGCGCCTCTCGGTTAGGACAAATTAATTATTAAATCGACGCGGAGCATGTTGAGTGATGGCGGAAATGTCTGCACACCCTGGGGGCAAGAATGTTTTTAATAAGATGTTTCTTTTGTAGATGATCTACAAATAGAACTTAGTGTCTCAAAGGTTGTACATCAGTGGCTGTACATTAGCAGTAAATATACAGCCTACGAGACAACATTCGTCTTTCTCAATATTCGTGCGGCCCCGACGTGCAAGATGATAGCAAGTTCTCATTTGTAAAATAACTACGATGGTAAATAATGCCTCTGACGTAACCACGAACTCTGCTGTAAGTCAGTTCGCCCACTCTCAACTCGAGGCCTCACTGCAGAGTTTTACCGATTAAAACATATTTGTGCTTGTTAAACGATCTCAGTTTACAAACCATTTTTGACACACATTGTGATCAGTTGTGGCATTGTTGTTGTCGTCGTCCCTGCAGCACTGACTCCCTCTTCAACCGAGCGTGATGAGAACAATGAGAACACGAATTATGTGTGGGCTTGAACCTTCGGCGTGAGTGTGCGGCGCTGCGCTGCCTCAAGGTCTGCCCAACTAAAGACGCGGCTGTGGCCTTTGGGTGAAATTTCAGTGTCTGAGCCACGTGTTAAGATACAACTTACTGGGTTTCCACTCGAGTGTGATGGGGAAAGTCAAACGCTTGGTGGGGGGGGGGGTCCTACGCTGTACACGAAACTTAGTCGACTTGGGTTGTGAAGAAAATATTGTAATGGAGCTGTCAAACGAGCACAGTAACAGGGGTGGCTTTTCACTTAACTTTTGAAGTCCACAGCAATATGCCAAGAAATCTACAAAGTCATCTTCAGCGCTGGCATTTGGAGTCCCCGAGTAATGTCATCTGATTTCTGATGCCTGATCGTCGAGCAGCGATATGCCACGCAACCATCTGGCGGGGCACTGCAGTCCACTGCAGTCCACTGCAGTCCACGAGCATGCGTTGCCTTTAAAATCGTGGCCACTTTGTTCTTGGACGTGTCCATTTGGTCTCTTGGTCACCTCTTAGAAATACTCACAAGACGGAGCAGAGCAGAAGGGTTGTACAGGGTAGTCGATATGTCTTGTGACCCCCCCCCCCCCCCCCCCATTTAATGATCTAAAATCTAATATTGTTCTTATTAATAGCGATTAAAAACACAAGTGAATATGCGAAGGAAAAAATGGTAGGGGTCAATTAATTGGGGGTAACAAGACATCTGGACGAACCTGCACAGCCGGAGCATTCTGCACAACGATCCTTTGCCCGAGTAAAATGCTCAATGCAACAATTCCCACCTTCCTCTCCGATGCGATTTCATGCCGCGCCACGTGATGTTTGGCGCGATGTCCGACGTTCCGCTTTTCATGCTGGGAGGTGGATTTTAAGGAGCTTATTGATGTTAACCCAAGCTAGGAATCGAACTCGGATCTCCAGGTTCTGCTGCAACCATTTCTGGGAGCTTCTTCGGGAGCTTCCAGGAGTCTTACCCCCTGGAATGTTCCCCCAGCGCGTCGGGGACACTCGTCGGACGTCGGGAAGAAAACCCCGCGCAGGAATTGCACATCGCGCTGCCACTGCGTTCATTTCCTGTCCGGTTAAATCAGCAGCCGAGACTTTTGGTGGTGGAGGCATATATATCGGCATATATTTTTTTGTATTAATTTCGTAACAAAGCCCCCACGTGCCTTTTTTCAGTGCCCCTTGTGCGCGCAGCGCGAAGTGAGTGAAAGCTGTTCGTCATAACGCGGTTTCAACTCGGGGGGGTACATTCTGCACAATTCCAAGACTGCGGTCTTGTCCCGCTGGGCCGCCAACACCGCGCCGCTCGTGCGAGTCGAGGAGGAATGCGGTGGACCAGGTTATTCGGTATTTTTTTTGAACTGACATTTTTTTGTGTGGTTCTTCATCTCCCTCCACCCCTTCCGCGAACGTCTTCCCAGCGACGACAGAAAGTCACGGACAAAGTGCGCGCTTGTGCGAGCGGGGGCAGCTTGTGCGAGCGGGGGCAGCTCGCCCGCCGCCTCCCCCGCGCAGCACGCGAGCGCCAGGTATGCCGCGCGTCGCCGTGGGAGGAGGTGCACGCACGCACCAAAGACAAAGGTCCCCCGTGTAGCCTCAGCAGACTGTTGGGGCAAGTGCGGTTAGCCAGTCGCGCCTATGATTGCCGGCAGGGTACACGAGGGGGGTGGGTGGCTTACACCACGCCCGGTCGCCTTTGTCTCCCCAGTGGCGATGTTTACACACTGCACCAGGTACTCATTTGAGGCTGAGTCAACCTAGGAGAGGCCCAGGACCAGTTCAGATAATCGTCACCGGTGTTGTTTGTGAGCGAGAATTGCCGGGTTCGTAGCGCAGCGCCCTAACCGTTGCACTACGTACACACACACGCACACACACACACGCACATGCACGCACACACGCACATGCACACACACATACACGCACACACACACACACACGCGCACACGTACACACGCACACACACGCACACACGCGCGTGTGCGTGCAAGGCTTAAGAATGCGCGCAAATATTCGTTGTGCGTCTGTGCGTGAATTATGCTTTATGCTAGAAGTTGCGTGTTCGTGCGAAATCTTAAGCGTGAACAAGTTTGTGCGTTTGTGTATTTGGTGCCCGGGTATGCCTTGTGCGAATTGCGCACACCATTGTCCTCTTTATGTGTGGTGCGTGTGATATGTGTGGGTGTATGTAAATACAGTGCTGCATGGCATAATTGCCACCATCAGCTATGATCTACCCACTGCTGGATGAATGGTTCCTCACGGTCTTGCGATTAAGTAATCTCGTTCCTGCGTGTGAGCGAATCTTGTGGCCTCATCTCCGTGGTGATGGTTATTTCTCAGACGCGTTACCACCATCCCATCGCTCGTCTCATCCGTGTGGCCTTCATCCCTTTTGCCGATGTGTCCTACCCAAGCCCACCTTTTCTGGACATTTGATATGATGTCCATAATGTGTGTACGTATGTATGTTTGTTGACCTTATATCGCACCGAACGTAGCCAACCGTGCTAATCGGAGGTGCGGGGGAAGGACAACAAACTAAACACAAAAAGCAGTTCATGGTCGGATCTTCATCCCGCAGTACCCGTCATGACACGTGCCAAATATATTGTGTACACGTCGCAGCTTGTTTTTGCCAGACGTCCCGTAGAGTAGTCAGTTGCAATTATCGAGCCTTGTCGATACTATGCTGCACGCCACCGTGTTGGCTATGTCAGAGTCCTGATATGAAAATAGCAGGACTTGACTATACGTTGCACGTGGTGATCAAACAACATTCTGGTCGAGTATGGTGCCAAAGCTCTTTAGATGATTAGAAAACTGAGTCTTGAAGTCTCCGACCACCACACCTGTGCCTCCCACAAATGTTTTCACCTGACCCCGAGTGCCAACCAGCAGAACATCCGATCTTTGTGGATTAATTTATCCTCTGGCCAATGCAATGATCCTCATCCTTTGTTGCGTAGTTCCCAGCATACATCTCTCCATCCTGCCTTTTAGCTTTCGTTCCGTATACTTTTGTAGATGTCCTTGTTTCTAATCAATGTCAAAGCAGGTGACATACGCTGATTAAACACATTATCTCTTCGGGTACAATAATAACAAACAATCCCAGATTTGTCAGAGCCGCGTAAAACCGGACCAGACGCCGTCCGACTGTCAATGTCCCGTCTCCGCTGTCAGGCTAGCCGAGGAACGTTGCCTTGGACAGTTCGGTTTAACAGCAGCTGCATCGGACATCGCTACGTCTCAAGTCACCGTCAAGTTCATATTTTCCAAAAGCCCTCCGACCCGCCCTTGCCCTCCCTCGTGTATTTCATCACCCTCATCCTGATTGCCAAACTATTGCCCGAGACAGACGCCCGCCCTGACGCGTTTCCCGGTTGTGTCCGATCCAACAGCTATTTGACTTTGTTCAGCGGATGCGCTCATAAGTGACCTTGGTTTGTCCGCAAATTATCTTCGAGCCCACTCTCCAGCCTTTGTATATTACGTTATTTCAAGCATCCCCTGCAGTGCATTACCACTGGTTGGTATAATGTCAATGTCATCAGCAAATCCAGGATGGTTATACTATATATGAATAGTTTTATGCATTATGTTGTTAAATATCTTTTCATGTCTGTTTGTTTTTCCTACTTATGTTTACGTGAATCGTTCTGTATAGCACCTTGGGATATGCTCTTGTACGTTTAAGCACGTAATTAATTGGACTTATTAAGATACAGACTCATAAATAAACGCGTGCACAGACTCGTACAGTCTATGTTTTGTTGGGGGAAATAAGCTCACTGCAGTCAATAAATCATCGCATGATTTGTCATGGTGTTTACAACTATTTGAAGCCAAAGATACGAAAGAATGATGGCCAGTTGTCAAGATTGTAAGAGAACTCGTTTTCAGTGACGAGGTATTTCCTTGTTCACATATATAAACATGTGCTGCCTTTTTGACACATCACTGTGGTAAGTTCTGCGATGCTGGTGACATTTTCTTTAGTTGGGGGGAAATGAATGACTCTACGTCAAGAGAACATTTCCAATCAGTGCAACATCTGATCTGCAGTGACAAACGGATCAGACGCATGGACATTCACGAACAAAGGGGAACGAAAATAAAAAAAACGTTGCGCAAAGAAGCATGGAGAGATGCATGCTGGGAATCGGTTGCATTGAGAGGCGAAAAGAGGAACGGATAGACTGGAGATCCTACACGGGCAAAATATGTACGATATTATTTCTAGCGCTGCAGGATACATTGCTATAAATATATGAATAATGAGGGCATGTCGTCAGGGCTGACGATAGCGTGGCAGGAAAGGGAGGAACTTGCCCAAGAGGACATCAAGCAGGGATATTAATGGAGTGCAGTGCGCGATGTGAATTGTTACATCGAACTGGCGATGGCTTGGGGGTCTTTATCCAGCAGTGGACTGATCATGACCAATGATGACGATGACCCGAGTGAATGACAACAGTCGTGTTGGCAGACAGCGAGCGTGCAAGCAAGGGCGGTGGTGGCGCCAGGCAGAATCAAAACCAAGCAAAAGCAGCTTAAGAGGCCCTGGATTCATGAAATGAATAGCGGTGCACAAATTATCATTTCAAATTGAATTCCAGATCAACATAAAAGTTCATGGCCATAATGAAAATTCGATTCATCGCATTCATCTCTCTCGTCTGCATCTCTCGTCTCACCTCACTCCAACTCTACTTCTGTGCGCCTCTTCTCTTATGGCACTGAACCTCAATTCTCTTGTCTGCGTCTCTCTACTGTCATCCCACTGAACGTGTTCAACTCCGGTTCACGTCACCGAGCCAGTGGTGGAAATTCCATATTCCCATGCCGGGGGTGAGTCTATCAAAAAAACAACCACTATTGACTTCCCCACCGAGTGGTACCTATTTTATCGACCCCTGCTCGTTCTCACTCAGATTTTATGAATGTAAAATGGGGACCCCCGATGGGGCAGCCTTAATCTAGAATGTGGGGGGGGGGGGGGGGGGGGTCCACTGAGATGCTGACGATGGCTTCTCGGGGATGTAGCCCTGCAACTCTAAACTCGGCGTATTCATCTGGCGGTGCGACCGCTGAGCTGTGCGTGTCTCAGATCGCGTGGATGCAGTGGGGGCCTCACCCTCACCCCATCATTATGGCAGCGAGGAGCGTCAACAGCTCGGGGTGGAATGTTGCGCGTGGCTACACGTTCGGCGCTTTATATACATCAATTGAGAGGGGCGGACGGGCGGCTATTTACACGTTTGTCTTTTTGTGAACAATATTGTTGTGCGGACCTCATGTTTCATGTCCACAGTGGTGGGCTGCAGGCACACGGCTGCGCGTGTATGTGTACATGTCAACAGTGGCGCAGCCTCATGTGAGGTGGGTCGCACGTTCAGCAAGTTTCAGCGACGTAAAAAGTGGCAACTTTCAAATTGTGTTGCTGAAACGCTTGATCCGTTTTCGATGGCTTGACCTCGAGGATTTGTTTTGACATTTATCTATTGACGCGCTATCGACGAAGCAAGCTTCACCTGTGATATTAAATACATTTAACCCCCTGTCGAATCAATGCCGGTTGAAGGGCTCCCCTTTGCCTGACAACCATGGGAGTTTGGAGTTGTATGACCATACTTCACCACGCTGGTCAGTGCAGGTTCGTGACAAAGTGGCAGGGTGCCCAGGACCAGTTCAGATATTGGCGGCTCAGTTCGCTGGGTTCATAGCGCGGTGCGCTCACCGCTGCACCACTGATCCACACCTGCATGTGATATATTAATATACACAGTAATGTTGCTCATGTTATATGATATTTGATACAATATCAGATGATCATCCCCCAGATCGTTATGGGAATGTAATAGTAGACATTGCACACTTATTATTACATTGGCGACATGTTTGATTTGTAGTGACCTCAGATCTTTGTTTAGTTTCCTATTTTACTTCATATTTCTTATTGACCAATTCATTACTTAATTACTTTTTATATACCAACCAGACAGTCACGGTTAGAAATGTTGTTTTATACCTTTCTGTTATAAATAACACACTTGAATATGCATGGGAAACAATGCACATGGTGATTTGTTTACATAGGGTTGAACATGTGTGCGTGGGGAGCGGTGGTGTAGCGATTAGCACTACGCTGCGCTACGAACCTGGCGAGCAAAGTCCGATTCCTACTCACGGCCAACACCAGTGACGATTATTTGAACCGGTCCTGGGCCTCCCCTATGTCGACTCAGCATCAAATGAGTACCTGGTGTGGTGTGTATACATCGCCACTGGGGAGACAAAGGCGGCCGGGCGTGGTACTGGTCACCCACCCCTTCGTGTGCCGTGCCGGCCTTCAAAGGTGCTCGCTAACAGCGCTTGCTCCTACAGTCTATACGGGGGATCTTTGTCTGGATAAAATGCGACAAGTCTGGTGTGCCCGTGAGTGAGTGTGCGCAGGGGAACGTGCAGCGAGTGTGCGGCGCGCGGCGTTCGTGGGTGCACGCGCGCATCAGCAAGTGCGTGGTGGCCACAGTTCAGGGAGAGCGTGCACGCGCGAGCGAGTTTGTGTGTATGTACGCCAGCGAGTGTGTGTGTGCGAGTGTGTGTGTGCGAGTGTGTGTGTGTGCGAGTGTGTGTGCGAGTGTGTGTGTACGTGTGTGCGAGTGTGTGTGTGCGCGAGTGTGTGTGTGCGAGTGTGTGTACGCGAGCGTGTGTACGCGCGAGTGTGTGTACGCGAATGTGTGTGTGTACGCGCGAGCGAGTGTGTGCACGCGCGAGTGTGCGAGTGTGTGTGTGTGCGAGCGAGTGTGTGTGTACGCGAGCGAGTGTGTGTGTACGCGAGCGAGTGTGTACCCTGGGTAGAGTGCTGCGAGTAGGGCCTGCCCGTGTGTGACGGCAAACAGGCGACGCTGCTGCTGCCGCGGCTGCTGCGTGTTTGACCAGCGCAGGGAGGGGACTGCCACTCAGCCGTGTCGAGTGGCCGCACGAGACACGTCGGCGTCCCGTGTCGCCACGGTGACCTGGAGGGGGTAGCGCGTCGCGCACGTTTGAAGTGGCACATTCTCATCCACAGTTTAATAGAAGATGACATATTACACACACACACATATATATTTATTGAGACGAGGCACTGCCCGACAAAAACTCCTCCGGGCGATTTTGTCCCGTTCCTCAAAAGTAAACAAATACGCGCTATCTGGAGGGGGAAGTCTTCCTGCATTTCACACTCCATGCACCCCACCCCCCCCACCCCCTTTCAAATGGCAGCACCCATTGACGTCACCGAACCCCACAGGTACTTAAGGACAGGTAAAAGAGAAACATTCCTCAAAGCGACTCGGCCCTCCGTTGGACCAAAAACATTGAAACTGATTGAACGGAAAGCGATCTCCGCTTTCGACTTGAGTTGAATCGCTGCTCTGCTTTGTAACTGGACAAGGGCCTCTCTTTGGCTTTCGGTGACGAGCAAGTCCAGGGCGCGCAGGTTGACGAGGTGCGCTCAGAGATTGCTTTTTATATTATTTTTGTCTCCGTTTGATGAAATAACGTGGAGACATCGTGCCACCTACAAGAGGCTGCTGCCCCTCTTAACACGATGGAGGTGAAACCCGACATCTGCTTGGGCAGCGTCCTGCGTCTCCACAAAAGTCTTGAGAGTGTGGCCAAGGAGCGCCGGTGCTCGGAGCTGCTCAGCGACTCCGACTCCGGGGTCGCCGCGTCACCCTTTCCTCCCGAAGACGACCACCTCGGCTCCTCGGACGGAGAGCTGAGCGCAGGTGGCAGCTACAGCTCGGTGTCCGCCATGGGTTTCGAGACGGACGTGCAGCAGCAGCAGCAGCAACAGCAGCAGCAGCATCACCAGCAGCAGCAGCAGCAGCAGCAAGCCAAGTCCGGCAAAGCGTACATGCGCCGTCCGAAGCCACCGTTCTCGTACATCGCGCTGATCGCCATGGCGATCCGCGACTCTCAGACCGGCCGGCTAACCCTGGCAGAGATCAACGACTACCTGATGAGCAAGTTCCCCTTCTTCCGCGGCAGCTACACGGGCTGGCGCAACTCGGTGCGCCACAACCTGTCCCTCAACGAGTGCTTCGTGAAGGTGCTGCGCGACCCCTCGCGGCCCTGGGGCAAGGACAACTTCTGGATGATCAACCCGGACAGCGAGTACACCTTCGCCGACGGCGTCTTCAGGCGGCGCAGGAAGCGCATCTCCCGCTCGCGGGGCGGCTCTGGCAGCGAGGGCCGGGCGACGCCGTCCCCCCCCCCGCCGCCGCCGCCGCCGCCGCCCGGCGACACGGCGCAGACGCCCTGCCGCCGGTACGGGGGACGCGAGGCCGGCCCCAAGTTCTCCAGCCCCTTTGCCATCGAGAGCCTGCTCAGCAGGCCGCACGTGCCCGCCGCGCCACCCGCCTTCAAGGCGATCCGCAGGCCGCCGTCGCCCCTCGGCTTCGGCGAGGTGGCCTACCTGGGGCTGCCGGATCCCCGCGGCGGCCTGTGGACCTACGACGCGGTGGCCTACCGCCCGCTGATGCACCCGCTGGCGCTGCACGCGCAGCCCTCGATGGGCGGCCCGCCGCCGCTGTTCGCCACGGCGCTGGGGCCGCTGATCCCCTTGAGCGTGGCGGAGGCGGCCTGGCTTCGCGAGGCCCACGGGGAGAAGGCCCGGCCCGTCAAGGTCTTCCCGCAGCTGGCGCAGCACCTGCCGTTCGGCGTGGAGAAGTTGCTCGCCTGACTCAAGAGAGAAACCGCACACGGTATCGCGCAGGACCATTTGCACTTTGTCGAAGACTGTCAAAGGGACGGGCGCTAACGGAATGTTGACAAAGCCTTAACTGGTTACTACTATAAAGCTGAACTCTGCGGGAGGTGCGTAACGCAAGCATTTGACGACAGTGGAGCCACGCTGAGCTTTGATTAGTTTTATTTTCGTTGTTCTGTTTTTATATACGTGTGTGCATGCTAAACATGAAGAACTTCCCACACAATGTATTGTCACGACTGCCTAAAATGACTAATTGCTAAAACAATACTAAAGTAGCATTGCCCTCATTTATAGATCATGTGGTAGGCGACCAGCTGCTTTCTGCAGTGGAGAAAAACAACGGTGACCCTATAAGAGCCTGAACGTTTATAGACGCTTTGTAGGAAGAAAGAAAAGCGTTCTCTTTCATAGAAGATTTTGGTTCGATGTCAAAACGTAATTGATGTGACAAGCAGCCTATGGAGGTGCACTCCTGTCAGTGAACTAACAATGCCACGTGTGCCGTGGCTTTACCAGCTTCGCACAGTGGAGATTGTCGTCGTTTATTTATTGCAAATATTCCTCCCACGAAGGCGCGCGGGCGCACGCCCGAGACGGCGCTGTCAAGGTGCGTTTTGTTGACGCTGGTAAGGTTGGGAATGTGAAGGATTATTTTGGGGAGATGTCTTGTATGAATGAAAGGCAGCTGCCTCAAGCTGCTCACTCGATGAGTCTTTAACAAATAAAAGCAAGTGAAATGAAGTTTATATACGTATAAGGAGTGAATGTAGGTTGCTTTGAATGCGCCTTTCCTAAAGCTTTTTTTGACATAACACTGGCAGACAGAGATGGTCACAAATGTTACACAACGAACCTGCTCGGGTGATGTTTGTTTAGTTTTTACATAATATATGCTCAGGCAAAATCTCAAAGGTTTACATATTTGGGACCTTGTAGAAGTAATTTTTGAAATCAAAACGTCAAATGACGACTTGTGTGATTTTGCGTTCTGGCGTGTCCACGTTGACTGCCTTGCCACGCATCTTTGTGAATACCGCAATGTACATTCTTGACACCTCTTGATGTGTGATGTTTGTTGAACTTAACTTTTATTTTTTTTGACGTAAGTGCCTCGGTGCTGGTTATTTTGAATATGTATAGTGCAGGATTTCCAAACTGGTGGTTTGTGCCTATTTGTGGCATGATGTGTTTGACATTCTTATTTTGAATTTCATTTTAATTATTCATTATTGTAACTATTTGACTGTTATACAGCTGGTTGTATGACTTTTTGCGTGTTTTAAAATAAAAATATTTATTTACCCCTCAAGTAATGTCGTGAAGGTTCATAATTTGAACCCAAGTATTTTTAGAATTGGTGTAAGGTGTGGCCAGAACACTTTGAGAATGTGGCATTGAAAGCATGCAGATGCATTCCTTCACTTGAACTTACAATGTATCAACCTATAACATGAATAGCCTTCCTCTGTTACGTGTGATAAAAACACACAACTTAATTAGTTCCAATCGATGGACAATCTCCTGCTATAAAAGAC
This sequence comes from Lethenteron reissneri, assembly GCF_015708825.2. NCBI lineage: Eukaryota > Metazoa > Chordata > Hyperoartia > Petromyzontiformes > Petromyzontidae > Lethenteron > Lethenteron reissneri. The sequence continues at coordinate 697,992 of NC_083787.1, forward strand.
TCCCTTTGTCAAGCCACTGCTGGATGACGGATTTACCCCCACAAACCATGCCGCTCACGAGGAATGTCTGACCATACTTCACCATGCTGCTCAGTCCAGGTAGGTGACGGGAGGGAAGGCGGGGACGGCAGGAATGGTTCACTCGCCACTGATGTTAGCCGTGACAACCGATCTTTGTTCGGCAGGATCCGAGCATAGTGCCCTCCACCCCCACCTCCTGCGCCACCGCTACACCATCACATATCTGTATATATATCTATTTATATTTCCATATATATTAAAACAGCATTTAGTGGCTTCATCGCATTCCAATTTACACGGAATCGCTACGTATGGTGCGAAAGAAGTTCAACATACATACATTCCAAAATCTTTTAGACCATTGTATAAATGTGTTCACCAAACTGTATGAATCCCGTTGAAATTATATATTTGTTGGTATCTGCTTTACAACTATCGAAAAAATGCTTGACAAAATATGATTCATATCGACATTAACGCAATACAATGGAACACTTGTATTTGTCATACTATTTGCAGTTGGAACGATAATGCCCTTTGTAAACCGAAATAGCCTCAATGAGCAGAAATACTTTGTCCGAATTGGGTCCTACATTGGGATGTTTGGCCAAATGTCATCAATTAGTTTTTTGGCAAATAGGAGAAAATCGGCATGTCTTGAGAAATCCCACAACCAGAAGGCGATAACACTCAAAGCTCTGCACAGATAGAATCATCCCTTACATCCATAGTGCTGGATCACAGGTGTAGTCCTGTCTCATTGTCAATAATACAGTGATCCACTATACACAACCTCACTAAAATAATAGAGATATTTGAGTAAACATTTTAAATTGACAAACTCTTCATGTCTCCCACGGGTCCTAGTGTATTCATATATTAGTTAGAGCTCTCCTGATACACTTTGCCCTAATGTGGAGCCATCACTTTCATAACATTCAGTCACCTGTTGAGGAGAAAACGGGTCATTATAAATCAGTGTGGGGTGTCTCTAAACGGATCACCTTGTCTTATCACGTGGGTACCTTGGACTTGCAATCCAGAGGTCACTGGTTCGATTCGATTCCCTGCGTGGCAGTCGAAACAAAGGTGCCAAATGTATTAAATCCCTGCATCTCTGCCCACCCTTCCCCCGGACCTCCGATTATCACGGTTGGCCACACACGGTGCGAACGAATCTCAACATACACACAGCAGTACAGAGATTTATATAAAGGAGCACCACAGTCGATTGTCAAGTTGCGTGTGCTGGGACAAAGCGTCTCCACTGTCACCTCTGCCAAGATCTCTAGCCAGTGTGGAAGAGAAGGCCAAATACTCACTAGAGATGTGGGCGGGGGGGGGGGGGGGCTCTCAACAGCTCTCTCTCTCTCGCTCGGGGAGGAGGCCCTTCTGCCAGCAGCGACGTGAGCACGCAGTTGCAAGGCTGCACCTGCGCCTCTTTGCCGTAAGTGGGTTTTCCATCGCACATGCGTGGGGTGGTGGCGGTGGTGGCGGTGGGGGTGGTGGCGGTGGTGTCACAGCTGTGCTGGTGGGCCACAAGCTGCCCCCCCCCCCCTTTGCTGAGCAAGCATACATCGACAGAACGAGGCCGACAACAACCAGTGCTGTAAACACTGCACGCTCACATCTGATACCCACAATTTATGTAATACACGGCCGAGGCTTATATGTTTGCCATCCTATACTCAAAGTCAATTAACAGAAACCACGCAGGTGCTTCAAATTGCTGGCAAAGGGACCACCACCAACGTGACCCCCCCCCCCTCTTCTGGCACAGTAAGTAAACTTGCACATCAACAATGTATCTTTGTCTTTGACCACATTCATATCCTCACATGCCAAATCTCAGGTTTCAGAATGTGGTGTTGAGGGAAAGATGAATATAACTTGCCCCTCTGAAAACAAACAGCAGTCACCATATTGTACAACACAATGCACGACAAATATAGCGTGAGCCAATCAGCCTGCGTGTGCGCAAAACTGTCAACCGATCTTGGGAAGCTCAGCAAAGGTTGAGCCTGGTTAGTTCTTGGATGCGAGACTGCTGGAGAATACCCGGGTGGAGTACCAGCAGTCGTCGGCTTGGGCTGCGAGGTGGCCATGAGATGGCAGTACAGCAATAGATTCGTGAATCTGTCTGTGTGGAGTTTTGTGCGTGTGGGTTTTCTCCAGGCACTCAATGGAATTAGCCAAACATCAAAAAGGAATCTTCATACTCAAACTCGTTGTGGAAATTCTCAATTATCAAAGCCCATTTGTATTATTGTGGTCTTTATATATTTGTTGGCGCACTGCGCTGTCAACCCGGTGAACCTACGTTCAGTTCGCTGCGACGGCTAAAATCAGTGTCGCCACAGTGGTGAGATGTTAACTACCTCGCCTGGTATGCAAGGAGGTCGTGGGTCCGATCCCGAACCTGACGCCTGCTGAGTTTGCGTGTCTCTCTCTCCCTGTGGTCGCGTGGATTTTTCTCTGGGTCCCCCGGGGGTTCTCTCCACATTTAGAAACATGTCCTGAGAGAATTTGGCTGCTATGAATTTTCAAATGATAAGTCAGTGGGCCTTAGCTGGTAAAACAAAAATGTTTAAGTTTGGTGGAGCGACATCTGAGCCAGTCCTGGGAGGCTCCCTCTTCACCAACCCACACTGACCAGTGTGGTGAAGTATGGTCAAACAACCCCCGCAACCAACACAGCATGGGGAAGGTCTTCATTCAGTAGTGGGTTGACAAAGACAAGGACTGTAAAATTATCATTATCACTACAGCATCATTGCTGCATACAGCTATGACGTACACTGACTATTCAAAACTTGTTTCAAATGTTGCGGACGTGACATGTACGTGGTGAGTCAAAAGCCTTTGACCATTCTGAATGTTGTTTCTGCATTGCAATGTGCTTGTGACACAACGCGTGTATGCACGCAAACTCCGTGTAAATAACCTGGACAAGCAAGCGGGGCTGTGCCCCCACGTGTAAACGACTCCCCATGCTTGCAACAATGACCCCCCCTCCAAGACAAAGACCCCCCGTTTCACCTTTAACAGGATTGGAGCGTGTGCTGTTCACGAAGAGCAACTATGAAGGCCGGACCGGCACACGAGGGGGTTGAGTGGTCAATCCCACGCCCGGCCGCCTTTGTCTCCCCAGTGGCGATGTTTGCACAACGCACCAGTTACTCATTTGAGGCCGAGTCGACCTAGGAAGAGGCCCAGGACCGCTTGAGATCATCGTCACCGGTGTTGGCCGTGAGCCGGGAATCGATCTCAGAATTCCAGGACCATTTGCCCAGAACGCGCTAACCGCTGCACCACCGCTCCCGACACGCGCGCGCACGCGCGCGCTGGGCGCCTCAAGACAATTCGCGTTGCAGCGCGGAGCTACAAACGGACACGTCCCACGCCGTCGAATGCGGCGTCACGACAAACACGTTCCTAGAGATGTATTTATAAAAAAAAGATAAAAGCATGACCCACACCAGGAATAGTTTTTGTACAAGGCTAACAAGGTAATAGAGGTTAGCGACAGTACAATAAGTCAGGGTGCCTCGAGGGGACCCAATAATGCGGCAGACCCACCCATGGCATGGCATTATGGCTGAAAATTGCAGCTGTGAGCAGAAGCAGCAGACGCAGCCCTTTGAGAGACATTCACTACCCCTGCCGCGGTCCTCACTCAGTCGGGCAGCGAGTCCACTCCACTCCCCCCGTCTTTAAACTGCGGCGCACAGAGCTCGTGGCCAAGGGCCGCGGTGTTTGTGTGTCGCCCTTTCCACGTCGCGGTGTGTGCTCTGTGCCGGGCTCGCGTTGACATAAAAACAGTAAAAACGACCCCAGTAGTTACTCCACTCCCCTCGCCAAGCACTAGCCATCACCCCCGCCCCCCCTTCCGTTTAGTTTCCCATCCAACAACAACAACCAACAACAACATCCAATAACAACCAACAACAACAACATCCACCGCCCCCATCCCCCGCCGTCCTTGTTACCAAGGAGAGGTGGCGAAGGCTCGCAAGGCCTTCATCCAGCAGTGGATCGATAATGGTTGATTGGTGAGCGTTGTCAACCCGTGAAGGTGAGGGGAGTCTCCCCCAAACAAACCTCATGAAATCTCGAGCGAGTTTAAGTGTCATCAGACATATCACGAGATAATGGACCACGAATTGAACGGGGTGAACTGAATGTCTGATATCCCCCCCCCCACTCGTCCCCCATTGCAATCCGAAAAACTTCGAGACGAAACCTCCCTCCGATGTAAACACAATGATGTGTGAAGAAAATGCTAATTATTACGAAACGCACTCAGAGTTTGTTTGGATAATGTCTGTTGCTGATGTTGTTGAACTTATTTCGCACTGTACGTAGCCCACTGTGCACATCGGAGGTTCGAGGAAAAGATAACAAACTAAACACAAAAGCAGTTCTAAAGAAATGAGTTTTCAATGTTTTATATTACATTTCTGTAACAATAGACTGACATAGGTTCCTTAACACATACCTGGCAATTGCTCCAACATCTGCTGAATGACATTTTAGCTCAGAAAATCCCTTTAATATCCATTGCTTGGGAGACCCAAAAAGTCGAAAAAAACCTCGTGACCAGCCTGTAAAGTCGGCAACATTGGACCCTCCTCCACCAGTCGTCCCAGACTCGTGTCGGAAGTTCTCGATCAGTGCAGATTGTGTCGTCGCCATGCAGAGTGGGGCTGCCTCCTTGTGGCGATGTTGCGGTTTTGCATTTAAAGTCACTGCCCCCTCGTTATCCCTCGTTATTCGCGAGGGACACGTTCCGGAGATGCTCGTGAATATCAAATTTCGCGGATAATATTGTGAATTGCCTTACATAAGTACACAAATAAGCTATTAAATGCATGACAATTATCATAACCCAAAAACATTTGTTATAATAAACAAAGTAAATCGAAAATAGATATAAAAGTATGAAATAATAGTATATAAATGAGCTAAGCTGTATCTCATAATTGTATCTCATCACTTCATCTCGCTTCACTTTATCTCATCACTTTATCTCATCACTTGCTCGCATCACTTTCTCTCTCATCACTTTCTTTCTCTCGTGATCCAGTCGTGTCGAGTTCCAGATGCGATTCGCGGATAGCCAACATCACGGACAGCAGTAGTTCGTTGATAACGAGGGAATACTGTACAGTAATACTCCGCTTTACGTCCGGGATGCGTTCTTGACATGTACGACGACGAATATCAAAACGATGTCAATCAAAGCAGTTTACAGAGTAGGTGGAAGCGAAAGCAGAGGTGACGGATACGAGAAAGTACGGATGATGAGGTCAGCGACGTAAGTGTGCGGTTGAGGCGACGTAAATCAGGTGGCGGCATTAATCAAGGGACGCCGTATCGGCGAAACGATTTAAAGAAAAAAAACTCCACACATTCGTCAATAAAAGTGCCTGAAAGGGACAGATATACAACAGATGTATAGCAGTAGACATTTCAGGCAAAGACCCCTTCCCGCGATATAAAGAAGGCGCCACAAACACAATTTAAAGGTGCTGTGAAGGCGTCACTTTCCATCGACGTGATTGTTGTTTGTGCTTGTGCACCGCTGCCAATGGAGGAGCAGCATCATGGTGGAGCCTCTGACTCCAGATCCTCGTCTCTCCGGACCCATTTGATCCCATTGTACGATTAATGTTCCATCCTGTTCCTCATATTTTTCATTCTTTCTCTTCTCTCTTCCCCTTCGATATTTTTGTCCATACATTGTATCCACGACTCCCCTTCATGTTGACTGTGCCACAGGTACACGAGTCGCTAGTTTAGGCCAATAGGGCAAATACTGCCATAATAGAGGTTTTTGGGTTAGATCGCGTAAATATATAAATGTGTCGTTAAAACCCGCCACCACCCAACACAGCCAACTAGTAAGGGTTGTCACGTTAACAGAACGTGCCAATTCGTCACTAGTACAGCACACCGGTGTGTTGGAGAGCCAAGCCACAACATTTACAATCTGAGTACGACCTTTCTCCAGTAATTACAACCAGCTTCATCAGGCGACAGACAAATTTGTGAAGTCCACCTGTTTCGTTCCTTATATAGCGGCGTAGATGTGGTCGTTTTAATGACACATTTATATATATACGCGATCTAACCCAAAAACCTCTGTTATGGATGATATTGGTCGCGAAAGCCTACGTGTTAAAGGGAAAATACTGCTTTTTCAAGCAAGACAAACAAATGGAAAGCAACGAAAGAGACATGGTGATAATGACAAAAGTCATTGACTCTTGGATTCAATTCTGAACCTGAATTGTTAGTGAATGGTGAAACACGATGGCACATGCGGAACTTGTGATCTGGAAATCGATGTTAGATTCCAGGCCAAGGCTGCGTAGTGTCGGGTTTCCCATTCACATTTTTATTCGAATAAGTGGAAAATATTTGAATCAAACTTCTTTGGAAAATGCATAGGAATGATAAAAATGTATAGATGTCCTTCCAAAAAACATATCCTGTGAGTGAACAAAGGGAAAATTGTGCTCATACAGTGTATTATTTTCTGGGTATTTATCCCCATGTATTAAAAATGTATTTTAGACACAGTGAATACGTTTTATTGCAAAATAAGCTACATTTATGATGGATGCCTTCCAATCGCAGGCAGTTATAATGAGGAACAAACTGTAACACAAAGCGTAAATCATCACCACATGGTAGCAGTGGCAATCATGAAAGAGAAATAATTCTCTCTTGGAAAATGGTAAATTACTCAACTTATACAATTTCCGATGTTTTTATTTGAATAAGCCAAGAGAGCTATTTCTCTTGTTGCTTATTGGAGACACAGGAATGGCCCAGATGAATATAGATGACTTGGTCAAGGTCAGACAGAGAATTCAATTTCACGGACTGCGTTACGAGCGGTATGCGTAAAATTTTTGCTTAAACAAATATTCTTCTTGGTTCTTTCGATAAAGTCACGTAGAAGGGAAATAATAAAATAATAAAAATAAAACATAATAAAACAAATATTGTTTTGTAATGCCTTCTGACTAAGGTCTGTCAGTCTGTAATGTAAGGGTACGATGACCCTCACAGACTATACCACATGTATCAGCAATGGCTGGACACATCTTAATATACAAAGGACTGCAGAGATTTGGCCATTGTTGGTAACGCATTTCACGATCTATTGCCATTGATTGTGAAGTGTAGTTTGCGTGAACGACAACAACACGATATGAAACTAAGATATTATGAAATTAACAAACTTTAGTTTCAAGTTGTGCTGCTATTATGGCCTAACCCGAGAAAATCCAGCCAAATGAATCGAAGAATTTCCCAAAACGTCCCCCCTCCCTTCTTGCCATGAAGTCACACAGCACGCGCCCCGCGTCTCATGGTGCGGGTCGTCACGTGACATCGTCGCCAATCGAGCACTGTCGAGGACAAACGCACATATTGGAAGGCGTTCCATAACCATGCACACGCACGATTCTTCTTTCTTGTTTCGTCAGAAATTGTATTCATATATCCAGAATTGTTTTACTATATTGGAGGTATCGCTCGTGGTGAGGAAACGTGTGGGTAGCTGCCTCCTGAAACCCTTCTGTCCAACACAGAACCGGCTTCCTTCAATAACTCAAAGCCGCGTTCGCTCTCCCACATGGGAGCAGAAGGCTGAGGCGTAAATGGTCCTCACATGGCACAATCGTTGCCGCTTCATGTAAACAGTGTAATTCAAGCCAAGAACATAATCGGTAAAAAAATATATAATAATCATCACGTGTTCAAGCATATAAATCACGAGGTTGAGGACGGACGCACTTGAACTGCAAAAATAGTTTATTTTATGTTGAGCTTACGCAAGTAAAGTTTATGTAATGTTGCATTGTGACAGCTTCTCATTAAATCCCAGTTACACGAGAGGGCGATCGCTTGGACAGGACGCGGCCCATCCCGTGACGGTGTCCAGCCGAGTTGGACGCCGGCGGCGGGGAACCAAACCCCGCGGGAGGTTCGCGAAGCGGCGCTGCCAACACGCGGCCCAGGGTCGGGGTGTTTGTTTCGCCAACAGATTGCCAAGGCGCTCCTCCGGCTCACCCCCCCCCCCAAAAAAAACCCCAGGACAGTTATTTGGTTTGTTCTGGCACCCAGTGTTCCCGAAGCGCTTTGCAGCGTCTGCATCGGCGAGTGGCGCGTGGCGCGTCATCCCACCGCGGCTCTCGGGCGAGCATCGACGGCGGGGGGCATCCGTCTTGTCGCGTCAGGATTTTCCGTCTTCCCGGTGTCCAAACCTACGTCGGCTTAATTGACAAATGTATTCGTTTGCGTATTGTCTCCGTGTTTCTATCGGTGAATTTCGTACAATGCAATGCAGTGTGGGTTTACACACGCACACAGAAAGTGTCCGCATGCGACCGCATCTCAAGATGCTGTACAGAAATAGAGGGCATAATTTATTTCACATCGAGAGAGGATGTCAAGCGAAGGCAGATGGACTAAAAAGGAAGCTCCTGAGCGTGGTTCGTGAACGCGGGCAGGCAATCGACAGCGCGGGTGACTGGGGGGAGCGAGATCCGGGCCGCATGGGGCAGCAGAGAAGGATGCACGACCTCCCATCGGCACGCACAGGTTTTGTTATTTCCTGGGAGTGGCTGTCGATGTCACCGAGCTTCTCGTCGTTTCACGCTGCTGTTACGGGGCTGTGGCAGGCAGCAGAGCAGCAGCATCCATTCTCGCGCTGTACTTCTATGCTCCAGCATCTCTGCTACGTCCGACGTTTCGCTCCACTTGCCGGGAGCTTCTTTTGAGGAACAGAATCGATAGTGCAGCTCACTTTCTCCTTCGACGACATTCTCTTCGCGCGCGCGGCACAACTCGGAGTCAACGTGTCGAGAGGGAATCGCACCTCCGATGAGCACGGTTGGCTACGTACGGTCAGAAAGAAGTTCAACGTACGTACACACATTGCCGATCCGCGCACGCGCGTGGGCCGCCCCATGCCCGTGTCCCCGTCGTGACGGCCGCAGTTCACCGTCCGGGGCAGCTTCGCCGCGGGCGCCCCACGTGACCCCCGGGGGGCACGCGCCCGCGGCGCCAGGTGCGGGCCGCGTGCGCCGTGACCTCTGGGCCAGCGAGCGCTCGTCACCAGCAATTTGCTTCCATCCGCCGCACAAATGTTTTACGTTGCCGGAATCCTATCTGAGCCTACGCGCCGGTAGTTTGCGGGGGAATTAAACTCGGGGCGAGCTGGGTGGAGGGGGGGGATTTGGCAGGGGCAGTCGGAAGGGGGGGGGGGGCGATGGAATAGGTGGGGGGGGGGGCAAGCTTTAGCCTCAAAATCACTACAATAACAGGCCAGAAATCGAGTCCTAATTGAGCCTCATTTGCAAGGCATCTGGGGCTCGTTAAGTCTAACTTCTCAGGTAATGGGCAGTTACTGCCGCCAATTACTACATGACAAATCGGAACCATATGGGGCTTCTAGAAATTCCTATTCCTCCGCTGTGCCCTGCAAAACCTTATCCCTCGCACTCCCGTCCAGCAATAATGATTGCAAATTTAGTTGCTTTGCTTTTGAGTTAAAAACCCGAGGCCGCAGCTTGGTAAACTTTTGTTAAATGCAGACATTATGCAAAACGTAAGAACGCTGTGTGGTTTGGCTGCATTTTTTAAATACTGTAATTTTTACTCGGGCAGTTCCGGGTGACTAACTCAGGTTACAAACAATTATGAATTTAAATAGAAAAACAAACCAAAAAACAGGTGATTCTCGTCGAAAATTGGCCTTCTTTTAAACATTGCATAACTCGTTCGTTGTATGATTTTGTTCTTACCAGTATGTATATTATTATTGCGGCATATTTTACTAATTACCATCGGTAAAACATAGGCCACATTCTCATTTGAATTGACCCGTTCATTTTTGTAATAAACGACTAATAGTAAAGTAGCTATGGAGTTGACGTCCACACAACACGTACCCCTTGGCGAGTTCTCCCCAAAAAAATTAACCACAGGAAATGTCCGAGCCCTTTCAAAGTGTGCCGCCAACAAGGCTCGAGAGATGCCGTCATAATTTCCAGATGCTGTGGGCAAAGCATCGATATGGTACAGGAAGGAGGGAGGAGGAGGAGAAGCGAGTTGTCACTGAGGCTGTCAGCCCGATGGAATTACTGATCCTCAGCCAGAGCGGAGCCAACGCACTCCGCTGTGAGCCGCCAGCGCGCGTGACGTGGGTGGGCTGAGCGCTGCTTCCATCGTGGGGGGCTGATAAACATTGCCCCCCCCACCACCCCCGCTCTGTCTGTGTGGCTCCAGTGGAATCAATGAAACACCTGGACGGGTGAAATACACGCGGCGTATGGTATTTCGTGCGTGTGTGCGTAAAAATCTGGAATTGATTTTCCCCCATCCGCTGTGCGTACGTACACCAACAATGTAGCTGTCGTTCAACACAATCGCGGCGCAAGCTTTTTGCGAGTGAGACCGAGGGTCTACACTGGAGCAACGCCGCAGGCCTCGTGACATTGTCTCTGACATGTGGCGCTGGACACATAGATGTGCTTATTATTATTAGGCCCAAGATAACGCTGCATAGACACACTGATGAACGGTTTCCCTAGGAAGCCAACGCTGCCACTCACTTGGCACGGAGTGGAAACATTTGATGGATAGTTTGACCAAAATACAGGTTGGGTACCATGCTCTAACTATGATTAGAAAATGATTTATACAAATTGTATTAATTATATAAAAGTCATCTTCATCAAGAGATGACTTTTTTGTCATCTCGAATGTTGGATGAAGGCATTGTCGGTCATGTGGGTTGTTTGACCATACTTCATCACACTGGTCAGTGTGGGTCAATGAAGAGGGTTTCAAGTCTACAAGTGTATTGTGTTTAACCAGGTGAGAACTCAAGTGACCAGGATACGTTTCAATTGGAAGTGACCAAAGTCAACAATGGGTGCCTGGGACTGGCTCAAATATCACTTGCCACTCATGTGAGCTGTGGCTGGGAGTATAACTCAGACCGCCTTGTTCATAGCTAGCCACTGGACTGACGCTCTATACCCATACTAAGATGCCTTAGATGGGGATATTGTGGTCTTTGCAGAGTTAAGTGCTACTGTGACAAGCTAACACTGGTGTGGAGAAACGTTTTGTCAAACCAGCACTGACGACAGGCAGACGCATACCCATCACTGCTATGTATTACAAGTTATTCAACAGCTTAGTTTTTTACGAACTAGTTTAGCCATATCCTCTCTCAACCAGTCAAGAAATATCTCCTGGGCTTTCCGAAGCATATGCAGAGATCGGCGCAAATGTGTTTTTTTTTGCCTTAACTCAAATGAACCCACACCTCCAGACGGTAGGTGTTGCGCGCAAAGCAGCAGTTTAAACTCCACTGCTGCTGAAGGCTCAAGCCCGACTTCTACATTCTTAGAGTCAAGTGAAACAAATGTTGGTACAATATTTAACACGAGTGGCGCTTTTTCTTCAAACGTGACCAGTTTGGCAAATACCCAAAATGCCCGTGCCCGTGCTCCCACAGCTCGTGATGGCGCCTCGCGGCACACACGGGGCAGGCTCCATTCGACGTGAACGTGTACAAAGTGCTTGCACCAGCTGATGGTGACCTGGACAAACATTGTTACAAGCACGCGATGGGTGCCCGCAGCTTTCCACAGATATCTCATAATGCACCCCGGGAAGAAGCAGATTGTCGCCTTACACATTCTGATGTTCAATAATGTTTAGTATCTATGCCTTTCTCTTATCTTCTTAGTTTATACTAGCCTTTTGCCCGTCCAAGGACGGGTGTATTGCAGTAAATATGAAACTTGCAAGCGAAAATCAGACCGCGACGTGATATTCATTGCATCAATTCGTGTGTAATTTGTAAGGCCGCGGTAACACAGACTTATTTCATTTTAAGGTTATAATCCCTTGTTCATCATGACGTTCTTTTTACTTCGATGTCTCAACAGCGTCACGGAGATCGCGTGACGTGAGGGGCCTGTCTTTGACGTGAGGGCCATGTGGAGGACGTAACCCGTTCATGATTATTAATGAGGGGGGCTGGCCGACGTGGAGTGACGTCACGTGCGGGACACACAAACAGACATTCTTGGCTCATTATAGTAGTGTCGTGACATTGAATGAGTCACTGTAGCGCGTGCCGCTGGGAGATTGGTAGACAATAGAATTGGGGTAACAGCGCGTCCTACCAGTTGGACCTCTGGGCAAGGCACGGAGCCCTCTGGGGGATCCAGAGGGGTGCGGGGCCGAGGGCGGAGCCTGGCCACGCTGGGGAGGATAAAAGGCGAGCTCCGACTCACAGTCGGGGCTGCTGCCATCTGCGGTGGAACTTGGCGTGCCGTCATTGGCGTGATCTTCGCCCTCTGCAAGCTGTGGGTCTGGCAGCATGTTGGCTCTCCCGACCTGGCATATAGTTATCCCCTAAGGCTGTGAAGGCCGGAATAATAGGGAGAGAGAGTGCCTCCTACTCGTGTCTGTGAATTAGTACACTACAGTAGTAATACATTTAGATATCACCTTAGCCTAAGGTGCTTTATAATAATAATACAATTGTGCATAAGATGATAGTGGTTGAAATAAAGAGATGGGCTATTCAAAGTGATGGTGTAGTTATGGTGACTGTTAGGAAGACAGGTGGGAGGGGAGAAAGAGGGGTTGGGGTAGTGATGGGGGTTTGGGTAGCACTGGTTGTAGATGGTGGGCCAGGCCAGGGAGTAGTCGTCAGATTGGCTCGGGAGAAGAGACGGGGGTTGTTGTAAGGGAGGGATGGAAGCAGGTGAGTGAGTTTGTTTTGTATGCAGTGGGAGTTTGTTCGCGTTAAAGAGAGCAAGAAGGGAGCAGCGGTGAGCCTGAGTGAGCCTGAGTGAGACTGAGTGAGCCTGAGTGAGCCTGAGTGAGACTGAGTGCAGGGCGAGGGCGGCACAGAGGGAGATGATAGTGGGACAGAGTAGTGCGAGATGAGAGAAGCAAGATGTGGTGGGGCATCACCACGGAGGGTTTATAGACCACAAGAGATCAATTTAAACAGACAGCAATGGTAGAAAGGGAGCCACTGGAGTTGGAGAAGTAGAGCAGAAGAGTGGGAATTGTGGGGTAGGTAAATAAAATGTATCCGGGTTGAGGCATTTTGTGTCTGTAGCGAAGGCGTAGGCAGGAAGGCCGAGAAGAAGAGAGTTGAAGTCGTCGAGCCGAGTGAAAACGAGCGAGTGAACCGGGAGTTTAGCAGCAGAGAGTGAGTGAGATGAGGGGACGGATGTTGTGAAAGGTGAAGAAGTGACAGTGGCGAGTCGTGGTAGAGATGCGGTGTGACAGACAGGAGTTGACGATCACGTCGAGGTTGTGAGCAGAGGAGACCGCGGTGAAGGAGAAGGGAGGGAATGAGATGGTAGGAAAGTGGAGGGGAGTGAGGAGAAGGGGAAAAAGGGTTTGAGTTTTAGAACATTTTATGGAGCTAGTGGCGTGGCATCCAGGATTGAACTTCTTTCGCACCGTACGTCGCCAACCGTGCTAATCGGAGGACGGTGGTTAAGCAGTCTGAATGCTGTAGGAAAGATCCGGGGTAAAGGAGGGAAATAGCAATACAATCTGAAGTGATGGGGAAAGTTAAGTGAAAAAAATTGCACATTCAAAAGGTGAGACGGAGGGAGACCAGCGAAGCGCCCTCGGGCAGAGCCTTGGGGGATACGGCAGGCACCGGGGATGGAGGTGGAAGGGTTGAAAGAAACTGAGGAAGTGCGCCAAGAGAGATGAGACTGGAGCCAGGCGAGGGGTGCGCTGGAGAGGGTGGAAGGGAGTGGAGGGGGGGGGTGATGTGCCGCGTCGAAGGCTGAGGAAAGATCCGGCAGAGTGAGGATTGAGGAGAGGCCAACACGAGCGGAGTTTGTTGAATGGTTCCACACAGTAGTGAGGAGAGCAGTGTCAGTGGAATGGGAGGGGCGGAGTCCAGATCGGAAATGAGGGTAAGGAGAGATCGATGAGATGTAGCGAGTAGGGCGACGGTGGACGAGACATCCGTTCGACAAGCTTGGAGAAGGGAGGGAGGAGAGAGAGTGGACGGTCGTTGCCGGCACTAGAAGTGTCACGAGAGGGATTTAGTTTTTAGAAGCGGGATGATGATGATGGCTGACCTGAAGATGGCAGGGAAAACGCCAGAGGCGAGGGAAGAAGTGGAGCGACTCGGGGTAGGAGAGGATGAGAGGGAATGGTGGAGGTCAAAGAGAAGCGGGGAGAGGGTCCGAGGGAGATGATAGAGGAGAGGTTGATGGAGGCGAGTTCGGAAAATGATGTGGGAGAGAAATCGGTGGAGAGAGTCGCTACCACGTGGACGCGGGGGGGGGGGGGGACTCTGAGATGAGCAGCGTGATTCGTCTCCGTGTCGGTGGTGGAGCGGTGGGCGGATTCAAGGGCTGTGTGGGTAGGGGACGTGCAGGGCTGAGAGGGGCGGATGGAGTGGGGCGATCGAGGGCTGAGAAGAGTTGTCGGGGATGATGGGCAAGGAGAGAAATTCGAGTTTAGAAGTAGCCAAGCGGGACTAATTCTAAGGTGGTGAGCAAGTGGGTGAGAAGGGGGTGGGGGGGGGGGATGCCGGGGATAACAGTTTGTGAGATGGGGATGACTTCCACAGTCGTTCAGCTTTGCGTAGAGACCGACGGTCAGATTTGTGGGGGGGGGGTGGGTTAGGTGGTGGGGTGCGGAGGTGGAGGGGGTCTAGGAAGTTGTTACAGAGGCGCTACGTTTCACAGGCAAGGTGCAGCCTTCCACTTGGGGGAAATGTTGCAACGTGATTTTGGCCCCAATTAAGTGATTTGTGGGATATTACCAGTGTACGGCATTTGTGCTGACGATGTTATCCATTGAGGTTCTCCACGTGCTCCCTACTGCTGCTGCTTGCTCCGTGGCCTGTTGGCGAAAACGCCCGTGAATGCCGGCGAATTCCTCGCCAAAGGGAAATGCCAGCGGTGTTTCCATCGGTAGGGAAAGTGGCTGCCCTCACGGACGCCTGATTGGTCTCCAGACGCGCCCACCTGCACTCGCACACCCCGTGACTTGCCCGAACGAGCCACCGGCTCCTCCACGGAGGCGTGAGCTGAACGTGGAGCCCCGTGAGCCAAGGCGGTTGGCCGGGTACCACCTGGGCTGGCAATGCTACCGGTGTGCAGCACGGTGGCGAGGAGATGTGAACTTCCTCGCCTGGCACGCAGGAGGGTGGGTTCGATCCAGACCCTGACGACGCCTGCTGTATACTTGGAGCTCGCATGGTCCCCTGTGGTCACGTGGGCTTTGCTCCGGGTCTTCCGATTTTCTCTCCACACTTGGATACACGCGTTTAGAGTATTTTTCTAATTTTTCCATGGTGTACAGTCTGGAAAAGTACCCACATGGCAAAAATCAAGTTTGTTACATGTCGGGAAGTACGCTAAACATTTTGAACAGACACATAATCACAAATTTATATTTTATATATATAGCAAATGATCCTCTATCGAAAATACTATGTTACCGTTTTTTGTAACATTTCTTATAGAAGGCTACCATTGCAACGTTGTGGTAGCATTGGCCTCCCTAGGTTGTACCCGTAAGCCACACTCGGGTCAACGGTTCAGTTAAGGAGCGAGTGCAGAAGCGCCACACTGGCTCCACTCGCAGTCCAGCCGTGAAACAACACCAGGGTATGATTCAGCATAATTAAAGCTACAGTACAACGGCATATTAGTTTAATATAATGCGCATACATGGTAATTAATCGATTCCCAAGTGCACGATTCGAAGCGTGCATTTCGAACGTCCGAATATATTTTAATCGATGTATCGCTACACGCCTAGACACGATGGTGAAGTTTAATAGCTGTTACATAGTTGTTAACGTCACACTTGAGATGTACGCGGGTCCATATGCCACTGCCTTAACCACAGAGACCGAATGCTCTCCTAATGTGTCAGTCATACTGCCTCAAAGCAGGAGAATATACAACACCCTGGCGTTTGGGACAATTTTCCTTCTGCAGGGCAAATTATTTGTTGACGAGGCTGCTGCGTTGGTCGTCGTGCATGAGTACAGTTAACAATACAAACTCAACACATTCATCACCAACACTGGCCTTAAAAAAGAAAAATATAAAATCGGAAAAGTTTTGGCCACAGCACGTAGAGAAGTCAGAGAGGACGAGTCAATCTCTCGACCCTACTGAACTCCGTGTGCTGAGGATGAGTCACCTCGTGTAAATATCTCTGTTTTTATTTTAGGGCCACGGTATTTTGAGAGGCGTGGTGAGTTTGTATCGAGAGCAGAGAGAAAGAAGTCAGGGAGATTGACCGGCGCGTGGTGCGAGATCACACCGGGCACTGCTGTGGCGCCCTGAGAACACTGGGACGCATTGAGAAGTATTACAAATGTCACCATGGAATCCGGTTTGAATTAACATACGAACAGTTTCCTTTATGTTATATGACTCGGATAAAAATACGTACTCTTCTAGAATACTTGTCAGAGGTTCCACACTGACGCAATGTACTGGGAGGCCACACCAATTGTTAATCATTAGATAAGTGCAACAACCACTTGCGTCCTCACAAAAAACTAACTCGACAGATTTGGTCAATGGCACTTTAGCCTTGAAAGGAAAAACATACAAGAGGCGACGTTTCAGGCAATGGTCCTTCGTCACGGCACACGAATAAGCACGTGGAGAAAGGCCATTATCCTAAACATCACCCATTATATGCAAGTGTTCATAGGTCATGTGATTAAAAGGGTCGACGGTATTGAACAAATATAAAGTTTCACTCGCACGTGGTTTAGAATTTACCGTTGAATTATACCGAAGAACCAAACTACAATGCGTGCCAGTGAGCTTCACAATACACTTGAGTCCGAATGTTTAGTGCTCGGTAGCGTGGCTTGGTATAATTCCCGTACCTCTGATTATCACGGTTGTATACGTACAGTGCGAAAGTAGTTCAACATACATACAAAAGGAGCGTGCGGATTCGAGATAATGTGCCAATTTGACACAACTGAGCCAACCATCTTGAGGGCGTGGGTGTAGGATGCCTCTCTTGAAGGGAACGCCACCGGAGGCCGTGAGTGGTGCGTCACGGTGCCTAGGAGATGTGAACTACCTCGAACCCTGACGCCTGAATAGTTGGAATTTGCACGATCTTCCCGTGGCTGCGGGGATTTTTCTCCGGGACTTCCGGGATTTCCCTCCACATCTCAAAACACACGTTTAGAGTATTTGGCTGCAAGGTGGCCATGAGATGGCAGTACAGGAATGTATTCGTGAATGTATCTGCGCGGACTTTGGTGTGTGTGGGGTTTCTCCACGCACTCTGGGTTCCTTAAAGCCAAACAGCCGTCAATGGAATTAGCCAAACATCACAAGGCAGGGCACTCCTGAAAAGGAGTCTTCATACTCATACTCGTTGTGGAAATCCTTAATTATCAAAGGACATTTGTATTATTGTGGTCTTCATATATTGTTGGCACACTGCCCTGTCAACCCGGTGAACCTACGTTCAGTTCGCTGCGACGGTTAAGTGTCGCCACAGTGGTGTGATGTTAACTACCTCGCCTGGTATACAGGAGGCCGTGGGTTCTATCGCGACCCTGACGCCTGCTGCTGTATATTTGGAGTTTGTGTGTATCTATTTCTCACGGTGGTCGCGTGGATTTTTCTCCGGGTCTTTGTTTAGAAACATGTGCTTAGAGTATTTGGCTGCGATACCTTCTCCTGTGATAAGCCACTTCGCCCAGCTATCATTTGTGACCAGGTGACTTCTAAAAAAAAGCGATGTATCTCAGTGGGCCTTACCTGGTAAAATAAAAAGAATAGTGTTTCATAGTTTTAAGAGTGGCAGCCAAAGAAGGAACCGCACCAGGGCAATACAACCACCCTGGAGATGGAGTGATAAAATCAGCTCGTATGCGGATAGTACTTGATGGAATGTGGCATCGCAGGATCGTGAGAAATTATGCTGACTGGGGGAGGTCTTCATCCAGCAGCGTATAGCTCATGGCTGACGAGATGATGATGTAGAGATTCAAGGGTTAATTCGTTTGTTTCGATTGATCCCCGGTGTTACCTTCGTTTACCAGCAGATGGCACGTGAACACAGTGGCTCAACAGAAGACAGATCGAAAGCCTAGCAAAGCAAATTAAAACACTCCCAACTGCTCTACTGCACATTCAGAGCCATGTTAAGTTGTAAAGGTTATGCAATATGCAGCATTTTGTGCATGTGAGTGATTGCACCAATTTACAACATGAAATATATAAACACAAATTTTCCTCAATATGACATGGCCTGGAAGCAAATGCCACGATATGACCAGGAGCTTAATTGCTCACTCCATAGTTCCTGGAATGTTGTTAGGCTGGCTTTGATTATAGATTATTGGCATAAGGCACGATCACTAGAGTAACAAAGTGCTGTCTATATAATAATCCTATATAAGTGTATACTATATTTATATGATCTTATGAACAAGTTTATAGGAATGTAGGGTACAATGGATGTGGCATGGTCAAAATAAGCCGTGGAACAGTGTTATGGACTGTTCCAGCTGAAATTAAGCACTGATATGACACAGATGTGGAGAGGCTTATCAGACGGGCTATTGACAAACCATATTTATTCATGAATATTTTAATGCCTAAAATACAAGCCACAGGGGACACCACAAAAAGCAGGAACATTGGCTTTATTGTTGGCAGGAATGGAGGCTTCTTTACCACATCCTTTCTGGGCAAAGGGTGTCCACTGGAATATGTAATGCGTTTTTTTTTTGTTTTCAATTTGTCCAACTCCCAGATCTGCAACGAAATTTCCTTTTTCTTTGAAACACTAGACCCATCCCGAACGCTTTCCACAAATGGAATCAGTTTGTCGCTGATTAAAATCTCAAATCCATGCCAAGAGCTATTTTTTTTATTCATCGACAATGCAACGGTAATTTTTTTTATTCATCAGCACAACTATGCTTATTGCGCAGATTGCCGTTGCGTGGCAGAGCGCTTTAATTGCAAACACAATGGCTGTTGGTTTTGTTTTGCTTGTTGATCCTGCGTGTGCTGCAATTGAGAAACGCTTACTCGTATAGGACGGGAAGGGGGACATTTTTCAGGTTTTCCTTTTTTTGTGACGGTGAGCCGCGACTAACGACGGTGGAAGAGGTTAGCTTGAGCAGGACCCCACAATAGTAGCGCCCTCATGCAGCCCTGCAACAGAATCTTCTGAATCTATGTTCGGTCGAAATAGAATTTACTCTAAGAAAGGGGCAGGCTACTTTATTCACTCTCCTCGGCGCTGCCGCGGGGTGCAGAGCGGGGCTCCAGTGAGAGAGTTTAATCGGGGAGATGGGAATGGGTCCTTCGGTCAAGACTTGAATTAATTATTATGTTTCTCCGCAAAGCTTTGCTACGTCTAAAGACTCCTATTTCAGAATAAAAATCAGTCTTTGGGAGGTTTGTCCAATTCCCTTTAATGGAGTGTTCTCATGTGGCACTCCAGAGTCACTGGGGAACCCCACATACACGAGGGGCTCGCGACTCGGTGCTCCACGCGGATGAAGGCCACACACGCGGATGCTGAACTGGGACGTCTTGACCTCCTTACGGCCCAGTAGAATTGGGAGTTTGACAAATAAACACAAATATAAACTTTACAAAAATTTTTACCAGGTAAATCCCACAGCTATATAGCTATTTTTTCAGAAGCGACCTGCTACAAATGATAGCTCAACGAAGTGGCTTGTTACTTGGAAATTTATGGTAGAAAAATCCATGCGACCACCAGGAGAGAGACATGCAAACTCCAAATATAGAGTAGCAGTGGTAGGGGTCGGGATCGAGCCCACGGCCTCCTCTCTCCCAGGCGAGGATAGTTGACATCTCGCCACCGCGGCGCCCTGCGGGATCCTCCATGCTCGGACGCATGCGCCACCGCTCCGCTCGGCAAACTCGACTTCATGGAGCTGCCATATCCCCAGCGACTGCGGTCACCGATCTCAAACCGTGGCCCGCAGAGGAGCGCCACCGCCTGCTGCCATCATTCACCAGCAGACAAAACCATCAGGCTACTCCTGAAGCCACATCTACTTAAATGCTCTACCGAATTCATCAGGTCTCTATGTACGTCGATGAACCTCCACGCGAGTCTATCTCGCAAGGTGTGCACCACGTCGTACACGACTACCCACTCGGAATCATTTGCTGGCAGCGTTTCAGACAACTCATCGGGCTACTCGTGAGCTGTCTACTGGCTCGGCAACCTCGGTGTGAACATCGAAACCTCGCGGGGCGACTCCCCGCCGTACCAAATAATGGAGAGGCTTTCTGCACACGCTGCATTTTGTGCTTGCACCGAAAACAGCGGCGCATGCCATCGCTCCCTGTGAATAGCGTACACAGCGTTCGCCATTGATCCTTTCATAAGGATAAATAAACACAGCGTGCGGATCGGATTTACTTTTTGCGCAACATTTTTGAGAATCTGTTTTAGCCATCGTCCGTGGCGCGCGGTCGTAAGAGAGCGGCGAATATTTACTCCGCGGCCCTTAATGCTCGGCGTTTTCATTAGGTATTGGTACCTCTTCCCGCGGCGCATAAGAATGCAATAAAGGCGATTCTGTTATCTCGCTCAGGGCTTAGCTAGGCCCGCGCTCGGTATGAGTTCCAGATGTGGAGCTCGCTCCTCCCGGCCGGGAGCCCTTGGGATCAGGATCGCCATAAAATCTTATTGGCCCACCCAAGTGCTGGGGCCAGCTTGGCCCCAGCACGGGCCCCAGCACGGGTCCCAGCACGGGTCCCAGCACGGGTCCCAGCACGGGTCCCAGCACGGGTCCCAGCACGGGTCCCAGCACGGGTCCCAGCACGGGTCCCAGGCTGTGCACGAGAAATGCGATTGAGCGTCCCTGCGACCCGCCGCGTCGAGGCGCGTTCGTGCTGCTGCCTCCATTCCGCGCGCAGGGATGGCAAAGCGTGGGCACAGCCAAAGTCGAGGCCACTTGGGGGAGGGGGGCGGGGAGATGCCCCCTTAACCCCTGAAACTTACTGCAGACGTGCCCCCTACCCCCCCCGCCCCCCATTGCCACCAGACCCTGCCCCACAGCGATCACAGCTGTTTCTTTGAGCGGTTCAGTGAGCCCGAGCAAGGGACGTTGTTCACGAACGGTTTTCTGGCTTTTACATTAGAAACAAATTATATATATACACAAGGTAACATAAATGTCAGTACATGACTTGTCATTCGTGACGGAAAAGGGTAGAGCTATGTGCACAGTTTTCGTGTATACGTTAAACACCTGCGTCCTGTGTTTTTCATGATTTGAAAAAGATCACATTTAGTTTTCATTTACACAAAGCCTCATTTAATATTTTGGGGTGAAGGGGTGGGGGTAACTTTTAAGATAAGGAGCTTTCATAACTGCGTAGTAGCTAATCACTTTTCAAATGGTCCAGATAAGGATTATGAGCCAGTTGAACAAAAAAAATGGCAATTTCACTGTCTGAAAGCTGCTGCGCGTTATTATGTAGATTAGAAAATATATAAAGAATTCGGGCCACTGGAAAATGTGTGCGAGCCAGTGTTATTAAACAGGCAAAGACAATGGCAAAGCAAAGTAGTGTGTGTTGATAATTGTCCAGCCAGAGAAGGGACCCTAAAAAACACAATATCGCGTAGATGCAGTGGCGCCACTGGAAGTGAATTCGTCCACCGCTTTCCGTTCCACAATCTCGCGCCTGCCGCCCGCCCTAACCTTTTGTATCCCCTGTTTTGAAACTCTCCTCGGGAAGATGAGGAGGGGGTGGGTGGCAGGGTTGCGGGGTTGGGAGGGGGTGGAAATCTTAATATATTATTTTTTTAATTAATGGCCGGTGAAGCTGGCTGCTTCGTGCCGACCAATCGAGGGCCTCTCTACAAAACAGGAACCCGCTGTAACGCGATCCCGTCTCGCCTCCACCGGGCGTCCTGTTATTTCAGAGACCAGGCTCTCGGGCTCAATAACACAGGCAGTAGTTTATAAGCCTCGCTGAGATTGCTGCACAGACTGATAAGGGGGGTGTGGAGCCCCCTTGCTAGCCGCTCGGTCTGTCTACTCGTAGAAAGTCAACTCACTTGACCCAAAGTGTCGCGCGGTGGCCGTGTCTCTGTTGCACCGTCGTAGAATGTGGACGCGACTTCTTTAAATTGGCACGATTGCTCAGATTAAAATTGTCGGGGGTTGGACGCTGAACGTGGTGCAATGT
The DNA here is from genome assembly GCF_015708825.2 of Lethenteron reissneri. Lineage (NCBI taxonomy): Eukaryota > Metazoa > Chordata > Hyperoartia > Petromyzontiformes > Petromyzontidae > Lethenteron > Lethenteron reissneri. The sequence goes on from NC_083787.1 coordinate 720,293, forward strand.
TTAGAACACTGGACTTGCAATCCAGAGGTAACTGGCTCGTTCTCCCTCAGTGGACGATGGTCCCGTTCCGCCCGGCTGTGTTCCGCACGGAGATTCGTGGCGAGTGAGCACAGCAGCAGCAACAGCAATGACAAAACAAACAAAAAAAAACTCCAATTAAGTATTGCAAAGGACAAGTACAGTACACAGGATCCTTCGGTTGAAACAATGGTGCAGGTTTCTCGAACCTCCCCCTGCCACCTCCGCCTTCCCAGTCGTATCGATGGGTATGTCACAGTTGTCAAGTCGATTTGTCGGTTCCGTGTGGTGGGATGAAGTGTAGGTCCTCTCCCCTCGTCTCTCCAGACGTCTGGCCAGAGGGGAAGAGGAGGCTTCCAGCAGCCTCCCGCGTGCTTCTGTAGGGCACCACCTTGCGCAGCGGTGGTCTGAGCAATGAATTGCAGGGCTGCACCTTTGCTGCTTTTAAATAGAAAGAACATTTCCGAGCCGGGTTGCAGATCTTACTAGCTCGTGCTCTGCGTTGACACTCACAATGCACCAAGTGCGTTTGTGGAGCATGCGTCAGTTGTGTTGCGATGTAAATGCAATGTGTTCAGAGCTGTTACTGTAATCTTCTTCCAATTTTTTTTAGATTTAAGTGGATTCACCGTTGTTTTTATTATTTCCAATTTCGTCATCGTACATTTTTTGGGGGGTGACCAGGAAAGAAAAAAAGTCAGGAAGAAAACTTATCAGCTGTTCTTTAACAAAAATAAAAAAATAAAAACCACAAACCAGTTCATATTAATGGGATTCAGCATAAAAATTATATATTTCTTTTTGTTAGGAAGTCTGAAAAGTATTTAAAGTTAGAGCCCAAAATCATTGAATAATATTATTCTTGTCACGTGCCCACTAAGCCTTGAAAAACAACCCTCGATTCTGGAAGTGAGTTTACCATTTCCCCTCATTCGCATGCAACGTGACAAGAAAACATTCAAACCGCCCCACGTCTTAAACCTCAACAATCTCCTTCTTGTAGCATGAATTTTCTCCACTCCAAAAAAACACACACGCACATATATATGTAGGGGGCCCCAAATTCAACTTTTTTTTGTTAAATTCTTGGGGAATTTTTTGGTCGGAGTTTTGCCATTTCCGCCCGGCTGGACGCTATGGGCAATTTCCCACTCTAGCCGACAGAAGGCTGTGTTTTTCAGGCATGGGTGCATAGCACTGCAAAGAATGCCTTCTCAGAGCCAACACAGTCCCACTTCCCCCCCCCGCCTTCCCCGCCCCCACACCAACCTCCCCAAGCCCCCTTGCCCCCCACGCCCAACCCCGCCTCTACAACCCTCTCCTTTTTTTTACATTTTATATTTCCATCCTGCAGTCACAGGAAGGGTGGACTCCTCCCAAATGCCAGGCAAAACATGTGTGCAGCAGGTTACTGCACAACCGCAGCCGTCCGCGGACAGCCAATGCTTTTAATTATTGCAGAACAACATTGCTGTTAACATAGAGAGAAGCCTTGTTCAACTTCTTTTATAACCCCCAGTCTTGATATTTAATACCTGCAAAGGTCTGTCACACCAACTCTTTCCACCCGCTATATTTTGTAACGGGTGCCTGATTAAAAGGATCAATCCGTCAGAGGCTTTGAACTGAAAGAGAGAAGAGGAATAAGAAGAAAAAAATTGCTTGTGAATTATAATTTTGCTCTGGACTAGACTAAAGGCGCACTTGTACAATTCCGAGAAAGCGCCTGGGAGAGGACGTTTTACGTAAACCTCCTCCGTGTTGATGCTTTCACTCAAGGTGACATCCGGTCACCTGAAGCCAGTGTAAAGCTTTCTTTCTCTTTCATACCCATCTGTGTTTCCGTCGCTTTCAATTTCGCCAGTCTTCTTTTAAAAACGATGGGTGCCCTTCAAAATATTGTCAGCGTTTACTTCTCTCATCGGCGGTGCAGTTGGCCGTCTGTTGCCTCGCCGATGTGTTTTACACATGCGAGTGTGAAATCCAAGAAAGCGCAAGTCCAAAAATCTAAAGGGTCATCATTTCGCGTAATTATTTTTGTATATTTGGAATAAATAAAATATATATTTTGGAAACTTAACAAGATCGATTTTGGTGCATGAACTGACATTTTGAAAGTGACTTTTCATTAAGAAATAAATGGAAGCATATTATTTAAATGCGAGCGGAATAAGTAAGCACAATTAAATAAATAACAACCGTAACCACATATTCCGTGCAGCCTCTGGTGTGGCAATGAGTCGTCAGAAATGCCCGGCTTTCTCGCTCCCAATCCTTACGCCCACACCTGCACGCGTATGAAGGTCTTATTCATTCGGTCTAGAAATTAATGCCACAAAAACGTAGACTGTTTTTTGGCGTTCCAATTTTTTTTTTACTTTTGGAGAGATTTACATTTGTGTTTCATCTGGCACGCACTGTAGCAGCGACCCCAGTTCGTTAGGATTAAGGAATCCGCGCGAGGTTTTGTGGATTGTAACGGTGCAGCGGGGGTTACTGCTCCTGCGGCATCCATTTAACGACAGCGTTCCTGTAACCAAATAGAGACAAATAGAACATTTCGCGCTAGTTTATTTTAACGGTTCGTTTTTTATTTAAATATGTTTAACAGAAACTAAAGTGGAGCTAGGGGTAATTTAAGAAAAAAACAGACGAAAGACGTTACAATTTTCAGTTTTATTGCGCCAGAATGCTGCTGTGAATTGAACTGACAGTGCTTCGCGTGCTATTTATAGTACCATTTTAATGCCATTAAATGCTCCGTACTCAAGTGACACGTAGCTGATTCTTGTTCTCGATTTAAAAGACAACGAGCCTCCAGAAAACACTTGAGTAAAGAAAAAGTGTGCACTTGCAACTTTGCACGAATCCCTTAATCCAAAAAGCACCATTGGCAGCTTTTAAGCAAAAGCCAAAAAACGGACCAAGTTTGTCCATGGAGAGGGAAAAAAAGGCGCTCTGCCAGAGAGAAGGAGACCCGAGCGTGGCTTCGCACTGCACTGAGATCACCTTTTGTCGGGGCCACTTATCCAGCCGGGGATCTCTGGGGCCGGCCGGCAGAACGCCCACGCCCATTGTGTTGGGCCACTCCGTGGTCCTGCGAGTTGTTTGCAAATTTCGTGCTCAAAAGGGGTTTGGGGGCTTAAACGGCATTCGGATAATGCCGAAAACGGTTTACGTTCCATCCGCAGGGGACCACACAAGTGCTGGCCTCGGCGTGGCGCGTCAGGCAGGGAGAATGAGAGAGGGGGGCTCCCTTTCTTTTTAAAGTCCACATTGTGCGGCCGAAACTTTAAAGTGAGTGTTTATATTATTGCTGCTGCACACAGTGTACCGCTTGCTCACGACGAAGCCGGATATTGGCGGCTCAATGGCTAATATATCTTCTCCTAACGCCATGTCATCTTTTTTTAAAAACATCAAACGCCTCGAGGCGTTCGCTCGCTGTGTTCTCTCGTTCTGATTGGGAGCAGGAATGTCGCGAGTTTTGTTTTACCCCCCTAGCACTTTTAGTCACTCATCCATCTTGTCAAGTTCTGGAGGCTGTCAGATGTTATGAATTTGAGCTTTGAAGAAATTATCCTTTGTAAAAAAAATATATTTTACATCATCATCGTCGTCGTCAGCCATGGGCAACCCACTGCTGGATGAAGGCCTCTCCTAGCCGGAGGCCTCACCGAGCATCACGATCCTGCGATCCAATAATCTACCCACACGCAAACTGGTCTCATCACTCTCCTATTCTTCTTGACCATTGTCAGTCCATCGTCCCTTCTCGAGACATGTCCTCTGCCCAAGTGAAGTCTACATGTCTATTATGATTAACAAAGTGCTAAACGTAGGATGTGTGCTTGTTTGATATCAGAGGGAGCTCTGTGGTGTCTGGTTCTGTGGGCAGTCCTCAGAATAGAAATAATGTAATCATAATTTCAACTCGTAATGCGCTACACAGTATTTTCTCACTCCCCAATAGAGAAAACAACTCATGACAAGAGGAACCAGAGACGAGAGGGAAAGGCAGCCAGGCCACATTTTACCCCAAAGCTCTGCGATCCTCTATATATGAAGGTGTTATCGGCCAATTAATGTGTTTACATGCGGAAGGAACCGGAGCACCGGAAGAAAACCCGCACGTGCCATATAGATGGAACAAGTGAAGTCCACATTTGTTGTACTGCCTTGTCCTGGGAAACTCGAGTGTGACACCTTGACGCCCACGGGACGGGAGTTCCACAACATCTGCGTGTGATCCGCCTACCCCCGCTGCCTCCACAGGGCTGGACTCGAGGCGTGAGTAGCCACCGCAAAGCGGGCGTTCTACCGCTGTGCGAGACGTCCAACGGTGGCTTTGTTTCGTGACGTAACTCCGAGAGCACAATTGGAATAGAATTGTGAAAACTTTAAATAACGGGCTTTTTATCCCTTCCCGCGAGCTGTACGGAGGCAAGATCGAGCGGTAAGCACAGATGGCCGTCTCCAATAGAGGGCACCAGTGTGTCTACACCTCCACGGCTCCATCCCTCCTCCCCTTACAGCTTCATTACTATCGCGATCCACGTGAAAATGATTTACCGCGGCCGTTTAAAGCGAGGCCGCCCAGCGAATGGGCCCGGGCGAGGCGAGCACGCGGGCAAGGCCGTATTGCCCGTGCGCGCAGCAGTCAGTCCGCTTGCCTTGGGCAATGAGCCACAAGCACCGAGACAAAGTAGGGTCATAAGCGTTGAAATTTATCGTTGCCAGTTAGGAAGTACAAATGACATTATTGTTACGAGGACATAAATAACACGTGAATTTTTTCTCTCCCGCCTCCCCCCCCTCTCTCTCTCTCCCCACGTTCCCCATCACGCTCCACACTGCAGTGCTCCGTCGGCTGCTCGGAGGAGCGCGGCAGCAGCGCGCTCGGACGGGAACGGCGCGCCTCGGTCTAGAACGCGGCTCTCTCCTAGTGTCGGGGCGAGGTGGATTTACAACCATTACCCCGCGGCCCCACGCGGGCGAGCAAGCGAGCAGGCGACTCCCGTGATGCCGAGGCACGTGGCGGCGTGAGACGACTTTTTTTCTTCCATTGGACTCCGTATCCCTCCTTGAAAACCACCACCCCCTGCCACCCCAAAGCGCGTCCAGGAGTAACCATTCCGCCTGCAGTTTAGCCGGGTGGGGGTGGGAGGGTTGGAACACGACTGCCGCTGTCGTCGTATGCGTGTGTGTATGTTGAACTTCTTTCGCACCGCACGTAGCCAACCGCACTAATCGGAGTTGTGGGGCACACTAACTAAACACAAAACAAAATGTCTAAAGAAATTCGTTTTCAACTTAGACGACTTAAAACTGCATAGTTCTAGTGGCTTCCTACTATCAGAAGGAAGAGCGTTCCAGACGGCCACAGAAGCGATGCAGTGACCGTCTTTGTTCGCTGTAACGGTGACCACACCGATGTGACGGTGACCACACCGATGTAACGGTGACCACACCGATGTAACGGTGACCACACCGATGTAACGGTGACCGCACCGATGTAACGGTGACCGCACCGATGTGACGGTGAGCACACCGATGTAACGGTGACCACACCGATGTAACAGGTGACCACACCGATGTAACGGTGACCACACCGATGTAACGGTGACCACACCGATGTAACGGTGAGCACACCGATGTGACGGTGAGCACACCGATGTAACGGTGACCACACCGATGTAACGGTGACCACACCGATGTAACGGTGACCACACCGCTGTAACGGTGAGCACACCGATGTAACGGTGACCGCACCGATGTAACGGTGATCGCACCGATGTAACGGTGAGCACATCGATGTAACGGTGACCACACCGATGTAACGGTGACCACACCGATGTCACTGTGACCACACCGATGTAACGGTGACCACACCGATGTAACGGTGACCACACCGATGTCACTGTGACCACACCGATGTAACGGTGACCACACCGATGTAACGGTGACCACACCGATGTAACGGTGAGCACACCGATGTCACTGTGACCACACTGATGTAACGGTGACCACACCGATGTAACGGTGAGCACACCGATGTAACGGTGACCACACCGATGTAACGGTGACCACACCGATGTCACTGTGACCACACCGATGTAACGGCGAGCACACCGATGTAACGGTGAGCACACCGATGTAACGGTGACCGCACTGCGCTTGCATTGCAGACGTCGCCGGTCCGACTCGATCTCCCGGCATGGCGAGCAAAGCAATGGGGCAAGTTTATTTGTCTTTGATTATTTGTCTTTTATTACCCCCCCGCCCGTCCATCACCCAGAATGTTAAATGGGTACACCGCAGTTAGTTCATCGGCAGGTCCCATGTGGTGGGGTAAAGTGTGGGTACGTTCGCCTCTGTCAGCGTGTTTGGCCAGCAGTGGCGTGGGCAGGCAATTGCAGGGCTGCGCGTTTACCACGGTGACACTAATGTGACGGTGAAATCTAATGAAGACGAAATCACATTTTGCTTGTTTGTAAACCCCACTCGTGAGCCAACCTTCAGTGGCAACATGCACACACGACGTGCAAAAACGACGTGAAAAAACGACGTGCACACACGACATGTAAACATGACATGCACACGACATGTAAAACCAACATGTAAACACTACATGTAAAACCAACGTGTAAACATGACATGTAAAACCAACATGTAAACACGACGTAAAAACAACACGCAGAAACGACAGGTAAAAAACACGCGGATATTGAAAATTCTACGCGGATTTTTTTCCTTTTGCAAAATAAAAACATCGCTGCTGTACAAACCGGAGAAAAGTCTACGAGCAGAAAACTAAATATTGAAACGCCCAAATGTCCATGCCAATGTGCACATACCAGCGTGTACTTTATGAAACAGTGCACGCGTGAGCAGTGGACTGCTACGTTTCACTGTAGGGGATTTATTTTGGTTCTCTCTCTCCACGTCTCCCCGTGAAGAATGCTGGTTTTTTATTTTATTTTGCAAACCCCAGGATGATTGGTGAATGAGTTGCGAGTGTAGACGCGAGGGTTCACCCTGGGCGTTGGAAATCGTGATTAGGGCGGGCATGATTTTAAATGGCGCGTTTAAAATCACGACGCAAAGGTCCAAATAAACACAGTTCCATCGATACACAAATGAACAAAGACAAAGATCCCCCGTGTAGCCTTAACAGACTTAGGGCAAGTGCTGTTAGCGAACACCTATGAAGGCCGCTCCGGCACACGAGGGGGTGGGTGGCCAGCACCACGCCCGGCCGCCTTTGTCTCGCGAGTGGCGATGTTTTACTCCACACCGAGACCGGCTCAGATTATAGTCGACACTGGTGGTGGATGTCAGTCGGAATCGAACCGGGGTTGCCGGGTTCGTAGTACGGTGAGCTAACCACTGCAATACCGGTCCCCACGCAAATGAACACATGCATACATGCTGTTTATACCAATGTGTTCTACGAATAACCAAACACGCGTAACTTAACGCACAGGGTTTGGCAGACACACCCCTCTTCAGCCAATTGTCAATCCACTGTTTGGATGAAGGTCTCCCCATGCCGTGTCGATGATGAGGGATGTCTGACCATACTTCACCACGCTGGTCAGTGTGTGTGAGCAAAGGAGGACCAGTTCAGCTATCGCTTGCCACCAGGGATTCATTCTTGCTGGGTCTGTCCGAATCAATGATGTCTGCACCCAGCACACCATATCAAGTATAACACCGAGCATAGCTGTGGCTACTGGTCACACACCTTCTCCAGCGTCTACCAACAGCACAGAAAATGTTCAGTGACAAATCATGCCACTCATATTAGCCATGGCTGAGAATCGAACCCGCGACTTCTCAGGTTTGTAGCGTAGTGCAGTAAACACTGCGCCGCCACTGCACAAACCCCCATACACGGATCACCTGGCTGGGTTTTCTTGGAAGGCATTTCATAGGCAGACTTATGACAACCGATTATCAGTGTTTGTGAGAATAAAATTCAGCTCAATTTTATTAACCACAGCTGGACCAGCACTTGGTACTGACAGCCCCACGCCCTGTTCAGCTGAGCCGCACTTGGTCTAGAAAACCTTGATGACGAGGATTTAGCTCGGCAATTTATTCGTGTGGGAAAGCAGACTTAATTATCCACTTACACACACGTGAAACATTTCCCACACCCACACACATGCACAGAGAGCCAACGGATAGTTTATAATGCTGGGGCCATTGGTCTGTTAGCGAGCACCTATTAAAGTCCGGCATGCTTAAGCAGCCGGTGGTGGAGGCCGCAACATCATGCCCGGCCACCTTTGTATCCCCAGTGCCGATGTGTATACACTGCACCACGTAGTCATTTGAGTCAACCAAATAGAGGCCCAGAACTGGCTCAAATATCGCTCGCCTGCACTGATGATGGCAGTGACTAAGAATCGAACTCCGTTTTCCTGTGTTCACAGCGCAGAGCTCCAACAACTACACTGCAGCACCCCGCGTGCTAACACACAAACACATGCATGCTCCTGCAGGGTTTACTGAATATGCATGGATTAACATTGATGGGAGTGTAGATAACCGGGTAAGCTATGTGAGAACTAAATTTATGTTTTTATTGAATTTCCTAAAACTTTCCTAAGGCAAGAGCTCTGTGGGATGTTACTGCCCCGTGCTTCTGCTGGAGGCATCGCGCCGGCCCTGTGCCCAAAGCAGCCGCCGCCGCTGTTGGCACAGAGTTTTGAGGTTTTTACAAAATCCCGCGAGCAGAAATTGTTACTCTCACCGAACACTGATAATTATAATCGGTTGTCATTTCTGACTCTGAAGTGTTGCAAAAGCCCAACTCTGTTGGCAGACATCTCCGTGACAGATTCATCGCTTTGAATCGCAACCATTTCACAAACTTCATGCGTGGTAATGCAACACGTGGTGTTGGACGTTTTATGAAAAAGAAAAAAACCTCGGAGGAAATGTTTAGAAAGAACAATAAGCACTTAATACGTTTATTTTCTCAAAGAAAACAACATATGCACTGGAGGATCTTCGTTCGTGTGGCACGAATCCCAATGTTGTGAAGTCGAGCCAAGGCACGAGTGCGATACACGACGAGATTTCGCTGAGGTTCACACTTGATTCCCTGCCACTCTCGCTCCCGCTATTACCAGGGTCACCCACGATATACACGGAGCCTGGCGTAAACAATATCGGTGCCCTGGGTGGTCTCTGCCTCTTTCTCTCTGTCTCTCTGAGTCTTGCCATATTTTTCCATGTCAATTTCTGTCGACACCTCTCCACATTCCTCTGTTTTCCCGATTAGCACGGTTGGCTACGTACGGTACGAAAGAAGTTCAACACACATACATCTCTCTATATACATATTAATGTATCTTTGTATCCATCCGTGTATCGATTTCCTTACTACATCTTCACGTGTCACCGTGTCTCTCTCTTTCTTTCCAACTCAATACTTTTAGTTTTACACCTTGGGTTGCCCAACCGCACGACTTTGCCCTTTTAACTGCAGCTATATCTGCTGATTGAACCTTCCAGCAGACGGGGAGAAACTATTCCCAAATAAACGACAGCCGCCGGTGGAGTCGAACGATCGGAGTTTCTGCGACGCTTGAGCACGAACCATGCAAGCGCAGCGTCACGCACGCAGCCCTCCTGTTTGAGTCAAACACGGTGACTCACTTTATCATATAAAACACAAAAATGTACTTTGACAGCAGCCCTGCCGTTGTTGAGTACCTCCAGTAGCATAGCCGCGGCCTGTTCTGGGAGAAGGGAAAAATAACCCACTGTGGTTTGCTAA